>NC_086318.1:32430625-33061459 GCF_036172605.1 Pelobates fuscus | reverse complement strand
TATCTATCTATCTACCTATCTATATATCTATCTATCTATCTATCTATCTTTCTATCTATCTATCTATCTATCTATCTACCTATCTATCTATCTATCTATCTATCTATCTATCTATCTATCTATCTATATATCTATCTATCTATCTATCTATCTATCTATCTATCTATCTATCTATCTATCTATATATCTATCTATCTATCTATCTATCTATCTACCTATCTATCTATCTATCTATCTATCTATCTATCTATATATCTACCCATCCATCCATCCATCCATCTATCTAGTTCAAACACACCTTATCTGCTCTTTTCCCGCTCCCTTTAATCTTGCATTTTCACATATTTGTTTATTTGTTCTTTTCTCCTTGTTCGATCCATCTAAGAGATTTGCCTTTGACGTGGCAGGTGGGCTTACACCTAATGGCCATTGGAGTCACTAAACATTATTTAAATGTGCATGGGGATTTGGAATAGTATGCAAGTAACCCTTTCTCTTTGGTCTAAACTCTTACAGCCTGCGACCAAAACTCAGCATTTATTAATATTCACCTTGCACTTAGTACTGACAACCCTCGCAGCCAAAGCTATGTGCAGAGGGAGCATTTTATTCGTATAAAATAAAATAAAAAATAACATGGGTAAAGGACTCCTGGGTGTGCATGCCTATTTTAATGGCACAAATCTATTATTCATCTTTTTCTAAATGTATTTACCCAACGGTAATATAGCTGGGGCAGAGAGTACCTGTTCCCTTTCCAATTGACTTTATAATTTGAAGTATCAGACATAACCGGAGGCTTTTTGCTGTGCTCTTGCATTAGGTAATGATGTTTCAATGATTTCAGTAAGGGCACAGAGTAGCAGTATATCTCAGGATTTAAGGGGGATTGTGCCTGAGAGCTCATAGGTCTCACCTCGGTGTATAATTTAACTTTATCCCAAATAATTAATCCCTAATCAAGCATTATCTCCTTGTCTCTTTGTCCAGTGATTGCTAACATACATCACCTGCTGCCGAGCTGGTGGGTAGACTGCTTATACATTTCATCCCTAACTGCAATCAGTGCTGGACCATTGAGTAAATTCCAGGTATCCTACCACAAATTTGATTCATCCTTGGCTTTGTGGCCTCTAACCACAGCCTACTACTGCTTGCTTATTTGAATCCCCGACCATGGTATAATGTTGCATCTTTGTCTTGTGTCGTGGTGTTCCTCAGTCTTAGCTTAGCTCAGTCTTAGCTTATTCTGATAATGTCACCTAGACCTGGGTTCGTGTCTGCTCACAACCTGGGAAGATACACAAGGAGAGTCATTGCCCTGAACAGGACCTTTTCCCAGAATTTGCGGTCCAGAAGGTATTTCTTTAATAAATTTGTACTGATCCATCAGGGAGGGCATGTCCACACCCACATGCTAAATGGCCGGCACTTGTTGACTTATATACGGTTTGTTATGGGATATGTCATCTTAGTAATCATTTGTTTGAGTTTGGCAAGGATGGGATGCCATTTTTTTTAGCTGTGGTTGTTTCCACCCTGACACGGAATGTAATGTGTTGTTGATAAACTGCTAAATAGCATGTATTTGTTATTTGAAGTGTTATGAAGCAAAACTCCCCAAATTTATGTGTTGCAATATTAACTGGATAGTTCATTGGTACAACAAAAATAACCTTGCATAACTTAGATGGCTGGCTACAGATTAATTAAAGGAACACTATAGTCAACAGGCCCACTACAACGTAATGCAGTGCTTCTGTGACTTATATTCTGAAGAGCTGGCTGAGCATTTAAAGGGACACTATAGTCACCAGCACAACTACAGCTTAATGTAGTTTTTCTGGTGAGTAGAATCAATCCCTTCAGGCATTTTCATGCAAACACTGCCTTTTCAGAGAAGCATAATAACACAGCAGATGTATAATTGTTACAGTAATTATTAAATGGCGCAATATGAGGTTAAATTAACGTACATATACCTCTCATATTAAATGTGAGTGGCCGACTCTAGATAATCTCTAAAGCTTGTGTCAAAAATCCCAAACTGTACCCTCACTTTTGTACCCTCACTTTTTTGTTTCTTAAAATGTATCACCATAAACATCAGTTTGGTCACAAATTCATAGAAATTAATATAAAAATCATAACTTGGCAAACAATCAGGTCTATAGACCATATATAAAACAAACAGAGACACACTTACAGAAGCAAAAGAGCCCTATGAGTATTGTGCTTGTTGACTGAGTGTTGATAGTGTGTGTAGTGTGATAGTGCGTGTAGTGACTGATTGCTTCAAATGTGGAGGAGGTTGCAGTATGGGGGGAGGCTGAGTGTATCTGTGTGTAGGTTGAATGTTGTGTGTGGTGCCTGAATTTTGTGTGTGCAGGAGTGTCTGAGTGTGGCTGAGTGTTGTGTATGTATTCGTTTCCCCTCCTCCCATTGAAGGGGCAGAGTTCCTGGTGGTCCATTGGAGAGTAAGCAGGGTTTCTGGCAGTCCAGTGACAGGTGAGCTGGATTCCTGGTGGTCCTGGGGGAGCTACATTGTTTGCACCAAAATCAGGTACAGTCTACTTTTAGAGTGCCTGCTTGGTCCCGGCACTCAGTGAATGGCTCTGAGGACTGGCTATGGCACTCTGAGTGATTAAGCCATTAAAGTGATCTGTACCTGATATTGGTACAGACCACAATGCTCACAGGAGGTAGGGAGGAGGTACAGTACAGGGAGACCTTTTGAGGGTGAGGTTCAGAGCTCTAGTCACAGACAGGGGCACACTAGGCAGCCACCATGGTCTGTACATAGATAAATTACAATGACATGGGATGTAAGCTACAATGAGGCCAAATATACTCCTTTCATGATTACCACATCTTATTGTGATTGGGAGGCTGTCCATAATATCAGCCAATAGCTCCTTCATAGTGTAAACAAAAGTAATTGTTCTCCATAACATTTTGAACTGAGTGACATCTCCTCTCAAAGCACAGCCCCCAAAACAAAATAAAAGCACTCTGTGAACATATGGCTTAACCTAGCTGGGTTGGGATATCAGCATCCCACACATTTGTACTCATTTTCCTTTATAGTGCCACAGAAATAGAGCGTATAACAGTTGTCAAAAATCCCCTTCTAAACTGTATTGTCAAGAACCGATCTTATCTGCCAGGGATTGTCCTCTCCTATTAATGTAGTTCTTAAAAGTGTATGTACCACCACTAGACATCATCAAACTCCTCCTATTAAAAATACACCATGCTAAATACCATGACTGTATAATGTGCAAGGCAAAATATGATAAATATATGGTAAATATATATTATGAAAATACTACATCTTTGTTAATATATTGCACCTAGCAGACTCTTGGTCATCATATTAAGTATTAAGTATTTGTATTATAAGTATATTAAGTATTTTCTGCTCTTCCTGGGTGATTTTATGGCATTATTGGCCAACCAATTTCACACTTCAACAGCTTGTCAGCATCATCGGCTGTGTGGAAGTGTCATGGCTGGAACTCCTGTTAACTTCACTTACTGTTTAGTGCTCTCCTTGCAATGAAAGAATACTCTAAGCACCAAAACATCATTAGCTTAATAAATCAGTTTTAGTGTATAAATCATGCCTCTACAGTCTTACTGCTCAATTTTCTGTCATTAAAGGAACTCTCCAGGCAGACGATTTTACTTACCTGGTTCCAGCGCCGGGAACCTCGTGAAGCCGCGCCACCTATTTCGTCAAAATGACGAAATAGGCGGGCGCGAGCAGGGAGCAATCAGATGCTTCCATTTGGAAGCGTCATTGCTCCCTTGTGCGCATGCGCGGCTTTGCTGCACATGCGCACATACTTCATAGGGCGGCATTCATGCCACCCTCTGAAGTCCTGAGCGCACTACCGCGCATGCGCGTGGTCGCGAGCTGAGCTGACTGACAGCTCAGCTCACGGTCTTTGCCCGCCCCCCTCCTCTGCTGACAGGCTGGAGAGAGAAGGCGCGCACACAGTGCCTTCTCTCTCCTGCTCACGTCAGACATATTTTAATATGTCTGATGTGTACAGGTTCTTTTTAGGGCCCTGCATGATAGGAAGTCCCTCTGGTGGCCGTCTGAGTGACGGCCACTGGAGGTATTCCTATCAATCAATGTAAACACTGTATTTTCTCTGAAAATATTATCATTAAGCTGTAGTTGTTCAGGTGACTATAGTGTCCCTTTAAATCACTTTTGTTTCTATTTATGGAGCCCTATCCACACCTCACCTTGCAGTGACTGACAGAGCCTGCATGAAATAATTGTTTTATTTTCAATCAGATGTTAACTTGCTTTAGAAAATGCCATCTCCTGCTCTCTAAATTTAACTTTAATAACACAGAGAAGGCTACTATAGGGTTTAGCGAGTTATTAACAGAGCATAAAATAAGACATTATAAATGAAACAGAATTTGCAATAAAGGAAGTTTAAACATTATATTTCTCATTACAGGAAGTGCTTAGGAAGACTGTGCAAGTCACATGCAGGGAGGTGTGACTAGTGCTGCATAAACAAAGTAATTTAACTCCTGAATGGCAGATAATTGAGAAGTGAGACTGCAGGGGCATGATCTGTACACTTTAACTGCTTCATTAAGCTAACTTTGTTATTGTGTCCCTTTAAGAATGATAATGAGAGAAAACACACCACTCCTGGAACTCACATTTAATATATAGGGACAAAGAGAACCCCAAAATACAAGCAGGCAAGCGACCACAATAATAATCATCACAATAATAATCAAACATTATCCAAAGTATTGTATTTGTTTTACACACAGGTGCTTTTTTTTTTTTTTGTTAAATGGTTATTCTAACCACCGCAACCATTTCTGCATTTAGAAGTGGTCAGTGTGGGAGGAGTCTGTATGTGCACCATTTCAGCTTGAAACGCCGCCCAGAAATATTTGCACTTTTGTGCTGTTGGCTAGTTGCACCCCCTTACATTTGTGACTTATGCAGACTAGGCTGCCTTATATCAGTTCTGGGCAAAAATGATGAAAGACAGATGAAATGAGCTTTTCCTGCAAGCGGTGTCCCCTCCCTACCTCTTTGGATTATCCGGACATTTTTAAAATAATGCATTTATATCTCCCATGACTGACCTGCACTCTCTCCCTCCCCTTCCTAGCTCAAAGCTAGGCAAAAGTCAATAGGGCATTGCAAAGTGATAATTAGATTTATTTAAAAAGGGTTGGAGTATCTCTTTAACTGTATGTCATAATAAAAAAAAAAAATCACCTTCAAAATATTGGTTTGTTGTGTTTATAAAATGTTACAAATGCTAATAATTTTAATATTAGATTTCAAGGTATTACTAAGGAGATAAACAATAAGTGTTTTTAGGGGCTCTATCTCTTGGATTATGTAATTACATTTAGAACTAATCAGCTTTTCTGTGTATTCCTTTTTCAGCTGGAATCCTTGGCCCCCTTCTGGTTTCTCTTTGTACTGCTTCCCTTGACAATCCTGTTTGTTTCTTCCAGAGCCACATTTATACTGATGATCACAAGATAAACCTCTCTCTGCTCACGTTTTTTCTCTGTTCCAAGATCGGTGCATAATCAGTGGATAATTGGCTAAAGATGTATCCCCTTTAATGTATTTTTTTTTAAGTCTTTATTTTATTTGTGCATAGGTTTTACAAACAGGATGGCAATGCCACAACAGCTATTGCTAGCCTTATAAACATCGGTATTACAAATGTCTGTAAGGTCATAGCACATTTTTAGAAAAGGAAAAGTCGCTTACGTCTTAGTAACTGCATAGTATGGTTTTAAGTATAAACAAAAACAAAAATACTGTGGTGTGGCATGTGAGATATGAAATAACAAGCTAGTACAGATCAGAAGAACATATGCCATTGTTGCTAGCGGTCCCTGAGCCCAACCAGGTTTTTGCTAGCCAGCTAGCACTCACCACCCGGGTAGGCCGTAGATGCTGGAAGTTGTGTCCCGGGGGAGCAATATACCGGTTTCGGGTTTCAAGGTTGTAGCAGCACCCCTGGATGGTATGGGATCTTGCTTAATAGCTCTGGATGCCGGGTTGACCCACCAAATGGTTCAAAAAGCTGGGCCATAGCAGGAGCTGGTCTTACATGCATCCAGCCGGCATGGCAGCCCAGCCCGGCCCCGCCATCCCCTTTAGTGTATTTTAACCCCCTTTTGTGCCTTATGCCTCTTACAACCCCCTTTGTGTGTCACTTACTCACCCTCTTTGTGTGTCTATTTCTCCTCCACCTTTGTGTGGATTTTTACCTGCTGTAATAGCATGGTCTCATGGACCATGGTACAGTGCTTTATTTATTCTCTACCTGGTGTGACAGGAAGTTACTCACTGGAAGCAATGAGCTACTTCCTGTAGAGGATAAAGAAGATCTTCTATCACAGTCTCTAAGGCTATGCTACATTAAGTAACTGCTGGTAGGGGGGAGCTCTGTGTGCCGCCCGGTCTGTTGCCCCTTAAAGCAACCGCCTGTGCCACCTTATGGTAGTGCTGGCTCTGTCTAATATCTGTATTTAAATTGATGTTATCTGTTTCTTGAAGCTCAAGTTTACCAAAACTGAGCTATTTATCTCCCCTCCTGTGCAAATTAGCAATCCGTTGTTGCCCTCTGTACATGTCAGTTGGACATCCATTTACCAAACCTTCAATGTGTGGTGGCTTGGTACTATTGTCTCTGGACTGACTTTTTCTTCCTATGTTCAGTGTGTGTTTAAGTCTTACAATTTTGTCTTATAAAATAATGCTCATATTCCACTCTTCTTAATACAAGGTGTAACAAAAACACCTACTATTTCCTACCTTGACTACTGCAACTCACTCCTTTTCAGTCTCTCCAAAGCCTAGATCGCACCGATACAATCTATAATGATACTTACTGCCAGCCTTATCTTCCTTATCAAAACACTTTAAAACAAGTTGTGTGAGGGATACAATTTAAGGTGAGTGTTATGTTTATGAAAATCATCCTAGGTGAAACACACCAAAATGTTAGAATATATCAGTGAATTAAATACATAGAAATCCTAACAGGATATGTGATTGCAGTATCTTCAATCTTCTCAATGTTTAACTTGCTTAGAAAATACAAAGTAAAAATACATAGTGTAAAACAGTTATAAAAATGAGCAGTGTAATAAAATACATCAAACTTACAAACAGCGCCAAGGATTTATTCAGCGCAAAACCAAAGCTGTCCTGTGGACCCAGTCTGGCGATGACCGTGTCTGGAGTCCTTCACCAATGTTAGCTGCAAGTCCGGAACCCAGGTGCTAAGGAGAGAATTCGTCCAGAGTGTGGATAAATACGCAAAAAAGTCTCCTTGATAACGTCTGAAAAGACGAAACCGGTCAGATTGCAGCATTGCGCTTCTATCCACGCTCTGGTTCCAGTTGTGATACCGCGTAGGATGTTTAGTGTTTAGAAGATTAAACGTTTTAGAGGGGTTAAATTTGTAGTACAAGGGCTGTTTAGGATTACTGAGTTTAGGGCTAGAGTTGGGTTAAATTAAGAATTGGGGGTACATGAGATATTTAGTATTCAAGAGGAGTTACTCATAGGATTAAGGTAAAAGGCTTATTTTCAGGTTTAGGCTGGAGTTTAAAGGGTTATTTGCAAAGTACTCATCTTCCTATGTCTTATGTAGATCAGTCAGATTGATGACGTTAGAGCCGCAGGAGCAGTTATACAGTGTGCATCACTCAGTGCCTCCCCCATTACTCATGCAAAGCATTTCCTGTGTTAGAGGCTGTTCCACTTGTACGCCATTTAGTGATCAATTAAATAATTAATTTATATTTGGATTAGTATCTCTATAATGCATTAAGAAGTGGTAAAAATTCCAGCCAAGTAGTTCATTTGTGAATTTGCGAAATAATCTTTTAACATTAATATATATGCACATAACTCCAACATATTCCAGAGAGCAGCACTGTGCCGGGATAGGACCTGTTGAACACATTTCGGAGGAGACAAATGAAAAAATGAAATATTCCATGGAGTAAATTAGCTAACAATTTTATATTGATATATACTTTCCAGCGGATTGCATATCATTTTGCAGCAATCATCTCATGTTTCGTTATTAAATGTTGTTAAAAAATATATTTGACAGCCAAGTTGATAAATTGTCTTGGCAACCTTTATTGGAGCATTATATAATTTCCCAAAAATATAGAATTCCTACGTAATATTTAACATTTGATCCCTTGCATTTGTACACTGCTGCTGTGCTTACAAATAATTAAATACCGTTATTCACTTTAAAATATTTCTTTGTATTTCACAGAGGGGTAACATACAAAAAATGAGGACATCGCTGTGATTTAAAAGTGCTGGACTTTTGCACTGTAGGTGAATCTTGAATTCATGATTGTCTTCCTATGAAAAATACGTTAATTGTTTTTTTTTTTTTTTTTTTTTTAGCAAATGGTGCACACGCTCATTTAATTTGTTCTGTCAATAAGTCCTCTGCACTGTACCCAACTGGAACCTATCAAAAGGCTTGTCCACTACAATTGGACACGTGTTGGGCAAATATAGATTGTCATGAATCTCACTTCCTAGCACTACAGGAAAAGACAAACGGTAAGCAATATAAATTTGGGGTACTACTCTAAATGTTCAGATATATAAATTAATGTATCAGAATGTATATATTTATCATTAATTTTAAGCAAAAATGTCCTAATTTCAGCTCCTGTTCTGATTTCCCTTGCCGGAGTTATTTACTAAAATCTGATATTTTGTGATAAGACAATATGCAATCTTATTTGAACATTTGTGGCACTAAGTAAATGTGGCTAATTTACTAGATCAATTTTCTTTTTGGCTTTCCAACAAAATTATGCCAAATTTTAGATTCCCTATGTTTCATAACTTTGCTGCAATGACAGTTAGTAAAGGGTTTTGCCAGAGGGCGACCACTCCTTTGTTACATAGGCTCAAAAGTGTGCAGGTCTATACACATTATTGTAAAAATAGAAGCACCCTGGATTCCTTGGCCATATCCAGTGAAGCACCCTGGATTCCTTGGCAAGGGGTGGAGTGCACTTCCATCAATTTTCTACATTTATACACATTATTGGACAAGACTTACAAAAAGCAAGACTTTCCCATCAGAGTTCTGTGATTGGTTGGCATCCAAGTCAACCAATCACAGTGCTCCTACTAGACATTCATAGCCTGGAAAGGCCTTTATAAAGTTTTTTTACCATCTTGAATACTCAGTCTGCACAGATCCATTGTGAGGCTCACATGGATATTGATTTTTGCTATTGCATTTATTACTTTCATAGTTTTCTTGTGAATTTGGTTCTTCTTTTACTTAATACAGTTTTGTTGACATATGATGGATTTTTATTTGACTTTTTTGGGGGCCACATAAACAAGACTGAAAAAGGAAAATCTTCACTCAAGACTTCAAAAAACAAGTATTATTATTATTGTTATTATTATTATTATTATTATTATTATTATTATTATTATGAGGGGTTAGGGTGGTGGCTATGGGCCTGGGGATCCAGAGCTATTGATGGTACTCGCTTTAGTGGCCCAGAAGACTTCCAATTAAACCATTAATATAATAATAGGACTCAGGAGGAGATAGAGCTTGAAACAAGGCCAGGTCACTCGTGGGGGCCACCAGGGGACCCCACTCTGTAAAAATGACATTATTTAATTGTTTTTGTTTTGGAGTCCTAATCGGTTCTTTCACTATGATGGATCCATCTTATTCTTTGCTAAGGTATCATAGTTTTTACTTGATGATGTGTTTTGGGCCAAACTACAATTTAGCTGAGTTAGGGCCGATCTGATGATTGGATGAATTTCTAACCAAACCATGCAACAGCGAACATTTTTAAATTCAGAGTTGTGATTCTGAATTCCACATATGGCATTAAAAAAGAGATTATAGATGCGGAAAAAAAATGATTGATACGGAATAGTTACTAAATGTTGATTTGTCCATAGCATCATGCTCTCATTTCCCAGTAGCGAAAAAGATCTGCTGGCCTAGTTATGCTCAGAAGTCGGCATTTGAAACCTGATGGTAAATACCTCAAATCTTTCAGATTAAGGGATGCTCTAATCACCAAAACAACTTGGTCATTATTGAAGCAGTTTTAGTGTATAGATCATGCCCCTAGAGCCTCACTGCACAATTATCTGTAATTTAGGATTTAAATAACTTTTTTTATGCAGCCCTTACCACACCTCCCCTGGCTGTGACTAATGCAGCCTCCCTGCACACTTCCTGAAAAATAGCATTTAAAAAAAAAAAAAAAAAAATTCCTTTATTACACAATGTGTTTAATTTAGAATTTCATATATTCTGTTCTGTTAATTGCCTGAAAGAACCTGCAGCAGTCTCCTGTGTGTAACCTTAACCAGGATGATAGACTCTCTTAAATTACTCAGTTTTTCCTAACCTTCTGTGGTTTACGCTATTGTTGCTTCAATATTCCTGCTTAATTGTCAAGTCAACACAATTATTTGGGATTACCTGGTTGTATACAGGTAATGAAGTAGTTGGGGAAGAATGAATGGAACTGCATTGCGACACAGTTGGTGTCAGAGGCCACTTTTAAAATTTAGCATAGGTAGCTGCAGGATGCCTAGAAGATACCCCGCTGTTTCGTATTTCAAATGCTTGCGAGTGCGGAGCCAATGTCAAAATCTTTGAGATTCAGCAACAGTTTCATATTTCATTGAAACCCTTATAAGAAAAGTCACTCTTTAGGCTTAAGTCCTTTTCAAATCCCTTCAAACCTTTCACTGTACATACTGCATTTTATCTTTTTTCCTTCTGGCCGAGGGCCAAACATAATTCTTCTACTCTCCTTCTGCTACTAAAGGAAAATACAAGCCTTCATTTACCAGTGGATTCGACTTTAGAATAAAAAGCTTGCTACCTTGACAGGCCTGGATATTATTTTGGGTCCTAAGTCTGATTTATGGCAGTAGCCAGCAAGCCGGGCTGGTGAAATATTTTCTGCTGCTCACAAGGATCTGGAAAAATGAAGTGTGAAGTTCTGAAGAGACCAGGCAGCAGTGCTTCAGTCACTAAACACTTCCAAGGATTTGGCAGGGGAACAGAGATGTGGTTAGAACCCAGGGGCCTCAAAGGAATACTGGAGGAGAACCGTACTGTGAGAAGCGACAAAATATTGCCGGGGCTTTAAAGCAGCCGTTCGAGGCTGTGAACCCCCACATGAAAATGAACATGTTGCGGGATAATGAATATAGAGTATGACTAAACGGTCCCAGATGGATTAAGGTTTTGCCATTTTAAAACTAAAGTCAGAGGAACAGGTTGATCCAGCTCAGGTTTTGAATTTATCTTCCTTTAGTACAATAAAGCAAGGAAAGCGATGCTGATAAATACATTAATATGAAGAATTGATTCAGGGGAACAGAAACATCGCATTTATTTTCCAGTTTTCATGCAACTAGACCAATTTGAAAGGCTTTCCTTGTGGATAACCCAATGGTCAGTTCTGTGATCTAGTTTTACTGAATGTTTGTTGTGAACATGTATTCCAAAGCACAACAATCTTCTCAATGAAAATGACCATGGTAACAGTGTAACCGGAACCTGTCATTTTCATAACCTGTGAGTTAAAGGGACACTCTTCATTGGAATAAAGTTATGATGTGAGTAGGTCCTCGGCTCTGACTTAACTGCAGGGGTTAAACAATTAATGATTGGATTTAAACCAAAGTCTTCTATCCAGTGCCTGATCTCTCTGCCCCTTTCATTTTAGACCAAGGCTTCAATGAGGAAGCCTGGGCCCAGCACATATGATAGGATGAGAGTGTCAGCTGACTCTCTCAGCCTATCAGTAACTCCCGATTCACAAATACAGTTGTAATGAAAACTATTCAACCCCCATTGAAAATCAGGTTTATTGTCTAAATTTACAGAGTTTCAACTATTTACAAACAAACAAAAGCAATTAGCTCAACACAACAAATGCTTCAAGTGGTTTCCCCAAATTCAACTGAAAATGCAACTTATAGGGACTTCTCCAGTCTCAATTATACTTTATGAGAAGCATCTTTAATATTAGAGCACCCTTTTGCTGTTATAACCGGCTGCAAACAAGATATGTAGCCAGACACCAATTTCTAGCATTAATGAGGAATCCTAGCTTGTTGCTCATGAGCAATGGCCTCCAGTATAGTAATACTCTTGTGTTTGTGTGCTGCAACTGCCTTCTTCAAATCCCACCAGAGATTTTTCATGGGGTTCAAGTGAGGTGACTGTGATGGCCACTGTAGAATTTTCCAGGACTTCTTCTGCAACCAAGACTTGGTGGAATTTGAGGTATGCTTGGAAGGTCCAATGACGCCCAACCTTCAGCTTCCTCTCAGACGGCCTAACTGAATCCATTTTGCTACGCACTGCAGGTTTTCAGTGCCAGAGGAACATCACTGAGCCACCACCAGGCTTAACTATAGGTAGAGTGTTCTTTTCGGTATATGCTTCATTCTTCTTCCTCCAGACATACCACTGAGCCATTGGGCTCCAGTTTTTAATCATTGCTGAAGAAAAGAATCCATAAACTTCTGTGGCTTATTTATATGATTCTGAGCATCTTTTTTTTTTTGGTCAGTAGCGGTGTATGTCTTGGGTTCTGGCATGGAAACCTTCTGTGTATAGTACACGCCTTACTGTGCTCTCTGAAACCTCTGCCTGACTCTACCAACTCTTGCTGCAGATCTTTTGCAGCCACTCAAGGGTTTTTCACAACCTGCCTTCTCAGATATCTGGTTTCAGTCATTGATAGCTTCCTTTTTCTGCCCCGTCTAGGTTGTGTAACCACTGTTCCTTCAACTTGAGAGCTATGCTTTCAGCAGTGTCTCTAGGAACATTCAGTGCCTTTGCTATCTCTTTGTATTCTGTTCCTTGTTTGTGACAGGTGATGATCTATTTTCTTAACTTTATGGACCATTCTTTTGACTTAGTCATTTTTCTAACAGGCAGCTAAACGTGACGCTCAACAAACCCCTAGCCAGTTCAGGTATTTCCAGTGTTCCAGCTCAAACACACCTGGTACAACTAATGAAGCTTTTGATTAGTTACATCAGGTGTGCTTGAGACAACACCTGTGTTGCATATTTATGCTGTTGTGAGGGATTCTATCCAGGGGGTTGAATAATTCTGAGACCAGAGAAGTCATTATAAGTTGCATTTCAGTTAAATTTGGGGAAAACATTTACTCATTTGTTGTGTTGAGTTATTTTAGTTTTGATTACAACTGTATGTATTACATATAAGATACCCCCCAAAAAATGTATCTTAACCTGTTATTGAGATTCATTGGTGTTAGGAATTGTTTATAGTTAGCAGTGTCAGGAGGAGTTACCCTCCATGGTATTTTGAAGGTAGATATCCCTTAAACCTCACTCTCTGTAATGATAAATAACCTGCTGCTCTATGTTGCACTAACATCGAACATCCCCATATCACAAAGTCCCTCAACCCAACTCCCTTTATTCTATCACTAGCTGTAACTATGACCTACTGCTAACACTCAGCCACCTCCATCCCTAAATTCCAAAAGCCTAAACCACTTATAAAATGAAATGTAACTTTCAGAAGATTGTCCTTTACCATGTACGTTTCTAATATGAAAAAACCTTGAAAATAAGAGGCCAGGAAATAAATGATATTCTATTCACAGTGTCACTATTATTTTCCAGATCCAGTTAAGTGGAAATGTGTTAAAGAGGAATTGTCATTTTTGTCATAGTAACATTAACTTTATCTTCACCTGGGTCATATGAAATGTACAGTGGAAGTTATTGTGAAACTAATAGGGTGAACTGTGCGACAAATCTTTCTGAGATTCTCTGTGTACTGTGTGATCGGTAACATTTTTTTTTTTGGTCCTGTGTGCTTAAAGGGACACGCCAGGTACCCAGACCACGTCTGCCCATTGGAGTGGTCTGGGTGCCAAGTGTAAGCATTGCAGTTTTCATAAACTGCAATAATTACCTTGCAGGGTTAAGTCTTCCCCTAGTGGCTGTCTACTAGACAGCCACTAGAGGGCACATCCGTGTGCTATAGCTATGTGAGGACCTCCAGCGTCACTGAAATCTCCAGAGGAAAGCATTTTTCAATGCTTTCCTATGGGGAGGTCTAATGCGCATAGGTCTCCCCCACCGGTGGCCACACATGTTCAATAGGTCTCCCCCGCCGGATAACGTTGGCAGGGGAGGAACGTGGGCGGACCCTGAACCAGCCCCGAGGGACATGTCCCTCAGCGCTGGATTCAGGTAAGTCACTGAAGGGGTTTTAACCCCTTCAGCAACTTGGGATGGGGGGTGGGAGGGAGAGGGGACCTGCAGTGCCCGGAAAACGGTTTGTTTTCCTGGCACTGGAGAGTCCCTTTAAATGTGTTGTCACAATGATGGTGAGTCACAGGGATTCATGGGACATTTTTATTTTGCATTACATGCCAGGCACAATCAGGCACTGAATGTTAACAAAAATCAAAAGTAAAACAAAAAACAAGTTTATGCATTTTATTAAATGTCAAGCAACGATTAACTTTAAGTTAGCTGTTAGAATATGCTATTACCCCTGAGTAACAATGCCACTTAAAAAAAATGCCAAAAACTCATTATTATCAATTGATCATAGCTTTTTAATTGCTTTGAGTGTATGCGACCATTATAAAGCAAACACACCGCGGATGTGTTAAATCACTCGCCTGGTAGTACCCTTTTAGCCACACTTATTTAGCTCTTTGAGAAATCCAAACCTGGATCATTGAATATGGAAAGTAGGCCTGCTTGAATAATTAGTAACTCTATAGAGCAGACCACCTAATATTTTCACGTGAAGCGTTTGCCAGAGAATAATAAAGAGAAATTAAGTCTGATATAAAACAAACAGCCTTTGTGAATCTTCATTTAATATTTCACGTCCCCTGGGATCGGTTACATATTTTCCGTTTCACTCAGCTGTTTAGGTTCTAATGTTAGAATTAGAGTTTTCCAATTCTGCGGTTGGGAAAGTGAAGACACATCTCTAGCAACTTTCTTTGTGCGAGAAGCTAAATGATCTTCTGTTTTACTGTTTGTTGTAAGATGTTTCCTTAAAGGGGATACATCTCTTCCGTGGAAATTACGAAATTGAAAAAAAATATTGAAAATCGCTTGTGTCCTGTGACAACCTTTTTTACATCATGCTCTATTTTATTTTAAATGTAAATTTAGCAGTGGACATCACCATCCAGTTTAACAAGGCACAACCATGGCACACATTGCACACTGTTTTTTTTTTCTCGTCATTTTTTTATGTTTATGACTATGATTGACAGGGAGACATGATGCAGTCTTTAGACAGCCACAAGAAGCACTTCCAGGTCCCTAACAGAGTTTTACTCTGTAAAATGATGTTGGAAGTCCTCACACTTTACATGAGGCCATCTAGCGCTTTAAGAATTCCCCATAGCAATGCATTGAGTCATTCAGTCCCACCATCGTTGTGACATAATAGGAGTAGGGAGCCTCAGCTCTGGAAAAAGGTAAGTAAAAAAGGGGTTTTAAACCCGTTCATCAGTCGGAGGTAGGGAGGCCCATATAGTTAGGGAAAGGAACACTATATAAGAGTACAGATTTGTATACCTTACGCTATAGTGTTCCTTTAACTTCATAAACTTGGCAACAGACTCGTTATTTTATTATATGATGTTTATAATGATATGCACCTAGCGCTAATAATGGGGAAAATGTAAATAAAAATTTTGATGAAAGAAAGGAGATTTCAGTCCGAAAAACAGTTAAAACTTTGAAACATGTATAACACTGTTATAATATTATAACTAATTATAACCAAGGCCTAAGTATTAAAATGATGTTGTTAGATGTTCCCTGAATTAAATGAACTATCTTTTTTTTTTTTACTTTAGATCTTTCCTTTTTTTTTGTTTACTTGACCCTCTTTTTAATTTATGGATTTTTTTTAAAATGTCACTGACCTAGATGGGCCAATTCAGTTTCATCTGACCTCAAAATGCATTGCTTCTATGTAGAAGATGAGAAGATATATTGGCATAACCTGATTGGAGCATTGTGTGTGCAGCTGGCTCTAACTAACACATTGCTCGAAAGAGATCACGATGAAGAGTGCAGATTCTTACTTGTCCCAGAGAATGGAGAAAGTAGACTTTTGAGATGTGGAGTGACGAGTGTTTGGCATGATTTCTGATGCTGCTTTTCTTTCTCCTGCTGTCAAAATTGCAGGAAGGAGAGTACTGCCCCAAGCTTGCATCGTAAATGAGCTATGGATTAAGCAGACACACACAATCACTCAGATACACACTGACAGACAGTGGTGTATTTAGGATTTGGGCTGCCCTAGGCAGGACGGTGCTCGGCCACCCCCCCCCAATTTAAATTTTTCCCACCCCTTCCTGTCAAGGCCACACTTTGACAGACGCACACTTACTGACAGACGCATACAATCATTGACAGACACACACTCTCATATACACTGACAAACAATGACATACACACACACTATTACTTGAACACACACTGACAGACGCACACACACTGACAGACGCACACACTCACTCACTGACAGACAGCCACACACACAGTGACAGACACACTGACAGACATACACACACAATCACTCACATACACACACTGACAGCCAGACATACACATTGACATACACACACTGACAGCCATACATACACAATCACTCACATACACACTGACAAACATACACACACTGACAGACATACACACACACCGACAGCCAAACATACACACTGACAGACATGCACACACTGACAGCCAGACACACACAGTCATTTAGACAGCCTCCCTCCCCATCCCAAACATTAACTGATTACTTTTTTTTTTTTTTAAGTTTAAATCCACCCAGCCTCCCTACCTTTGGGAGTGCAGGGTGGATTTTTTTTTACCTGGGGTCTCTTCTGACAGGAAATGAGGCAGGCGGTTGTGTGGCTAACGATCCAGGCAGGTGGGCGACTAACTAAAAATCCATGCGTGCGGCGCCGCAGAGTGGTGCCGGGAGCCGGGAGCCGGGAGTCGGAATATGAAGTCATATACCGGCTCCCGGCATTACTCTGCGGCTCCGCCTGCAGAGAGCTCACAAATCAGTGCTCCCTCGCCAGCGCTGCCCGCATGGATTTTTAGTTAGCCGCCCACTTGCCTGGACTGTTAGTTAGCCGCCAGGGTTGTATTTTGTCCAAGGCAAATGCCTTGTTTGCCTCGCGGCAAATATGTCCCTGTTGCCATTGCATGAGAAGACATATCAAGGCAAAACTGCATCTACAGCAGGAGAAGGCAACCTTCAGCACTACAGATGTGGTGGACTACACCCCCCCTGATGCTTTGCCAGCATTATGGATGTAAGAGCATAGTGGGAGACGTAGTCCACCACATCTGGAGTGTCAAAGGTTGCCTACTCCTACTCTTCGTCATTGAGAGCACACAGGCACGTCATAGCAGTGACTCATTTCTTAACGCACAATGAAAAAACACTAGATAAGCCTTAAAGGCAAGCCCTGCACGTAGTACATTAAAAACCAAAACATTTGAATAACCCTCAGCACAAAATCAACAAGACTTTTTTCTAAATACTTTTAAAGTGGAAATGCACTGGCTGTGCCGAGACTGAACTGGATTTTAATGTAGATTGCTAAATCTTTAATAAACAAGAGTATTACACGGAAAAGGTTAACAGAATCTATAGGTGATTTTCAATGTCTTATTCAATGGTTTCATTTCCAGAGAAGTGACAGCCCCTCTCTACAGCCAAAAAGGTGCTTTTTGAATTTATTGTTCAAGTCTTCCATGAATCTGCCAGATGCGTTCACTTTAATGTGTGAAATTGTAACAATGTAAGGATTGATTGTCGGGTTCGGATTGAATCTACAGATTGAAGACATACGATTTAGGTTTAGGTAACCTTTTAATAGCTTCAAACCTGAAAAAGTCAGAAAACGTTTAAACGCTAAATAAAATTCACGACGGAATCATTCATTATAATTATTAATTTGAAGGTGTTTTTTTTCCACAGCAAATGGAATGTTATAAGCAGCTATGAATTATACTTTCGAAAATAAAGAATACAGAGCATTCTGCTGTTTTAAGTGAGTACAAAGCAGGGTTATAACGCAGTAAATAATACTCAATGAATAACATGTGATTTGTGAGTCTGAACGCAAGGTAACCAAAGGCTCCGCCATCTGAATCTATTTTACCAACTGTATTTGCTGCAGTAATATTTTATGCCATCTAATAAAACTAATACCGTTTCACCGAGCTGCCTTAAGGAAGTAAACAGGTTATGTCATGTGTGAAATAGATATTGTGGCAAACGAAACCACAGTTGAAGGATTACATCAAAATAATTCTGTTCAATTTAATGGCATCAGAAATCATGTCATTGGTTTCTAGTATTCTTGTACGGGAATATGGCTATTTAGAGGTTGCAACCCAGTGTTTTTTATTTCAGTTAAACGTGAGTGGAGCGCACAATTAGGAAATATAGTTTTCCTCCTCATAGTTATTTGTGATCATTATTTCTCTGTTACGGCTGTAGTGGTTATAGTACAAGAAGCCTTTGGAGTCTTTGAGTTTTCATCAAACTATTTATGAGCAAAAACTCTGAAAATGTTTGTGTTTGACAAAAACTGTGCCTCTCCTGGCTCTTTGACTGCTCCTGCAACCATGCAATATTTAGGTCTTAATTTAATTACTTTGGATAAGCTATTAAATTGATTACAATATGGTAAAAAAAAAACACAAAAAATATGTAACTAATATTTTAAAAGATGTCATTATAAAGTCGATGGGGATTTTTGTAGATACATAATTTTTAAATTTTGTATTTTTTTTCAACAGGCGATTATTTGAAAAGCTTACATAAACAAATTAAATCAAGGCCTTCCAGTGTCCTATAACTACTAAAAAAATGCTGCAGTAGCTGTCTCTTTTTTTATAGTGCCCATTGAGTGTTGCTGCAATACCTGGGTTGTTTGAATGAACAAACAGGTACATTGTCCCAAACAATTGTTGTTTGGCCAACTTAAACATCTTCAGTAAACTTTTACGGTTGTCCCATCCCAGTCTCTGTAATGTGTCCACGACTAGAGAACTGATGTCAATTGCTTTTACTTGACAATCCAAAAGTGTGGAGTCAGATATGAGTAAATTATTATTATTAGATATAAATAGATATTAATTATAGATATAATTTAATATCATTAGAACAGTATTTGATCATATTTCAGTGACAGGTTGGTGTATCAGTACTGACAGTAGATATTGGGTTACGTATTAATATCACTAACATTCTAGAAAGTTAAATCCATTGTTGATGTATTTACACCCATGTGGGTTAGTTGTAGTATTTACACATTACATGCCACCTTGTCTAATCATATCAGAAAGACACATTGGGTAACAGGATAGAGCAATCAAGATAATATAACTGTAGTTCAGCATACATAGGAATTCAAATTGGAATGTTGGAAATCTGTAGCTATATGTTCAAGATGGAACTTTATATATAAGGGTTTTCAACTTGGGTAGGCTATTTTTCCTATTGATAGAGTATCTGAAGATTTCTATGGGTTGTAGTATCCCTAATCGGAGAGAGGAAATCTGATCAACAGTTTCTATAGCTGTTGGTGAGTCGTCTGTTTGCTGTCGTTGTTTGTCTTCATCAGATTCCTGAGGTTCCAGTGAATTCTTATTGATTAGCACACTTCATAGGATGGTGTTAATCACAGACAAGCCCTCAGATTATTACCCCACCGTCACGCAAAAGGTACTGGAGCTGGAGTCATATGTAAAATAGAAACATAGAAACATAGAATGTGACGGCAGATGAGAACCATTCGGCCCATCTCGTCTGCCCAATTTTCTAAATACTTTCATTAGTCCCTAACCTTATCTTATAGCTAGGATAGTGAATAGTAAATGACAACGATTCAGACACCATTGTGTGTTAGCATGTTCTGTTAAGTCTTTATATTATTTTTTGACTTTCAGAACCATCAACCCTTTATCGGGACAAATGCAGAGTGCCCGAATGCAGTACTACTTACCGCCAAGGCTGTCCAGCATTTCCAAACCTTCTAACTACCTGAGAACTAAAGGGAGCGTGCTTTTAATTACTATTCCTCTACAAAATGGTGGAGAAAATGAATACATTTGATGTAAATCATCCTCCAACCTAGCAAAACCAACAGTCAATTGTGGCAGAGTCTTAGTGAATCATAAGTATTATCCTCATTTGAACGAACAATATCCAGTTTTCAAGGACACAGAATTAACTGTCTTTTAATATTTGTACAATTTGAAAAGTCTGGTCGGGAGCCAAGGAAGAATAAAACCGCTCCGTATATATTAAACCCAGCAGATAAAATAATCTCCTTCATTGGTCTTCAAGGCGAAGTCTGGAAAAATAAAGAAAATGGTAAAACAAACTATAACGTGAACACAGTAATGGATAGAACAGGAATTGGGTCTACCATGGTGTATTAAAGCGAGGAATGAAATGATTGGGATGAGAGGTTTTTAACTGCAACAAGGGAACTGGTTATCCCTGCAAAATCTCATGAGAAACAGCTGAACATCGCAAAATCTCTCGCCTGACGCCACCTGGCCGGATACGCAATCCTCAGGAAGCTGCACTATAAAAATGTAATGTGTCCTAACATAGCCCAGCCTAAATCATAGACCTGTCAGCTTAAGATGCACCATACACACAATATATATCTCCTCTATTAAGACCATTCTGCCCGCCAACTAATGCTGTGGCCCTCATTTGGTTGGCTAATAAGTACAGAGACAATGCAGCAGGTACCCCTTTAAATCCACTCAAGTGTGTAGTATGCACCTTGAAAAAATTAGATTATGAGTGAAGGAATTTGAGATATAGGTTGAATACAAATACAAATTGGATGGGAACCAAGATCTTGGATAAACCATAAGTGATGACCTTATTGTATGCAGCAGGGTGTTGGACTATATATTCCATAGGTATCTTCTAGACAGTAGATTGAACAGAATTAAGGGATTATGCAGTCCAATAACATCTGGGAAGGAGATATTTACCACTCCTGACTAGGTGATCACTGAGCTATTTGTATCAAAACCCCAAATTTTAACATACAATACGTAATTCCAGGTATAAGGGACTCCCAGGACCTCAACATTGCCAGTTATGAATGGCCATCTCTTAAAATAAAGAAAAGGTCAAGCAGGGGTTCACAGAGAGCATAAAATGAGGAGATCCTAAAAAGGTAGCTGTCCACATGAAAACAATTTACAGGGATACCCAATCTCTCCAAGTTAGCAGGACTTCTCGCAGGCGGCACCCTTCCTATGGAATAGCCTGCCTACCGCCATCAGACTCTCCCCTAGTCTTGCATCTTTTAAGAAGTGCCTTAAAACCCATCTCTTTAGGAAAGCTTATGGCCTCCAAGACTAACCAATACCTCACATACCTGTCTCTTGCCCTCTCCTAAAGGGCAGTCCACCTTATTTGATTGCAAATTCCTGTCCTAATGTGTTTTACACCCACCCTCCTATAGAATGTAAGCTCGATCGAGCAGGGTCCTCTTCAACCTATTGTTCCTGTAAGTTTATTTGTAATTGTCCTATTTATAGTTAAATCCCCTCTCATATATTGTAAAGCGCTACGGAATCTGTTGGCGCTATATAAATTGCAATAATAATAATAGCCATGTGCCCGTGTAACTCTAACCTCCTAACAGTATAATAATTTCCACTCCATAACTCGTAGCCAGACCATACAAATAGAAATATATTACATACAAATTCCGTCAGATATACCTATTTAGTATACTCTCTATTGGATATACAGTATCTCACAAAAGTGAGTACACCTCTCACATTTTTGTAAATATTTTATTATATCTTTTCATGTGACAACACTGAAGAAACATCACTCTGCTACAATGTAAAGTAGTACGTGTACATCCTGTATAACAGTGTAAATTTGCTGTCCCCTCAAAATAACTCAACACACAGCTATTAATGTCTAAACCATTGGCAACAAAAGTGAGTACACCCCTAAGTGGAAATGTCCAAATTGGGGCCAACTAGCCATTTTCCCTCCCTGGTGTCAAATGACTTGTTGGTGTTACAAGGTCTCAGGTGTGAATGGGGAGCAAATGTGTTATATTTGGTGTTATTGCCCTCACACTCTCTCGTACTGATAAAGATGGCCTAGGCCAGTGATGGCTAACCTTGACACCATAAATTGTTTCTGGACTACATTTTCCTTGATGCTCAGCTAGCTTTTAGACTCTAAAATTAATTAGATTGCCAGGTGAGCCACATTTAAGGAAAAACTACTAAAGGAGGGTGTTCCACATTATAAAGCAGAGCACCATTTTCATGCAATATGGGGAAGAAAAGGGATCTCTCTGCTGCCTAAAAGAGTGAAATAATCAATGCCTTGGACAAGGTATGAAAACATTAGATATTTCACGCAAACTTAAGCGTGATCATCGCACTATTAAGAGATTTGTGGCTGATTCAGAGCACAGACGGGTTCGTGCAGATAAAGGCACATTGAGGAAGATTTCTGCTGGATCCATGCATCGGATCAAGAGAGCAGCTGCTAAAATACCATTACATAGCAGCAAACAGATATTTTAAGCTGCTGGTGCCTCTGGAGTCCCACGGACATCAAGGTGTAGAGTCCTCCAGAGTCTTGCAACTGTGCATAAACCTTCTATTCGGCCACCACTAACCCATGCTCACAAGCAGACATGGCTGCATTGGGCAGAAAGATACATGAAGACTAATTTTCAAACAGTCATGTTCACTGATGAGTGCCGTGCAACCCTAGATGGTCCAGATGGATGGAGTAGTGAGTGGATGGTTGGTGGACGGCAACCCTGTTCCAACAAGGCTGCAACGTCAGCAAGGTGGTGGTGGAGTCATGTTTTGGGCTGGAATCATGGGAAGAGAGCTGGTCGAACCCTTTAGGGTCCCTGAAGGTGTAAAGATGACCTCTGCAAAGTATGTGGAGTTTCTGACCGACCACTTTCTTCCCTGGTACAGAAGGAAGAACTATGCTTTCCGTAATAAAATCATCTTCATGCATGACAATGCAAAATCTCATGCTGCAAAGAATACCTCTGCATCAATGGCTGCTATGGGGATAAAAGGAGAGAAAGTAATGGTGTGGCCTCCATCCTCCCCTGACCTCAATCCTATTGAGAACCTTTGGAGCATCCTCAAGCAAAAGATCTATGTGGGTGGGAGGCAGTTTACATCCAAACAGCAGCTCTGGGAGGCTATTCTGACATCTTGCAAACAAATTCAAGCAGAAACTGTCCAAAAACTCACAAGTTCAATGGATGCAAGACTTGTGAAGCTGCTATCAAATAAGGGGTCCTATGTTAAAATGTAACGTGACCTGTTAAAATGTTTAAAAAATTTAAATGTTGTTATAAGTTTGATTGAAATAGCTTTTGATTTCAGTAAATATGCTGCAGACACAACAAATGCCAATTTTCAGTTCTTTACAACCTATAAAGTGTTTTGAAACTTACGTAATTGCGTAATAATTTGAACAGTGCCTTGTAAGTTTTTTATGTTTAAAAAAAATACTGTTATCATTAGGAGGTTTGTTCAATAACATTTCGTCAATCTTTCTTTTATTAAAGGCAGTAAATATGGGATACAGAAGAAAAGCCAGTGGGGAAACATGCGATTAAGTAACAGTATGGGTATGATACATCAGATAACGAGAATAGATTACATTTCCAAAGTACTATGCCTTATGATTTATTTTTTTTTTATTTTTTTTTGGATTTTGTTTTAAGAGCTAGATAAGATAAGTTTTGGTGTTAAGCCTGAGTCAAAAATACAAGCTATGGTTCTGCGGAGGCATATTAGTCACCTTTTGAGTCATTAAGGCATAAGGTTAAGCGGGATACAGAGTGGGGATAGGAAGGCAACAAAGTTCGACATGGGGGAGGTAAGATTCAATGAACCGTACGGTATCTCAGAGTGACTGCGAGCCTCGTAGTGTTATTGAGATGTGTAGTGCTAGCGAGTATTTCACAACAACATTGTAAAGGGCAACACGTAAGAGAGATCGCTATTAGAGTTATGCCATCCGTGCCTCAGTATAGGCTAGTCGGATAATTATATTGTAGGCTTTGTTTTCGTCAATAAGCCAGTGTTAGGGAAGTACACAGGGTTAGGGTTAGGGGAAATGGGAAGCTAGGAGGCTCACTCTCCTGCACCTTGCCGGCGAGTGATGGGGGTTAGATTTTACCCTTTGCCCAGATTCCTCACTTATAGGTGCGCTATAGTTAAATCTTTATGTTAAGTGGTAACTTAGTGTGGGGATTCCTTGCTGGTAATAGTACGGGTGGTGAGTGCTGTAGTGAGAGGATGATTCCCAATGGTGGAGCACCTGTAATTCTGGGTTGTGAACCTGTGTATGGACTGCGTTCGTTCGAGTACCCGGGTAATGTGCGAGCTTTCAGCCCATACCATATGTGTGGTTACATGCAGCTCGTCTGTGTTACCTGAAATCAACTGCCAGACGGGGATCACCTATCGGGGTGTCACGTTTCACAAAGTAAGTATAGGTATTCCAGGGTCACCTAGTCACAGTCATCCTTGGGCTGTTGTGGGTGTATCGTGTCCCCGTCATGTGACGGTCATGGGCCTCTATAATGTACGTGTCGCTATCGTTGAGTAGTGCGGTGAGGATTAAGCTGCCTCCCTATCTCTATGTCCCCCTAGCAGTATCTATCTCGACACCAGCCCATAGTTGGGCCTGCCAGGGTTCACCGGTGATGTGATGGGAGAAGGTGGCGTTAGTACTGAGTACCCGGTCGGCCTGGTAGTAACCCTCGTTGGTTCAATAACATTTCAATTGTACTCTTAATAGCTGATAACATGAGAATTATGCTGACTGTTATTTACATCAATTATTTAGGTAAATGAGAAAATTATCATTTGCAAAATAATTTGTAACAGGGTGTAGTAAAATATTTACAAAAAGTGAGGGGTGTACTCCCTTTTGTGAGAAACTGTATATATAATGTAGCTTCTCTCACTCTAGGGTCAACACTGAAACGGTGGGATATTAATTAGCTGTAGAGGCCAGTTCTTCACTAAATAGATTTAGTAATTGCATATTTAAAAGGAATTAGCAAAATGCGTTAAAAATCTAAATTTTGTATCATACATTTCTCTTAAATGGTCCTTTAATTTAACTCCTTATATTGTAAGACTAGGGAATGCTACATGGATAGTTTAGCAAAATATTAGTGCACAAAGGCATTCTGACCTGCAGCCTGCTGTAATATAATCACGTTACGACCACAAGACACAGGTCATCAAACATGTATTTCTAACCCTAAAGATTTTCTGCTACCCTCCAAAACCAGCCCTCCAAAAAAAGTTTTACATATTTGTTCTAATCGTCAGTCTCCATGCTGCCAACCCACCTCTTAATGAGCTCAGTCAAGCCATTGCTTCCCCGTAGGGGAAGTATTGGGAGGCGAGGGCACATGTGCGGCAAATCGCCACGCTGCGCCAATCAACATCGTTTTGCAGAAAAAAAATTCTTAGAAATCTGTACATGGCAGAAAATGGAAGTATTTCTGCCCATCCCTAGTTCAGGGTTTATTGTTTAAAACATAATCACAGATCAATGGAGACAGTCAGAACAGAACGCTATTTTAAAACAGTTAATTTGGTTGAAGACTTAGAAAGGCTCTCTGATCTGCAAGTATTTTCATTTGCATTCTCATTTGGTTAAAACATACATCAGACAGAATGTGGAAGTGATATTATTGACTATTAGATGTGGTTAATATTTCAGCACATTAGGCAACGCGACAACCGCATGCCAAGAGTTTAAATGCTAAATCCTTTAAACAGTTTGCTTTACTTTGTTGGCATCCAAACAGTTGTATTTGTTTTCTCGTAAAGTTCATGATAATCTGTCTTTCATTATTCTGTGATGCTTTGTTTTATAGTTTCAAACTGTACAGAGTGTACATCTTCAAAACTGGAATCATTTTTTATTCTTAGCAAATTTAAGAAACAAAAGTGTATTAAAGGGGCAGGGTAGGGACACTGCTGTAGAGGGAATATATTGAACCCCACATCACTCTAGTTGCCAAAAGTAATATTAAAAAGTAAAGTAAATATTTTTATAGATTTTTGAATCTGCAACTTCACCAGCAAAACCACAATAAGAGCAAGGGCGCAGCTCCCTGAACTCCCCACTTTAATGGAAAAATATCTAAATAAAATTAAAAGATCCAGGCACAGTGTGGTGAAATAATTGTCATGCTCCCATGAGCCCCTTTATGAAAGATTAGCCACGTGGCCAAATCTGACGCATTTCATCCAAAACATAGCGACTTAATCACATCATCCACTAAACAACAGTTACTGTTTGTATACCTAGCAACCAGACACCTTTTACAAACAAAGGAGAGCCCAAAAGTTAGCAGGAACGTACAAGTACTGAATACACATTGACTACATCCTTACCAAATTTACATAAGAAACAAAATAAAATAAATACTGTCGGGGGGGCGGAGCCTGACCGCGAGCGAGAGTAGTCGCCATCTCACAGAGCTCCGTAGGTCCTAGCCGAAAAAAGCTTGAATTTAAGGGATTAAACCCTTCGCCCTACCCGCAATATGCTGTTAAACTGCGGAGTGAGAGAACCGGAGGCGATCTATGCCTTTCATCCAGCCGGCGAGAGGCAAGAGGCAGAAACGCAAACCCGGGGCCTACACACACTCACGGAGCCCGACCTGGTCAGACCTGCTGGATTGCTGGCAGCCTCACGGGGACCCGGAGGCTGTGGACTTCACTGACGCCCTCCAACTACCCTTCACGCAGATGGGCAGACGATCACAGAAGGCCCCCCTGGAGCCACAACCAGGTTCCAGAGACATAGGGGCCTTACTACAGCGAAATCAGGCAGCTAAGATGGCGGACAAGGCAGAGCACAGACCAGTACTCTCTCCTGCAGAGTCTGCTCGCCCAGACCCACTACCAGAACAGGTACCGGGCACAGCTGAGAATGTGGACGGATCGGCGCCGGTCACTCAGCGGGACTTCCACAACCTGGTACAGGAGATCAAGTCCCTCCTGGCGGTGGACGTGGCAAGTATTAAGGCAGACATACAGGCAGTGGACACTAGGGTGAAGGCCTCAAACAGGGACTCTCAGACCTCCAAGCCACAGTCTTGACTATGCAAACGCATCAACAAGCCCTCTCACTACATTACACAGCCCTAGATGACAGGTCTCGGCGAAACCACCTGAAAATGAGAGGGATCCCTGACACAATCACGCCGGACGAACTACCTCATTATATGAGGCGCCTGGTGGCCTCCATACTGCCCCAACCCCAAGCCAAGAAATTCTCTATAGACGGGATGTACCGCCTACCAGCGGCAGGTGGCACTACTTCTACCTTGGTGAGGGATGTGATCGCCCGCTGCTCCACCTCACAGGATAAAAGGCTCCTGATGACAGTGATGCATGGCAAGACGCCGCTACCCTTTGAAGGGTCCAGCCTCTCATTCTACCAGGACCTTACGAGGTCCACACTGCAATGGCGTCGATCCCTGCAATCAGTCACCAGCCATCTAAGAGCAGCAGGGTTGGAATACCACTGGAGATCCCCCAGGTTCTTGGTGGTCACTCATAAAGGGACTATACATAAAATATCTTCGCTAGCCGAGGCGCCTCAATTCTTCAAAGCCCTGGGTATCCAGGTCCCGCAGACCCACCCAGAACGACACTCCGGAACCAGAACAGCGGTACCCTCAATGACCATGGAACACCTGACCCTACGATCCGAAACCTGAATACCCTAGGGAACACTCCAATACCATGAGGCACATGCACAACTGTTTAGCTCCGTTAAACCCTGTTATTCTGTTATTCTTTTAAGCATGACTATAAGGCTCCTAGGCTAACATGACAGCGACAATACACCCACTACAGACGCACTCTCGTAATACCATAATAGGGCACAGCCTAATTTGACTGTGCGGACATCTCACACACGCCATAGACTGCACTCAAAACCCCCCCGCCACCACCCTGGTTAGGGGCACACATAGAAGACGGCCTGACTCCATCACCCTGACTTTGAAACACATGACCACACGGCCCATCTCCCTAAGCCAACCATACCCCCATGACTACCTATCAATGCACACGGAACTGACGCAAGGACACATACCACCACTCTGACTAATGTGAAAGCTTATTTTGTATATTTATATATCCCCCACCCTTCCTTTCTATTCTGTATCCCAAAATGCGTTGATATGAAAAAAGAAAAAAAAATTCAATAAACAGAGATTGACAAAAAAAAAATACTGTCAGAAGAGAAGAATAGATCTCCGGAGGAGAAACTGAGATTCTCCCAATATGAATAATATGAAGAATTACACGTGGCATAAGTTATATAATATATCAAGTGTCAAAATTGTATAAAAATAAGTCCAATATCCAAAACTTATATACACACAAATTCATTAAAATAAAAGCTAACATCCTATTCTTGGTTTAATCCTAATGGTTTTCTCGTACCCAAAGTAAAAATCCCCAAAACTTCTCTTTCACGTAACAAATGAGATCTGTCCAATCCTCTAACAGGCAATTTAGCCATTTTAATACCTGGAACTGCTAAATTATTAGCATTAACCCCATGGGCATGAAATGTCTAAGTACTGGAGATTTTGTATCATGATCAGAAGTAGACCTTACATGCTCACTGTGGCGGAACCAGCCTCGCCATTGGGCATTGGGGAAGACTGATTGCCAGCCTCCTGCCATATGACTATGGCCCCTGGGATGTATTGCCTGCTCTCCTGTACTGCTGAGGATTGCTACCAACTAGGTGGATTTGGCTATGGAGCTTGTGTAGTGCCCTCTGTTGGTAGCAACAGTAATATGCACTACCTGAATAGCAAGACTGGTAATTTGTATATTCGGTTAGATTTGCATATCGCTAATTCTGCATGCAGGAGAGACATTTTGTGTTAATTATGGTCTTCCCCAGCCATTTATGAATATGTAATTGTGTTATAATAAGTCACTGTATGTTGCCTGCTATGATTTGACTGTTTGTAATTTTATTGAGTTTTCACAGCAATGTTAATGTAATGACCATATGGGCTAGTCCCAAGTAAAATAAAGTTTGTCAGTTCTACTTCACCCTCAATTTGGAGTCCTGTCTCTTATTGGGGGAATCTGCTACAACGGATTGCTATGCTCTGCATATTCCCCTTGCTATAATCACTCCTAATCTCTTTTAAGAGCTCGTTCCTGCTTCGTTCTGAAGGAAGAGAGGTTCGGCATGTGGTGGTTGTGGTGTCGGCTAGAGTGCTTGGAATCCTCAAGAAGCGCTAGGAGCATCCATCAACGGAGGTACCCAGTCGTGGTGCCAGGTGATCCGTTACATTGGTGGCAGCGGTGGGATGGCTTCCTAGCCTTGGGAAAACCAGCACTACCTCAGAGATGGAAGGCCGTGCAGTATCTCCCTTTGACGCCAGGCTCCAGCAGTGACTACAGGATGTGATGCGCAGTATGGAGTATCCTATCCCAGAGGAAAGAGAGACAGAGTGGAGGGTGGCGCTTCGTACCGATCTCTGGAAGGAGGACATCGACGAAATTCGACTCTTCCGGTGCGAGGAAATCCTGACCACTAACCAGCGCCAAGCAGAACAACTAGAGCTGCGGATGCCGTTATTGGGAAACCAGCCCTCAGAGGAATGGGCAAGCGAACTGGAGATGCTAGTTGAGACTGAGGTGTGGCTGGATGATTCCTATCGGGGCCCTGCGGTGGCATGCTTACCACCTCTACCCATGGCTGATCGAGTACAAGTGTATTGAGGGGGAAGACTACGATGGCCCTGGTTTGTTGTGGGATACTATTGAAAATAGTCTCTGGTTCAGAGACACCGACGTTGCTCGCTTCTGGTCCATCCGAGCTGAGCCGGCAGACAACTGGGATCTTACGGAGATTTATGCCATTCAGCCAGATCTATCTTTTCTTGCCAACCGGGAGTGGGAACTAGAACAGGATTATGTTTGCCTATTCCAACGTATAATGCCGCCTGTCTCTGACATGATGGGTCTTATTGACTGTATACCACCGGAAGCATTGAGTTTAGTTCCTCCTCACCAGCAACCAAGCCTGTTATCAGGGGACCTTGGTACTGTACCACATACGTCCCAACCAGCCCCAGAGATGGAAGACCTTATTGACTTGTCCTGGGAAGACACCCAGCTGGCAGGTGGAGATGGGACCGAGGTCTCTCTACTGGCCCTACAGGGATGCTGGGCAGTCGGCCCAGATCCCCAGCGGCAGTATGTAACCCAGGGAGCTGAAGGTGCCATCCTTCCTCCCCAGCGGCAGTGTGTATCCTTAGGAGAGGAGACAGTTGGTCCCTCTCCCCAGCAGTCCAGTTAGTTACAGGGAGATGAAGGTGCCGTCCTTTCCCCCCAGCGGCAGTATGTTTCACAGGGAGCTGAAGGTGCCGTCCTTCCTCCCCAGCGGCAGTGTGTGTTCTTAGGAGAGGAGACAGTTGGTCCCTCTCCCCAGCAGTCCAGGGAGCCGAAGGTGCAGTCCTTCCTCCCCAGCGGCAGTGTGCTGAAAGTATGCATGGGAGAGGCGCTTGTTACCCCCTCTCCCCAGCGGCAGCTTAGCCCACCAAGGGGAGACAGTAAGCTCCACAACTATTGACATCCCTGTTTTAAAAGATGCTGTCTGCGCTTGGTTCAAGGCTATTAGCCACAATTCATAATTTTAGCAGGTCTAATGCTTATTCTAGCAGGAGCCCCAAGTAAACACGTTTGGCAAGCTTGAGAGTCAGGCCCCGTCCCCGCAACAATTTTCATACACAGTCCCCTTATTTCAGGGGCTCAAATGTAATTGCACAAGTTAACACAATCATAAATAAAATGCTAATTTTTAATATTTAGTAGAGAATCCTTTGGAGGCAATGACTGCTTGAAGTCTGTAAGGCATGCACATCACCAAACGCTGGATTTCCTTCTTTGTGATGCTATGCCAGACCTTTACTGCAGCTGTCTTCAGTTGTTTGTTTGTGGGTCTTTCTGATTTAAGTTTCATCTTCAGCAAGTGAAATGCATGCTCATTCGGTGTCAGGGTACCTGTGGTCTCTACCTCCAAAAGAGGTAGAGACTTAGCTGTTCCACCATCCAGACGGTCTGATGACTCCCTTCCCCGCGGTCTATCCGGTCGTGCAAGGCCGGCCGCGAGGGAGTGACTGCCTTTTACACCATCTAGGCAGGAAGTCATCATCAGGACACTCCCCCGGATCGACCTGTCAGTCAATTGCTGCAGGACCAATCAGGACGCCTCGGAGGTGTGGTTACTGCTCTGAACAGGGTATTTAACAGAGCTTCCTTCATTAGCTCATTGCCCTGTCGTGGTTCTAGCTTGTTCTAGTCACTCAGTGCTTGTGTATTCTATTTTCCCTTCTGGTTTTGACCCGGCTTGTTTACCTTACTCTGCTTATCTCTGTTACCCTTGATTCGGCTTGTCTCTCGCTTACCTGTCTTCTGTTACCCTCGACCTCGGCTTGTCTTTGACCATTCTATACGGTACTACTTACGTTAGTCCGGCCATTCTAAGGTCCGGTATACGTATCTGGCTACTGTTTGTACTCTGCGTGTTGGATCCCTGTCCCGATCCTGACATTACGACAGGGCCAATGGATCCTGCAAGTACAAACAGTCAGCTGGCTTCTCCTGATCCTAGGTTTGAAGCCATGGATCACAGAATGGATCAGATGGCGCTTGCGCTACAGGCTCTATTATCTCGTGCCAATAACCCACCAGAGGAGATACGTAATACCCCTGTTTCTCCTGTCAGTTTAGGTCTAGAGGTAGCCACAGTGGGTGCTTCTTCTCGCATTACCCCCCCAGTACGCTATGGTGGGACTCCTGAGAAGTGTCGTGGTTTTTTAAACCAAATTAGTATCCACTTTGAATTGCAACCCCGCTCTTATCCTGCAGATAGGGCAAAGGTAGGATTTATTATCACCCTACTTATTGAGAAAGCTCTGAGATGGGCCAACCCACTATAGGAGAACGATAACCCATTAGTGTATAACTATAACGCATTTGTAGCTGCTTTTAGAAGAACATTTGATCCTCCAGGTAGAAAGGTTAATGCAGCCAGATTACTGTTGCGCCTGAGACAGGAGAACCGAACACTGGTGGATTATGCACTAGAGTTCAGGTCTCTGGCGTCAGAAGTCAAGTGGAATGAGCAGGCGTATATGGATGTATTTTTGAATGGCCTATCTGAAGTAATCCTTGATGAGGTTGCTACCAGAGAACTCCCTGAGAATTTAGAAGATTTAATTTCGTTCATCTCTCGTATAGATGAACGTTTAAGAGAGAGACAGAACACTCGAGAGAGGAACCGGAGACCTTCTTTTAGGTTAGCCCCCGCTTTTCCAAGTCCTGACTCCACGGTATCTTTGCTTCCTGAACCTATGCAGATAGGTTATACCCGCCTCTCTGAGGAGGAAAGACAGTACAGGAGAAGAGAGGGTTTGTGTATGTATTGTGGAGCCAAGGGTCATTTACTCTCGAACTGTCCTAACCGTCCGGGAAACGCTCGCACCTAAGTCTCTCTAGAGGACAAGCCTTGGGTGTTTCTATTTTGTCCTCTACTCCTAATTATAAAGATCACAGGCTTCTGCTACCAGTTTCCTTAACTTGGGAGAAGGAAGTAGTAAGGGCTATGGCATTGATAGATTCCGGTGCTGCTGAGAATTTTATCGACCAAGCCTTTGCTATTAAGAACAATTTCCCATCCCAGCTAAGGGAGACACCCTTGGCCGTTGAGGCCATAGATGGTAGACCACTACTAGACCCTGTTATCTTTCGTGAAACCATACCCATTAGTTTAAATGTTGGTATCCTACACGTGGAGAATTTATCTCTTTTGCTCATTTCATCCCCTTCCGTTCCCATAGTTCTGGGGTACCCATGGTTGAAGAAACATAACCCTATTATCGATTGGGAGTTAGGGGAGATACTCTCGTGGGGCCAGGGTTGCCAGGATAGGTGTTTATGCAAGGTTTCTCCATTAGCTAATGTTAACATACCTGAGACTCCTATTCAGTCCACAGAAAGACAGATACCAGACCTTTACCTAGACTTAAAGGCAGTATTTGACAAGAAGAATGCCGATTCTTTGCCGCCACACAGGCCATTTGATTGTAAAATTAAGCTCCTACCTGGGACTATGCCTCCGAGGGGCCATGTATATCCTTTGTCTGTTCAGGAAAACTTGGTTCTAGAGGAGTATATTCGGGAGAACTTAGAAAAGGGATTCATTAGGAGGTCTTCTTCCCCGGCCGGGGCTGGGTTCTTTTTCGTTAAGAAAAAGGATGGCACGCTGAGACCTTGTATCGATTACCGAGGCTTGAATAAAATAACTGTCAGAAATGCCTATCCTATTCCACTTATTACCGAGTTATTTGATCGTCTTAAGGGCTCCAAAATCTTCACCAAGTTAGATCTCAGAGGGGCATATAATTTGGTGAGAGTCCAGCAGGGACACGAGTGGATGACGGCGTTCAATACTCGGTACGGTCACTATGAATACACAGTTATGCCGTTTGGACTTTGCAATGCTCCTGCAGTATTTCAGGATCTGATTAATGAGGTACTTAGGGAGTTTCAACATGATTGTGTCATTGTCTACCTAGACGACATACTGATACACTCTAGGGAGATTGAAACTCACCATAGACAGGTCAGAGCGGTATTACAGAAACTTCTGCAACATGGTCTATACTGTAAATTGGAAAAATGCAGCTTTGATCAGTCTCAGATAGATTTTCTTGGTTACGTGATTTCTGGGGAAGGTTTTAAGATGGACCCTGATAAACTCCAGTCTATTTTAGATTGGCCATTACCTAAGGGACTCAAGGCTATTCAGAGGTTTATTGGTTTCTCCAATTATTATAGGCGCTTCATTAAGGGTTACTCGTCTATTATTGCGCCCATTACCAATATGACCAAACAGGGGGCAGAAACTAAGACGTGGTCTCCTGAAGCTCTCGCTGCTTTCAAGAGGCTCAAAGAACTTTTTGCTTCTGCTCCAATATTAGTCCATCCTGATACGACTTTGCAGTTTCTACTCGAGGTCGATGCCTCTGAGACAGGAGTAGGTGCGGTTCTGTCACAAAGATGTCAGTGTATGTGCCTGTGTGTGTCTGTATTTGTGTCAGTGTCTGTCAGTGTATGTGCCTGTGAGTGTGTCAGTATGCCTCTCTGTAGGTGTCAGTATGCCTGTCTGTGTGTGTCAGTATGTCTGTCAGTGTTTGTGTCAGTGTGTCTATCAGTGTATGTGTCTGTATGTGTGTCAATATGTCTGTCAGTGTATGTATCTGTGTGCATCAGTATGTCTGTCAGTGTATGTGTGTGTCAGTATGTCTGTCAATGTATGTATTTGTGTATGTATTTTTGTATATCACCAAAAACGAAATCTCTTGGGATCCGGTTAGTGTTTCCACTTTCCGGGTCTCAGATTAGAGTGCAGCGCTTAGTAAATAATATGGATAACTCACCCCAAATTGGTTAGCTTGCGGGGGTATATATGAAATATAAAAGAAAACAAGATACAAAATAATAGTGCAATATTGTATGTATATAGTGACTGATCTTAAGTGTGAGTATAATATTACTCACATTCTTTAGAGCCTTTTTAGTTTTTAGGCTCTAAACTTCCAGGCCTCCGTGTCTTTAAGGTAGACAGCTTAACCCCTCTTTTTCCTTCCGTTCTTTTTGTCTTGCCACCATATGGATATAAAAAAGAGAGACCGGATTCTGGGTGTAGTATTTTCAAGGAAAATTTCTATAGGTAAATTGCAATGAAAGCGAAAATTGCTCACCTTATTTAGAGCCTATTTGTCCTCGGCTCTGAGTTTGTACACCTGGTGTCAAATTGGGGTGACACTTCCCCCTTTGTACCGGACAAAATGCAGGATGCAGCAGTCAAATATAAATAATTTATTAGCTAAAGTAAAAAAGTATATATATAAAATTATCACAATACTAGAAAATAAAAAAGTAGTCCATATAGGTATAAAGTGCAGTAGTAGCTCCGTCCTCCTCTGCCAAGACGCGTTTCGCTGTGCAACAGCTTCCTCAGTTGGCCGTGGGTTGCATTCTGCCGGTTCCGGTTTTTATGCGTCCAAAAAACCGCCTTTTCGTCAATTAGCCTATCGGCTTCCTTTCTTTCTGATGTTTCAGTGACGTAACGTCACTTCCGGTTGCGGTACCTTAGTGGACTCCATATCCCATAGTGCTTTGCGCCTCCTTCGTAACTTCCGGTTCAGTCCGTTTCTCAGTGGGGAGAAAAAAGTTCGTTCCGAAAATCAGAGTTTTCTTGCAAATTCACCTCCAAATAAAAATGTTGTGTCAAACGCAAGTGTGTTACTTCATTCATTAAATACAGATGGGCCATATAACCTTGGTACCACTACTAAAGGTGGGCACCATGTTTTTATAGCCAGTACAGTATAAATTACACAGATGGTGAGGTACAGTGTTACTAATGGAGATGCATTTTTTTACATAACTTGGTATTTTATGGATCTATGAGCATAATGATAAAGTGCAATATTATTAATGAAAAATGCCTCTTTTGTATAATCTGATATGGATATATAAACATTATATTAGGATACTGTGTAATTGATGCAGAAGTCCCTTTTGCATAACCTGATGTTACATGGATATATGAACATCGATATTCTATGTATATTGATGTCCTTAATCCCAATAGTTCTAAAAATAGGGATGGAAATATTGCATATAAAGTGCCTTTGCATGTCCCTCGAGGTGTTTAGAGGGTACATATCTATAGTCCTATATTCTTAAAATGCATATAAAAGGCTGTATAATAGAATTAGACTCAAAAATAGAGTTTAAAAGGTTAAAATCATTGATATTTAGATAACTTTATCTGCACACACTCAAATAGTTTTTGGGGATGTATTTAATTTCTATTGTGTAGGGAAAAAAAGGGTTTATAAAAAATGGCATAATTCAAAGTCTGCATTGAGACCAAATGGAATCAGGGTATTCAAATTAAAGATCCACTTGGTCTCAATTCTTCCTAGTTTTTGGATCTCATCTTCCCCCCGCCAGTTTAAATTTACCCTTTGTATACCAAAGAATTCCAAACATTTTGGATTACTTCCATGTGTTTCTTTAAAATGTGCCGAAACGCTATGCTTATCGAATCCTTTTTTAATATTTCGTATGTGTTCATTTATTCTTACTTGCAGCGGTCGTTTGGTCCTTCCTACATACAAAAAATTGCATGGGCATTTAAGTATATAAATGACCCTTTTCGAGAAGCACGTGATCATGTCCTTTATTTTATACTCTTTTTTGCTCTGTGGGTCCTGAAATTTTGTGACGTGTCTCTTTCCCTCTCTAGTGCTTCTGCAGGCTAAACAGTTACCGCACCCAAAAAAGCCTTCTTGATGGAAAAAGGTGCTAGATTTTTTGTCTCTAATATGATTGTGGGTCAACTTTTGTTTTAAATTCGGGGCTCCTCTGTGTATAATTTTTGGCAAGTCTGGTAGTACTGTGTGCAACATGGGGTCTTTTCTTAAAATGGGCCAGTGTTTCTTTAAAATCTGCTGAATCTGTCTACTATTTTGGTTATAGTTACAAATGAAAGGGATATTAAAAGTGTCCTTTTTATCCTTTGGTTTGTATTGCAAAAGAAGAGATCTATCTGTTTTCTCTACGGTCTCCAATATGCCCTGTAGGTGACTCTCCTCATACCCCTTCTCTAGGAATTGGTTTTTGATTCTTCTAGCTTGGCTTTGAAACGTGTTCATATCTGTACAATTCCTCCTCATTCTGAGGAATTGGGATCTCGGAATGTTCCTCAGCCATGGAGAGAAATGGCAGCTATTGAGATAAATGTAATTATTGACATCTACTGACTTGAAATACGATTTAGTTTTGATTTGGTCCTCCTCTTGGTAAATGGTGAGATCCAAGAAATGTACACTTTTGTAATTGAGACCAAATGGAATCAGGGTATTCAAATTAAAGATACAATTTTTTGTATGTAGGAAGGACCAAACGACCGCTGCAAGTAAGAATAAATGAACACATACGAAATATTAAAAAAGGATTCGATAAGCATAGCGTTTCGGCACATTTTAAAGAAACACATGGAAGTAATCCAAAATGTTTGGAATTCTTTGGTATACAAAGGGTAAATTTAAACTGGCGGGGGGAAGATGAGATCCAAAAACTAGGAAGAATTGAGACCAAGTGGATCTTTAATTTGAATACCCTGATTCCATTTGGTCTCAATGCAGACTTTGAATTATGCCATTTTTTATAAACCTTTTTTTTCCCTACACAATAGAAATTAAATACATCCCCAAAAACTATTTGAGTGTGTGCAGATAAAGTTATCTAAATATCAATGATTTTAACCTTTTAAACTCTATTTTTGAGTCTAATTCTATTATACAGCCTTTTATATGCATTTTAAGAATATAGGACTATAGATATGTACCCCCTAAACACCTCGAGGGACATGCAAAGGCACTTTATATGCAATATTTCCATCCCTATTTTTAGAACTATTGGGATTAAGGACATCAATATACATAGAATATCGATGTTCATATATCCATGTAACATCAGGTTATGCAAAAGGGACTTCTGCATCAATTACACAGTATCCTAATATAATGTTTATATATCCATATCAGATTATACAAAAGAGGCATTTTTCATTAATAATATTGCACTTTATCATTATGCTCATAGATCCATAAAATACCAAGTTATGTAAAAAAATGCATCTCCATTAGTAACACTGTACCTCACCATCTGTGTAATTTATACTGTACTGGCTATAAAAACATGGTGCCCACCTTTAGTAGTGGTACCAAGGTTATATGGCCCATCTGTATTTAATGAATGAAGTAACACACTTGCGTTTGACACAACATTTTTATTTGGAGGTGAATTTGCAAGAAAACTCCGATTTTCGGAACGAACTTTTTTCTCCCCACTGAGAAACGGACTGAACCGGAAGTTACGAAGGAGGCGCAAAGCACTATGGGATATGGAGTCCACTAAGGTACCGCAACCGGAAGTGACGTTACGTCACTGAAACATCAGAAAGAAAGGAAGCCGATAGGCTAATTGACGAAAAGGCGGTTTTTTGGACGCATAAAAACCGGAACCGGCAGAATGCAACCCACGGCCAACTGAGGAAGCTGTTGCACAGCGAAACGCGTCTTGGCAGAGGAGGACGGAGCTACTACTGCACTTTATACCTATATGGACTACTTTTTTATTTTCTAGTATTGTGATAATTTTATATATATACTTTTTTACTTTAGCTAATAAATTATTTATATTTGACTGCTGCATCCTGCATTTTGTCCGGTACAAAGGGGGAAGTGTCACCCCAATTAGACACCAGGTGTACAAACTCAGAGCCGAGGACAAATAGGCTCTAAATAAGGTGAGCAATTTTCGCTTTCATTGCAATTTACCTATAGAAATTTTCCTTGAAAATACTACACCCAGAATCCGGTCTCTCTTTTTTATATCCATATGGTGGCAAGACAAAAAGAACGGAAGGAAAAAGAGGGGTTAAGCTGTCTACCTTAAAGACACGGAGGCCTGGAAGTTTAGAGCCTAAAAACTAAAAAGGCTCTAAAGAATGTGAGTAATATTATACTCACACTTAAGATCAGTCACTATATACATACAATATTGCACTATTATTTTGTATCTTGTTTTCTTTTATATTTCATATACACCCCCGCAAGCTAACCAATTTGGGGTGAGTTATCCATATTATTTACTAAGCGCTGCACTCTAATCTGAGACCCGGAAAGTGGAAACACTAACCGGATCCCAAGAGATTTCGTTTTTGGTGTTGTTTTATGGTGGGATATTGGGAATACCCACAGAGTGTCCACAGCAGCTGAAACCTACGTTCATCACAAAATCCCTTACTAAAGCGCCTTTTTCCACACCTTTTGTTGTTTACATTTATTTTTGTATATCAGTTTATGTGTCTGTGTATCTGTAAGTTGTCAGTGTATGTATCTATATGTAGTCAGTGTGTGTATCTGTGTGTCAGTATGTCTGTCCGTGTATGTGCCTGTGTGTGTGTGTGTGCACGTCATTATGCCTGTCAGTGTATGTGTGTGTGTCAGTATACCTAGCAATGTATGTATTTGTGTGTGTCAGTATGTCAGTCAGTTTATATGTTTGGGTATCTGTATGTGTCTGTGTATCTGTAAGTAGTCAGTGTGTGTATCTGTGTATTTGCATACGTGTCAGTGTGTCTGAGCACCAAAATTATATATCAACACACATTCAAAAAACAACACTGCACATCCAAACTCCAACACCACATACAAACAAATTCAGACAAACATACTTCATACAAAAACATGCTTACATTCAAACAGTGCAAAATACAACCCTGCAAGCATGGGAAATTGGTAGAACCCCACCTGTCAATGCATTGTTGGAGTTGCACGACAGATAGGGTTCTACCTTTTGTCCAACCTTGCAATTGGGGGCCGAAATAATATTGCACTATGGATCTTTATACTTTAGTTCCGCCACTGCGTTGGGGTGGAGGACGTGATTGCATGTAAGGGAGTGGGGGGGCACAGTCTATCGGGGTCCTAGCAAATTCCTTATCCAGGGTCCAATCATTATTAAAGATGGCCCTGGTCCCAGGCTAGAGTGATTGTGCAGCCAGCCAACATGCCTAGAGACTCTGTAACTGAGATTCTTAAAATCCACACAGGACACAAAGTTCCAAAAGGAACTAACATACAAAACTTTATTTTTGAACTAGGACTAGCCTTTTGGGCCTAGTTCTTAAACATGTGGTGACAACCATAAAAAGCACACATTATATAGAACAAGCAATTATAATTAATACATGAACTATATAATGCAAGTAACATTTTCAAATACACAAACAAATTGATTATATATACATTTAACTACTTATTTTGTGGCCCTCATTTACATACTAGCATTATTCAAATAATAACACACTTCTAGTCAGTCAGTAGAGGGCGCTACAGGGATATCAAAGTAACAATGAATAGATGGTACATTGATTGCTGCTGTCACACCGCTCTTTCAGGGGCTCCGGGGACCAGGTCCATAGAGTGTGGGCAAGAGGCTGGCCTTCAGGCTTCTCCAAAATGCCTTGGCATGTCTGTCACACCTGCAATGTAAAGCCTTTGGACTATGTGCGCCTGTATACACCCCGCCCTCAGTGTGTCCCCTGAATTCTTTCCATTGTACACCCCAACCCTGTCCACTCCCTGTCTACCCACTCTCTCCTACACCTCTTTCTCTGGCTGCTAGCTGCTTGTCTTTTGGGGGGCATGTAAAAAAAAAGAGGGGGAGGGGAGTAAAAAAAACTATCACATAAGTCTGTAACCTTTAAAAAAAAAAGAGCAAATCAGTTGGAGAAACAATTTAAGTAAGCTGTAACCATTTTAATATTTGGATACATTATTAAATATATGCCTTCCTTTTACCTTGTCATTTTGCTATACAGCAGAATAACAGGGAAGAGCTCCCTCAAAGTAGACACACTGTGCATATATGTGAGGAGCAACACTTTTGTGCTCCTCTTAAAAGTGAGTGCGCAATTAAATATGATCATAGAAGATTTAAAATCCGTAGGGTAATCTGTAAAAGGGAGTGCTTGCACTTGTGCTTTATTCCTTCATATTTACAAGGAAACACGAAAGTCGAACTTAGCAGGTCTGACGTTCCGCAGTTAGTGTCTCTTCCGGACGTTCTCAAGGCCGTACCACCTTTAATCGGGTACACAGTGCTGTTTGACTGAGCTGAGAAACATATCTGATTATTGGTTCATAAGCAATATTAGACTATATTTTATACTTTGTCTTTTTTTCAAGTTTACATTTTGAAGAGGTGTTCCTTAAAGAGGCAGAGAAGATAATAACCTGTGGTATTACATGCATGTTTCCACTTAAGGTTTATTTATTTTTTTTGTAGGTGGCAATGAACAATTATATTATAACATTAAAAAATAACTACAAATAAAAATATATGCGTGAAGTTTGTTCATTTGCAGAAAATGCCAATTCTTTGCAATAACTGCAGTGAGCAGCCACCAAACAAGGAGGTGACTCGTCTAATAATGATACTCTCCTGAATTGTACATCTAAGCATCAAAACTACTTCAACTGAGAGTTGCTCTAGTATTTTGAGTGAACATTTATTTTTTAGGAGAAAAATCGAGATTATTTTACCCATAACATTGGTTGTCAATCAGCCATCTATTAGGTTGCTAGCTAATACTAATTTTGTGCAACTTGTGAATATGACATGTCACATGTACAAGTCAATAAGATCCCTCACGTCACAGAGAGCTGAAGCCACAGTCAACGACTTAGTAAATCACTGCACACAGCCGGCTTACCAGTTGACTATGCCCAGTGTGTTTATTTAGATATATTCAACGTTCTTTCAAACTACTTTTTTGAAACATTTTTGCCTGTAATTCTCAGAGATGAAAACAAACCAAGCAGACAGACTGTATACTTTATTCGCAGCTAAATGAAATGTCCTCCCACACTCATTAAACTGAATAACGTCTACACGTGGCCATAGGAAAACTGCCCCATGATCTAAAACCCTGGTAAGATTTTCTTTTCAAACACTTTGCTTTTAGTATTTTAAGAACCATTTCGTTTAGGACAATCCATAAGTCACACATTTACAAACAGACTGTGTGTTCTTGCCAATTTATTTGGTATTTCCGGAACACAAACTGGCCGGGGTTACCAGAGGGAAAAGTTGAGCAACAGTTGACCTAAAACGAATAAAATACGTTGAGTCTGTGACACTGTTCCTTTAACAGACAGCAATTTTATTTGTATTTTGATGAATATCATATTAACATATATCTATTTGCAGGCCATACCTTCACATGGGCCATTTAGTTTTTGGCAATTGTCTATGAGCAGAAAATTGAGCCAAAGTTCTTTGGGGAATATTAAGATACAGAATCAACAAACATGGCGGTACAGCTGCTAGGTTTATTATACCGTCATACCTAACTGTGCTTAACTCAAAGTTCCCAAAAGAAATATTACAGAATTAAATATAGTTTCCACCTCAGTTTTAGTGCATCAGTAATAACATTCTAGACAAAATATATATATTTAGCTTTTAAATTATTTTAGTTTGCATGATATACATGATTTATTTACGAAGGAAGAGTTAAGTTAAAGTGCAGTTTGGGAAAATGAGGAAGGGGGTCGTGTAAAACCTAGCACTTTAAGAGTGTGCCTAAAATATCTAAAATATTCTGAATAAATGTTCCAAATGATCCCTGAATAACTATAACAATATATATGTGTATATAATAAAGTAGCAAATTATTCAGTCACATAGCAGAGGATGTTAAAAAATATACAAATCCATTAAGTTCAGCTCAGCACATTCCTCAAGTCACCATTGATCCAATAAAAAGACAAATTTGCACACTGAAGCAACGCTTCTTGATTTCAGTTAAACGGATATTATAGTGCCAGGAGTACACGGATGTATTCCTGGCACTATCGCTCCCCCTGCCTCCCCCTTCCCTCGCGCCCCTCTCTCCCCGGTAAATAAAGGGTTCACTCACCTTTTCCCAGCACCAATGTCCCTCGGCGCTGTGTCGACACTTCGCCCCCTTCTCGCCCCGTGACGAGCGGGTTCTAATGCGCATGCGCGGCAAATGCAGTGCGGGCATTAGACCTCCCATTGTAAGGAATTGAATCAATGCTTTCCTATGGGGAAAAATCTGACACTGAAGGTCCTCATGCAGAGCGTGAGGACGTCCAGCATCAGACCAGAGGTCCGTCTCAATTCAGGAAGCCCTCTAGTGGGCTGTCTCGTTTCAATGGAACTGCAATGTTTAACAGCACTAATTACAAAAGGGACACTGCATCCAGACCACGTCAATTAGCTGAAGTGGTCTGGGTGCCTACAGTGTCCCTTTAAGGAATCCAATTTCTTCCCAGTTTAAAGATCTATTTGTGTTTATTACAGTGGTGTTCTAAAAGCTGTACACGATGTGATGAAATGATATTGAACCCCTTATTGATTTTTTTTATTGAGAGATGTGATTGTATAAACTTTTAAAGTTACAATTTACCATTAGTTATTAGACAAACAGACATTCATATGGAAATATAAACAGATTGATGGGCAAACAGTCCCAAACCGTTTAATCTAGTCTGTTCAAAATGTAACTTTATTAATTTACTTTGAAAAAATAGTTCAGAACATCGCTATTATATCCTTATGACTCATAGACTTTTACCTAATCTGACTCATATCATAATTAGGATGCTTGGATTTTTTAAAACTTACCACAAATCTTTTGGGGTAATTAGCATTAACTAGTAAAGGTGTATTTGAGCCCTGGCTTAACGTACATTAAATCTTAGCTCTTGGCAGTCGTAACTTTAATATTTTTAAAGATGCAGATTTTTTTTTTTTATGTCTCCGTATCTCAGCCTCGTCCTCAAGTAACCTTGACAGACCTGGTTTTAGGGATATCACTGCTTGAATACAGGTGAATGGTGACAATATTACAGCAAGTCATAATCAGCTTCGATGCATGGAATGTTTTGGGGTTCACCATTTGTTATTGTTAGAATTCTAAATATCTGATAAAATATCTGCGTGACACTGTTAACCTGGTACACGCATACTAACCTAAAATGGACGCGGACTCAGTACAGATTACTATATATTGGAATATTAATGGAAGGATCACTACCAATACTGCGGCCAAATTGACATTTTTTGAAGACTTACGCATGTTGTCAGTCAGGGCTGAAAGTGCTGAGATCATGTGCTCCCAGGGGGAAAATCAATAAACTGATCACAGAAGGGGCGCACAACAGGAGCCACACACCGCCAGGCCACACTTTCAAGCACTGATTGGCAACCATAGCATCCAAGTTGTTTTCACAATTTAAGCTGTTTGATAGTGTTGGTTTGAAGAACAAGTTGTCCTTCACGGTGGGGAAATATTCTGTCTGCTTAATTTCTATTCTGCCACATTGCAACTCAGCTATTATTTCCACATCTCTTGCATAGCCCATCTGCTATTGTTATTCATAGGTACTCTATTAGTGTGTAAATGTCAAGAATGTTTGGTATAAAGTGACAGAAATGAGCAGAGGTTATGGGTAAGTGTTAGGATCATATAATTAAAAGGTCAACCTGTGGGCTATCATCTAAAGCCAGTGATACTTAAGCCTGGGGTCAGGGTCAAAAACAGGGATCCCATATTATTTTCAGAGGCTCTTACATTTGTTCGAAGAGACATCTCATGTTTACCATCAAATGCCAACTAAAAAGGATTTACTGATTACCATCAGTGACTTCCCCACTGCAATGGAGGCCCTCTGGATACTGGGAGGTGAATGATAATGGTGTCTAGGGTATTTATTTTGCCATACACTAATTTACAGGTTAAGAATTGTAAAACTGAACCGATTTTAAGACTTGAGAATGGAATTCTGAGCTAATGTCATGTCCATTAGTTGGGCCCCTGACAAAAATGTTAAAAACACTGATTTAGGTTTGTGACAAGGATAGTTACATAGTTAACAGTTTGCAATGTTAGTTTGCTTAGTATAAGTAACTTTAGTTTGTCTTAGCTATCTTCCCAGTAGATTTAATACAATACTGTATCACGGTGTATGCTATTAGATCATTTTTCATGTTTGTTGGTGTTAGTCTAATGATCAGTATCACAAATGAGTGTGAATAGCAGAATTGGAACCCGCGCTCCTCGAGTTATACCCTAAAATATACTGAGCACGGTTTAACGTAGCAATCAGATCCTACAGAGTGAATATACGCTGTCTTTTCTTACCGCAAGCCATTGTAAATCTGATTCCTGGCTCCTGGAAACCATTCCTGATAGAATTAAAGTTATCACTGTTATTATATTTAATGATGTGATTCATGAGTTATTCTTTTTCCTCTTTAGACTTTCAAATATTTTGTTGAAACACTGCAAATAAAAGTAAAAACTAGTATTAATGCAGAGAAAAATGTATAAAAAAAACAACAAAATAAAACCCAAAAGCTGTTTGTCCAGAGCTCTTTCCCCCACCTTGCCCACTGGGTTCTTGTCTTTTGACACACTTTCCACCCATTGGAGGTGCCCATGCAGATCTGGAGATTGTGTCTTCTTCCTTTTCCTTTTCCTCGAATCGTCAGTTTTAACTTTTTGTTCATTTTTATTTATTCTTTATTATTTCAAAGAACTTTGCAATATTGCATTATTTGTGATTATGTAATATGGCTACTACCTATAATTTTTTTTTAAATTCTATATTTTTTGCTGTGCATTATGATACAATCAGGCTTACAGTGCCATGTTAACAAAAACAAAAATAGTGACATGGCACATCAACAGGTCCAAAGGTTTTAGTTAAATAAGCAAGAGCATCAGGATATTGCAACATGTGTAACTGTTAAATGGAACATAAGACAGACTTTGTTAAGCTTTGCCATTGTATCTTAGTATGGAACTTTAACTAAGCTCAGAGGCATGCAGGACCCACAGAAGCACTGAAACATGTTACATGCTACACTGTTATGCTTTAAGATGAGATAATAACAGTGCCAAATAAAGAAATGAAAATGAGACAGGCACTAGTGATGAAATCAACAGTAGTTTAATAACCACAGGAGAGTCTCCCAACTGATCTTATTCTATGGGCCATTTTGGATGCTAAGTCAGAACCGAGGGACCCAGAAGCAGGCTAGCGTCAGCCTACGTCCAGTCTAATCGAGAGCCGCGCTCTCATAAGAGAGTCGCCGGTAAAGGCACGTCGGATAGGCCAAACAAGGACACCACAAAAGCGCTGAGTGTGAATAAGAGCCAGCACCAAGGCTCCACGGACCCAGCATCCAGTAGTGCTATAGTCCTTCCTCTTCTAGTGTCTGCTCAGGGACCTTAATTGAACACGAGTTCTCCGATGTCTCCAAGTTTCCTTCTGCAAGTTTGGATGGTTCTACGAGGTCTTCCCTCTGTGGGCTTTCTGCTCAGGAAGGTTGGTCAGATGAGCCTTCTCGCTAGGTAAGACAGGTAGGCCCAGTGTAGCTGCCTGGAGCCTCCCTCTGCATCGATTCCTGCCACTCTCCAGGCCGCATGGCTCGTTTGACTTGATCTCTGAGGCATCCTGGCCCAAAAGGCCGCACAAATGCGATTGAAGGCTGTCAATACCCCTTCCATCCACGGGTCAGACTGTGCATTATTCAGCAACTCCGTCATCTTAAAGGGAAACTCCAGTGCCAGGAAAACAATCAGTTTTCCTAGCACTGCAGGTCCCCTCTCCATCCCACCCCCGAATCTCCGGTTGCTGAAGGGGTGAAAACCCCTTCAGTAACTTACCTGAGGCAGCGACGTCCTACGTCGCTGCTTCTTCCTCCGTGCTGCTCCTCCCTCTGATTGCATCGACCGGTGGGCGAGACTGATCCCACCCACCGGCCGGGGAGAGCCGCCCATGCGCATTAGCGCTCCCCATAGGAAAGCATTGAAAATGCTCACACAGCGTGAGGAAGTCCAGCGACGCTCTAGCACAGGTTTCCTGTGCTAGAAACCAGGAAGTGCCCTCTAGTGGCTGTCCACTAGAGGTGGAGTTAATCCTGCAATGTAATTATTGCAGTTTATAAAAAACTGCAATAATTACACTTGCAGGGTTAAGAGTAGTGGGAGTTGGCACCCAGACCACTTAAATGGGCAGAAGTGGTCTGGGTGCCTGGAGTGTCCCTTTAAGGCAATCAGACTTTTGTCGTAGAGGACCCTATGGTGTGTTATTCAACCAGAAGCCTTCCCGTTTGGAAGAAAATAACCCCTGCTGGTCCAAAGGGCGTGGGGGAAGGAGAGGGGGGGTGCAGGGCCTCAAAGTTGAATTGCAGAGGGCTGGTATACTTCAGAGATAGGGAAAGGCTGCCTCACGCACTCGACCATCAGGGTAGACCTCAAATTCCAGTTGCAATTGCCTGTAACTCAGGCCCACACCAGGTAGCACAAAAAAGAATTCCGCACCAGCCTCCATGGTATAGATTCCTGAGGCTGTAGAGGACTCTTAATATACTATGGTAATTTATTAACGGGACACTATAGCCACCTGAACAACTTTAGCCTAATGAAGCAGTTTTGGTGCATAGAACATGCCCCTGCAGCCTCAGTGCTCAATCCTCTGCCATTTAGGAGTTAAATCCCTTTGTTTATGAACCCTAGTCACACCTCCCTGCATGTGACTTGCACAGCCTTCCATAAACACTTCCTGTAAAGAGAGCCCTATTTAGGCTTTCTTTATTGCAAGTTCTGTTTAATTAAGATTTTCTTATCCCTTGCTATGTTAATAGCTTGCTAGACCCTGCAAGAGCCTCCTGTATGTGAATAAAGTTCAATTTAGAGATTGAGATACAATTATTTAACCCCTTCAGGACGGAGTCAATAGTGCACGTTCTGATCAAAACAAAACGTAAACAAAAACTGGAATTTGCGCTATATGTCTGTTCACCCGTAGTTCCCCTCTTTCAAATTATATGCACTCACACTTATTATATATCATTTTGTTCAGGAGAAACAGGGCTTTAATATATCATTAACTATTCATATATGGAACATAATTTATTATGAATAAAATAAAAAAAAATGTGAGAAAATAAGATTTTTTTTTCAATTTGCATTTCCGTCTGACATTTTAACTGTGAATGTCATAACACTGTTAGGTTTTACTGCAAAAAAATGCACATATTTGTATTCAGCGATGTCTCACGAGTACAACAGTACCCCCCATTAACAGGTTTTATGTTGTTTTGGAAAGTTACAGGGTCAAATATAGAACATTCCATTTTCAAATTGAAATTTTTCAGATTAGTAATGTTACCTTTGAGACGGTGTGGTAGCCCAGGAATGAGAATTACCCCCATAATGGCATAGCATTTGAAAAAGTAGACAAGCCAAGGTATTGAAAGTGGGGTATGTTTAGTCTTTTTTAGTAGCCACTTAGTCACAAACAGTGGCCAAAGTTAGCGTTCATATTTGTTTTTGTGTGAAAAAAGCAAAAAACGAATATTTGGCCAGTGTTTGTGACTAAGTGGCTACTAAGAAAGACTGGACATACCCCACTTGCAATACCTCGGGTTGTCTACTTTTGCAAATGGTATGCCATCATGGGGGTAATTCTCATTCCTGGGCTACCATACGCTCTCAAAGGCAACATAACCAATCTGGCAAATTTCAATGTGAAAAAAATGAAATGCAAGCCTTATATGTGACTCTCTAACTTTCCAAAACACCATAAAACCTGTACATGGGGGGTACTGTTATTCTCGGGAGACTTCACTAAACACAAATATTAGTGTTTTAAAACAGTAAAACATATTACAACAATAATATAGACCATAAAAGTGCAGTTCGCTTGTAAAAAATGCGAAAAACGTCACTTTTACTTAAAATATCATTGTTGTAATACAATTTACCAGTTTGAAACACTAATATTTGAGTTCAGCGAAGTCTCCCGAGTAAAACAGTACCCCTTATGTACAGGTTTTATGGCGCTTGGAGAGTTACAGGGTCAAATATAGTGCTTGCGAATTAAATTCTCTGCACTTTCTCCCTGTGTTGTCAGGCATGTCAATCAAATTTTAATTAATCAAATCACATAACTACGTTAAAAGATTATTTAAATATACACGTAGAATTTTAATATATATGCATTTATAGGTATTTACATTCTACGTGTATACTAATGTAATCTTTTATGTAATTATATGTAATTATCTTTATATATATATTTGCGGTTATTTGTATTAGAATGTCATTCTAAGTGTATTTTGTTACCGATATATATATTTTAATAACAAAATACAGTTAGAATGAAATTACATATGCATATATAATTTATATTAACTTTTGTTTCAATATTTTATTTATTTATTATTTTAATTATACGTATTTATATATAATATGTATATGTACATCTATTATATATATAATATATATACATATTATATATATGTAACGTCATTCTAAGTGTATTTTAATATTAATATATGTACTTATATTAATATTAAAATACACTTTGTATGACGTTACATATATATAATATGTATATATATTATATGTATAATATATATACATATTATATATATATTAAAATATATTTAATTTATTTTTAAACATGTTTATTTATTTTTTTTACACCTCCTACCTGCAGGGGGACTGTCTGATATTTCAAACAGTCCCCCTGCTGGCAGATCCATAGCCAGCTATAGGGGGCCATGTGATCGCTCTTTGAGAGCGATCACATGGCCCCCGGGGGCCTCATTTGCCGGAGGGGGTCTGCCTGGGCTGTTAGGCAGCCCTCCAGAAGAGGATCGCGGCGGAGGTAAGTACAACTCACCTCCTGGGGCTGCAAGCCGTTACGGCGTACCATGCCGTCGCAACGACTTTAAAGCCCATTTAATGCGTGATGGCATGGTACGTTGTAACGGCGTTAAAGGGGTTAAGGTAAATTACATCTGTTTGAAAGTGAAACCAGTTTTTTTTTTCATGCAGGCTCTGTCAATCATAGCCAGGGGAGGTGTGGCTAGGGCGGCATAAACAGAAACAAAGTGATTTAACTCCTAAATGACAGTGAATTAAGCAGTGAAATTGCAGGGGAATGATCTATACACCTTTGTTTTTTATATTGCTGTTTTGTTGTTTTTGTTAAAGGAACACTATAGTCACCTACATCACTAGCTAAATAAAACTGCTTTATTTAGCTAGTAATGTAGGTGACTAGAGTGTTCCTTTAACAAAAACAACAAAACAGCAATATAAAAAACAAAGGTGTAAAATAATAACTGTTTTATTGTTCGTGGACAGTATTTTATACCTTTGTTTTTAGTATTACTATTTTATTGTTTTTGTTAATAAATTACCGTAGTATATTAAGAGTCCTCTATAGCCTCAGGAATCTTCATTGTGGAAAGTGCAATCTCCTTCTATAGTGGAACTATACATACATACCTTAGAGCCGGGATGTAGGCCGGCTCAATACCTGCCTCAATATTTTATTCATTTTATATCGGTGATTTTACACATTGGGGCCTATTTCTCCTTTCTTTCCTTTTTGGGAGGATATATTCCATCGAAGGAGTGGTCTGATGCTGCCCTAAGAATTGTGTGCAGAATTATGTAGAAGTGACATTTTGATATAATACTCCGGCCTCCCCCTGCACCAGTTTTGAGATCACTTTAATGCAGGGGCGTATTAGCCGCGAGGCAAACAAGGCATTTGCCTTGGGCGGCATTTTCCAGGGGGCGGCAAAAAACGCCGCCCCCAAATGCCCAGGGCAAATGCCTTGTTAGCCTTGCGGCTAACTGACAAGCCCTCTGGGCGGGCGATCTGCTGGGCGGCGCTGGCGGGCGGCTGGCGAGGGAGCACTTCCTCTGAGCTGTCTGCTCAGCTCCCTCGTGCACCGCAGAGTGAGGCTGGGAGCCGGAATATGACGTCATATTCTGTCTCCCAGCCTCACTCTCTGGCACGCGAGGGAGCTGAGCACACAGCTCAGAGGAAGTGCTCCCTCGCCAGCTGCCCGCCAGCGCCGCCCAGCAGCCACTGGACCACCAGGGAGAGAGGGAACCCCCTAACTGTCTGTTAGTGTGTGTGTGTGTGTGTGTGTCTGTATGTCTTAGTGTGTGTGTGTGTGTGTCTGACTGTGTGTGTGTCTGTTAGTGTGAGTGTGTGTGTATCTGCTAGTGAGTGTCTGTTAGTGAGTGTGTCTGTTAGTGTGTGTGTGTTTCTGTTAGCTAGTGTATGCGTATCTGTCAGTGAATGTGTGTGTGTGTATTTAGAAGGCGGGATGGGGGAAGGGTTGGGTGGGGGTGGCGCGGGCGGGTGGGAGGGGGGCATCTGAGTTTTGTCCTGCCTTGGACAGATCAAAACCAGGATACACCACTGCTTTAATGTCTCCTGCACTGCAGTGTGATGCCCAAACATTAAACATTTACCTTGACTCTTTCTGGGATTGTAGCTTAAATGAGAGTTTGCAACATTCTATACACACATGTATATTACATATAGTGCATGCATCGCATTACTTACTATCATGCATTTACACACATTTCGCTTACGCATTTCTTTACACATAAATATAGATGTAGATGTAAAAGACACAAATGCATTGCACAGACAGAACACAAAAGCACAAACACACATCAAGCATACATAAAAATACATAAAATTATTGACAATACATCGTACAAACAAAAATGCATTCACATGCAGGTCATCGGGCTGTAAGATTGGACATTTTCAATTTGAAAAGAAAAACCAAAACCAAAAAAATTGTGAAGACCTTGGACCTCATACACTGAAAATAGACTATCCGACCCCACCGCACAACATTAAGTAACATGCAGTTTACAGGCACGGAGGGGCATTGGGAGACCACAGAGGTTTACATGCTGCTGCTTACAAATCATCTTGCACGTGGTAAAGCAGGCATTCAGGATATGTTTCCAGATGAAATCGCTCATCGGAGAAACACATTGTAAAACGCAAACAAAACAGCTGCCTTGTCCTATGAACTTAAAGCAAAGGATGCATAAAACACACTGTGATATTACAGCTACTGCTCCGGTCTGCAAATTAAACCTGCCACTCACGTGTATTGCGCTATTAATTTAGAAGGAGTATGGAGTTTGTTTCAACTTCTACATGCTAACACTGGCTTGTAAATAATAGGAATAATATCTTAAAATAGATGATTGTATTAGGTTTGAATTTTGCATTATTTTGCAACGCTCATTGCAAAGACAAAGAAACATTCTGGATATTATGTGTAAATCGTATTCAGACCCTGTTTATTGAAAGTGGTAAATACTTGAAAAAATACAGTCATATTCATGTAATCAGTGATTGAGAAGAAAATTGCAAGTTAGAGGCTCAAATAAATTGAATGTAAACAAATGTTCTTAGTAAAATCCCTGTTTTTCCAGTTTTAGTTTGACCTAAAAGATTAGATTCCCTTGTCGATTCTTCACAATTCCCAATTTTGTGAATACATTTTAAAATTATGGGGAAGCTCATGATCATTGTGACTGTTAAAGAGGCACTAGGATAGAATCCATGCACATTCATTCTAAGTGTACATTTTGGGGAATTCACACTGACGTTAAAGGGGTCCATTCGTTGTGACCAGTTGGTTGACAAACTGTAATTCTTGTTTTGGAAACAAAATTATTCATTTAAGCAATTTAAAAAGCTGCAACCGTTGGCGGCTGGATTTGTGGATACCTTTTATCCTTCATAATTTCATAATGATGTTTCTGTAGAGTTTTTGAATCATTTAGGAAAGCTTATTAAATGGAGGCCTACATTGATCAAAAAATACCAAAACCTATTTACAAAATGAAATAAAAAAGACCAAAAGTTAAATAATGCCGTTTTTGCTGAAAACGCAGTAATTATGTTAAACAATTAAAACAGTCATAAAACTTAAGTGTACATTTTTTTGTGTAGCTTTGAAAGCCATTCTGACTAATGCATCAATATCCTCATTAATAGAACTCTCCCACCCTATAACAACATCAGCTCATTGAAGTTTTCCAATGATTTAAGCCTAGAGTTGGTCCTTTGGTGGCCGACGTAGCTGCCCTCAGTTCTCTTCCTCTCTGTGTCTGCAGTTTAAGGAAGGTTTGCCAGGTGACTGGCTATAGGCTGAGAATATCAGGTAACATGGTCATCATACCACTAGCTGCCAGTTGAGAGGAATATTAGATACTCTGCATTATTCCAATTGGCCATGGAACTCCAGATGTAAGCAAGTTAACACACAGCCCTTTACAGTGAGGTAACATATATTTAAAGCTTTCATGTATGCACATGTATACACATCATCGTATTGGCTTCATCCCTTGCTCCTGTGTCTGTGCACTCAAAGATGGTAAGTCATTCAATAGAAGTACTACATTAATTAATTGGTCATTTACCATTTAACTTTAAACGAAATTCGGTTCATGTTATATATTGTTTGAAAATAAGTGATCTTCATAAGCTATATCAGTATAAATATATTATTTCTTTCAAGAGCTATCTGGTTATGTGCTAGGACAGAGACACACGCACAATGGTTGTGTTTGGCATAATACTATTTCCTTTGGGGAAATATACTCACATGAAACTCAGCCTTTCCATGTACCCACACACACCTCTCACATTTATATGAAACTTCTTCCTTTCATTCCTTTTATTTTCCCCTTGTTCACATTCTCACTCCTTTTATCATTACCTTTCACACTCCTTCCATTCCAAGCTCGTTTGGCGAGTTTTGCTCCTCCGATGCCAGATGTGACAGGTCAGTACATGCCTATTACATCCAAACATGTCACCATGAAATCTCCTAGGGATTTCCTTCTTTTATGTAACTTTGGATACCCTTAAATATTCTTACCTTGGCGGACACTGCTCCATATTCATTAGGCAAGCACTTTAATAGGTTTACAAAATATGTTATTTTAATTTCATGCTCACATAATTACATAGTTACATAGCTGAAAAGAGACATGAGTCCCAAGTTCACTCTTTCTCACATCTGTTTTTGCTGTTGATTCAAAAGAAGGAAAAAAAACCATTTTAAAGCACTTCCACTTTTGCAACAAATTAGGAACAAAATCCTTCTTAACCCCAGAATGGCAGTCAGAACTTTCCTTGGATCGAGAAGCTATTACCCTACCAATTAAATACTGTATCTCTGAAATATTATGTTTTTTTTTGCAAGTATTCAGTCAATTGCTGTGTAAACATATGTACAGACTCTGATAAAACAACCTCTTCAGGCAGAGAATTCCACATCCTTATTGTTCTTACTGTAAAAAAAACCTTTCCTTTGCCTTAGACTAAATCTCCTTTCTTCCAGTCTAAGTGTCCAGTCTTTTTTATGAATATATTTCCAGACAATGGTTTGTATTGGCCCAAGAACATTTGCATAATGCTATGATATGAGGTGCCATTTTTCTAAACTAAAGAGATTTAGAATGTGAAGAAAGATCACTTTCTCTAGTTCCATACTATCCGTTTTTAAATCGGGCACCCGCAATTTCACAGCATATTCAATTCAAATTTTTCTCTTGTTACTGTTACTATTAACTTTCGCTGCATTACAATAAAATCTATCTTTTGAAAAATGTTCTTTATTTCTGAGCAGAACTAAAACAAAGGCCGGCACACATCCCAATGGCTAGTTTTTTTTGTGCTTTTTTTTTTTTAAAGATCTGTAACTGACACTAGCCCACAACATTGGAGCCATTATCGTTTACTTCTTAAAAGTAAATCAGTTTACATCAAACTGCATCTAAATTTAGGGTCAAAAAGTGTTTTATGTGCAGAATAAGCTGGAGGGAATTCAAAGTCTGAAAGGGAAATTCCTCCGTAGGTGTTGGTACCTTTAGGTTTACATGTTATTTTACTTAAGGTAATGAAGTGTGTAACTGTAACACCTTAGAGGTTTTTGGGCTGTTTGCTATTTACAATAAACTTGAATAATTTCAGACAATTTAAGTGTTGGAGGCTTACAATAAACGTTGATTTTTATGGTTTTTACATCATAATGAGATTCTAAGCCAGGTGCAGACAGACTGAACGGGGCCGGTTTTAATTTGGCTCCAACACCCATAATCCCCAGCTGACATTCAGCCTAAAAGACCAACAGAGTATATTTATTAGAAAAAAATCATTAAATGGAATCATTCGAAAGTTGGAATAATGTTCCAAAATGGTTGCAATGGTGCTATCATTTTAAAACTCATAAAAAGGAGAGAGGCAGAGTGAAAAGAAAATGCGGCTACATTAACATATCACGAGTCATTCACTAATAGGAAGGGTAAAAAATAGATGCCAACAAATTATTCCTACTTTTTCACATTCATGTTTATAGTAATTAACTAATTAGGAGTTCGTAGCAGATTTCATAACTGCGCAACAATATTTACATATACACTTTAACATTTTCGTTTCACACGTTATTTTCTGCAGGTGATAATTTACCATGCCCATTCTTACTTACTATTTAGCACAATAGCACAATATTATTGCATGCAAAGAGAGTGCGTTATTGCAAGTTTTATTTTACAAATACCCCTAGTTTTTTGTGATTATGTTGTAATTTGTTTTGATGGTAGAAAAAGAAATTAGACATTAATATATACACTTTTTTTTTTAGCACGAATAGTAATTTCCTAATACAGTAGCTAGCAGATGTCTACTCAAATATAAATATATCCAAATGTTAGCATGTTGGTTGACCACACTTTATGACAGAATAACCAAGGCATGGAAAATTGCCAGATATTGGAGTACCGAATAATTCTCTAAAAATGTCAGTAATTAAGTACTTTGTGGTGGAGATTCATTGATGATATTTCAATATTGGAGGTGGGGGCGATCAGCATCCTTTCTGGAATTTGTGTGCCATGTTTTTTTCAGTTTTTCTGTTGTTATTTCCTCTTGTATCTTAATGATACAATGTAATTTTCTAATATTATTTTTCTTGTCTTTTCTTCCTTGTGCTGGATGTCAATGTCTGCGAGGTGCCATTTTATTGTACTCTGTTTATGACACCTCCATTTTGCTTTCCTGTAGGTTTCATTTAACAGGTGGATTGTGGGTGAATTTGATTGACAACTGAAACAGGGCCATGCTTAAACTCCACCCATTGTCACATTTTGTCAACCTTACTGCTATATGTAAGTCAAAGTATTCCCTACTTTTTCTTATACACTTTATGAAATCTAGAGAACTAGAATAAATAGATAAAAATATTTGGATACAGGAAGCTATATAAAAGTGTCTTAAATAAAGTTTTTTTGAGTGATGGAACATAATGAGAAAGAAGTCCCAATATGATAAAATATGATAATTGTAATAACAGATCTATACATTTAAGAAACAGATAAAACTGATCTCCTGATATATAACAGCTCACACCCAGAAATTATGTTTAATTCCATCCCGAAGAGTCAGTTTCTCAGGGTTAGGATAACCGTGTGGGATGATGCAGTATTAGAGTTCTGAGTTCTGAGCGGGGACCCACCGAAGGGCAGGCTATTTCAGCTGCTGTCCGTTCTCAGAATACTCTTGCGACCCGTTTTTTTCTCTCCATAAGTTTAAAGGGTAATCCAGACGTGGACCCCTTGCTCACGGTGCCTAGAGAGATATCATCTATGCCTCACTGATGATGCCTAACAAGGCTGAAACGATCGTCTGGGGTTGCTGTATCTCTCGTGCAGAGAGAACTTGCTGGCATTTCGGATCTGGACTGCCCGTATGGGTGGGACCAGTCTGATATGCTTCAGATATGTTCTCTCTGTAATGGCACAAGATGAGCTAAAACCAGCTTGAGTTCTGAGCGGGGACCCACCGAAGGGCAGCCTATTTCAGCTGCTGTCCGTTCTCAGAATACTCTTGCGACCCGTTTTTTTCTCTCCATAAGTTTAAAGGGTAATCCAGACGTGGACCCCTTGCTCACGGTGCCTAGAGAGATATCATCTATGCCTCACTGATGATGCCTAACAAGGCTGAAACGATTGTCTGGGGTTGCTGTATCTCTCGTGCAGAGAGAACTTGCTGGCATTTCGGATCTGGACTGCCCGTATGGGTGGGACCAGTCTGATATGCTTCAGAGATGTTCTCTCTGTAATGGCACAAGATGAGCTAAAACCAGCTTGAGTTCTGAGCGGGGACCCACCGAAGGGCAGGCTATTTCAGCTGCTGTCCGTTCTCAGAATACTCTTGCGACCCGTTTTTTTCTCTACATAAGTATTAGAGAGTTGCTTGAATGAAATGACTAATAAGTTAAGACAGAGGATATCCTAACGTTATTTTACAAAACCCAGAAGGAATTAGTGCAAGAACATATTATGAAATCTGAGAGAAATGAGAGGTTACAAAATGTATCACCTTAATATTAGAATAAGGCATCACTTAGAACATGAGTGCGGCGTGTACTAATTTCTATCAGATTATTTATTGTGACCTTTTTACTATTATTTTTTAATGGCGACTGGGGGTAGTACATAACCTACAAAAATATAGATCCTAATCAATGATGATTACTTTTTTTTCACATTTGCATTATTAGTAATTTATGAATTGCAAGCTGTTAGTAGATTTCATAAATCCACAAAAAATATTTACATATTAGACAAATACACTTTAATGGATTTGTTTCACATGCATTTGTGTGCAAGTGGTATAACCAGACATGTGTATTCACTCTTTATCACAATAACACATTTTTATTATTGCTGCGGAAAATTAGAGAGAACACGCATTGATAGTTTTTATTAACATGTCAATTTTTCAATTCTTTTTGTATTGTTACTGTAAGTTCATGCTCTGTCCTTATGTTTTTGTTCTGTGTATGTCGCATCCTATGATGTACATGGGATTGGCTACGTGGTCACAGAATTATTAAGTGAGGGATTTTCAGGAATTTCAAAAGTGAGTTTCTTCTTCACATGTTTGTAGTGTAGTGTGTAAAGTGCAATAAAAAAAAACCTCTCTCCTAAAAACTGTACAGCTTTTCCCATTTTTGTGCCGTACCACCAGCAATCAAATTCAGACCATTGCTTCCACTTCAATAAACACGTTTCCTCCATTCAATGTCAACGTAGTCTGTTTACAAAGTATAACCAGCTGGCTGAATTTGTCTTTTTTTTTTTACTGGTCCAATGTACTCTTACCCAAAACCCTCCCCAACCAGCTTGAAACAGGTGCATCAGTCAAAAGATCTGGCAAAAATCAAAGTTATATAAATGTAATGTTAATGAAAAGTGAGAAAAAATAATGTCTGCGACATTCCTTGCTGAATCTGTGCTAAACTTTTAAAAAGTGAATAAATATTTAATATTTGCTTAATCTCCCCCCCCCCCCCCCTCATTAAGTGTAGGAATTATAGCAAAGCCAGGAAATAAAGCATTAGATTTAAATGACCTGAAACTGCTTGAATTGCCATAGGCCATATAGTGAACATGGATATTTTTTGAGTGTTTGGGATTGTGAAAAGGAAAGCGATGAAATAATTACATAGTGTATATTATATACAACCTTATAATTCATACTTAAACAAATATATGTAGTTATTATTAATACTGTTGCGTTTATCAGCACATATCTGTATGAGGTCTAATTTATTATACAAATGTGAGATGGGGATGATCAAAAACCAGGATCTAGCACTATGTATAATACGGGCAACCAACAAAACATATACAATTGGCTGATATCAGCATATCTAATGGCTAGTGTAGAACCTCACCTATTGAGGCTTGCCTCGACGTGGCTGGAGAGCTTATATATTCAAATGGCCATTGGAATAAAACTAAAGAGCCTCCATTTTGTTTAAATGTACATGGGGATTTAGGCCAGAGCGCAGGTAACGTTCTCTTTGTTTTAACCAACAAAACATATTGATATTTTATAGCTAATCACATTGCTTCGTGATACAGTATATCCATTGTTTGAGAACATATTTTACATGAATGCAAACATGATGGCACATTTGAGAACAGTAATCAAGAGCAGAGATTTTTAACTATTTCTATTTAATTGTAGAGATTTTGTTATAATTATTATTGTTACTGCAGTTGTTTCTTCTCTCTTTAAGTGCATATTTGGAATCACATTCATAGTGGAACTGTCACATGCCAGGATATCATTTTTATTATATAAAATATGATAGCTTTTCCTTTATATTTAAAAAGAAATATATAGAATTCCACATCTCTTATTATGCAACTGGACGCCTCCATCTTAACTCGCTGTCAATCATTGTAATAATCGGTCCTTTGTATCTGGCAGTCAGCATAGAGATAGCATAGAGAGAAGAGGAGAAATTACATATATATATATATATATATATATTTTGTATGATATATTTTTATTAAAGCATAACAAAGATCATACATAGAGGATGTCAATGTACATTTTTTATAGTTATCAGAATGAGGTAAAATATGTAGACAATGTGCTATTAATGGTATATAATAAAAAAAAGTAATAACAAAGCATTAGCAGGTATAATAATAATATTGCATGGGATTATAACATCTCGGACCTTGATCATGGAGAGATGGTATAATATTGGAGTCCAGCTTCCTCAGAATGATATATAAACATTAGTCGTGATAAATTTTTCAAAAACACGTATCCCAAATTAATAAAGAAGAGAAAATGAGATGAGACACGGAGAGAACACGAGCAAACGTCCACTAAAGGTAAGAATAAACATGAGGCCAACGTCATGAGTCCAACAACAGGACAATTGTAAAGTAACCTAAATGAGAAAAACATCATTGGCTATTTCCACAGTGGTAACTGGGGATCGTTCGTGGAAATTCGGTAAGTAACAAGGTGTTTCCCTGAGATCCTTACTCATTTCCCATGGCATTGATTGGCAGATTTTGTTAGATGGCATATATTCGCCGTAGGGCAGCTGTTAAACGTAAATTAGAAAGTAATAGAAAAAAGACAAAGGAAACACCGCGCAAGTCATAAAGTGAAAATATATACTTTTTTTTGTAAAAATTCTTTATTTTTGGTGCAGATATGCATGTAACATCCGTATATACTTTTACACCATGGTTATATACACAGAATAACATCGCATGTAACATTATGTCTTAGTAGTCATGTTGGGTTAGTGTATTGCACATTTTTGTGGTTATGGTGGTCTGTTGGGTTGTAACGAGCTGGTCGCTATTAGGGGTATGTGACCCCCCCCCTTTGTGTAGTTCTGCTGGGATAGTGTGCCAGTGATGACGTTCTGTCGAGGTCATTTGGGTCTAGGTAAGGGGAGAGTTGGCTTCGCAGCTGCGTTGCCTTCATCTCGTGGGGGATCCGTGGGTCCTCCTAGTGCCTACATTATTTTCCGGGTAGGTTCCCCCTTTGATGAGTGGGATTTCTATGGGAGATAGTCGTTAGTGTGGGCTTTCGCTTATGGCCCAGTTCTGGGGTTCTGATCCCATGTCCCCTTACAATTCCTTCTTCCCTGGCATTTCTGGGCCCTGTGAGAAGGGGGGGGGGGGGGGAGAGTCGCTAAGCGGTGTGCGCGTATTATGTGTGCTGTGTGAGTGTCCAGGCAAAGCATGTGTCGGTGGGTGTATATGTGTATGTAGGTAAGGTAGTCGGAGCAGTATCGCCAAACATAATAAACATTTTAAAAACTGTAATAGTCTCTTATATGTCTCTGCAGCTTGGGTCTGCTGTTTTCAGGTCGTCGGCCTCCTATCTCCACTGCGGACTGATGAATGCGTGTCGGTTGCAGAGTTCATTTGAGGCTGTGTGCCTGGCATTTCGTGGGTGGTGGCTTGACCAAGGGGTAAGTTCAGCGTTGCCAGGGGTGCAGGGGCGTCTGCGGGGTCTGTGGCCTTGTAGTGCTTCCCTTCCTTGGTGACCCACATTGTGTGTGGTGTTGCCCATCTGTAGGTCACCCCTGCTTTTTGTAGGGTCTGCGCGAGGGGCTGCATGGCTCTTCGCCACTTCGCCACTGTGGCTCTGCTGAGTTCCTGGAAGAAGGAGATTTTACATTCCTCAAAGGTATATGGCGTTTTCCCTTTGATCGCCGCTAGTAGACTTGGCTTGGTAGACATCGATTGACATCTTAGGATGACGTCACGTGGGGCAGTTTTGGGGGCCCTTGGGGACTTGGTAATTCTGTATGCCCCATCAAATGTGAGGAATTTGGCCTCTTTCGCTGGCTGTAAGGATGTCACTAACCTTCTCACGAAGTGTGGCAATTCTTCTAGGGGTATTGACTCTGCTATTCCTCACACCTTTATGTTTTTTCTCCTTCCCCTGTCATCCAATATGTGTATTTGCCTGTTCGTTTCAGCTTGTGTATCTTGCAGGTTTTGCACCCTGTCGCTGAGTGCTTGCAGTCCCTTTTGTAGGTCTGCCACGTTTCCCTCAGTAGTTTGCGTGCGCCGTTTAACGGCCTGTACCTCTGCTGTGAGGGCTGCCAGGTCTGCCTCTCACATCACCCTAAGATTGTTTTGGAGGCCTGTGAGCATATCTTGGAGTTCCCGTTTTGTTGCCGGGGCTTCTGTCACGGGTGGATATGGGGTCTCTCTGTGTGCCGGTGTTGGGCTTTGGCTTGCGGTCCCGCCGTCGACTCCTGAGGTCGAAGGTTCTCGGGAGAGTGAGACCTCTCGCGGTGCCAGTACAGTCGCGGGGGTTGCGTGTTGCAGCATCTGGTATATGTCCTGCTGCGTTCCAGTGGTAGTCGCGGGTGTCGTTTGATTCCTCCTGCCCATAGTGCCTGCCAGCAAGGTTAGGAGGTCTGGTTCGTCCCAATCCGGGAGGCCTGCGAGTGCGGAGGGCTGTCTACTGGCGTGGTAGGCCTTGGAGCCTCGGCTCTGTCATTTTTTCCCCGGGGTGTGGAGAAAAGGCATCGGCAGGTTCGGGGTGATGTGCTGCTGCGTTATCTGCCCTTTGTTCGGCCGGGTATGCAGTGATGCCGGAGATATTTGGTGGATTCTATGTTTTTTGTACGGAGCTATGTAAAATGGCGTCTAGTCAGTTGCGCTGTTAGGCTCCGCCCCCCGAAAATATATACTTTTCTGAATAATTGGATGTTAACCCCTTAAGTCCGGCGGACGTATATTTACGTCCTTTTAAAAGCGGCTCTAAACGCCGCAGGACGTAAATATACGCCCGCCGTTTTTTTTTAACTTACCCGGTCGCCGGTGGTCCCACGCCGGCGATCGCGGTTGGGGGGACTCCCAGGGAGCCCCCCCGAGGCAGATCTGCCTCCTCCGGTCCCTCCCGGTCATGTGAGAGTGAGGTCCTTGCGAGGACCTCACAATCACATGGCCGGTATAGCTGGCTCAGGCATTGCCAGCAGGGGGACCAACTGTAATGGCAGTTGGTCCCCCTGCTGGCTGAAAATAAAAAAAATTAAGTTAAAAGTGTAAAAAAAAAAAAAATATATATACTTAGATCATATATATATATTTTATATATATGTGATCTAAGTATATATATACACATATACACACATACACATACACCGTCTAGGTGTATTTTAATATTAATATATATATAATTATATATATATATTAATATCAAATTACACGTAGACTGATACTGATTAAATATATATATAATTATTGTTATATATATATTTATAAATAATATAAAAAAAAAATATGTAAATACGTAAAAAAATAAAAGAAAAAAATAATTAAAAATAAAATATTAAAAAATATATAGATGTGTTTTATTTCGTTCTAACTGTATTGTGATATTAATATATATATATTTATATCAAAATACACGTAGAACGAAATAATATATATATCTATATACATAAATATATACGTATATATCACTATATATATACCTATATATAAATAAAAATATTTTAAAAAAAATATATATATATATACGTATATATACACATATGTATATATATACATATATTAATTCTACACATATATTTATGTAATAATTTTACATAATTAGGTATCCTAATTAATTACAATTAGCGGGACCTGCCTGACAACCCATGCCGAAAGTATAAGGAATTTAATTTGCTAGCACTATATTTAACCCTATAACTTTCCAAGACACCATAAAACCTGTACATGGGGGGTACTGTTTTACTCGGGAGACTTTGCTGAACACAAATATTAGTGTTTCAAAACAGTAAAATGTATTACAACGATGATATCGCCAGTAAAAGTGACTTTTTTGCATTTTTCACGCACAAACAGCACTTACACGGACGATATTACTGCTGCAATACTTTTTACTGTTTTGAAACACAAATATTTGTGTTCAGCGAAGTCTCCCGAGTACAACAGTACCCCTCATGTACAGGTTTTATGGTGTTTTCAAAAATTACAGCGTCAAATATAAGGCTTGTGTTTCATTTTTTTCACATTAAAATTCGCCAGATTGCTTACGTTGCCTTTATGACCCTATGGTAGCCCAATAATGAAGATTACCCCTATGATGACATACTATTTGCAATAGTAGACAACCCAAGGTATTGCAAATGGGGTATGTCCAGTCTTTTTTAGTAGCCACTTAGTCACAAACACTGGCCAAAATTGGCGATTTTTGCATTTTTCACACACAAACAAATACTAACGCTAACTTTGGCCAGTGTTTGTGACCAAATGGCTACTAAAAAAGACTGGACATACCCCATTTGCAATACCTTGGGTCGTCTACTATTGCAAATGGTATGCCATTATGGGTGTAAATTTATTTCCTGGGCTACTATACAGTCTCAAAGGCAACGTAACCAATCTGACAAATTTCAATTTCAAATGTAGCACGCTATATTTGACCCTGTAACTTCCCAAAACACCATAAAACCTGTACATAGGGGGTACTGTTTTACACGTGAGACTTTCCTGAATACAAATATGTGTATTTTATTGCAGTAAAAGCAAACCGTATTATGACATTGACAGTTAAAATGTCATGTAGAACTAAAAAAATCAAAAAAAATCTTATTTTCTCCCATGTTTTTCATATTAAATTATGTTTCATAGCTAAATATTTGATATTAAATGAAAGCCCTGTTTCCCCTGAATAAAATTATATATAATAAGGGGGGGTGCATTTAATATGAAAGAGGTGAATTACGGTTTGACAGACATATAGCGCAAATGCCAGGTTTTGTTTACATTTTGTTTCGTTCACAACTTGTACATTTGGCTGCGGTGTTAAGGGGTTAATAACCTCAAAAGGAACAAAAACAAATAATAGTACAATATAGTACAGATAAAAAATTCAACTATTAACAAGTCGGTGTTGGTAATACACTTACTTTCGATTGAGTATTTCTCCAGCAGGTATAGGAAATAGAAAGACAAGGATACTCCAGTAGTGATGTACGTTCAAATAACTGAAGTATATATATATATATATGAACATGTACTCACATTCTCCAGAGCAGGACTTGCTCTAGTATAATAGGTCTTAGGTGGTATAATCACCACATTAGGATATTGAAGGTAACCAGGAAAAATTAGGGAGTGGTGAGGTTAAATGATAACAAAATAATATAGTGCGTAATGGAATTAAAATAAAGTAAGTTACTTAAATATTCTATGTAACACAACTTATAGGTGATATCCAATACTTTATTCAATTATGTAAATTGCAGAGAAATTGCAGTTTACCTTCAATACAGTGATATGCACTAAAGAATGATCAGGGCCGGTGCAAGTATTTTTGGGTACCTAGGCGAAGATGAATTTTTCCGTCCCCCCCCCCTCTAAAATTAATATCTTCACCTATGTGCCTCCTAACCAGCCCCTCCCTCTTCCCCGTCCCTTAGTGTTCCTCTCCCCTCCCCCCTCTTTTCCCTGTCCCTTGGTTTTTCTCTCCCCTCCCCTCTCTGTCCCTTGGTGCAGCCCCCACTCTCTTAGCGGTCACACTCCCCTTCCTGGTGTGCCTCCTACCTGTCTTGTAGCGTTGCAGAGCAGACCCTCTACAGGCGCTTCAGTTTTCTGTACCTGGCTGGACTGACAGGAAGTGCTCTCTCAGTGAGCACCTCCTCTCAGTCGGGCCGGGTACAGGAAACAGAAGCTCCTGTACTGCGCTCCGCTCCGCCACGCTACACTCAGTGGTATATACACACTAACAGCCACACACATTCAATGACAAACACACAGACATCACTGACAGACACAGACTCACTGATCTGACACACACTCATTCATTCATTGACAGACACCCACTCAATCACAAACATACTCTCACTGATTTGACAGACACTCACAAACACACACACACACACACAGACACACACATTCATACAATCATTCACAGACACACACAGACAAATACACACACTCACATACACAGACACACTCACAGACAAACACATACACAGACACAAACTCACAAACACATACACAGACACACACTCACAAACACATACACACACACTCACAGACAAACACATACAGACACACACTCACAGAAAAACACACACACACACTGACAGACACATACACACACTGACAGACACATACACACACTGACAGACACATACACACACTGACAGACACATACACACACACTCACAGACACATACACACACAGACACATACACACACTCACAGACACATACACACACACTCACAGACACACACTCACAGACAAACACACACTTACACATACACTTTCAGACACACACTCACAGACAAACAAAGACACACACATTTAGACAAACACACACTCACACATACACTTTCAGACACAGACACACACACTTTCAGACACACACACTCACAGACACACAAACTCAAACATACACTTTCAGACACACACACTTTCAGACACACACTCACAGACAAACACATACACAGACACACACACATTGAGACAAACACACACTCACACATACACTTTCAGACACAGACACAAACACTCACACACACACTCACACATACACTTTCAGACACACACACTCACAGACTCACAGACACACACACATACACTTTCAGACACACACACACTTTCAGACACACACACTCACAGACACACACACACACTCACACATACACTTTCAGACACAGACACTCACACATACACTTTCAGACACACACAATTAAATATTAATATCCACCCAGCCTCCCTACCTGGAGAGCTGATGTGGATGTGTCCCTGGGGTCCAGTGGGGCTTCCGTGCGGCTGGCGGCAGCATTCTAATGAGAGGCTGCGAGGGAGCTCTAACCTGTCTGCTCTGCTCCCTCGCGGGCTGTCTGCTGATGCCGGGAGCCGGAATATGACGTCATATTCCGGCTCCCGCAGCATCATCACACGGCGCGCGAGGGAGCAGAGCAGACAGGTTAGAGCTCCCTCGCAGCCTCTCATTAGAATGCTGCCGCCCGCCGGGGGTCCAGAAGGTGACCTGGCAGGAGGGAGCGCTTCCCTCCTGCCGGTCACTGAAATCTGGCGCCCCCAGAGCCCCTGCGCCCTAAGGCGGCCGCCTGTGCCGCCTTATGGACGCGCCGGCCCTGAGAATGATTGAGATCCAGGATCGAGAACACCATACTTTTTGGGCTACCAACGAACCGGTCTGCTAGGGTAAAACGTATGACTCCACTGAGCGTTATGCTGCATTCATTGTTTGATATCATTCTAGGCAGGATTTCAAAAACTATGGTAGGTTTGTGGACCTTAAGGTCAGTTTTAAAGGGGAACAGTGACTTTTTTTTTTAGAATTTACATCGTTAAAGAGGCCTTTTTTCCACTGTACACCCATGTGACAAGTGTCACGATTCTAGGAACCGAACACGCTGACAGGTCACAGAGAGGAAGGGTGCTATACCGGTCCTTAGAGTGGCCGGGCTAAGCACACTAAGAATGGTCAGGAGACAAGCCAAGTAAAGGGAACCAGAAAATGGGAGAACGAGAAACAAGCCGAGGTCAAAGGAGAGGAGAAAACAGGATAATCGGAATAACAAGAAAAACAATCGGTAACCAGAGAGCAACACAAGAAAACTGCAGTACAGGTATCACAAGACGACAACAGGGCACAGAGAGACAGGTAAGGTAAGTATAAATACCCTAGGTTTAATTCTGATTGGATAACTTCCAATCAGAATTAACAATCACACGTGGGAGATATCTACGCCTCCCACTGTGATTGTGGTACTGTTGCTTTAACGCCGGGTCACTCACGTGACCCCGGCGTTTGCATAAATCAACGACCTTCCAGCGTGCAGCGTTATACATGCTGCCGCTGGCAGGCGTGGAGGATGCGAGCTGCGAGCGGCGGAGAGGAGACACCGCTTGCCGACAGGTAGGAGAAGGAGAGACCGCGGGCGGCGATGGACTGAGGGTGAGTGCTGCAAGTTGCGAGCAGCCTCCCCTCATAGCCGCCCGCGGACCCCTGACAACAAGAGGCTGAGTTTTACAATAACTTGCTTAATATTTAGATACAAACATATGTTTTATTTTAATTTACTCAATATTATTATAACGGTATTATAAGTGTATATTAAACTATACGTTTTGCCTAGATCATTTAGGGGCTAAATGTCTTTATGTTGGGTCGATTAGTCTTAAATCACATCAGGAGCAAGTTCTGTCAATTTACCTTCCTCCCCCACTTCTCCCTCGCCCCATGTGCAACAGATATGTTTACTGTGCTATAAATTAACCCCTTAGGACCGCAGGGCATTCTATGCCGTCCTTTTTTAGATGGCTCTAAATGCCGCAGGGCGGCATAGAACGCCCAGCGATCTTTTGTACTTACCTGGTCGCCGCCAATCCCACGCCGGCGATCGCGGTATGGGGACTTACCTGGGAGACCAGGGAGTCCCCCTACGTCCTCTTCCCTGCGAGGACCCCGTGATCACATGGATGGCATAGCCGTCCAAGGCATTGCCAACAGGGGGAGTGCCTGTAATGACAGGTACTCCCCCTGCTGCCTGGAAATAAAATTAAAAGATGTTAAAACAGTGTAAAATTAAATAATATATACTTAGATCATATATATATCTATTATATATATGATCTAAGTATATATATACACATATACACACATACACATAAATACACATACACTGTCTACGTGTATTTTAATATTAATATATACATAATTATATATATATTAATATCAAAATACACTTACAATGATATTGATTAAATATATATTTAATTTTCATTATATATATATTGATATATAATAATAAATAAATATATAAATACGTTAAAAAAATTAAATAAAAAAATAGATACAAAATATATATACATGCGTAATTTCGTTCTAACTGTATTTTAAAATTAATATATATATATTGATATCAAAATACATGTAGAATGAAATAATATATACAATAAAAAAAAGATATACATATATATATATATATATATATATACACACATATGTATATATAATAATTCTACATTTATATTTATGTAATAATTTTACATAATTAGGTCATTTTATTAATTACAATTTGCAGGACCTGCCTGACAACCCAGGCCGAAAGTTCTGGGAATTTAATTTGCTAGCACTATATTTAGCCCTGTAACTTTCGAGACACCATAAAACCTGTACATGGGGGCTACTGTTTTACTCGGAAGACTTCGCTGAACACAAATATTAGTGTTTCAAAACAGTAAAATGTATTACAACGATGATATTGTGAGTGACAGTGACATTTTTAGCATTTTTCACCCACAAATGGCACTTACACTGACGATATAATTGTTGTGGTACGTTTTACTGTTTTGAAACACTAATATTTGTGTTCAGCGAAGTCTCCTGAGTATAACAGTACCCCTCATGTACAGGTTTTATGGTGTTTTCAAAAGTTACAGAGTCAAATATAAGGTTTGCATTTCAGTTTTTTCACATTAAAATTCGCCAGGTTGCCTTTGAGACCGTACGGTAGCCCAGGAATGAACATTACCCCCATGACGACATACCATTTGCAATAGTAGACAACCCAGGGTATTGCAAATAGGGTATGTTCAGTTTTTTTTTAGTAGCCACTTAGTCACAAACACTGGCCAAAACTTGCGTTCAAATTAGTTTTTTGCATTTTCAAATATTAACACTAACTTTGGCCAGTGTTTGTGACCAAGTGGCTACTAAAAAAGACTGGACATACTCCATTTGCAATACCTTGGGTTGTCTTCTTTTGCAAATGGTATGCCATTATGGGGGTAATTCTTATTCCTGGGCTACCATATGGTCTCAAAGGCAACGTAACCAATCTGGCGAATTTCAATGTGAAAAAACTGAAATATGTAACACGCTATATTTGACCCTGTAACTTCCCAAAACACCATAAAACCTGTACATAGGGGGTACTGTTTTACACGTGAGACACAGCTGAATACAAATATGTGTATTGTATTGCAGTAAAAGCAAACAGTATTTTGACATTCACAGTTAAAATGTCACGTAGAACTAAAAATTTTTAAAAAAATCTTATTTCCTCCCATTTTTAAAATATTTCATTCATATTAAATTATGTTCCATACCTAAATATTTGATGTTAAACGAAAGCCCTGTTTCCCCTGAATAAAATGATATATAATAAGTGTGGGTGCATTTAATATGAAAGAGGTGAATTACGGTTGGACAGACATATAGCGCAAAAGCCAGGTTTTGTTTACATTTTGTTTTGATCACAACTTGTACATTTGGCTGCGGTCTTAAGGGGTTAATCTCAGGGGAAAGAAAATGAATCCAAATAAACAGACCTATAAATCATGGAGCAGCGATCCTTGATTAGATCTCTCAAAAGGATCGTCCCACCTCTGTGTGCATATCTCTCATCGCCCTTGTAGTTGTCACTTACCGCACAATAAAGCAGAATTAAAAATACGTAAGGGCCTGTGAGTGTGCTCTATTGCAGCGTATATGTTTTTATTGTAGTAATTGCACTACAGCGATCAGAGCCTGGGAGACCACAAGCACGGGTCAAACAAAATAAACGAGAAGGGATCATAATGTCCTGAATCTTTGTAATAACCACTTTCCCAGGTTTCCACCTTGCATCATTTTTACAAAACGTTAGCTTTCTTTTTAGAAAGACACTTTTATTTGTATGTATCTTACTCATTATCATGGTTACTGTCCTGTAATATTTGTTATAAAAACAATGTTTGACTTCTAAAAAGCCCCACGCTGCTGTGTTATGTAATGTGTCTGGAGTGGGGACTCCGGCAGTCAAGGAGAAGGCGGAAGTCAGGATAAAGAAACACGTTGAATTAGTTTCAGTATATTTCCCAGTTCTGTCCTCCGTGCTAAGAGAGTGTCACACACTACACTGACGCCTTGTTTGCTGCTTCCCTCTGCTGGACTTAATTTATGCTAAAATGAAAATAGCATCTTAAAAGTTAGTTTCATTCTGCGGAGATGCTTTTAACATGCTTTTAATATCATTAAAATAACTGTAACTACTCAGGATGATCTGCAATTATATGTTATCACTAAGCTAAAGTTGTTTTATTTCCTTATTAGAGTCTAATAGCTTCCACTTTCCCCCCGTATTTAGAGCGATCACAAGCAAAAAGCCCTTTTGTTTAAAAAATGTGTATCAGGCAGCCATACTGCTTTCGACTGCAGAATATCAGACTTGTAATTCACCTCTGACTAGACTGTTTAGGTATCTCTGTTAGGAAAACCTCATTGAGTCAGGGTGAGACAGAGCAAAAACGAAAACCACCACTACTGAGGAAATGTGATGCCAAATGTCCTCACAATTCTGAAACATTCCGTTACCTTGATTAACACCAAGAATTCTACTTTATGAAGATCCAATGTAGGATACTCATTATGGCCAAAGGAAGCTCAGGTTAACAAGACATTTTAGGGCAAAATGTAGGTAGTATTTTCTAGGATGGTACAAAGAAATCATCAAGCTTTGTCAGCAAATTTCCATTAATGATCACCAAATGAAAAATAACCTTTCAACCATCAAACAGAGGCTGGATTCGATCCGTCGTCTTTCAAAATACTTTACTGGGATAACACTTATTTATTTGTTTCAGAACACGGAATGAAAAGAAAGAAGGCACGAGATTGTATAAGGAAATCATTTTCATTGGTAAAATATTACACCCGAGATCTCCAAATCTATTACGCAGGGTCAAATATAAAAACTTATGGCAATATCATAATATCAAAATGCCCGAGGTAAAAAATTCTCTTTCCTGGCTAATCATGGCAGCATCACTTATGGGTAGCTCCTCCCTTAGCAGTCACAGGACAGGAATTAATTAGATTAATTAATTAGACTGATAGGTATAAAGAGTCCCTCCTCCCCTTACACCACAGTCTTTTTTCCTGTCCTTAGCAAGTTCTACAGGACTTTTAACTTTTTCTTTTATGGCCACCTTCCTGCGTTTGTCGTGGGTTCGTTCCAAATGAAGTTCAGCCTCTCTTCATTTGAAGGCCCCAGTAAACAGCCTGCATGAGCAGGACTACCTGGGTCAGGTTCTGTGTAAGTACTGAACCGCTACGTGGGATTTAGGTGTTCTGAGGGAGACACTGGATTTCTATTTGTCTGATGGGGTTGGTCTTCCTTAAAATTCCCCTTGTTGTCAGCTTGCCCCTCTTAATTGGGGTCCAAAATCCCCCCCCCGCACCTATTTCTGGCAGTTCTTTGAATCCATACTATGGGGCCCTGGAGTGGTCCTACCTGTGGCTTGGTGTGTTGTCCGGTTCCCTGTGGGGTCTCCAGGATTGGTGACTATGCCTTCTGGCCCATGGGGCTATTCCCCGACTGCCTGGGGCTTCCTGGGGGTTCGGGCGTCGCAGGCTGGGACACAGTTTGCGTTCCAGCAGACAGGCTGGTGCTCGCGGCCGGATCCGGCGAACCCGGAAGTGATTTCCTTGGCCGCGAGCGTTTGGAACGCACAGCGTGCGTTCCAGCGGTCTGCGCATGCGCGGACCGGATGGTTTCCCCGGCTCTATTTAAACAGACAGTTTCTGACAGTCTGATCGTGCGCTGCATCAGCTGTTCGAGCGATCTCGTTCCTGGCTCCCCTGCAGTTCGCCCTTTGCTGTTTCTTGGCTGCCTGGAGGACTTTGTGTCATTATAAGGTAGGATTCCTGATATTTCTTGTTTAAGGTTGTTATATTTTCTCTTGCTGGTCAGTCTGCTCTGACCTTTTGGTTAGGTATTGTGTTGAATTTCCCTTTGGTTCTCCCTTGTAGTATGGATTCCCCCTCTGCCTCTGCAAGATCCCTCTCTAGAAAACATAGGTGAGCCATTCAATTTTTCTATTGGGGGGGTTGTTAAAAAGAGTGCCTAACTAAGCCTGTAATATATGTCATATATGGCTTTATTTCAGCCCCAGCAAGCATCTGGATTCCCCAGCGAGGAAATCAAGGGAAAAGTCCAATAAGTGCATTAATTGCTCATCACCTGCTCCACCTGGAAGGAACCTCTGCAGGGAATGCTTGTCGGAAGCGGCTAATGTCCCCAGTAAGACTTCACCGCAGGATGATCTTAAGCTCTGGATTTCCCGTGCAATTGCTGAGGGCTTTAAGTCTACCACGGGATGTGGTGGCCCTCCTAAGAGACGCAGAGCGGAACCTCAGTCTTCCAGCTCTGAGGAGGATCCGGACCTGTGGGAGGTCTCTGATGAGGGGGAGGAGGAGGCTGACTATGCCTCCAGGTCTCTGGACTCTAAATCTGTAGATCGGCTTATTAACCTCCTCAGAGACACTCTTAGCCTCACGGAAGAAAAGTCTGAATTGAGAGAGGCTGACAGGTTTTTTGAGGATCTGAAACCTAATAGACCAACGTTCCCTGTGCATTCCTCTATAAAGGACATGATCCTTCAGGAGTGGAATAAGCCGGAGAGGAAGTCCACCTTGAAAAACAAATTCACAAGGACTTATCCTTATGCTACCGTGGACTGCTGCCTTTGGAATTCGGTTCCCAAGGTTGATGCCGCAGTGATCCATATGGCTAAAAAGACCACGCTTCCTATAGACTCCATGGCATACTTAAGAGAACCTATGGAAAAGCGTATGGATGGTGACCTAATTAAAGCCTATCTGGCGCTAGGCTCCGCCCTTCATCCGGCAGTGGCGCTGACCACTCTCTCCAGGGCCTTACGAGTTTGGCTCGCTAATTTGGAGGAAGATATTGATCAAGGTGTCCGTAGAGAACATCTCCTGGGAAGTCTCAAGGATTTGAGCCTTGCCACTGAATTTTGCTCTGAAGCCTCCCTGGACATCACTCGCATGATTGCCAAAGGTATGGCCCTATCGGTGGCCTCCAGAAGGGCTTTATGGCTTCATTCCTGGGGGGCGGACTATGCCTCCAAAGCGTCCTTGTGTGGTCTACCGTTCCAAGGGGACCTCCTGTTTGGTAAGATCCTGGAGGATGCCATTCAGAAAGCGGCTGATGGGAAAAAAGCGTTTCTTCCACAAGTCAGCAGAAAGGGTTTTTCCTCCTCCTGGAAAACCAGGCGATTTAAGGATCGGTCCTTTCGGGACAGTAGAAGCTACAAGCCCGGAAGGGAGTATTCCAGGAACTCTTCGTGGAAGTCCTTCTCTCACTCCTCTTCCAATAAGGCTTCCAGAGGTAGAGGTGCCAGGACCTCCGGGAAGACCTTCTGAAGGTCCTCGGGCCCATCCGGGTACGGTGGGTGGAAGACTGCAGTTCTTTTACCCGGTGTGGGCCGCAAATGTCACAGACGAGTGGGTCACCTCTATCATAAAAGAAGGCTACAGGATAGAATTTTCCTCTCGTCCACGTGCTGCCCATTTCAGAAAATCAAAAGTGTCAGAAGGTGTCAAACGAAGGGCCATGAGGACTTGCATTTCCACTCTGTTGGGACAGAAGGTGTTGGAGGAAGTCCCTTCTCACGAAAGATTCCAGGGGATGTATTCCACTGTGTTTTTGGCCCCAAAGCCCCAGGGAAAGTGGCGTCTCATCCTGAACCTAAAAGGAGTGAACGCCTTTCTAGACGTAAGGACATTCAAAATGGAATCCTTACAGACTATCCTAAAGTGCGTAAAACCAGGAGATTGGATGACCTCCATAGACTTAAAAGACGCCTACTACCAAATCCCTGTAAACAGCAATCACATGCAGTTCCTTCGATTCTGGGCCTTAGGAAGACATTTCCAGTTCCGAGGACTTCCGTTTGGTCTCAGCTTAGCGCCAAGGACTTTCTCGAAGGTCCTTGTCTCTCTGATTGCCGTCATAAGGATGAGAGGTATCGAGATATTCCATTACCTGGACGACATACTCATCGTAGGGCCTTCGCAAGGAATAGTGGAGCATCATACATTAATGGCAATGAACATCCTGCAAGATCACGGGTGGCTTCTCAACATAGAAAAAAGCTCCCTGATTCCGTCTCAGACCATCGTGTTCCTCGGAGCAGTGATAAATACCATTTCTGCTCATGTGTTTTTGTCTCCGGAGAGGGTCCTGAAGTTACAAGACAAAGTCAAGAAGCTCCAGGTTCTCGAGAAGGCCTCGGCAAGGGAAGTCATGAGTCTCCTGGGTTCTTTGACATCTACGATAGGTTTGGTGAAGTGGGCCCAATGGAAGTTTCGACCGGTACAGAGTTGTTTTCTTCTCCAGTTCGACAGAGAAAAAACGGATTGGGATCAGGAAATTTCTCTGCCCCTGCCAATAAGAAGAGAGTTGGACTGGTGGAGGAACGGGAAGAACCTAGCAAAGGGTTTTCCCTTGGAAGAACCTCCGTGGACCGTCATTACGACGGATGCCAGTTCTTCTGGTTGGGGTGCCCACCTCGATTCCTCATGGACTCAGGGGTGGTGGACTCGAGAAGAAAGTCGGCTCCACTCGAACCTAAGAGAACTGCGAGCTGTTTCCAAGGCCATTCAGGTGTTCCTTCCAAAGATCAGGAATTCCTGGGTGTTGATCAAGACGGACAACCGAGCGGTGGCCTCTTATATAAACAACCAGGGAGGCACAAGGAGCAAGCGGCTCTTAAAAGAGCTAGCTCCTCTAATGGTGATGGCCATGACCTATCTCCAGGGACTGAAGGCTATCTATCTCCCAGGCTCGGAGAACGTAGCGGCGGATTTTCTCAGCAGATCGGAAATTCTCCCGGGAGAATGGAAACTTCACCAGTCAGTTTTTGCTTGGATCACCCGTCGGTGGGGCATGCCCCAGATCGACCTGATGGCCTCGTTCAGGAATCGCCAGGTGGAGAATTACTACTCCCTCCACCCAGAGAGTCAGGCACTGGGCCAGGATGCTCTATCTCTTCCTTGGTCGTTCGATCTGGGGTATGCGTTCCCTCCCCTACCCATGATACCCAGGTTCCTGAGAAAAGTTTGGGCAGAAGGGAAAACCGTTATTGCCGTAATCCCGATTTGGCCTCGAAGGCCGTGGTTTCCCCTACTGTCAACGCTGAGCCAGGAACAGCCTCGGCCCCTGCCTATATTGAAGGATCTGCTAACACAGGGTCCAATATCCCATCCTCATCCGGAACGCCTCAAATTGGGGGTGTGGGTCTTGAAAAAGAAAGACTTCAACAATTAGGCCTTTCAGAAGCAGTGGTCAATACTCTCTTACACTCAAGGAAGGCTTCTACGTCTTCATGCTACCATAGAATCTGGGATGTGTTTCAGGAATGGGCTTCGGCCAAGCGAGTTGACTTCATACGCCCTCGCAACACTGACATCTTGGAGTTCCTGCAAGAAGGTCTGGATAAGGGTCTTAGCATCAGCACTCTTAAAGTTCAGTCTTCGGCCCTGTCAGCTTTGTGCAACACCTCTTGGTCATCAGACCCATTGATCTCCAGATTCTTCAAGGCGGCTTTCAAGTTGAGACCGCCTTCGAGATCCACTACCCCTCCTTGGGACCTTCCGCTTGTTCTCGACTACCTGTCTGAGGATCTATTCGTTCCTCTTGAGAATTTGGATGCTGTCCTCCTAACTTACAAAACATTGTTCTTAGTAGCAATTACTTCTGCTAGGAGAATTTCAGAGATCAAGGCCTTCTCCACCTTGCCTTCTTGTCTCCAATTCTACCACAATAGGGTGTGCCTGAAACCTAATCCAGCATTTCTGCCTAAAGTGGTCTCTCGTTTCCATCTATCTCAAGAGGTGGTCCTGCCATCCTTCTATCCCAATCCTTCTTCACCAGAGGAGATCAAGTGGCATCGTTTGGATGTTATGGACTGCCTGTCTGTGTACCTTGAACGTTCTGCTCCTTACAGAAAAACTCACCAGCTTTTCGTTTTGCCTTCAGGAGCCAGGAGAGGTGAGGCAGCCTCTCTATCTACATTAAAGCGTTGGATTGCTCTTGTAATCAGAAAGGCTTATCTCTATAAAGATCGCTCTCCTCCACTGAAGATAAAGGCTCATTCAACCAGAGCATTGTCAACTTCCTGGGCTAATTGGGCAGAGGTTCCATACGATGACATTTGCAAGGCAGCCACCTGGTCTTCCCCGATGACGTTCATGAAACACTACAAACTTGATGTGGATGCTCCTTCCACCTCATTTGGGAAGAGTGTCCTGTCTACGGTTTCTTTGTCCCGTTGATATTAAATTCAGTCATAGCATAATAATTTGTTCTGTGTGTTTTATCATAATTTTATTCCCACCCTAATTTTGTGAGCTTGGGTATTACCCATAAGTGATGCTGCCATGATTAGCCAGGAATAGAGAAAATTTATGCCAAACTTACCGTAATTTTCTTTTCCTGGCTATTTCTCATGGCAGCATCAGGGTTCCCGCCCATTTTTATTTTCAGCTTTATAATTGGACTGTGGTGTAAGGGGAGGAGGGACTCTTTATACCTATCAGTCTAATTAATTAATCTAATTAATTCCTGTCCTGTGACTGCTAAGGGAGGAGCTACCCATAAGTGATGCTGCCATGAGAAATAGCCAGGAAAAGAAAATTACGGTAAGTTTGGCATAAATTTTCTCTATTATATCCAAAAAGAAACTGCACCAAGTTGCTGTAAATGGCAAGTAGAAAAAAAAAAAAACAATCACAGGGTCATTCTCTAAAGTGAAAATCCTCAGGAAATTCAAGTGAATTTCACATTTAACACCTAGATAGCGGAACTGGAAGCAAAGATGACTTGGAACATTTGTCCAAGTCAGCTATTTTTGTATTAAATTTGAAATTTACTTTCAATTCCCCAAAATTATAATTTCAGTAAATAACTGTCCGACTATTGGCATTTCATTTGCAAAAAACATTGTATAATCAGTTAATCTGAGAGCTAATAGATTTAACTAATGCCAGATTTGCCCATTTTGTCCTGATAACTTGGCATAGAAATAATAATAATTATAAAACAATCCGTTGTAAAGTAAGTTTTGATGAATTATTTGCATTTGGAAAGCCTAAGAAAGACCCAGCAAAAAACACTTCGATATCCACATGAGAATAATCACCTTTTGACATGAAATACATCCTTCCTGAAGAGTGAGTAATCCAAACACAATACTTGGATTGGCTTCAAAGTGGGGAAGAGTGGTCCATCTGTTTATCACTTGAAGAACATTCTACCTTCTACAAACACATGGTTCCTATCGGCGTTATTAGACACTAATATTGGAAACATTTTACCAATTGACAGACGCAACGGTGAAGTATCATCATGTAACATCTCGGAACATCTGAGAACTGTTTATTAAATGTTGTACTCTTTGTAACTACATAATGTGGAATTATTCACAGTACCGAAAACCTCTCCAATCAGCAAGGGAAACAGTAGTTTTGATCTTGCTTTGCAACAATCAGCGGAAAGTATGACATGCTCATTAGTTACCCGTGAAATATTGTGAAGTAATTCCTTCTTTCTGTGCGGAGTTTGAGTAAGTTTATAAATCTCTTGGGTTCTTGCAGTGTTGTTTTGCTCAATAACAGTTTGTGATTTAGTTTTATAAGGTGCAAAAAGTTTAAAAAAACAACAAAACTGGACAGGATAGAATATGAAGATACACGAGTGCACAAGGATCTTATCACTTTTTTTAAATAGTAACAAGGAAGGAATAAAACTAGCAGCAGATTTTAGTACCACAATCGTTACCTTTTAGATTTAGATAAATATATTAAAGATGATAAAATCAACACTAAAACACATTTAAAAAAAGTACATGTTAATAAAGTACAGATAGCTGTCATAAAAAGCTGGTTGGAAAGCATACCTAAGAGCCAACTATTAAGACTCAGAAGGAATTGCTCTGAGCTAGAGACGTTTAACAGCCAAGCAAGCGAAAAAAATGAGAAATTCTTAGAGAAGGGATACGAACGTGCAGCTCTTGAAAAATGTATCACCGGAAAAAATAAATAAAAGCGTTAAAAGTAAAGATAGAAAAGATTTTAACTTTCCAATAGCTCAAGCGAGGTAAATACTGCGATACGTCACTTCTGAGTGACGTTCGCGAAACACAAACAGCCGGAGAGACTACATTTCCCAATAACACAAACGAGGGAACTACCACGATACGTCACTTCCGGGTGATGTACAACCAGGAAATGAATTTAACACACCAGATTACGCTAATGATAGATTTACTGCCTATATAAACAAGGACTTGACAGAATTATCTATTGTTACATTTTACACTATTGGTTGTCCTTCTTGTTTTTTTCTCTTGAGGTTATTAAAAATAAACAAATACCAGTGTACATCGATTCAATAGAAGTGTATTTAAATATTAATATTTGTATTACTACAAGATTGTTGTATACTTACAGAACCTTTTTAGACGCGGTTCATCACTCTGTCTGTTACTATTTGTATTGTTTGTAAGGTTTGGGGAATCCTCACGGATTTACTGCCGAGCCCCTGTGTATTTTTGTAGCGAGCACTTATTTTCAGTTTTTTACACATTTATATATAAGATACGTATGAACTATTACAAATGGAAGAGGAAGTTAGGAGGACAAGGGGAAGGAAAGGTGGGCAAAGTTAGAGTAGAGCTATAAATCCATTGAAAGTAACATTGTTTTACTCAAAGGAAATCTTCATACACCATAACCACTATAGCTAATTATAGAGTGGTGGCTCCATGCTCCTAGTTTAGTCAAACTGGTTTTGAGAAGTTGGACAAAAATCGGGGGAGGAGGAGGAGGTCTCCTAGTACCCGCAGTCCAGCTTTGATTTTTCTCTTGGGTAATGTGAAAGTGAAATTCTACAGTGTAAATCGTGTACAACACTGAGCAACAACTGGTCCTGCAAGGACCATTTTTGGAGCATTGGGACAGATGCATTTGTGCCATAGAAGGGTTTTGGCCAATATAGTAACTTTTTTCTATGCGTTTCATAGTCATCTGTGCAGCACAATGTAAAAAACAATATTTGCAGTTCTACAAAATAGAATCTATAGAATCTATGCATTGCCATAATACAGACTGGGGCTGTGGGGGCTGTGAGAGAGCGTTACTTACCTCTCCTGCAGCTCCTGTCAGCTCTCTCCTCCTCCACGCCGTCCGTTCAGCACCTCGGTCAGCTCCCAGTGTAAGTCTCGCGAGAGCCGCGGCTCTCGCGAGACTTACACTGTGAGCTGACAGAAGAGCTGACCGGACGGCGCGGAGGAGGAGAGAGCTGACAGGAGCTGCAGGAGAGGTAAGTAACGCTCTCTCACAGCCCCCACAGCCCCCACAGCCCCCACTGAACTGCCAATGCTGGACCACCAGGGAAGGAGAGCCCCCCTCCCTGCCATATATCAAGCAGGGAGGGGGGACGGAAAAAAAATATATTAAATAATAATAAAAAAATAATAATAATGAAATTAAATAAAAATAATAATAAATAATAATAAAAAAAATTTAAATAAAAAAATAAATAAAAACAAATTGCCCACCCCCCACCAAGGCTCTGCAACACACACACACACACACTGCACACATACACACACACTGCACTCATACACACACACACACTGCACTCATACACACACACACTGCACTCATACACACACACTGCACTCATACACACACAATGAACTCATACACACACACTGCATTCATACACACACTGCATTCATACACACACACTGCACTCATACACACACACTGCACTCATACACACTGCATTCATATACACACACACTGCATTCATACACACACACTGCACTCGTACACACACACTGCACTCGTACACACACACACTGCACTCGTACACACACACACACACTGCACTCGTACACACACACTGCACTCGTACACACACACACTGCACTCATACACACACACTGCATTCATACACCCAAACTGCATTCATACACACACACACACACACACACACTCATACACACACACACTCATACACACACACTCATACACACACTGCACTCATATACACACATGCTACACTCATACACACACGCTGCACTCATACACACACGCTGCACTCACACACACTGCATTCATACACTCACACTGCATTCATACACTCACACTGCATTCATACACACACACTGCATTCATTATACACACACTGTAAATAAATATTCAATTAATATATTTTTTTAGGATCTAATTTTATTTAGAAATTTACCAGTAGCTGCTGCATTTCCCACCCTAGTCTTATACTCGAGTCAATAAGTTTTCCCAGTTTTTTGGGGTAAAATTAGGGGCCTCGGCTTATATTCGGGTCGGCTTATACTCGAGTATATACGGTAGTTATCAAAATACACTTAGAACAAAAAAATATATATATCTATATACATAGATATATAACCAAGGTTTAGAAGATAGTCAGCACTCGAGGTCTTTTAGAAAAATAAAGGTTCTTTATTGTAGTTTCCCAATAGTCAATGTTTCAGGTCACGCAGGAGCACCGGGCAATAAAGACATGAAGCAGGAGTGCTAAGCTTACAAACTGTATACATAAATATATATGTATATATCACTATATATATATATATAAATATATATATATATACATATATATATATATATACCTATATATAAATAAAAAGAATTAAAAAAATTATATATACATATATATATATATATATACACACATACGTAATTATGTAAAAATATTACATATATATATTTTTTTAATTCTACGTATATATTTATGTAATATTTTTACATACGTAAGTCATTTTGTTAATTACAATTTGCGGGACCTGCCTGATAACCCAGGCAGAAAGTCCAGAGAATTTGTGGAGTATGCCATTGCCATTGTACAGAACACTGGTGAGACCTCACTTGGAGTCAGGGCCGGCCTTAGGGGTGTGCGAGCTGTGCGGTTGCACAGGGCACCATGGCAACAAGGGCGCCGGGTGGCCAACACAGCTCATAGTCGGTCAATCACAGGCCAACCGAGTTATGTATTTCAAGTGCAGAGCAAGTCAAGTGCATAATGCTGCTTTGCATTTGACTTGCAAATTATGACAGAGAGCCGCGGCCGGGAATCCACTTATGGATGGAGTGTGGAAGAGGAGCGTGGGGGCGTGATGCCGCATACTTGTGTAACGTCAATGTGCTCTGTCTTCAGAGGGAGCCGCGGAAGGATCCAATTCAGTGAGTGAGGGCGGTGTCCGGTGCTCTCCACTCGGCGGAGAGGTGAACTGACAGCTCGGTCCAGGGAGCAGCAACCTTTAATGTGAGTGACTTTTTTTTTTATTAAATAGGTTTTGTTGAAGGGGTGCAGGAGTTTAATTAAGGGGGGCAGGGGAATGATGAAGGGGGTCAGGGGATTGATGAAGAGGTGGCAGGGATTGCATTTATTGGCAGGGGATTTATTAAGGGGGCTGATGAAGGGTGTCAGGGAATTGAAAAGGGGGCATGGGGCTGATTAAAGGGGGGGCAAGTGGGTGATAACGGGATGGGAGGGGATTGATGAGGTTGTCAGGAGGCTGATGAATGGGGCAGAGGGCTGAGAAAAGGGGGGAGGGGATTGATGAGGGGATCAGGGGGCTGATGAATGGGGCAGAGGGCTGATAAAGGGGTGGGAGAGAATTGATGAGAGGGCAGGGGACTGATGAAGGGGTGGCAGGGATTGATGAAGGGGTGGCCAGGGGTTGAAGTAATTGGCAGGGGATTTATTAAGGGGGATTGATGAGGGGGTCGGGGGCTAATGAATGGGGTAGAGGTCTGAGAAAAGGGGGGAGGGGATTGATGAGGGAGTCAGAGAGCTGATGAATGGGGCAGAGGGCTGATAAAAAGGGGGAGGAGATTGATGAGGTAGTCAGGGGGCTGATTAATGGGGGCAGAGGGCTGAGAAAAGGGAAGCAGGGGATTAAAAAGGGGAGCATGGGGCTGATTAAAGGGGGCATGGGGTGGTAAAGGGGTGGGAGTGGATTGATGAGGGGGGCAGGGCAATGATGATGGGATGGGGTGGCAGGAATTGATGAAGGGTGGGAGGGGATTGATGAAGGGGAAGGGGTGGCCAGGAGCTTGATGAAGGGGTGGGAGGAGATTGATGAAGGGGAAGGGATGGCCAGGAGTTTGATGAAGTGGTGGCCAGGGGTTTGGTAAAGATCTGGCCAGGGGTTTGGTGAAGGGAAGGCAAGGGGTTTTGGTGAAGAGGTGCAGGGGTTTTGTAGAAGGGGATGGAGGCAACATATTGTGAATACACCTGAAATAGTTTGAAGGGGTCCAAACAGAGATGGGGGTGGGGGGGTGTGGGGTGCCACAAGATTGGTTCGCACAGGGCGCCTGAATACCTAAGGCCGGCCCTGCTTGGAGTATTGTACGCAGTACTGGAGACCATATCTACAGAAGGATGCCCGGCCCCTTAAGAGACTGACCGGGCCCCTGCAATTTCTGCCAGCTGGGAGGAAGGGGATCTCTATGTGTATCTCTGTATCAGTGTGTATTTGTATGTATGTGCCAGTGTTGGCATCTGTGTGTATCTTTGTGTATGTGCTAGTGTGTGAATCTGTTGGATATTTTACTGTGTATTTTATATATTAAAGATCATTTGGTTACTTTTTATTGGTGCCATTTATCTTTTTAATACACCGTATATTGCTACCTGGCACCCCTGGACTCCAAGTAATCCCGAGGTGGGGATAATACCACCAGCGCGATTTTCAAGGAACAGTTGGCCTGCTCCGCCCTTGTGAGTACCATTTTATTCAATTATTTTATCTTTGCATTTTATTCAGTGAGCACTATTGGTTGTCTCTCCCTTCTTTTTATATTTGAACTTTGGATACACCACTGATGGAGGAATTCCCCATATATCCCACAAGCGGGGATTGTACCGCTGTATGCCTTCTATACTAAGAGCAGGTTATAGCTCTTATACATGTGAGTTTTATACCAGCTTTTATTACTATATTTATTTCCTATCAGACATATTGCACTATTTTTTGCTCTCTATTCTTTTTATTTTCCACATACGAGTGAATTTCCAAGGATAATAAACAACGAGGATTTCCGTTCTGGACCTTACATCTACTAATCCTGCGTACCCTAGAAGATCTGTTTTAGATAAGACTTTTTTCCTTACTTATTTGGACTATTTATTGTCTGTATATTGACTATATTTTGGCACAGCCTTTCCTTTTATTTCTCTTTTCCGGGGTGACCTGCGGCCGCAGGGAGAAGTTGAATGGCGGCCGCAGGGGAAGCTCTTCTGGCGGCCGCTGAGGGAGCAGGCTGTTCTGTCTCTGCTCCCCCTCCCTCGCGCGCAGCTTAATGAGACCGGGGCCGGAATATGACGTCATATTCTGGCCCCGGTCTCTTTCTAGCGCACGAGGGAGGGGGAGCAGAGACAGAACAGCCTGCTCCCCCAGCGGCCACAAGAAGAGCTTCCCCTGTGGCCGCCATTCAACTTCTCCCTGTGGCCGCCATTCAACTTCTCCCTGCGGACGCCAGCACACATATCTGTCTGCCCACCCACAGTATGTATGTCAGTGGGAGTGTGTGTGTGTGTCATGCTGTGTGTGTGTCTGTCTGTGCCATGCTGTGTGCGTGTGTGTCTGTGTCATGGTGTTTCTGTCTGTCATGCTGTATGTCTGTCTGTGTCATGGTGTGTGTGTCTGTGCCGTGTGTCTGTGTCACGGTGTGTCTGTATCATGGCGTGTGTGTCTGTCTGTCTGTGTCATGGTGTGCCCGCCTTGGACCAGCACCTCGCTTCTTTGCGGAAGATTTGGGATCAGGTCCATATGGCACTGTCTCGTTCGGCGGCTGCTCAGAAGAGGTTTGCTAATCGCCATAGAGGTGCGGCCCCTTCTTATGCTCCGGGTGATAGGGTGTGGTTGTCCTCCAGGAATCTCCATCTCAGGGTTCCCTCGATGAAGTTTGCTCCCCGGTTTCTTGGTCCCTACAAGGTGTTGCGAAGGGTTAACCCCGTTTCCTACTCCCTGGACTTGCCTCCTTCCATGCGTATTCCGAACACGTTTCACACCTCCCATTTGAAGCCCTTACTGTGTAACCGGTTCTCTCGTCCCCTCGGACGGCCCGTTTCCCCTCGCGCTGTCTCTAGTGATGTGTACGAGGTGGCTGCCCTCCTCGACTCCCGTGTTTCTAGGGGTGGGTTGCAATATCTGGTGGATTGGAAGGGGTACGGTCCCAAGGAGCGGTCTTGGGTTTCGGTCTCTGACTTGCACGCTCCCTCTCTGGTCCGCTCCTTTCATGCCCGGTTTCCTCTGAAGCCTTCTGCTTCCCGCCCTCCGGGCGGTCTTCGAGGGGGGGGGTAATGTCAGGATCCCGCGGGTGGCTGCGAGGGGAGGCTGCAGTCCGCTCGCGGCACTCACCCTCCAGCCGTCCGCGGATCCTTTCCCGGCATATGCTCGCTGGGCGGCATCCTCCCAGCCTCGGATGCCGCCCGCGTCCTCCTCTCCGTCCCCCAGCGGCAGCATGCGTGACGCTGAACGCTGGGGGAACGCCCACTCTTGTACACGCCGCGGTCAGCCACCTGACCCGGCGTTAAAGACACAGTATGACAATCACAGTGGGAGACATAGATATCTCCCACGTGTGATTGTTAATTCTGATTGGAAGTTATCCAATCAGAATTAACCACAGGGTTTACATACTTACATTTCCTGTTCCTCCCTGCCCTGTTGTGGTCTTTACTTGCTAGTATTGATACTGAACTTGTGTTTTCTGGTTACGTACTCTCTGGCTTGTTAATCTGACTTTGTGAATTTCTCCTACCCTTTGACCTCGGCTTGTTTCTCGTTATTCTGTCTTCTGGTTCCCCTTACTCGGCTTGTCTCCTGACTATTCTGTGTGTGCTTAGCCCGGCCACTCTAAGGTCCGGTACTGCACCTTTTCTGTGTGTGTGTGTGTGTATTAGCGTGTTAGGTTCCCCGAATCGTGACAGTGTCATGGTGAGTGTGTCGTGGTGTGTGTATGTTTGTCATGGTGTGTGTGTGTGTGTCAGTCGTGGTGTCTGTTTTTAAAAATAGTGTTTTACTCACTTTTTTTTTTTTCAACGTCATGCTGGTCTCTGCCTCTATGTCTGTCACTAGAGGTGTCACTATTAAGCAATGTAAACACTGCCTTTTCTCTGAAAGGTCAGTGTTTACATTCAAAAGCCTGCAGGGACAGGCTATAGACACCAGAACCACTACATTAAGCTGTGTGTGTGTGCACGCCTGCTAGTGAGTGAGCTTGCTTGCATGTGTGTGTGTGCCTGCTAGTGAGTGAGCTTGTGTTTTTATGTCAATGAGCTTATGTATATTAGTGAAATTGTTTGTCTATGAGGCTGTGTATCAATGAGCTTGTGTGTGTCAGTGAGATTGTCTGTGTCTGCATGTGAGTATGCTTACTGTATAATTAAATGTTTTACTCTGAAAGGACCAATATTTTATATTAGAAAAAGCAATATATATATATATATTACTCAATCATCTGGGGTGGCGAGACATAGCCTTACATATTACATGCGACAATATATGGCGCAATGACTTATGGGGCTGGCATAGATTTTTTTTTCCAGGGCTGCTTTGTATCCCCAGTCCGGCCCTGCTGGTAAGACCACACCTTGAATATGCTGTGCAATTTTGGGCAACTGTTCTAAAAAAAGGATATCATGGCACTAGAAAAAGTGCAGAGACGAGCTATAAAATTTATCAAAGGAATGGAGCATTTTAGTTACGAAGAAAGGTTAAAAAATTGAAAAATTGAAAAAACAGCGTCTCAGAGGGGATATGATAACATTATACAAATATATTCGGGGCCAGTAAAAAACATTATCTGGAAATCTATTCATAAACAGGGCTATACATAGGACACGAGATCACGCATTTAGGCTGGAAGAAAGGAGATTTCATCTAAGGCAAAGAAAATGTTTTTTTTTTTTACAGTAAGAGCAATAAGGATATGGAATTGTCTGCCTAAGGAGGTGGTTTTAAATGTTTTAGATGTTGAAACAGCAATTAGATAAATACTTCCAAAAACATAACATACATGGATATCATTTCTAATTAGTGGGGTAATAGCTGCGTGATCCAAGGAGATATTAGACTGCCATTTTGGGGTCAAGAAGGATTTTTTTCCTAGTTTGTTGCAAAACTGGAAGTGCTTTAGACTGGGTTTTTTGCCTTTTTTTGGATCAACAGCAAAAACACATGTGAGGAAGGCTGAACTTGATGGACGCAAGTCTCTTTTCAGCTATGTAACTATGTAACTATGTAACTATGCAACGTTTCGACCTACACAGAGGTCTTTATTAAGCTATCACCTCAGTGTCACAGTACCCTATTTAAAGGGTGTCAACCATAACCACAATTAACAAATTATGTGCAAAATGAATCAATTAAATAAAAACAGTCAGTCGATTATACACCAAATTCATAAATATACATATCCCAGTGCAAAAACAGAGCATTCATAATTATTAAATTCATAATAAATTATAAAGTTAATTAACGAGAAAGAAGCAAAAAAAGAAAAAGTCGAAGAGAATGGAAAAATAATCAATATAGCTAAATAAGGATAACTGCAGCAATAGCCCCATAGTTACATAACTTGTCCTTATTTTTCCATAAACAAATTCACGTGTATAGGCATTGAACATATCTTGCCACATTGGAGGGGAGGTGAAAGGGTCAAGAAATTAGCGCAAGGTGAGACTTTCTAGATCTATGAACTCCAGACGTTGGAACCGACGGGAATGCAAGTAGACATAGATCTTGTCTGTTTCTTGTAACTTTCCCTTCCCCATTTTTTCCTTTTTTTTTTTCTGGTTTCCGTATTCTATTTTCTCCCTCCAAAGAGCGTCAATTTATTCATGTATTATATACAACTCTTAGTAAGTTGTTTTTCACTGTTTTACATATTAGTTTTTTAATATGTCGCTCCCCTAGTAGATGGGAGGTTTAGATGCTCCCCGAAACGTGGTTCCTTCCATAGCCGGCAAGATGATCGTTTAAAGAATCATCTATTGCGTTCCACAGTGGAACGCACGGCCATTTTCAATTGCCAACATCGGCAGAAGTCGTCACTGGAACTGAAGTAACCGCTGAAACGCATCGCCGAAGTTTGGCAAAATAGTGTTCCTATACAACTGTATTAAACTATGTATTTATCTTTATGTTTATTCTAGATGCTCACAGCTTTATCCTATTTTTTTTGTGTATACATATTGGTTGTCAAGGGGTTACTACCTGGGAAGTAATCCAATGGAGGCTGTCTACTGTTAGATAAGTATTATTTACAATTTACTTTATATTTGTAACCACCTAAGAATGACATATCCAGAAGTGGAAGTTGTTTTGCATTCCATACTTTACCTGAAAGGATGTCCAAATATGGTTATGGAGACTACATGATAATCTGCCAACCAGGCGATAATTTGCCAACCATGTCTGTCGCCAACCGTGGGCTGAGGGATCTATGGTTTGGACCGCGTTGGCTTTGGTTGGAACCTCCATTTTTCTGACTGCATTTAACTTATTGTTCTAGTTTAGGCCACCATAGATCCCTACGGTTGGCGACAGACATGGTCGCCTGGTTGGCAAATTATTAGGTAGTCTCTATAAACATATATGGACATTCTGTTTTGGAATCCTTTCAGTTGTATGTAACTATGGGACTATTGGGGTTTATCTCATCAAGATTTATCTCAATCATGTCTGTACATAGCTACCTTGGCTTCTCTCCTCTGACATTTTTAGTTTATTTTATGGGTAAAGGTAATATTCTTATTAAATTTACTAATTAACCCCCACTTCATCTAAACATCTATTCTTTGCCTTCCTCTGTCAACTGTTAACGGTTCCATTCACACATAAACCACGACCACTGGATCTTGTTTTCTCTCTTATTCCTTAACACTTATACTGACTCCCATACTAACATTCTCGTGGTAACCCATAACATCATCTTTCTGCAACTTCACAATATCCTTGGCCCGTGACATAACTTGCCTCTTTCACCATTCCCTGCTCGAGGCAACAACTACATCAATCTTGCCAAATATAATCAAGACAGTACTTTAATATAAGCTCCCACACTGCAGAACATCTCGGTCTGAAATCCAACTCTTAAAAAGTTTATTTTTTTCACACAGTTTTGCTACGTTCGTATAATTTATTTGTGTCAATCACAAAACAAAAACACTTTTCTATGCTTTTTTTCCCCCTATCTCCACCTCTTTCAACTGTATTATTCTTTCCGCACCTCTACCCTTCTCCTCATTCACTGTCCTTGATCTTTCCTTTTATTTTAGCATGACTGACGCCAACAGAGGCCACGTTCAATCCTCACAATCAGCACTTATAACATCGCTCTCCTTCAATCAACCATTTTTATTGTTCCTGCTACTGAGGAAACAGCATCCAGGCCCTGGGGAGTCAGCACAGCTAAACGGACAAGGGCACATGTATGAGTGTGGGGATGGTGCTAGTAATTGGCTATATGTGTTTAGGGGAGTGGTTATGGGTTTGTAGTGGGGCAGGGATCATCTTACCTCAGTGCCTTTTGGGATTCTGGCCAGCAAACATCTTCCCTCCCACCCACCCTAATTTTCTGTTTTTGTTCCGTCACAGCTAGCGGGGAGCGTGTCCTTGCCAACAGGGTTGGGGACCAGATGGAATGTCAGGAGATGGACATGGTGGGTCTCAACCTCCCCTGCTCTGTAAGGTAAACTTTTAAGTTACCGAATAGGACGTGCCCACCGAGCAAAAAGCCGGCTGGTGGTAGAGCATTTAAGATGATGGGGATTTTTGGTTTGGACGAGGGGGAAGGCGAGACACCAGTGGGTAAAGTTTTGGTGCATAGGCACCTGGTTAAGTTCGTTGGCAAGGACGGTTGGAGGCTGTAGGGCATTAAGTGTAATTTATATGTTAATTATGGTATGTATATGTATATATTTATATGTTTATTTATATTTCAATTAAAGAAAAATAATAAAGTTCGGATGAGTCCTACAGTTGTAAGTTTAATAAATGCTGTGGCCTGTTTCATCCAATATTCGTTGTTTGTCATTATTGGGGGGAGAATTGGGGTAGTCTCCTTACTCTTAGTCGCACCACATTCCCCGCTACGTACATACATGTGTTTCTCTTCTTCTCACCTATCCCAAAAACCTCTCTAAGTCAACATACACTATTTCATTATTTCTTATTAAGATATGATCTTATAACACTTTACATTATCCGAAAACATTGTTTTTAATTATCATATTAATTTCCTCTATTCTAACTATCTCTTTGTCATTTCCATTCACCTTTTTAGTCGATCTCATCCATGCTTAATACAAATTACAGGAATTACTTATAACCCCCTCAGACCAGTCTGCTGCCTTTAAAGCTGCTCTCTAAGCATTTTAACCACTACAGATCCTTGTAGTGGGGATGGTGCCAGGAGGCACCTTGCGCTGTCCCACAGTAAGAGGTCAAACTGTTGTTGTGAATGGTGTGAAACCTACTTGCAACCCGTATCAAATTATGGATAATCCATTTTCAAATATCTACTTTATATATAAATAAATTATTTATTTAGACATAAATAAAGTATAAAATGTATAGTGGTGTTGGCACTCAACAGTGAGAGATGCAGGTATGGAGGTCACCCTCTGATATCGCCTATAGAAAAATACAAAAAAAATCATTAAGGTAATACCGCACTCAATTAATTGCAAAACATATTTAATTGACTGCCATTCTGGAGTCAAGAAGGAATTTTGTTTAGTAGCTAGTTGCAAAATTGGAAGTGCTTCAAACTGGGTTGTTTTTTTCCCCTTCTTTTGGATCAACAGCATAAACATATGTGAGGAAGGCTGAACTTGATGGACGCAAGTCTCTTTTCAGCTATGTAACTATGTAACTATGTAATAATTAAATAAAAAAATTGATCAAAAAGATTTAATCAAGAGAAAAATTATTATCTATACACAGAATGGGAGAGTGCAATACATAAATTATAGTAAAATATAACTAGGAATCAAGAAGTAATCTGTGTCAAGTGGGGACAGAACTGTTTTAAGTTGGATTGAATACTTAATTGCTATACTTTCCAGATTTTTTTTTAAAGTTCTGGAAACTATGGGAAGTCTTTTAAATTGTTAATAGAAAAAAAAAAAACACTCAATGTGGTGCAAATAAAAAGTTTCTTGTTAGGGGGGCGGAGCCTAGCTATCAAGGAGAGTAGAAGTGCATGTCATGAGCTCCCGTTGAAAAGGCAAACAAAACAATTTTAAAACAGCTAATTACCCCACTGACGGGCAGCACAGAGCCCAGAGGGGACCCAGCGAGATACCCTAAGACCCTGCATAGCTGATCGGTCACGGGAGACCGGGAGAGCACCGCTGCGGCCTACTACACCGGAGCTGGGGAGAGACGGCCGAACTCCCCGCCTCCAGGTAACCCATGAGACTAGACACTCTCCTAACCCCCCCCCCCCTTTGGACCGGTGGGGGTCATCCCGGTCCCCACTCGACAGCCTAAATCGAGCAACATGAAAACGGCATACAGACCCAGAATGGAGCCCAGCCACATGAAGAGAGCCGAAACAAAAATTGCGACTGACACATGGCATGATGAGAAGGCACACGAGCAATATGCACCAGCCCTTTGCTCTGTGGACCGCATACTAAAGCGGCTGACTAAGCACCTTCAAGGGTTTTGGGTAGAACTGGAGATCCTCCTAATATCTAAACCGCTCCAGCCTCAAGACAGAAAGCGGGGCGGCAAGAGCCGGGGGGAACAAGGGACCCCCTCGGGCCTACAGCACCTAGACAAACCTGCACCTCTTACCGCTGGCCCACCTGGGCCGAGGGCCACCAAGGGCTTGACCCGAAGACATCATCCACACGGACGGAGAGACGGCCGCCACAGACGGCGACAAACCATCGCGTCCCCTGTCACTCCCGCTATGGGAAGGAACCGGTCCTTAGAGGAGAGTGGGTCCGTGGCACAAAGATGTCAGCCTTCATACCGGCCTGGGGCTGGAGGGAGGATCCACCTCGCTCCTGACGAACAGCCGCCTTTGCAACCCGTCCTGCAACAAACGTAGCTAGCCGACTACAGGGCTCAGACCAAGGACGCACCCCACAGGAGAACCGCTGCCAACTCACCTTTGCTAGACTCTGGCACGTATGCCCATGCAGCCTTCCATCGCCAGGCATTGGTTAAGCAGCCTACAGAACCACTCACAACCCGTAACTGATGTTAGCGGTAACCACACATTAATGACTTTCAGGGGCTTATTAAGGGAAAGTTGCTTTAAACTATACTACACTAGAAATGTATAATTTGTTTGGTTTTACCAATATCTCAGTGCCTCTAACATTGAGACTGATGACATATATGCCAATATGTTTAATGCATTTTCAACGCATATAATGCTCCACTCCTTAACTATGGAGGATCAAACCATGTAGCATAAGTTGCCTACTAGCCCACTGTTGCCTGATTCAACCGGACCCTAAGTTATTGTGTTCTGAGAACCATGCCTCCACATAGAGCATCATAAGCCTGACATCTAACCCTGCCCCCAATGTCTTAGTTATTTACTTAAGATTGCTAAACTCGTGACTTCTATACATACCTACCTAGCATGCTCCAAACTTGATCCTCTTGTATTTAAAAATAAAAATTGTGCACTGTTCCTATAAAAAAAAAAAAGTTTCTTCTTGTGCATCAATGGTATCTTTCAATTGGGCTTTTTCTTATTTTTTAAAACAAAGCATGGGCTATGATCTAAAAGGATAAGTAGTAAAGTGTTAACAAACAGATAACAAAGAGATAGCTCCCCAGATCTTACGGAACTTTTATCAATTTCCGACATTTCTTGTTGAACAATCTTCCTGACAGTTTTTTTAGGTAAGAAGTCAGCTGTAAAACCCACTAATATTAAACGCTATACAGTACAAGTTAGATATAGAGGCCTCAGTATTTTTTATAAGCTCTACAAATGATTACAATCTGTTGCAAAAACTTTTCAAATGATTTATCTACAAAAATTCCTATTTTCCATCTGTAGAAACATAATTTTAATTTTTTTGTCCAATCTTATCCAGATTATCCAAGTTTATCCAAAAATTTTAGGTCAAGGCGATAGCATATTGGTTTAAAAGACAATAGCTTCAAGTATTAATAGTTAATATTACATATATGAGGTCCATCTCAGTTTAAGTGGTATACTTGGCTAGATCTGTCGACAAATTAGAATGTATCAGTTTCAACCATAATAAACAAGTGAACTCAGCAGACTCTAATCATTTCTTAAGGCTTCTGCGGTTGCGGCGGTGTGTGGTAATGTAGGTCAATCACGGTTGCTTGGCTCTTGGCTGCTAATGTTTTAGTCATCTGTTTTATCTATTTTATTGGGTTTTTTATAAGTAGGTTTTGTCATGGTTTTTCTTCACGTTTCAGATTATGGACAGTGGAACCTAAAATTTCATAATTTAATAATTTTGTGGAAATATTTTTTATAGATAGTTTATTCTTGGAGTCCCATTATCAACGCCTTGCTTAAATATTAAAAAGGAATGTTCTCATAATTCTTATTAAAAAAAATGGACATCTCCTCATTCAATTAATACCTGTGGACAACTATTTTAGTAGTTAATTACTCAAATATCAGGCACTAAATTGTCAATCCGTTACCACCATCTTTTCTCTCTTTTTCCTGGCCTTGCTTGCCAATATTTGCGTCATTAATGGTAACACAATTATATTTTTGTAAATGCTTGATAAAACTGAATGATCCTCTGAGGAAGATTCGGCAAGATATCTAATTCCAGCAGCCTCTTCTCGAAATCATTAATGAAAATGTGAAAATATATTGAAAAGGATATTTTAGTTTGCAAAGACTGTAGCATATTCCTACCTGCTTGCTCGAAATTCCATCACTGGCCATGACACAAATGTGCATTCTATACAAACTAAAGATTAGACTTGTGCACTCGATTTCTACCGAATTGCAGTTCGTCCAAATTTTGGCCGATTGGCAGGTCCTTTGAATTCTGAAACTCCTCATCACCATATTACAGAATTATGATGTAATTTGTTTATTCATGATTTGGAGTTGATTGATTGATGGTTAGGGGGCAATCACTAAATGAAATAAATAAATAGTCAGTAAATAAATCAAGGACCAGTCGAATTATTTGCTTAAAGCCTGCAATCGAATGCTCATAGGTAACCAAACACTCATAAGAGCGAATGATGACCAAATGTGAACCATATTTTAATGGTAAATTACCATTCTAGTCAGGTATAATTCGAATGGAATTCGGTCAACCAAATTTGGACTGGAATGGAATCAGCATCAGGAAATAGAAATTGTCACCTATCTAGCTATGAAAAATTTGCATGGACAAAATTCGGGCAAGCTAAACAACTGTACTGACAACATTTGCTCAACCAAATTTTTTGAAAATTCATTTTGGGGTGAATTGATTCGGTCAAACCAGTTTTGTTGCCATGCTCAAGTCTACCAAATATTTACTTCTAGGCATACTACCAAAATAAAAATAAACATATTTACTGAAGACATTTGAGCTGGGTTAGTGGAGAAAATGCTGAGTAGAGACAGTAAGGAGGCTAATTAAATTATGGTGACCTTTGGAAGTGGGTTTTTAAGAATTTCTTGTAAGGTATGACGTATGAACAGATGGAAGAATCATCCATGCAGCAGTATTTATGGTGGGCTGAAAAGCAGAGATCGGTACAATGGAAGAGAGCAATGAGGAGTGGGTTACATCAATCAAGTATTTTTTGGAACATTTTATTATATACACACACATGTAAAGATACAGAAAGAACGGTCTGATGTTTACATGTACATAGCTTTATTTTTTTCATATTATACATACATCAGGTGGATCAGTTGAAGTCAATAAATATCTTATATCTAGAAAAATAGAACAAACAGTGAAAACAAACGTAGAGTAATGTTGTCTGTACAATAAATGTATAATGGTATAAATAATAATAATCACTCACAGACGTGGAGCCAATCAATAACATGTGGCTCAAATGGGAGCGCAGTGGGACTATTACCAGGATGTCCCCATACTTCTTCTCTTTAGCCTCTTGTAGGTTTATTATTATTATTATTATTATTATGATATTTATAGAGCGCCGTCAAATTCCGCAGCGCTTTTTCACTGTAAGCTAATAGCAATCAGTGTCCTTAAAGCAGTTGTCAGGCCTTCAGCGTGTACTCTGCCAACCTCTGCCAGTGTACTTTGCCACTCATATCTGGTGTCACAATAGCGTGCCTTTAAAAAGAAAAAAAGTTTTTCACTGTAAGCTAATAGCAGTCAGTGTCCTTAAAGCGGGTGTCAGGCCTTTAGCGTGTACTCTGCCAACCTCTGCCAGTGTACTTGGCCACTCATATCTGGTGTCACAATAGCGTGCCCCACTGGTGTCACTAGTGATGTACCGAACTGTTCGCTGGCGAATAGTTCCCGGCGAACATAGCGTGTTCGCGTTCGCCGCCGCGGGCGAACACATGGGCGGTTCGATACGCCCCCTATTCGTCATCATTGAGCAAACTTTGACCCTGTGCCTCACGGTCAGCAGACACATTCCAGCAAATCAGCAGCAGACCCTCCCTTCCACACCCTCCCACCTCCCTCCCAGCATCCATTTTAGATTCATTCTGAAGCTGCATGCTTACTGAGAGGAGGGAAAGTGTAGCTGCTGTTCATTAGATAGGGAAATTGATAGCTAGGCTAGGGTATTCAGTGTCCACTGCAATCCTGAAGGACTCATCATCATTTTTTTTTCTGTGTAATGTAATTGCAGTTGCCTGCCTGCCTGCCAGCTTCTGTGTCAGGCTCAGTGGTACTGTGCCCATTTGCCCAGTGCCACCACTCATATATGGTGTCACAATAGCTTAAGCTTGCATTTAAAACCAAAAAAAGTTTTTCATTGTAATAGATTGAAGAAGAGCAGTTAGTTGTCTACCAGCTTCTGTGTCAGGCTCAGTGGATACTGTGCCCATTTGCCCAGTGCCACCACTCATATCTGTTTTCACAATAGCTTATGCTTGACATTTAAAAAGAAAACATTTTTTTTCACTGTAATAGATTGAATAGCAGTTAGTTGCCTGCCAGCTTCTGTGTCAGGCTCAGTGGATACTGTGCCCATTTGCCCAGTGCCACCACTCATATCTGGTGTGACTATAGCGTGCCTTTAAAAACAAAAAAAGGGTTTAACTGTAAGCTAATAGCAGTTAGTTGTCTGCAAGCGTCTGGGTGTCAGGCCTTCAGCGTGTGCTCTGCCAACCTCAGCAAGTGTAATTTGCCACTCATATCTGGTGTCTCTATAGCGTGCATTTAAAACCAAAAAACTTTTTTCACTGTAATAGATTGAAGAGCAGTTAGTTGCCTGCCAGCTTCTGTGTCAGGCTCAGTGGATACTGTGCCCATTTGCCCAGTGCCACCACTCATATCTGGTGTGACTATAGCGTGCCTTTAAAAACAAAAAAAGGGTTTCACTGTAAGCTAATAGCAGTTAGTTGTCTGCAAGCGTCTGGGTGTCAGGCCTTCAGCGTGTGCTCTGCCAACCTCCGCAAGTGTAATTTGCCACTCATATCTGGTGTCTCTATAGCGTGCATTTAAAACCAAAAAACTTTTTTCACTGTAATAGGTTGAAGAGCAGTTAGTTGTCTGCCAGCTTCTGTGTCAGGCTCAGTGGATACTGTGCCCATTTGCCCAGTGCTACCACTCATATCTGGTGTGACTATAGTGTGCCTTTAAAAACAAAAAAAGGGTTTCACTGTAAGCTAATAGCAGTTAGTTGTATGCAAGCATCTGGGTGTCAGGCCTTCAGTTGTCTGCCAGCTTCTGTGTCAGGCTCAGTGGATACTGTGCCCATTTGCCCAGTGCCACCACTCATATCTGGTGTCTCTGTAGCGTGCTTTTACAAAGAAAAACAGTTTTCCAGTGTAAGCTTATAGCAGTCAGTGTCCTTAAAGCGGGTGTGTCAGGCCTTCCTTCAGCGTGTGCCCTGCAGACCCCTGCCAGCGTACTTTGACAGTTGCCACTCATATCTGGTGTCTCTGTAGCGTGCTTTTACAAAGAAAAAAAGGTTTCCAGTGTAAGCTAATAGCAGTCAGTGTCCTTAAAGAGGGTGTTTCAGGCCTTCAGCATGTGCACTGCAGAACCCTGCCAGCGTACTTTGACAGTTGCCACTCATATCTGGTGTCTCTGTAGCGTGCTTTTACAAAGAAAAAACGGTTTCCAGTGTAAGCTAATAGCAGTCAGTGTCCTTAAAGCGGGTGTTTCAGGCCTTCAGCGTGTGCCCTGCAGAAACCTGCCAGCGTACTTTGAGAGTTGCCACTCATATCTGGTGTCTCTGTAGTGTGCTTTTACAAAGAAAAAAGTTTTAGAGTGTAAGCTAATAGCAGTCAGTGTCCTTAAAGCTGGTGTGTCAGGCCTTCCTTCAGCGTGTGCCCTGCAGAACCCTGCCAGCGTACTTTGAGAGTTGCCACTCATATCTGGTGTCTCTGTAGTGTGCTTTTACAAAGAAAAAAAGGTTTCCAGTGTAAGCTAATAGCAGTCAGTGTCCTTAAAGCGGGTCTTTCAGGCCTTCAGCGTGTGCCCTGCAGAACCCTGCCAGTGCACATTGCCACTCATATCTGGTGTCACAATTTTGTGCATTTAAAACCAAAAAACTTTCTTCACTGTTATAGATTGAATAGCAGTTAGTTGTCTTCAAGCGGGTGTCAGGCCTACAGCGTGTACTCTGCCAACCTCTGCCAGTGCACATTGCCACTTATTTCTGGTGTCACAATAATTTTTTTTTCACTGTTATAGATTGAATAGCAGTTAGTTGTCTTCAAGGGGGTGTGTCAGGTCTACAGCATGTACTCTGCAGACCTCTGCCATTGCACATTGCCACTCATATCTGGTCTCACAGTAGCTTGCACGCATAGTACCACTAATCCCCCAAAAAATGACAGGCAGAGGCAGGACACCCCACAGGGGCCATCGTGGTCGTGGTGCTGTGATTCCCTTTGGCCCTAGAATAATGCCCAGTTTTCAGAGGCCACGTACCCTGAACTTGAAAAGTTCTGAGCACATAGTTGACTGGCTAACACAGGACACCCAATCTTCTACAGCTTCCGCTCGGAACCTTGATGCACCATCCTCCTCCAGCTTAGCTTCGGGCACCTCTCAAGATATCACTCACCCGCCTGCCGCCACCACCAACACTAGCACCACAGCCGCTTCACTTGGTATGTCAGAGGAATTATTTACACATCCGTTTGAAGAAATGAGTGATGCAAGACCATTATTGCCAGGGGATGTAGATAACAGGGATATGTCTCAGGCAGGCAGGATTACACACATGGACGTACGGTGTGATGATGATGATGTTGTACCCGCTGCTGCTTCCTTTGCTGAGTTGTCAGATACAAGTGAAGCGGTTGATGATGACGATGCGTCCATGGATGTCACGTGGGTGCCCGCTCGGCAAGAAGAAGAACAGGGCGAAAGTTCAGATGGGGAGACAGAGAGGAGGAGACGAGTTGGAAGCAGGGGGAGGTCGTCGCAAGGAGCTAGTGGCACAGTCAGACAGCATGCATCGGCACCCGGGGTCAGCCCGACAGCACGCCAATCAACGCATGCTGTGTCCACCACCAGAATGCCGTCATTGCAGAGCTCAGCAGTGTGGCATTTTTTTTTGTGTTTCTGCCTCTGACAACAGCGATGCCATTTGCAACCTGTGCCAAAAGAAACTGAGTCGTGGGAAGTCCAACACCCACCTAGGTAAAACTGCTTTGCGTAGGCACATGATCGCACATCACAAACGCCTATGGGATCAACACATGAGTACGAGCAGCACACAAACTCAAAGCCGCCATCCTCCTCCTGGTCCAGCATCTTCAGCCACGTCAACCATTGCTGTCCTCCTTGCCCCCTCTCAACCATCCGCCACTCCATGTCGGGATCCCGCAGGCGGCTGCGAGGGGAGGCTGCACTCCGCTCGCAGTACTCACCCTCCAGCCTTCTGCGGTCCCCTCCTCCACGTGGGCTCAGCGAGCGGCATCCCTCCAGCCTCGGATGCCGCCCGCGTCTTCCTCCATGTCCCCCAGCGGCAGCATGCATGACGCTGCATGCTGGGAGACCGCCCAATATATGACACGCCGGGGTCAGTCACCGGACCCGGCGTTAAAGGCACAGTGCCTCAATCACAGTGGGAGGTTTAGATATCTCCCACGTGTGATTGTTAATTCTGATTGGAAATTATCCAATCAGAATTAACCTTATGGTTTAAATACTTACCCTTCCTGTTCCTCCCTGCCCTGTTGTGGTCTTTGCTTGCTAGTATTGCTACTGAAACTTGTGTTTCTGGTTACGTACTCTCTGGCTTGTTAATCTGACTTTGTGACTTTCTCCTACCCTTTGACCTTGGCTTTTTTCTCGTTATTCTGTCCTCTGGTTCCCCTTACTCGGCTTGTCTCCTGACTATTCTCTGTGTGCTTAGCCCGGCCACTCTAAGGTCCGGTACTGCACCTTTTCTGTGTGTGTGTGTTAGCGTGTTGGGTTCCCCGAATCGTGACACTCTGTCTCTCGCCTTGAGCAGTTCCTGCTCATCTGCCCACAGTCAGGTGTCTGCCAAGGACATGTTTGAGCGTAAGAAGCCAATGTCAGAAAGTCACCCCCTTGCCCAGCGTCTGACAGCTGGCTTGTCTGAACTATTACCCCACCAGCTTTTACCATACAAGCTGGTGGAGTCTGAGGCGTTCAAAAAATTTGTGGCTATTGGGATACCGCAGTGGAAGGTACCCGGACGAAATTTCTTTGCACAAAAGGCAATCCCCAACCTGTACTTGATTGTGCAAAAGGAAGTAATGGCATGCCTGGCACACACTGTTGGGGCAAGGGTCCATCTGACCACTGATACCTGGTCTGCAAAGCATGGTCAGGGCAGGTATATCACTTACACTGCGCATTGGGTAAACCTGCTGACGGCTGCCAAGCATGGAATGCGTGGCTCTGCAGAGGAGTTGGTGACACCGCCACGACTTGCAGGCAGGCCTGCTGCCACCTCCTCTACTCCTCCTACTCCATCCTCTTCTATAACCTCCTCGGCTGAGTCCTCTTCTGCTGCTGTGTCTTGCTCCACATCAACGGCACCCCCCCAGCTCACCAGGTACTATTCCACATCCCGGATACGGCAGTGTCACGCCGTCTTGGGTTTCACTTGGTGAAAAGCAGAGAGTCACACCGGACAAGCACTCCTGTCCGCCCTGAACACACAGGTGGAAAAGTGGCTGACTCTGCAGCAACTGGATATCGGAAAAGTGGTTTGTGACAACGGAACAAATTTGTTGGTGGCATTGAAGTTGGGCAAGTTGACACATGTGCCGTGCATGGCACATGTGTGTAATCTGATCGTACAACGCTTTGTGCATAAGTACACAGGCTTACAGGACGTCCTGAAGCAGGCCAGGAAGGTGTGTGGCCATTTCAGGCATTCCTACACGGCCATGGCGCACTTTGCAGATATCCAGCGGCGAAACAACATGCCAGTGAGGCGCTTGATTTGCGACAGCCCGACACGTTGGAATTCAACACTCCTAATGTTCGACCGCCTGCTCCAACAAGAAAAAGCCGTTAATGAATATTTGTAAGACCGGGGTGCTAGGACAGCCTCTGGGGAGCTGGGATTTTTTTTGCCACGTTACTGGACGCTCATGCGCAATGCCTGTAGGCTCATGCGTCCTTTTGAGGAGGTGACAAACCTAGTCAGTCGCACCGAAGGCACCATCAGCGACATCATACAATTTGTTTTCTTCCTGGAGCGTGCCCTGCGAAGAGTGCTGGATCAGGCCGTAGATGAGCGTGAAGAGGAAGAGTTGTGGTCACCATCACAACCAGAAACAGCCTTATCAGCATCGCTTGCTGGACCTGTGGCAACGCTGGAAGAGGATTGTGAGGAAGAGGAGTCAGAGGAGGAATGTGGCTTTGAGGAGGAGGAGGAAGACCAAGCACAACAGGCATCCCAGGGTGGTACCCGTGGTGTTGTACGTGGCTGGTGGGAAGAACATACCTTCATTGAGATCACTGAGGAGGAGGAACGGGAAATGAGTAGCTCGACATCCAACCTTGTGCAAATGGGGTCTTTCATGCTGTCGTGCCTGTTGAGGGACCCTCGTATAAAAAGGCTGAAGGAGAACGACCTGTACTGGGTGTCCACGCTACTAGACCCCCGGCATAAGCAGAAAGTGGCGAAAATGTTACCAAATTACAACAAGTCGGAAAGGCATTTGCAAAATAAATTAAAAAGTATGCTTTAAACAGCGTATAAGGGTGATGTCACAGCACAATGGGAATCTAACAGGGGAAGAGGTGAAAGTCATCCTCCTCCTCCCACGACCACGCCGGCAAGGACAGGACGCTTTAAAGATGTTTTGTTGATGGAGGACATGCGGAGCTTTTTAAGTCCTATGCATCGCCACAGCCCTTCGGGATCCACCCTCAGAGAACGACTCGACCGACAGGTAGCAGACTACCTCGCCTTAACTGCAGATATCGACACTCTGAGGAGCGATGAACCCCTTGACTACTGGGTGTGCAGGCTTGACCTGTGGCCTGAGCTATCCCAATTTGCGATAGAACTTCTGGCCTGCCCCGCTTCAAGTGTCCTGTCAGAAAGGACCTTCAGTGCAGCAGGAGGTATTGTCACTGAGAAGAGAAGTCGCCTAGGTCCAAAAAGTCTAGATTACCTCACCTTTATTAAGATGAATGAGGGATGGATCCCGAAGGGACTGACAGTGGGCGATACATTCGACTAAAAAAGGCCTGATGAGATGAGCTGCCTTGGGCTAAAAATGGTGACCCTATGTAGGAGGAACAGTCCCTATTCTGCTCTGTGTCAGTGTGTATCAGGGTCCCTGAGGACAGGTGTCAATCCATATCTGCCAAGTGACCCTATGTAGGGGGAACAGTCCCTATTCTGCTCTGTGTCAGTGTGTATCAGGGATCCTTATGACAGGTGTCAATCCATATCTGCCAAGTGACCCTATGTAGGGGGAACAGTCTCTATTCTGCTCTGTGTCAGTGTGTATCATGGTCTCTGAGGACAGGTGTCAATCAATATCTGCCAAGTGACCCTATGCAAGGGGAACAGTCTCTATTCTGCTCTGTGTCAGTGTGTATCATGGTCTCTGAGGACAGGTGTCAATCCATATCTGGCAAGTGACCCTATGTAGGGGGAACAGTCCCTATTCTGCTCTGTGTCAGTGTGTATCAGGGATCATTAGGATAGGTGTCAATCCATATCTGCCAAGTGACCCTATGTAGGGGGAACAGTCCCTATTCTGCTCTGTGTCAGTGTGTATCAGGGATCATTAGGATAGGTGTCAATCCATATCTGCCAAGTGACCCTATGTAGGGGGAACAGTCCCTATTCTGCTCTGTGTCAGTGTGTATCAGGGTTTCTGAGGACAGGGGTCAATCCATATCTGCCAAGTAACCCTATGTAGGGGGAACAGTCCCTATTCTGCTCTGTGTCAGTGTGTATCAGGGATCATTAGGATAGGTGTCAATCCATATCTGCCAAGTGACCCTATGTAGGGGAACAGTCCCTATTCTGCTCTGTGTCAGTGTGTATCAGGGATCATTAGGATAGGTGTCAATCCATATCTGCCAAGTGACCCTATGTAGGGGGAACAGTCCCTATTCTGCTCTGTGTCAGTGTGTATCGGGGATCATTAGGATAGGTGTCAATTCATATCTGCCAAGTGACCCTATGTAGGGGGAACAGTCCCTATTCTGCTCTGTGTCAGTGTGTATCAGGGATCATTAGGATAGGTGTCAATCCATATCTGCCAAGTGACCCTATGTAGGGGAACAGTCCATATTCTGCTCTGTGTCAGTGTGTATCAGGGATCATTAGGATAGGTGTCAATCCATATCTGCCAAGTGACCCTCTGCAGGGGGAACAGTCCCTATTCTGCTCTGTGTCAGTGTGTATCAGGGATCATTAGGATAGGTGTCAATCCATATCTGCCAAGTGACCCTATGTAGGGGGAACAGTCCCTATTCTGCTCTGTGTCAGTGTGTATCAAGGATCATTAGGATAGGTGTCAATCCATATCTGCCAAGTGACCCTATGTAGGGGGAACAGTCCCTATTCTGCTCATTGTGATTAAGGAATGTTAGCTGATTAATGCCCTTTATGGATTAAAACCTCTGCATCAACTGTGTAATTTTCCATGGGAGTTTTTCCATGGATCCTCCTCCGGCATGCCACAGTCCAGGTGTTAGTCCCCTTGAAACAACTTTTCCATCACTATTGTGGCCAGAAAGAGTCCCTGTGGGTTTTAAAATTCGCCTGCCCATTGAAGTCAATGGCAGTTCGCCCGGTTCGCCGGTTCGCGAACGTTTGCGGAAGTTCGCGTCCGCCGTTCGCGAACCGAAAATTTTGTGTTCGCGACATCACTAATCCTATATTGTGCACTTTATCTATTTTAGTTTTTGTTTTTTTGCATACAGCATCTAGCAAGCCATTTATTTATTTATTATTGCCATTTATATAGCGCCAACAGATTCCGTAGCGCTTTACAATATTATGAGAGGGGGATTTAACTATAAATAGGACAATTACAAATAAACTTACAGGAACAATAGGTTGAAGAGGACCCTGCTCAAACAAGCTTACATTCTATAGGAGGTGGGGTGTAAAACACATTAGGACAGGAATTTACACTCAAATAAGGTGGGCTGCCCTTTAGGAGAGGGCAAGAGACAGGTATGTGAGGTAAGGGTTAGTCTTGGAGGCCATAAGCTTTCCTAAAGAGATGGGTTTTAAGGCACTTCTTAAAAGATGCAAGACTAGGGGAGAGTCTGATGGCGGTAGGCAGGCTATTCCATAGGAAGGGAGCCGCCCGCGAGAAGTCCTGCAAGCGCGAGTTGGCCGTACGAGTGCGGACAACGGACAGGAGGTGGTCACGGGCAGAACGGAGAGACCGAGAAGGGACATACCTATGGATCTGTGAGGAGATATGAGAGGGGCTAGAGTTGTTCAGTGCTTTATAGGTGTGAGTTAGTACCTTGAATTGACTCCTATAGCATACAGGAAGCCAATGTAAGGACTGGCAGAGGGGTGAGGTGTGAGAGAAACGACTAGAGAGGAAAATCAATCTAGCAGCAGCATTCATTACGGACTGTAAGGGTGCAGTACGGCTATTGGGAAGACCAATCAGGAGAGGGTTACAATAATCCATGCGGGAAATTACTAGAGCATGGACAAGCTCCTTGGTAGTATCTGGTGCAAGAAAGGGGCGGATGCGGGCTATGTTTTTAAGATGGAATCTACAGGATTTGGCAACATGCTGGATGTGAGGCTCAAAGGTGAGACCAGAGTCGAGTATGACGCCAAGACAGCGCGCTTGCAAGGATGGACTAATGTTGGTACCACAAACTTGGAGGGAGAGCGAAAGATGAGGATCAGTATTAGGAGGAGGAAAGACAAGGAGCTCAGTTTTTGAGAGATTGAGTTTCAGAAAGCGGGAGGACATCCAGTCAGAGATGGAAGAAAGGCAAGCAGTGACACGTTGCAGGACGGCAGGGGAGAGGTCCGGGGAGGAGAGATATAGCTGGGTGTCATCAGCGTACAGGTGGTAGTGATTATATGACGATAATCGTGGTTCAAGAGCTTGAGATTAATGTGCTCTGATCAAGATGTTTAAGTTTTGTTAAAAGGAGAATGGAATGAGTAGAAAAACAATCAAATAATAATTTGCAGTATTTTTAGTTATGTGCCTGTTGCAACTGAATATAATTTCCAAAATTGACCTTGATTTAATTTGTTGCGATCAGCATTCCAAATGATCCCAATCTGTTAGAAAAACATTTTTAAATGATTTATCTACAGAAGTTTTCAGTAAAGACGATGGAATTTTTTGTAGATAGAAAATTTTAAAGGTTTTTCTAACAGATTGGGATCATTTGAAAGAGATTTGACAACAATTTTTAGGCCCAGCTCAGCATATTCAGGGAATGTCTTAACAGAGAAAACCACTTCTCATGGTGTCATTTGTAACATGGGTATCCAATGGAGTCTAAAAGTTTATAGGGCCTCAATCCAACTAAAAGTATTTTATTTATGTATTCCAAGGGTTTCACTGGAATATAGTCTGTGTTTGTGTTGTGAGTGTTTAGAACTTAGAAACAACATCTTTTAGTATACTAGGCCAAGGCAGATGATCTAGACCCAATCTGGACCTGACTTCAATGAGAGTCAGCAATCTGCCCTTTTCAGATGGGTTTAGGAAGTTTGAATTAGTATGCAGACATCCCAACATGCAGAAACTCATTTCAGGGAGGTGGCTACACCCCATAACCCCCTGGGTGCCTCCACTTGCTGCCCCCTGCACACGGGTCCCTGTACACAGACAAACACAAGATATTATGACTATTTTCACACACTATTCAAACACAGACACATGCACACACCTTGACACACAGATACACACTGACACACACACACTAGAATATACACTTGACACACAGATACATGCACTCAGAAATTTTGGGGCCCCTAACACAGCTCATACAGGGTGGATACAGGGTGTGTGTTTTGTGGATGCAGTGTGTGTTTGTGTATTGGCTTCAGTGTGTGTTAGTGCATGTGTAGTGGATGCATTGTGTGTGTAGTAGATGCACTGTGTGTTTGAGTGTATATATACACACACACACAATTTGTTTTTTAATGTAAGCATGTTTTTGTATTGAGTAAGTGTTTGAATGTTGGTGTTTGAATGCAGGTGTGCATTTGTGTGTAGTGTATACACTTCCACACACACTGATACTCAGACACATACACACACACACACACACACACACACATATACACAGGCACAAAATGACACAGATACACACACACACAAAGATACCCACATGCTGACACACACACACACACACACATACTAACAGACACACATACTGAAAACACACATACTGAAACAGACATACACACATTTACAGACATACAGGCATACATAGTGATACTCAGACAAATTCTAATGCATAAGGACATACAGACACATACATACATACCTGCTGATATACAGATACATACATACTGACATACATACTAACATACACATACATATACATACTGAAATACATACATACATTCATACTGACATACACATGCATACAGACATGCTGACATACACATGCATACATATGGAAATACATACATACATACTGACATACACATACATAATGACTGACATACATACACATACATACATACATAGATACTGACAAACACACACACAGATACACACTGACACACAGATACACACACTAGCATATACACATAGAGATACACACTGACACACAGGTCACCCCGGCCCCAGGTGCCGACGGCCCACCGGGAAATTTCCCGGTATCCCGGTGGGCCAGTCCGGCCCTGCTTACCAGCGATTTATAAAGAGGCAAAATTATATTTTCATCCTGAGAATTTATGCCCCTATTTATACATGACAAAACCTTACTGGCCTTAGCAACTGCAGACTGACATTGCATATAGCTGCCTAATTTGTTGTCTATAACAATTTCCAAATCCTAGAGATGTGCATGGGCAAAAAATTCAGTTTGGTTTGGTACGGCACTTCCAAAATTCTGGACTCCTGCAATTCGGCACTTTTGAAATTCTGGACTTATGCAAATCTGGAATTCGGGACTTTGGCTGTTTGGTTCGGTACGGCACTTCCAAAATTCAGCTTCGGCTATTCGGGACTTCGCCAATTCAGGACTTTGGCAATTAGGGACATTGGCAATTCCCTAACCCCTACCCCCTACCCCTACCACTACCACTAACCCTAGCTCTAACCTTAACCCTACCCTACCCCTAAACCTACACCTAACTCTAACCCTAAACCTACCCTTACCCTTACCCCTAACCCTCCCACTAACCTTAACCACCACAACCACTTACACATCTAGGGTTAGGGGTAGGCTTAGGGGTTAGGGTTAGAGGTAGGATTAGGGGTAGGGGGTAGGGTTAGGAGATGGGTTAGGGGGTAGGGGTAGGGTTAGGGCTAGGATTAGGGCTAGGGGTAGTGTTAGGGTAAGGGTTAGATTCCTGTCATTATTCACGTAATTTTTCCTCCTTCTCTTGTTTTGCCACTTTTCAGAAATCCGAAGCACTTTGGCACTTCCGAAATTCGGCACTTCGGCAATTCTGTTCAGTTCGGCACTTATGAAATTTGGCACTTCGGCAATTCGGTTCGGTTCGGCACTCCTGAAATTTGACACTTTGGAAATTCAGCAATTTGGACATTCGGAAGCATCTGAATGTCCGAATTGCCGAAATTTGTCAGAATTTACATTCGAGACAAAACGAATTGCCCGTGTCTACGAAATCCTTCTCATGTGTGGCTATTCCTAATTCACTACCATTTAGGGTGTAAGTTGCTTGTGCGTTCTTGACCCCGAAGTGCATAACTTTGCATTTCTCTACATTAGATTTCTCTACATCTCCAACCCTTGGGTGTCCTACTGAATTACATGTCTTTTTGGGGCAACCAGCAGAACTGGCACTATCAGATAACTAAAGCCAGATATTTAAGGATTAAGAAAAAATAGGTTTGTGTACAATATTACAAAAATGCAACATAACAAAAAACGATTTTGTACAGGTAAAGAAGAATATTGACATAAAGTTGCCTTTTTCACAGCCAAACTCTTTTTTTGCAAATGTTCTTCAAAAAATCCAAATAAGCCCATCTGATCTGATGTGAGATCTATGTTAACATTGGGGTTGGCTGTATGATCTCCTGTGTTGTTGTTGTTATACCACATATTTATTAGTATAATGCTTCTGTGGCCCCGAGGACGATGGGTGAGCTCCAGAAACATGCTATAAAACAGGAGAAAAGTTCTGTGGTTTGGCTTGGTCAAGTCCAAGACATACACCAGCACATCTGGATAGGAGATCATGTGACATGTCGGAAAGCCAGAAACATATCCTGAATACTATAATAAAAAAGAATAATGAAAATAAAAAAATTAAATAAATGTGAGAGGATTTGAATAATGCCTCAGCTGTTTTTCTATAAAATTCTGTTGTGACTTAGAAAATGTGTTGTAAGATTTGTGACCGGTAACTGTATTTGAGTGTTCTTACGTTACATACCAAAATCATGCGTTTTTATCTCCAGTTACTTTTTGACATAATATTCTAACATCATTCTTGTCGCATGTCAGCCTCTAAAAAAATCAGTTCCCATTAAACATTGCTATTTCGACCTATTGTTAATTGGCGCTGCATCGAGTGAAACATGATTATGAGTATATACATTTCTTTCTTTAATACAGTAAATCACGGATCTAATACGGTAGGTAATAACCAGTCTTTAATATACATTAAAATGCCAAAACATCTGTAACATTAAGATAATTATTTCTCAAGGAAATGAATGTATGATACGTAACTTGAGAAGCATGCATCGTAGCGTTCTGCAAAATCTTTTGGCAGTTGGCTTCATCGTTCCCCTGAATCCCATTATTTTATATTATTAGATTTGTCGCTTCATTACGTTCTATTGTCTTCATTTAAAAAGAACCGGATTACTCACTCTCTTTAAATAAAATATTTCCTCTTTGTTCTAACCTGTTTAGTCTTCGCGTTGGATGACTTGGATGCGTTAATCGTTGAATATCTGCTTTAGTGCATTCTTTTTGGTACTTAATATTATTATAAAAATTAGGAATATGCCTATCATCGGGACGTTCTATTTCTGTTATGACTGATTTTTTTTCCCCTTAAACTGCCAAAGGGACGTGCAATCACAGTGCAATTCTGTTAAACTTCTGTCCTTACTCCACTGAACTGCAATCACAAATCCTAGAAGGATATTTACAATCAATGTCTCAAGTAGCTCTTTATACTTCACCACTATTAAGGAATGCACGTGGTTGATTTGACCTCCCAATTAATTTTTCTTTGTGCTGATCAGACAACATTTAGTATACAGGACAGCCTCTTTTTTAAGGAAAACGTTGTTGCAGCTTCACATAATACGGTGTGATATTTTAAAGGAACCCTATAGCGTTACAAATACAAATAGTGTTCCTGTCCCTATTTGTAAGCAGCCACCCCCCCACACCCTGACCCGCAAGCAAAAAATAAATAAATAAAGGATTGCTTACCTTGTTCCAGCGCCGAGGCCTCCTCAGTGTTGCTGAACTCTCCTCCCCCGCTGACATCACAAAGAAGGGCCTGCTGGTGAGGGTCCAATCCAATACTGGGAATCTAATGCACATATGCAGCAAGCACCACACACGCATTTAACTTTCCTATATGAAAGTATTAACGCCAGATGCGACTAAGGTGTTGTCCTTTCTCGCCTTGACTACTGTAATCCGCTTCTCAGTGGTCTTACGTGCTCCCAACTTGCGCCGTTACAGTCCATAATGCGGCAGCGAGGCTCATGTTCCTGTCCGCCCGCACCTCCCATGCCTCACCCTTCTGTCAGTCCCTACATTGGCTTCCAATAAAATATAGAGCTCAATTTAAAATTCTGGTTCTTGCTTACAAATCTCTACATAATGCTGCTCCCACCTATCTATCCTCCCTTATACACAAGTATGTCCCGTCTAGGCCCTTACGATCTGCTGAAGACTTACATCTATCTTCTGTCCGTACTCCCACCTCTGATGCTCGCCTTCAAAATTTCTTGAGGGCTGCACCGTTCTTGTGGAACTCGCTTCCCTCCGCCGTTAGATGCTCACCCAGTCTCCACTCCTTCAAAAAATCGTTAAAAACCCACTTCTTCATAAAAGCGTGTCAATTAAACTGTTAATAGCTCCCGACTGACTCCTCTTTGCAACTGTCATTAGTCTAATACTATCCTTACCTTTTTGTGTCATTTTACCCCACTCCCTCTAGCATGTAAGCTTATTGAGCAGGGCCCTCAACCCCTCTGTTCCTGTGTGTCCAACTTGTCTGGTTACAACTACATGCCTGTTCGTCCACCCATTGTAAAGCGCTGCGGAATTTGATGGTGCTCTATAAATATCATAATAATAATAATAATAATAATAATTGCTTTCCTATGGTGCTTCCACATGACATGACAAAGTGTTACTCGTTCTGTGCCACAGAAACGCCTCTAGTGGCTCCCAGCATGACAGCCACTAGAGGTGGAGTTATCCCTGTAATGTAAACATTGCAGTTTGTCCTAAGCCGATATTTTGTATTGCAGGGTTAAGAGGACAGAGATTGTGCACCCAGACGACTATAGTGTCAGATTTGGAATTCCCTTTTTTTTTCTCTTTTCTTTTTGTTTGTTTGTACTCTGTTCCTTTGTTGTTTTTGCCGTCTGCATTTTATATAGTATTGCTGCTTCCTAATAATTGTATTAACCTAAACGCAAGCAAAGATTTATTATAGCGAAGTCTACAGAAATAGATATTTCTACTCCTCAGTGATCATAAAACGTCTCTGGTGGTTTTATTTTTCATGGCTGTCCGGCTCATTGTTCTGTTTCAATCTGCAGAACGACTTACAAAATCCTGGAGATCTGTATCTCCGTCATGAAATCAATTTGCTTCTTAGCATTTGGTCTCCAGGAATACTTTACAAGGCGCTTATAGTCTGAGCCACTTCAAACGGCTCAGCACCACGTGAGTGGGCAATTTTATACCTATATTTATTTGTATTCTTATATACAGGCTATACTTTGTTCTTTATTTTATGTTTTTAGGACATGTAAACAAGCCAAAGATATATGGTAACATTGCCTGTTTTATTCATTTTATCTGTTCTATACTTGGTTTGTGAGTGAGTTTGCTCTCACCATACCACTTATACCTTTTTTACTATATATTTTCTGTGTGATTTGGAGTGACTCACACTTGGTGATTTGAGCATCTTTTATTTATATTTTTCCTTTCCTCTATTGTATTTTATATGTCATGAAATCAATCAGGGAAGAAATGAAGACATCTGATTGGTAGAGGCCCTGGCTGTGCTCAGGAGAGTCGGGGGGGCTAATCAATACTGTAGTTTATTCAGAGTGGGGAATTTATGACCTGGGATTGGAAATTTCGTGTAGAGCAAACCCTGTGAGCATTCTCCTATAATAGATATATAACCTCTAGCAATATGGATATGTATCAATTTTATCTCCATGGGCCAATCAGATTCTAGAAATTCCACCTCTCACGTATCAGTATACATGGAAATATTGAGAAGACATACTTTAAATAGGATTAACCCTCTCATTACCCTGATACCCATACATTAACACTTGGGGAACTAGGCATTTTCTCTTCTGTCTAGCCAGGGCCAATTATACAATGTCCACGGATAAGGAAATAAGATAATTTAAACCCCTCACATCGATTATTAATCACAAAAATAGTTTATTGATTTGAAGCAACCACAGCTGAACAGGTGTATTACAAGAACCAAAAAAACAAGGTGTAAGAGAATTCTGAAAACTGACAACAGCTCAAGTGGGTCCTCACTCAGATCTTAAGTTGGTTTTAGCTCATCTTGTGCCATTACAAAAAGAACCATCGCCATTTGCATATTAGACTGGTCCCACCCAAAAGGGTGGTCCAGATCTGAAATGCATGGGGTCTCTCTCTGCACAAGAGATACAACAACCTCAGATGATTGTTTCAGCCTTGTTAGGTCTCGTCAGTGAGGTATAGTTGATACCCCTCTAGGAACCGTGAGCAAAGGGTCCAAGTCTGGATAACCCTTTAACCCCTTAAGGACCAAACTTCTGGAATAAAAGGGAATCATGACGTGTCACACACGTCATGTGTCCTTAAGGGGTTAAGCAAAAAAAAAAAAAAAAAACAAGAGGCCTGAGAGTACTGAGAATGGACAACAGCTCAAGTAGCCAGCCCTTCATGTGTCATGTATTACATGATGAGCAATGAGAAAATGCCTTATCCCCAGGTATTATACAAACTGTGTACGAATCCATCTGGCATTTTAATAAATAACACTGTGTGGTATTATGTAATGTATGTTTACATTTATACATCATTCTACTCTTATACTGGGTAGAACCTCCGCCCACCTCACCCCCTCCCGCTCCATTGTGTCAGAACAGAGTGAATTATTTTGTAGCGTGGATTTGACAAGGTGCTGAGAGCATTATTTTGAGTTTATAGTCAATTCTGACACAGTAAGTACAAATTCATACTGAGAAGAAATGATCTAATGAGGTTAGCGTTCTACCTGAAAAAACAGGGGGAAATCCAACCCCACTAAGATTACCTCCAATTGAAAACATTATTATAGGGTAATAAACGTTATCAATCGTAAAGATACCGACACACAGAAATTAACATATTAAAATAAATAATTGTGCAACCCAAGGTGAAGTAATCAAACAGTGTTGATTGGAGAATTAAAAAGCAATGGTCACTTAATAGTCATTTGTGGACCCAATAGATGTATGTTGCCAACTGGACTCTAAGAGCAGCATGTGTTATCATATTGTATCCACATCTCTGAGATATATACAATGTAGTGAACAATAGGCAAAACTGTCCCTAATTAAAGAGAATACAGAGAATAAAGGGTGAAAGAGGTTAGATCGGGTGATTAGAGTAATACAATATAGCCTTGATTACGTGGGTTAATTAGAGCCAGAAAGATTAGATTTTAACAAGAAATCCACATGATATTATTATTGGAAATCCACCATAAAATAGCGGGCGGAAAATCAGTCCTGCAGACCTGTATCATTAGAAGGTTTTAGATATATCAGTAAAAAGTCCAAGAGATGATCACAGACCTGATATATATATTCGAAATAGGGAGGATATAAAGAGGAGAAACAACTTATAGCTATATAACAGAAGGTAAAGAAGTACACTCCATTTCCAACCCGTCTCACTAGCTATTTTTCCCAAAATGCTGCTTCGAGGCAGCCCTCCCCCACCCCCAAGATTCTAACTATAGTTTGCCCACAACTCTACATAAAAAGTAAATGGCCTCTAATATCCAGCTAGGTCCATTCCCAGACGTGAGAAGAAAATCATATCACAGAAGGTGCATCGGCAAAATAGCCCGACGCGCATTTCGGCAAAAACAACCGCCTTTTTCAAGAGCTAGCCTGTAGTGATGTCGCGAACATAAAATTTTCGGTTCGCAAAAGGCGAACGCAAACTTCCGCAAATGTTCGCGAACCGGCGAACCGCCATAGACTTCAATGGGCAGGCGAATTTTAAAACCCACAGGGACTCTTTCTGGCCACAATAGTGATGGAAAAGTTGTTTCAAGGGGACTAACACCTGGACTGTGGCATGCCGGAGGGGGATCCATGGCAAAACTCCCATGGAAAATCACACAGTTGATGCAGACTTTAATCCATAAAGGGCATAAATCACCTAACATTCCTAAATCACAATGGATATGGATTGATACCTGACATATGACATATTGACACCTTGACATATGGATTGACACCTTGTAACGGATCACCTGGCACCCCGACTTGGTACCTCCGTTAATGGATGCTCCTAGCGCTTCCTGAGGACTCCAAGCACTCTGTTAGACACCACAATCACCGAATCCGAGAAACCTTTAAATTCTCCCAAGCATATGAATGCTGTAGACCATTGAATAGGAACCATACGAATAGGCTTGTACTCCTAGCAGTCAACTGGAACAGCATACATTAAATCCTTCCCCCAATAATGAGACGACACATCACTTTGAGGGTAAAACAGGAACTCAGGACTGGCTCATCCAGCCTGGCTTTTATTACACTAATCCACATACAGGCCACACCCAGGGGGAGGCATAAAATAACCAATCACATACATGGTTCAGCCCACACATCCCCTCCCCTCAGATAACATTAAACTCAATTATCCGGTACACTTTTTCAGCCAAGTTCTGGATGTACCCCAAAACCCGGGGGTACACCTTTAAATCCAGCATCGCTGGATAGCCCTTATTCAGGGGGACAACATATCCAAAATTCAAGTAATTCGGATGAATGGTTCGTGAGATATGGGGTTCCAAAGATTTGACCGACCGCATGGGTAAAGTATCCGAAAACAGTTCCATGCATTTTGGCCCTGCGGTCGGTCACAAACAAGGGAATGAAAACAGGCGAATTGCCTGTGTTATAGAGCCTGGAGAGGGTTTGAATGAATTCCCTTGTTTGTGGGGTTCTTTCTACCGAACGGCGGGTCATTCGGTAGTTTCCATACGAATTTCTGGAAGTATGGAGGTCTCAGCGGTGTTTGCCTAGTCAAGTGTCCGATTTTAGTTCCAGACACTCGACGGCAAAACACCGCTGTTCGGTAGTTTAAGATGGCCGCCGCCACGTGTTTGTTTCCCGAATGGCGGCCACCCAGAGGACAAAGAATACATTACACTGATTGCCAATTACCCGTTTGCAACATTGTTGCAAACTGTAATTGGAGGCACACTTATTCCTGGGTGGTCTGGTTGTTCGGTAGTTTCACTCAATATAATAAATGGAGTGATTCTACCGAACAATCAGATGAATGCTGCATACATATCCCAGGTTAAACTTAACACACAAATACACATATAATATTACAGGCAGTACACTAGAATATGTATCACAGTCTTAAAGGGACAGTAGTCCCAAAAGTCCCAATATGTCCATAGATGCTGTTAAAAGGGCCAGTAGCAGCAATATACAGTACAATATGCCCCAAATAACCTAGGGGCCATAGTCAGCAGGTAGGAGGCTAGCAAACAGGCTTCTCCAGGGCCCAGTGGCGAGGTTGGTTTCGCCACATTTCTCCCCTTTTCCAAACAGACTAACAGGGTACCTGACCTCTTGCCGGTCAGTGCCCTTGTTAGTCCAGCAGCCCACCCACAAAACAGAAACAGCAGTACAGCCCACCCACAATAAATGGTTACTACACCTGAGTAAGAGAAAAACTTGTCCAGGTCCAGGTGCCTCACCATGGCTGTGTGGGGGACTGGTAGGCTGTTTTGGTGGGTTGCTGAGTGGGCAGAGCCCAGCGGTACTCTGCCCTGGTGCCAGCACTACCCCGGGAGTAGTCTGGTTGGAGCCTTGCTGGAGACCGACTGCCTCCCCTTTAGCTGCGCAGCTCTGCTGCTGGAGACCGACTGTCTCCCCTTGAGTTACACAGCTCTGCTGCTGGAGACCGACTGTCTCCCCTTTAGTTACACAGCTCTGCTGCTGGAGACAGACTGTCTCCCCTTTGGCTAAACAGCCCTGTTGTGGGGGGGCAGGACCGACCGTCCCTACCCCCTGTGCTGGAAGTGCAGAGACCACGGTCCCATCTGCACAGGTGTGGGGCTTACAGTCTCCCCCTGGTACATTAAGCTGTCGCTGGGGAGAGGTGGTAACCAGCTCCTCTCCCATTAGAACACTCTGCCCATCGATGATCCGTCGCTGGGGAGAGGTGGTAACAATCTCCTCTCCCATGCCTACTTTCAGTCTTTGTGGAGGGAGACCGACTGTCTCTCCTCCCAATTCAGTGTCCTGCTGCTGGGGAATAGAGACTGGGCTCTCTATTCCCAAACAATCATGCTGCTGCTGGGGAGTAGGACCAACTACCTCTGCCCCCTGTAACTCAGCCTTCCGCTGGGGAGGGAGGACGCTGCTCTCCTCTCCCTGCACTTCACACTGCCTTCCCGGCATAGCACTCTGCTGCTGGGGGGAAGGACCAACTACCTCTGCCCCCTGTAACTCAGCCTGCCGCTGGGGAATGGAGACTGGGCTCCCAATTCCCTGTGATTCACACTGCCGCTGGGGAATGGAGACTGGGCTCCCAATTCCCAACAAATCACACTGCCGCTGGGGAGGGAGGACGGCCCCTTCAGCTCCCTGTAACTTGGGCGCAGAGACCACGGTCCCATCTGCGCTGGTGAGGGGTTTTCTGTCTCCCCTTGGTGGGTTAGGTTGTCGGTGGGGAGAGGGGGTATCAGGCGCCTCTCCCTGCACTGTAGACTGCCGCTGGGGATCAGGGCTGACCCTCTGTACTCCCTGTAGGCAGGGCGCAGAGACCACAGTCCCATCTGCGCTGGTGAGGGGCTTACTGTCTCCCCTTGGTGAGCTGTGCTGCCGCTGGGGAGAGGTAATAACAGGCTCCTCTCCCTGAACCGTAGACTGCCGCTGGGGATCTGGGCCAACTGCCCAGCATCCCTGTAGGGCCGGTAGAGAGATCTCGGTCCCATCTTCACCTGCCATCTGTGGGTCTCTCCAGGACCAGTCTATGAGGTCCCCAACTTCTGCAGCTGGTAGTGAAGCAGGGGGTACCTCAGCCACCTTTTCCCAGCTGTAGGCTAGCAGGTCTGGGTCTGCCACCCAGTTTTCCCGGTCTGCGTCCCTGCTCTGCGGCTGGCAGGAATTTAATAGTTCTACATAGTCCATCTCCAGCTCTCGTTCCATGGCAGCGAAACGGCGGAGGTCTTGTCCCAGTCCAATAGATCTCGGGCCCTGTATCATCTCACCTCGGTAATGAAAGATAGCCCAGTACCGTGACTCTGCTGGACTGCCGAAGTCGACATCCTCCACTAAGGCTTTCCACAACAGGCCAGGGCTCGTGTAGTTCTCCCCCTCTGGCTGGATGCCCTCTGCCCTCCACGTCTCTGGCTGGACAGTGCACCACCACAGCGCCCGGTATGAGGTGTCCAAGCTCAGTTCCCTTTCCACGAGGTACTCGAGTTGTCTTACCCGCTGCCCTCCAGGTTGGTCTCCCAGAAGCGGCATCCGCCAGGCCATTTGTTCCTCCAACCGGTATGCGACACCAGGAAGGCGCTGCTGCCGTTGATACTGGACTTCCTCCAGGGCATCGTACCATAATTCTATCCGGGCATTATCTCTCCATTCTAATTCACTCTCTTCCTCAGGTGTGTGTGTTGCCCAGGGGTCTACGAACCCCATTTTCCCAAATCTTTATGTAAACAGGGACGCTGTATGCACACCAGCGTCGCCCTCAATTGTAAATCCAAACGCACTGTGTCTCCGAGCTGCTTTACCTCGCACTAGGACGCCATCCCACCGCTGCCACCAATGTAACGGATCACCTGGCACCCCGACTTGGTACCTCCGTTAATGGATGCTCCTAGCGCTTCCTGAGGACTCCAAGCACTCTGTTAGACACCACAATCACCGAATCCGAGAAACCTTTAAATTCTCCCAAGCATATGAATGCTGTAGACCATTGAATAGGAACCATACGAATAGGCTTGTACTCCTAGCAGTCAACTGGAACAGCATACATTAAATCCTTCCCCCAATAATGAGACGACACATCACTTTGAGGGTAAAACAGGAACTCAGGACTGGCTCATCCAGCCTGGCTTTTATTACACTAATCCACATACAGGCCACACCCAGGGGGAGGCATAAAATAACCAATCACATACATGGTTCAGCCCACACATCCCCTCCCCTCAGATAACATTAAACTCAATTATCCGGTACACTTTTTCAGCCAAGTTCTGGATGTACCCCAAAACCCGGGGGTACACCTTTAAATCCAGCATCGCTGGATAGCCCTTATTCAGGGGGACAACATATCCAAAATTCAAGTAATTCGGATGAATGGTTCGTGAGATATGGGGTTCCAAAGATTTGACCGACCGCATGGGTAAAGTATCCGAAAACAGTTCCATGCATTTTGGCCCTGCGGTCGGTCACAAACAAGGGAATGAAAACAGGCGAATTGCCTGTGTTATAGAGCCTGGAGAGGGTTTGAATGAATTCCCTTGTTTGTGGGGTTCTTTCTACCGAACGGCGGGTCATTCGGTAGTTTCCATACGAATTTCTGGAAGTATGGAGGTCTCAGCGGTGTTTGCCTAGTCAAGTGTCCGATTTTAGTTCCAGACACTCGACGGCAAAACACCGCTGTTCGGTAGTTTAAGATGGCCGCCGCCACGTGTTTGTTTCCCGAATGGCGGCCACCCAGAGGACAAAGAATACATTACACTGATTGCCAATTACCCGTTTGCAACATTGTTGCAAACTGTAATTGGAGGCACACTTATTCCTGGGTGGTCTGGTTGTTCGGTAGTTTCACTCAATATAATAAATGGAGTGATTCTACCGAACAATCAGATGAATGCTGCATACATATCCCAGGTTAAACTTAACACACAAATACACATATAATATTACAGGCAGTACACTAGAATATGTATCACAGTCTTAAAGGGACAGTAGTCCCAAAAGTCCCAATATGTCCATAGATGCTGTTAAAAGGGCCAGTAGCAGCAATATACAGTACAATATGCCCCAAATAACCTAGGGGCCATAGTCAGCAGGTAGGAGGCTAGCAAACAGGCTTCTCCAGGGCCCAGTGGCGAGGTTGGTTTCGCCACACACCTGTCCTCAGAGACCCTGATACACACTGACACAGAGCAGAATAGGGACTGTTCCCCCTACATAGGGTCACTTGGCAGATATGGATTGACACCTGTCCTCAGAGACCCTGATACACACTGACACAGAGCAGAATAGGGACTGTTCCCCCTTCATAGGGTCACTTGGCAGATATGTATTGACACCTGTCCTCAGAGACCCTGATACACACTGACACAGAGCAGAATAGGGACTGTTCCCCCTACATAGGGTCACTTGGCAGATATGGATTGACACCTGTCCTCAGAGACCCTGATACACACTGACACAGAGCAGAATAGGGAATATTCACTAAATGCCAAACATTGTTTTACAGGGGAATATTCAGTAAAAAAGGATAAGGGGGGGGGAACCTACTGTCCTCCCCCCTGGCCCCCACCCCTGCGCGGTGGGTGGGGGCCATAAATCACAATGGGGGGGACCTACTGTCCTCCCGCCTGCCCCCACCCATGAGCGGTGGGTGGGGGCCATAAAAATAATGAGGGGGGGACCTACTGTATGATGTTGTATCGATCAGGTAGTGTAAGGGTTACGCCCGCTTCACAGTGACAGACCAAACTCCCCGTTTAACGCACCGCAAACAACCGCAAACAGTCCATTTGCACAACCGCAAACTCCCCATTTGCACAAGGTTGGATACCAAGCTAGCCATGTCCCGTTCCTTGTCCTCACTGATGTCATTGAAGGTCTCTTCCTCCACCAAGCCACGTACAACACCAAGGGTCCCCGAAAGGTGACAACAAGCCCCCTGGGACGCCTGCTGTGTTTGGCCTTCCACCTCCTCAAAGCCACCTTCCTCCTCTGACTCCTCTTCTTCAGACTCCTCTCTCTGCGTTGCCTCTCTCTGTGTTATTATAAGGTGTGTTTAATAGTACTATTCTTATCAGTTTAATCCCTGTTACGAGTAGAGGACTATTTCCTTGTTTCGCCAAACCCCTTCAAAGATGGAAAAAGTGGTATGAGTGGAAGAAACGAGGAAATGTGGTCAGGTGGTGGTGCCAGCCCCACCGAGGGCTTGTACCCAGGTATGCTAATAAACGGAAAAAAGAAAAAAAACCCAAGAAGGAGATCTAAAACTGGCATAGGAAAAGGTTAGACAACTATAATAAAGTGATGCCTACAAATCCTAGTGAGCATAGGTGTATATTAGAGGGAGAAAGGGAAAGCAGAGTAATGCTTCCTAATACCGTGGTTAGTACCCTTTGTTAAAGTAAATTGAGTAATGGACAAAAGTCTTTATTGTATCATTTATAAATAACAAAGGGATACTATACTCATTCCCCTATAGTTGCTAATTGTGTAATAATGGTAATACAATTACCCATTATATAATACTGCCAAGGGCAAGGAAATTCCCTCTAAATAGATGGGTATAGGCAGAGAGTATGGAGACCGGAGTGATGCTGTCATAAAAAGTGTCAATAAGGTGATATAAAGTTAAATGTATCACAGACACACAGGCACCCTTTCTCTTAGCTAGTTTCCAGAAATGCTGGATAGGTAGAAGGGCTATAAAGACTCAGAGAGGTCTAAGAAGAATCCTCTAAACTAGCCCTAATCTCCTTAAACACCTTCAAGGGTGTTCTAAGCTAAAGCTCAATCTAAACGTTTAGATGACTGCCTCATTTCCCATCACAGATGCTGGCTAGGAATAACACTGTGCAAGACAAAGAGTGGGTCTAAGTGCCCATAGTGCAGTAAAGTGTCCCTAGTGAAGTGAAAAAGAGAATAACGAGCTGGCACCCAAGAGAATAATGAGCTGGCACCCTATCAGGGGATGTGTATATGGCATCGATTTTAGGAACCGGGAGATGGAAAAAGATGCTTGGTCGGTCCGCCTACTTCAAATTTGGGGCACTGCGCGTGCAATCTAATGTGCCACCAGATAGGAGTGGTGTGTTAAGTAGTACTATTCCTATCAGTTTAATCCCTGTTATATGCCTTTTTTTTGGTTTGGTTTTTGAAGCCACAGTGCGGCACCAGAGGCCCGAAAAATTAGGCATGTACACACGCCTAAAAAATAAGGTATTGTTGCAGCCACTACGGCCATAACAATTGATGTTTGTTTCCCAGGCAGAAAGTGCCCTAAAACATTGCGGCTTGAACACTAGTTGGTGGCGGATAAGTCACGCACGTCAACCGGCATTCAGAGCTAAAATACAGCAGCGTGTGGACCATTTTTAGCCCAAGGCAGCTCATCTCATCAGGCCTTTTTTAATCGAATGTATCGCCCAGTGTCAGTCCCTTCGGGATCCATCCCTCATTCATCTTAATAAAGGTGAGGTAATCTAGACTTTTTGGACCTAGGCGACTTCTCTTCTCAGTGACAATACCTCCTGCTGCACTGAAGGTCCTTTCTGACAGGACACTTGAAGCGGGGCAGGCCAGAAGTTCTATCGCAAATTGGGATAGCTCAGGCCACAGGTCAAGCCTGCACACCCAGTAGTCAAGGGGTTCATCGCTCCTCAGAGTGTCGATATCTGCAGTTAAGGCGAGGTAGTCTGCTACCTGTCGGTCGAGTCGCTCTCTGAGGGTGGATCCCGAAGGGCTGTGGCGATGCATAGGACTTAAAAAGGTCCGCATGTCCTCCATCAACAACACGTCTTTAAAGCGTCCTGTCCTTGCCGGCGTGGTCGTGGGAGGAGGAGGAGGAGGATGACTTCCACCTCTCCCCCTGTTAGATTCCCGTTGTGCTGTGACATCACCCTTATACGCTGTGTAAAGCATACTTTTTAATTTATTTTGCAAATGCTGCATCCTTTCCAACTTGTTGTAATTCGGTAACATTTCCGCCACTTTCTGCTTATACCGGGGGTCTAGTAGCGTGGACACCCAGTACAGGTCGTTCTCCTTCAGCCTTTTTATACGAGGGTCCCTCAACAGGCAGGACAGCATGAAAGACCCCATTTGCACAAGGTTGGATGCCGAGCTACTCATTTCCCGTTCCTCCTCCTCACTGATGTCATTGAAGGTATGTTCTTCCCCCCAGCCACGTACAACACCACGGGTACCAGATAGGTGACAACGAGCACCCTGGGATGCCTGTTGTGTTTGGTCTTGCTCCTCCTCCTCCTCCTCAAAGCTACAATCCTCCTCTGACTCCTCTTCCTCACAATCCTCTTCCAGCGTTGCCGCAGGTCCAGCAAGCGATGCTGATAAGGCTGTTTCTGGTGGTGATGGTGACCACAACTCTTCCTCTTCCTCTTCACGTTCATCTACAGCCTGATCCAGCACTCTTCGCAGGGCACGCTCCAGGAAGAAAACAAATGGTATGATGTCGCTGATGGTGCCTTCGTTGCGACTGACTAGGTTTGTCACCTCCTCAAAAGGACGCATGAGCCTACAGGCATTGTGCATGAGCGTCCAGTAACGTGGCAAAAAAATTCCCAGCTCCCCAGAGGCTGTCCTAGCACCCCGGTCATACAAATATTCATTAACAGCTTTTTCTTGTTGGAGCAGGCGGTCGAACATTAGGAGTGTTGAATTCCAACGTGTAGGGCTGTCGCAAATCAAGCGCCTCACTGGCATGTTGTTTCGCCGCTGGATATCAGCAAAGTGAGCCATGGCCGTGTAGGAACGCCTGAAATGGCCACACACCTTCCTGGCCTGCTTCAGGACGTCCTGTAAGCCTGTGTACTTATGCATAAAGCGTTGTACGATCAGATTACACATGTGCACGGCACATGTGTCAACTTGCCCAACTTCAATGCCGCCAACAAATTTGTTCCGTTGTCACAAACCACTTTGCCGATCTCCAGTTGCTGTGGAGTCAGCCACTTTTCCACCTGTGGTTCAGGGTGGACAGAAGTGCTTATCCGGTGTGACTCTCTGCTTTCAAGCAAGTCAAACCCAAGACGGCGTTACACTGCCGTATCCGGGATGTGGAATAGTACCTGGGGAGCTGGGGGGTGCCGTTAATGTGGAGCAAGACGCAGCAGCAGAAGAGGACTCAGCCGAGGAGGTTATGGCAGAGGATGGAGTAGGAGGAGTAGAGGAGGTGGCAGCAGGCCTGCCTGCAAGTCGTGGCGGTGTCACTAACTCCTCTGCAGAGCCACGCATTCCATGCTTGGCAGCCGTCAGCAGGTTTACCCAATGTGCAGTGTAGGTGATATACCTGCCCTGACCATGCTTTGCAGACCAGGCATCAGTGGTCAGATGGACCCTTGCCCCAACACTGTGTGCCAGACATGCCATTACTTCCTTTTGCACAATCGAGTACAGTTTGGGGATTGCCTTTTGTGAAAATAAATTTTGTCCGCATACCTTCCACTGCGGTGTCCCAATAGCTAAAAAATTTTTGAACGCCTCAGACTCCACCAGCTTCTATTGTAAAAGCTGGCAGGCTAATAGTTCAGACAAGCCAGCTGTCAGACGCCGGGCAAGTGGGGGACTTTCTTACATTGGCTTCTTACGCTCAAACATGTCCTTGACAGACACCTGACTGTGGGCAGATGAGCGGGAACTGCTCAAGGCGAGAGACAGAGTGGCGGATGGTTGAGAGGGGGAAGGAGGACAGCAGTGGTTGATGTGGCTGAAGATGCTGGACCAGGAGGAGGATGGCGGCTTTGAGTTTGTGTGCTGCTTGTACTCATGTGTTGATCCCATAGGCGTTTGTGATGTGCGGTCATGTGCCTACGCAAAGCAGTTGTACCTAGGTGGGTGTTGGACTTCCCACGGCTCAGTTTCTTTTGGCACAGGTTGCAAATGGCATCGCTGTTGTCAGAGGCAGACACACACAAAAAATTCCACACTGCTGAGCTCTGCAATGACGGCATTCTGGTGGTGGACACAGCATGCGTTGATTGGCGTGCTGTCGGGCTGACCCCGGGTGCCGATGCATGCTGTCTGACTGTGCCACTAGCTCCTTACGACGACCTCCCCCTGCTTTCAAATTGTCTCCTCCTCCTCTCTGTCTCCCCATCTGAACTTTCGCCCTGTTCTTCTTCTTGCTGAGCGGGCACCCACGTGACATCCATGGACGCATCGTCATCATCAACCGCTTCACTTGTATCTGACAACTCAGCAAAGGAAGCAGCAGCGGGTAAAACATCATCATCATCACACCGTACGTCCATGCGTGTAATGCTGCCTGACTGAGACATATCCCTGTTATCTACATCCTCTGGCAATAATGCTTGCGCATCACTCATTTCTTCAAACGGATGTGTAAATAACTCCTCTGACAGATAACGTGAAGCGGCTGTGGTGCTAGTGTTGGTGGTGGTGGCGGCAGGCGGGTGAGTGGTATCTTGAGAGGTGCCCGGAGCTAAGCTGGAGGAGGATGGTGCGTCAAGGTTCCAAGCGGAAGCTGTAGAATATTGGGTGTCCTGTGTTAGCCAGTCAACTATGTCCTCAGAACTTTTCAAGTTCAGGGTACGTGGCCTCTGAAAACTGGGCATTATTCTAGGGCAAAAGGGAATCACAGCACCACGACCACGATGGCCCCTGCGGGGTGGCCTGCCTCTGCCTGTCATTTATTTTTGGATTAGTGGTACTATGCGTGCAAGCTACTGTGAGACCAGATATGAGTGGCAATGTGCACTGGCAGAGATTGGCAGAGTACACTCTGTAGGCCTGACACACCGCTTGAAGACAACTAACTGCTATTCAATCTATAATAGAAAAAAAAGTTTTTGGGTTTTTAAATGCACGCTATTGTGACACCAGATATGAGTGGCACTGTGCACTGGCAGATGAATGAGGGATGGATCCCGAAGGGACCGACAGTAGGCGATACATTCGAATAAAAAAGGCCTGATGAGATGAGCTGCCTTGGGCTAAAAATGGTCCACACGCTGCTGTATTTTAGCTCTGAATGACGGTTGACTTGCGTGACTTAACCGCCACCAACTAGGGTTCAAGCCGCAATGTTTTAGGGCACTTTCTGCCTGGGAAACAAACATCAATTTTTATGGCCGCTGCTACAGCAGCGGCTGCAACAATACCTTATTTTTTAGGCGTGTGTACTTGCCTAATTTTTCGGGCCTCTGGTGCTGCACTGTGGCTTCAAAAACCAAACCAAAAAAAAAGGCACATAACAGGGATTAAACTGATAGGAATAGTACTACTTAACACACCACTCCTATCTGGTGGCACATTAGATTGCACGCGCAGTGCCCCAAATTTGAAGTAGGAGGACCGACCAAGCATCTTTTTCCATCTCCCGGTACCTAAAATCGATGCCATATACACGTACCCTGATAGGGCGCCAGCTCATTATTCTCTTGGGCGCCAGCTCGTTATTCTCTTTTTCACTTCACTAGGGACACTTTACTGCACTATGGGCACTTAGACCCACTCTTTGTCTTGCACACTGTAATTCCTAGCCAGCATCTGTGATGGGAAATCAGGCAGTTATCTAAACGTTTAGATTGAGCTTTAGCTTAGAACACCCTTGAAGGTGTTTAAGGAGATTAGGGCTAGGTTAGAGGATTCTTCTTAGACCTCTCTGAGTCTTTATAGCCCTTCTACCTATCCAGCATTTCTGGAAACTAGCTAAGAGAAAGGGTGGCTGTGTGTCTGTGATACATTTAACTTTATATCACCTATTTGACACTTTTTATGACAGCATCACTCCGGTCTCCATACTCTCGGATCCTTAGGACAGGTGTCAATCCATATCTGCCAAGTGACCCTATGTTGGGGGAACAGTCCCTATTCTGCTCTGTGTCAGTGTGTATCAGGGATCCTTAGGACAGGTGTCAATCCATATCTGCCAAGTGACCCTATGTAGGGGGAACAGTCTCTATTCTGCTCTGTGTCAGTGTGCATCATGGTCTCTGAGGACAGGTGTCAATCCATATCTGCCAAGTGACCCTATGTAGGGGGAACAGTCCCTATTCTGCTCTGTGTCAGTGTGTATCAGGGATCCTTATGACAGGTGTCAATCCATATCTGCCAAGTGACCCTATGTAGGGGGAACAGTCTCTATTCTGCTCTGTGTCAGTGTGTATCATGGTCTCTGAGGACAGGTGTCAATCAATATTTGCCAAGTGACCCTATGTAAGGGGAACAGTCTCTATTCTGCTCTGTGTCAGTGTGTATCATGGTCTCTGAGGACAGGTGTCAATCCATACCTGCCAAGTGACCCTATGTAGGGTGAACAGTCCCTATTCTGCTCTGTGTCAGTGTGTATCAGGGTCTCTGAGGACAGGTGTCAATCCATATGTCAAGGTGTCAATATGTCATATGTCAGGTGTCAATCCATATCCATTGTGATTTAGGAATGTTAGGTGATTTATGCCCTTTATGGATTAAAACCAGACTCTGCATCAACTGTGTAATTTTCCATGGGAGTTTTGCCATGGATCCCCCTCCGGCATGCCACAGTCCAGGTGTTAGTCTCCTTGAAACAACTTTTCCATCACTTTTGTGGCCAGAAAGAGTCCCTGTGGGTTTTAAAATTCGCCTGCCCATTGAAGTCTATGGCGGTTCGCCCGGTTCGCCGGTTCGCGAACGTTTGCAGAAGTTCCCGTTCGCCGTTCGCGACATCACTACTATTATATTACAGTCAAAAACTTTTTTTGTTTTTAAATGCAAGCTATTGTGACACCAGATATTAGTGGCACTGTGCACTGGCAGAGATTGGCAGAGTACACGCTGTAGGCCTGACAAACACTTATGAAGGACACTGACTGCTATTATATTACAGTCAAAAACTTTTCTTGTTTTTTAATGAAAGCTATTGTGACACCAGATATGAGTGGCACTGTGCACTGGTAGAGGTTGGCAGATTACACGCTGTAGGCCTGAAACCCGCTTGCAGACAACTAACTGCTATTTAATCTATAACAGTGAAAAAAGTTTTTTGGTTTTTAATAGCAATCTATTGCGACACCAGATAAGAGTGGCACTGTGCACTGGCAGAGGTTGGCAGAGTACACGCTGTAGGCCTGACACCCGCTTGAAGGACACTGACTGCTATTAGATTACAGTCAAAAACTTGTTTTGTTTTTAAATGCAAGCTATTGTGACACCAGATATGAGTGGCACTGTGCACTGGCAGAGGTTGGCTGAGTACACGCTGTAGACCTGACACCCGCTTGAAGGACACTGACTGCTATTAGATTACAGTCAAAAACTTGTTTTGCTTTTAAATGCAAGCTATTGTGACACCAGATATGAGTGGCACTGTGCACTGGCAGAGGTTGGCAGAGAACACGCTGTAGGCCTGACACACACTTATGAAGGACACTGACTGCTATTATATTACAGTTAAAACCTTTTTTGTTTTTAAATGCACACTATTGTGACACCAGATATGAGTGGCACTGTGCACTGGCAGAGGTTGGCAGAGTACACGCTGTAGGCCTGACACACACTTATGAAGGACACTGACTGCTATTAGATTACAGTCAAAAACTTTTTTTGTTTTTAAATGCACGCTATTGTGACACCAGATATGAGTGGCACTGTGCACTGGCAGAGGTTGGCAGAGTAGACGCTGTAAACCTGACACACCTGCTTGAAGACAACTAACTGCTATTCAATCTATGACAGTGAAAAATATTTTTTTGTTTTTAAATGCACGCTATTGTTACACAAGATATGAGTGGCACTGTGCACTGGCAGAGGTTGGTAGAGTACACGCTGTTGGCCTGACACACAGACGCTTGCAGACAACTGCTATTCAATCTATTACAGTGAAAAATTTGTTTTTGTTTTTAAATGCAAGCTATTGTGACACCAGATATGAGTGGTGGCACTGGGCAAGTGGGCACAGTATCCACTGTGAGCCTTACACAGAAGCTGGCAGGCAGGCAACTGCAATTAGATTACACAGGGAATACAATCAGACTGATGTTCTAGCCCTAAAAAAGGCTTTTTGGGGTGCTGTCCTTACAGCAGAGATCAGATGAGTCCTTCAGGACTGTAGTGGACACTGAATACACTAGCCTAGCTATCCATTTCCCTCAAATCAGCAGCAGCTACACTTTCCCTCCTCTCACTAAGAATGCAGCTTCAGAATGAATCTAAAATTGATGCTGTACAGGAGGTGGGAGGGTCTGGAAGGGAGGGTCTGCTGCTGATTGGCTGGAATGTGTCTGCTGACTGTGAGGCACAGGGTCAAAGTTTACTCAATGATGACGAATAGGGGGCGGATCGAACCGCGCATATGTTTGCCCGCCGTGGCGAACGCGAACACGCTATGTTCGCCAGGAACTATTCGCCAGCGAACCGTTCTGTACACTACTACTAGCCTGCATTCAACAAGTGCTCGGTATTTTAACTGGAGGTATATCCCGCCTCCCACAGAGGCTTCACTAATCAGGCTATCTTCCATAAATGGGAGGTGAAATCAGTACCGAAGGGAGGTCCGATCCTTCACTCCCACGGAGACTTCACCAATTAGGCTGTCTTGTACAGGTCGGAGGTGTGGTGATAGCCGGAGGGAGGTCCAATCCTTCCCTACTCTGCACTACACCAGTCTCTGAATCGATTTTGGGCTGGAGAGGCAGGGTAACTGCCAAAGGGAGGTACAATCCTCCCTTAACTTCGTAGTTCTTCACTCCCTGTATTGCATACAGTTCAGGCGTGGAGTCCAATGGCGAACACCAAAGAAGGCGTGTTCTAATCTGGATATAACCGAGTTCACCCTCCCATCTAAGGGGAGTATAGAACACTTAAGTATCATTATGGTGGTAGGGTGGCCACTATTCTAGTGATCCTACAATACCCAGAAGTGGGCAAGCTAGCAAACGTCTAGAGGGGGAAAGGTTGAATTCAGATCAAACGTGGATCCCTATTGAAGTAATCAAATTTGGCAGACTTTCGATCTGCCAAAGGCGGGAGGAGCCAGCGATGGTCAATTGACCGACTTACTCCAAGTATGCCAAGATATAGCTTAATTGCCCTCAAAAAATCACTCAAAACACGCCCTGGTACGGATCACGGGGTGATGGTCAATTAGCCAACATAATCCACGTATGCCCAGATATAGGCCTATGTGCCCTCAAAAAAGGGTCTCACTCACAACACCCCCTGTTTCAGATAATGGGGAAAAGAACTCCCATTTCTGCAAGGCAGGCCTATGAGGGGTCCAGAGAGACCCAACATTTCATATAATAATCCAATTGTAAGTGTTTTACAAAATCCTTTATTTAAACGTGTAATCGTATGAAGACCACCTACAACAGTAAACTTAATAAAGCTATTAAGGTTAAGCCATAATGAGTGTAATATAGAGGGCAAAGAGTTTTATCAAGGGTAGAAGGGAGTTTTAAAAAATTTAGATATCAGCCCGGACAGCCAGGCAGTAATGTTGTTGGGTGCATTAATCTAATAATTAAAGTTTTAAATTGGAGGTAATCTTAGTGGGGATGTACTTCCCCCTGTTTTTTAGGGTAGAACTCTAACCTCATTAGTTATTTTCTTCTCAGTTTGTATGTATTGGGTCTTGCCCATATTACCTCTGTAACCTATTCTTAGCTACAGTGTAAGTATATCTTACATCTGGAGCTCTTTTTTCAAGTACAAATTCATAGCCTTTTTTTTTTACACAAAGTTCACAGATCTCTGTATGGATGGTCTTACCCACATGGCACATGTGATATTTGGATTTGGTCATGAGGTATGGCATCGTTTGTTAGTCCACCCATTGTAAAGCGCTACAGAATTTGTGGGCACTATATAAATATAATAATAATAAATGTGCACAGCATGACACAGCTGTGATTTCCACCAATGACAATGTTTTATGGGATACCTTATGGTGTCCTCTCAATCATATGCTGGCTGCCTGGTCCACCCTATATAGTACAGTTCATTGCAAAACATTTCAGGGCCAGTCCAGGATGGAGAACAGTGAGATTGGGGAAACAGCACATGCACAAACCCAAAGAGAACCTGGGTAGCAAAGGACCTGCACAAACCCTGCCAACTGCATCATTCCTGCAGTACGGTGCCTGCAGACATCCCTGCTGTTTTGATTTGCAGAGAAATACTGCGAGGAAGCACCATAATCACTGTATTCTGGTGGTCTGGGGAGCAATAACCCCTCTGCCCCTCTTGTCAACCCTTCCATGCAAACCATTACACCATCACCAGGCAGAATCACTGACATGAGGCAGATGGGTCAGTAGTTTGGTTACTTCAAATTCTGATTTCAGTGTTCATTCTAAGTGTGTCATACATACCGTTTAATTGATTTAATTACAGTGCGGTATGTGTGATAATACGGCTTAATTCTGGCAAAGTGCAGCGTATGGGACTGCCACCCCTACGGCACAGTACTAACTGATAATCTATAAAACAATTTAATAGAGCCTCCAATGGGAGGATGTGTGCCCAATCCTTAGCTCTTTAAGTGATTAATGTAAAATAGCAGCTCTTGTGTGAGCTCAATACTTTATTTTATTATTGAAAGATCAACTCTTGCATACTGCACTATTGGTATCTCTTTTTTTCTTTGGGTTTTTATTGAAGGATCATCTTGTCATGGTAATATACCCAAACACGCAGGAATAGTCCAGATAGTCAAGAGACAAGAAAACAGGATTCGTCTTACTGGACCTTAGAATGGCCGGACTAGACGAGTACAAGAAAAGACAGTCCAGAACAAGCCGAGGTCAAGGGAACGGAGAGACAGCGTAAAGTAGAACAAGCCGGGGACTGGTACACAGGAGGACAAACCGGCGGATAAACAAGCAAGGATAAAGAGAGGACGGAGTCAGGAACAAAGCCAAGGTCAAGCACCAAAAAACCAACTAAACGAAACAAGCACTAAAGGGAACTGAACAGAAACCACGATAGGGCAAGGTGCAAAGGAAACAGGTGAGTATAAATACCCTAATGTTCACTTTGATTGGCCCCTGTTATATCCACGCCCCCAAAACGTGAGTGTATGGGGGACGTGGCATGACAGGGGCTAATGGGAGACTGATTCTAATTTTGTCTCCCACTGTCACTTTAAGAGCGCGCCCGAGACGTGCGGTGCGCTCTTAGTGTCAGGCGGGACACGTGACCGCTTCTCGCGGTCACTGCCTGCCTTCCTGATCTCGTCGTTGGATGAGCCGCGCGCGGCTCGTGCAGGAGCAGGACAGCGCGCGGCGAGAAGAGAGGACCCCGGCCGGCCCCTGGAGAGGGTAAGTACTGCTACAGTACCCCCCCGAAGACACGCCCACCGGGTGGGGAGGAGCAGGCCTGGCAGGAAAGCGAGCGTGGAAAGAACGCACAAAGGGAGGAGCGTGAACAGCGCCAGCGGAAATCCAACTGCGTTCCTCAGGCCCATAGCCCTTCCAATGTACCAGATATTGGAGGCGACCCCGAAGAAAACGAGAGTCGAGTATAGCGGCCACTTCAAATTCCTCATGGCCCTCCACAGAAACTGGAGGGGGAGGAGGAACATGCCGAGTATAACGGTTGCACAGGAGGGGTTTTAACAAGGAGGTATGAAACACGTTAGGAATGTGTAGATTCCTAGGAAGATCCAAGGCATACAAAACAGGATCAACCACATGCAAGATACGAAAAGGACCAATAAAACGAGGAGCCAACTTCATAGAAGGCACACGAAGATGAATATTGCGAGTAGAAAGCCAAACCCGGTCCCCCACAGCCAGGGCCGGTGCTAGGATTTTTGACTACACAGGCGAAGATGCATTTTGACGCCCCACCCCACGCCTCTCCCCAAAAAATAAACAATGCATCTTCACCTCTGTGTCTCGTAGCCCCCTTTTGAATTTCTTAGCCCCCATTAGTGTTGCATATCCAACCTCTTCAATGTCTTACCCCTTTGTGCCCTTTAGTGTGTCTCCTACAACCCCTCTTATGTATTTCTTACTTCCCCGCCAGCCCATTTCTGTCTCTTTCTTCCCCTCAGCCCCTATCTATCTCTCTTTTTTTCCCACATAGACATGGATACAGGCAAAAATACATACATGCACAAATACACAAACATACAGACACACAACCATACAAGCACACAGACATAATTATTCAGGCACACAGTCACAAAGATATACAGACACACAGTCATAAAAGGCACACAATCAAACAAACACAGTCATACAATCTACACATACAGGTACATTGTCGTGCAAACACAGACATACATTCATACAGACACAGGCACACACAGAAATACAGACACAGACATAAAGAAACAGAGAGGCATATAGATACATACATACACAATGATACAGACAGACATACACACACACACACTGACAGACAGACATATACACACACACACTGAGACATATACACACACACACACACACACACTGACACAGATATACACACACACTGACAGACATATACACACACACACTGACAGACAGACATATACACACAAACACTGACAGACATACACACACACAAACACAGACAGACACACACACTGACAGACATATACACACACACACACACTGACGGACAGACACACATACACACTGACAGACAGACACACATACACACTGACAGACAGGCACACACACACACTGACAGACACACATACACACTGACAGACAGACAGACACACACTGACAGACAGACACACTGACAGACAGACACACAGACAGACACACACTGACAGACAGACACACACAGACAGACAGACAGACACACACAGACAGACACACACACACAGACAGACAGACACACACACTGACAGACATACAACCTGACAGACATACACACACAGACAGACATACACACACACTGACAGACATACACACACACACTGACAGACAGACATACACACACTGACAGACAGACACACACACACTGACAGACATACACACACTGACAGACATATACACACACTGACAGACATACACACACACTGACAGACATACACACACACTGACAGACAGACATACACACACACTGACAGACAGACACACACAGACAGACAGACATATACACACACACACTGACAGACAGACATACACACACACTGACAGACAGACATACACACACTGACAGACAGGTTCAGGAGGGTGGCTTACCTGGGATCCAAAGTGCTGCCTGAGGTAGTTGGGAGTTGGAGGAGCTGGTCCTGCCCAGCCCCCTCCTCTCTGCCTCCTCTCTGCTCTCTTCTTGGGGGGACTTCCCCCCATGCTGAAGTGAGGGGCCGGCGGTAGCTCTGCCCCTGCTGGGCGCCAGTCGCGCTGTGTGCTACAGAGGGAGCAGGGATATGACGTGTTCATATCCCCGCCCCCTCCACACAGTCCGCGACACTGCCGGCTTACGCTCGGTCACGCTACAAGAAGTGACCGGCAGGAGAGGGGAGCTGTGCGCTTCCCAACCTCCTGCTGGTCACCCGGACTTTTGCGCCCCCCGGGCCGGTGCGCCCTAAGGCGGCCGCCTGAGCCGCCTTATGGACGCGCCGGCCCTGCCCACAGCATAGGATGGAGCCGCCCTGCGATGCTTGTCTGCCTGAACCATCTGGCGAGCAGCGGAATCCACCAAAGAACACTGAACCTGCTCCCAAGTATTAGGTAAACCAGCCAAATGTTCATCCAGAGCTGGCATGCCCTGCAAGGAGAATGCAGCTGGAAGAACCACGGGATGCCGGCCATAAACAACATAAAAAGGGCTGTTACCGGAGGATTCATGAGCAGCGTTATTACGAGCAAACTCAGCCCAAGGAAGAAGGTCAGCCCAATTGTTCTGATGGTGGGACACGAAACAACGAAGATACTGTTCTAGAGATTGGTTGGCACGTTCAGCAGCTCCATTAGACTGGGGGTGGTAAGCGGAAGAAAACGAGAGAGAAATACCCATCTCTGAACAAAATGCTTTCCAGAATCTGGAGATAAACTGGCTACCCCTATCGGACACGATCGAAGTGGGAATACCATGCAACCGAAACACCTCCCTGGCGAAGACAGAGGCAAGTTCCTTGGATGAGGGCAATTTGACAAGAGACACAAAATGAGCCATCTTAGAAAAACGATACACTATCATCAGGATGACAGTTTTACCATTCGAAGGGGGTAATTCAACAATAAAATCCATGGATAGATTGGACCAAGGCCTCTCAGGTATGGGCAACGGATGCAACAACCCACAAGGAACTCTGTGGGTGGACTTCATACTGGCACAAGTAGTACAAGCATTAACGTAATCGGTGACGTCCTTGCGTAAGGAAGCCCACCAGAAATATCTAGAAACTGCTGATAACGTTTTAGAAATACCAGGGTGTCCAGCAGTTCTTGTGTCATGATACAATGACATAATGTCCCGTCTCTCGGGGATATCAACGAACAGTTAATAGCAGGCCTCTCTCCAGGAGCCATGTTTTGTTTAGCCTGTATAGCTTGTAAGAGGGAAGAAGAAATCGATAGAACAGTAGTAGCTATTATTCTGTCGGGAGGAATGACAGGGGTAACATCAATTTCTAGTTTGTCAGTAGTTTAGAATTGTCTGGACAGAGCGTCAGCTTTAGTATTACGATCACCTGGTCTGTATGTGATTATGTAATTGAAACGAGACAAAAACAGAGACCACCTGGCCTGCCTAGAAGACAATCTTTTAGCTTCACTAAGGTAGGAGAGGTTTTTGTGATCCGTTAAAATGAGGATGGGATCCCTAGTACATTCTAGTAGATGTCTCCATTCCTTGAGCGCCAAAATGATAGCAAGGAGTTCGCGATTGCCAACATCATAATTCTTTTCTGCTTTGGTCATCTGTCTGGAAAAGAAGCCACAAGGGTGTAACGGCTTTTCAGGTGAATCTCTTTGAGACAAGACAGCACCTACCCCAATATCAGAAGCATCAACTTCAAGAATAAAGGGTAGGGAAGGGACAGGATGCTGTAAAATAGGGGCAGAAGCGAATGAAGCCTTCAGGAATTCAAAGGCCTCAAGTGCTTCTGGTTTCCAGACATGAGTATTACCATCCTTTTTGGTCATTCTGGTTATAGGTGCTACAATGGCAGAAAAACCTTTAATAAAGCGCCTATAATAATTAGAAAAACCCAGAAAACGCTGAATGGCTTTAAAACCCTGAGGTAGAGGCCATTCCATGATGGCAGAAAGTTTCTTGGGATCCATACGAAAACCCTTAGCAGAGATTATATAACCCAAGAATTGGACTTCTGATTGATCAAATGAAAATTTTTCGAGTTTGCAATAGAGACCGTTAACAAGAAGAGTTCTCAACACTAATTTAACATGCATGTGATGAGTCTGTAAATCAGTAGAATAAATTAATATGTCATCCAAGTATACTATTACGAATGTGTGTATGTACTGACGTAGGACATCATTAATAAATTCTTGAAAAACTGCTGGGGCGTTACAAAGGCCAAAGTGCATCACGGTATATTCGTAGTGACCACTCCTGGTATTAAATGCGGTCTTCCATTCGTGATCCTTTTTTATACGTATGAGATTGTAAGCACCCCTAAGGTCCAATTTAGTAAAAACCGTGGCATGTTTAAGCCTATCAAATAGTTCAGTGATCAAAGGTATGGGGTACGCATTTTTTACAGTGATTTTATTAAGGCCCCTATAGTCGATACAAGGCCTTAATTCACCATCTTTCTTGGATACAAAGAAGAAACCAGCCCCTGCCGGGGAAGAGGATCTTCTTATAAATCCCTTTTGTAAAGATTCCTTAATATATTCCTCCATAACAAGATTCTCCTGAGGAGACAAAGGATATATTCTCCCTTTGGGAGGCATAGTACCAGGTAGTAAATTAATAGCGCAGTCGTAAGGTCTGCGAGGTGGCAACTTTTCAGCCTCCCTTTTATCAAAAACAGATTTAAGAGACAAGTATTGAGGGGGTATAACAGTAGGCACGGGAGGAATATTAGTAGAATTCAAAGGGGTGATTTTAACAATACAAGACTCTTGGCAAGCATCACTCCAAGATACTATTTGTCCTGACTCCCAGTCAATAGTGGGATTATGAGTACGCAACCAAGGATACCCTAACACGAGGTGAGAGGAAGGAGAAGTAATGATCTGAAACCGAATGGTTTCAGAGTGTAACACCCCTGTAGACATATGTAGTGGTACAGTTTCATGTGTGATAACTGGAGAGCATAATGGTCTACCATCTATGGCCTCAACGGCCAAGGGTGTCTCCTTCTCTCTAGTGGGTATGTTATTCTCCTTAACAAAACCGGAATCTATAAAGTTTTCGGCCGCTCCGGAATCAACCAGAGCTAGTATATTCCCTGCTATGCAGTTACTACCATGGTGCAGGGAAACAGGGAGAAGCAATTTATTAAGAGGCAAATGTAAGGACTCTGATGTCACACCCAAGGCCTGTCCTCTATACGGTCTTAGGTGCGATAGTTTTCCGGACGCACGGGACATTCTTGTCTCATATGCCCCTCCTACCACAATAAAGACAAAGTCCCTCCTTTCTCCTATAAAGTTTTTCGGCGTCAGTAAGTTTAGCAACCCCTAACTGCATAGGTTCCTCCTCTGACCCTTTAGATCCCTCGGGAGTCTCAGCTCTAGGTGAATTAACGGGGACAAAGCGTCTATTTCTGGACTTGGTATATAACCTGTCACGGATCCTGTTATCTATATCTATGAGATAGTCAATAAGGTCCTCTAGGGGTACAGGGAGGTCCTTAGCTGCTACCTCATCCAACATAGTTTCAGACAGGCCTTCCATAAACGCAGTAGTAAGCCCATTGTTAGTCCAATCTACCTGTGAGGCAATGGTATGGAACTGAATAGCATAATCTGCTACAGATTTAGATCCTTGCTTAATTCTCATTAACGCCCTGGCAGCATTCTTTGACCTTTTAGTCGTGTCAAATGTTCTACGAAACGCTGTGAGAAAGCTATTGAAATCGTGTACCATAGGTCCATTAGCCTCCCAAATAGGATTTGCCCATTCAAGTGCCTTATCAGTAAGCTGGTGCATAAGAAACCCCACCTTAGATCTATCAGTGGGAAATGAACGTGGGTACATTTCAAAGTGGAATTCCACTTGATTAAGGAATCCCCTACATGTCTTAGCGTCCCCTCCATACCTAGGTGGCGGGGTTAGATGTGCTGAAGCATTAGGCATATTAGCTGTGTCTGGTACAGGGGTTACAGGAGGCGCAGGTACAGGTACCGGAGCTGTTCTGGATAACAGTGTCTGGATGGCTTGAGCCATTTGATCCATACAGTGATCCTGTTCTGCGAATCTAGCCTCATGAGTGCCCATCTGTTGTCCTAAACCTGCGGGGTCCATGGCCCTATCGTAATGTCACGGTAATATACCCCAACACGCAGGAATAGTCCAGATAGTCAAGAGACAAGAAAACAGGATTTGTCTTACCGGACCTTAGAATGGCCGGACTAGACGAGTACAAGAAAAGACAGAGTCCAGAACAAACCGAGGTCAAGGGAACGGAGAGACAGCGTAAAGTAGAACAAGCCGGGGACTGGTACACAGGAGGACAAACCGGCAGATAAACAAGCAAGGATAAAGAGAGGACGGAGTCAGGAACAAAGCCAAGGTCAAGCACCAAAAAACCAACTGAACGAAACAAGCACTAAAGGGAACTGAACAGAAACCACGATAGGGCAAGGTGCAAAGGAAACAGGTGAGTATAAATACCCTAATGTTCACTTTGATTGGCCCCTGTTATATCCACGCCCCCAAATCGTGAGTGTATGGGGAACGTGGCATGACAGGGGCCAATGGGAGACTGATTCTAATTTTGTCTCCCACTGTCCCTTTAAGAGCGCGCCCGAGACGCGCGGTGCGCTCTTAGTGTCTGGCGGGTGCAGGAGCAGGACCGCGCGCGGCGAGAAGAGAGGACCCCGGCCGGCCCCTGGAGAGGGTAAGTACTGCTACACATCTCAATCAAAAGAAGGTTGTGTTGCTGCCCTAGAAAACACAGAGGCACTAATTACTGAGCCAATAAATTTAGACTCCTGTAACCGTATACGCATATTTAATGTTTACAACCTGCACTATATTTGTCTTGTTTTTTTTATATATCTCGTCTCTTTCCTGGTTGAACCCTAATAATAAGGGTAAGCAATTTTTGATTTTGCTCCATTCAGAGCTCCACTATTGTATATAAGTTTACCACTTGTACCCCCTGTGTAACTGGTAATCTATGTTTAGCCATCCCACCTTCTGAAAACTGCAAGATTGTTTTTGCAAATATGTTTTTGTTTTTAATGATACTGACCAGTTAGCTCTTATTTAACACATTGTTATTAACACTTTTCCAAGTTTATTTTTTAACTCAAGTTGTGTTGATAGTTTGTTTTAAGAGCAAGCTATTTACTATATAAATGGTACATATCTCCTGTAGAGCTGAGAGATTCATGTGGAGAGTACAATCATATGGAATAGACAGTTACAGGTTAAATAAATTGCGATTGTGAAAGATGTCTGCTTATTTCTGCCTTCAGAATTAAAAAAATAAAAGAAGAAATTGCTCCATAGCAGATGGGATCAACTTTCCAGTAACACTCAGGCAAGTTAAATACACGATTCTAGCAGGAGCGAAACTGGTGATGAATGAGTGAAATAAACGGAGGTAAATTGACATAGCAGTAACACTCAGAAATTGCAAGATGAATGAGTGAGTTTGGGGCAAGGACTAAAGACAACATTTTCTTTGGACGGGATCCTGCGAAGTTAGGTGGAGACCCTCCTGCTAATCTTCTGATGGAATCATGATGAGGGGGATTACAAAGGGAACACGAAATAAAGAATAAACAATTTAGCTCCTTACTCCTAAGAGACACGTCCATCTGCTCCATTTCACGCATCCTATGAGTATTTATTTTGACTGCCTATAATTTGATTCCTGTAAAGTGCCAAGTGTGCTTGTAGCACGATGTGGCATAAACCCATAAAAGAAAAAGTAGAGTTATGCAACATAGTTATTCTATACATGAGTGAATATAATGCACTGATGGCTAAATGTGGAAACATCTGGGGTGTCATGATTCCCCTTCATTGCTGTATAAAGTGGATATAAAGCACTTTCATAAATGATATACTTTTTGGTAAGTATAATGAAGTGGCAGGTAAGTTTAACAGCACCTCGGAAATATATAGTATATTAGTATCCCGCTCTTCATTTTAAAGGGACACTCTAGTTCCCAAATACAAATACAAAAAATATATTTTTTTTTTACTAATTGATAGATATACCTCAATAAAAACACCTCAATGGGGTTATACATCAAAGAGTTGCTCTTGTCTGCTGCCTTTGCAAGCCCTTCCCTTCTGACCCCTCCCAAACTTTCTGTGGCTGTCCAATCACAGACTTCCCAATACAGTTCAATAAGAAGTATTGGCAAGACAGGTGCTCTCGGCAATTGCTGCCTTTTGAGTTTAGATCCACTGAGCTAAACAACCAGGAAGTAACAGGATCTGTTGTGTGATTGACAGCCATGGGGGTGTGACAAAGTTAATTTATAAATGTGCCGATTTGTACTGAAATCTGTACATTTTGTAAACTAAAAGAGTATTAACACTTCACACATAAGCACTTCAGCAAGTTAAATATAGTTAAATGTATTCAACTATAAATGAATCATATATTTTAGCGCTCTACTACTGGAATGTCAAACTGTGCATTTGCCCTGCTGTTGTTATATTGTAATCCGCGTTAGTCACTGTGAGTCTGTATCCAATGTCCGAGGTAGTGCTACAATGTTGCATACATCTTGTACTGCCTAATGCCATACAGCATAGACATAGGCTTCAGGGATTGTGAACCTCTTAGTTGTGGTAACCTACAAATTATATGGATTCTAAGCCAATGTTTTTAAAGGCCGATTGACATGGGAGCTGTTACATTTGAAATAAGAATTACAAAAAAAGAAGCTGCTATTTATGTTATTCCTTATTATTATGGAGTTAATTAACTAAAAAATGCATTGAGGGGGCGGAGCCAAGCAAGCAATCGAGATAGACGCACACCGATGAGCTCCCGGTGCAAATCGCCAAAAAAACCTGTTTTAACGCTCACACAAAGTGCAGCAAAGACACCCCACGGCTCCACGGAGGATATGGGGAGAAAGACGAAAAAACAGAAACCAGATAAACCAAAAACTGGCCCAGATATCGGAGATTTGTTCCGACAGGCGCAGAGAACTCATGGGCCCAAGATGGCCGCGGACTTTGCGGAATATACTGAATCCTCAGACGACACGGGCCTGGAGGAATACCCGAGCGGTATGTTTGCCCCGCTCACACAGCCGACCCCGAAAAAGGGGCCACCCAACCCGGTAACAACGGAGACACTGCGTACTATGTTGGGGGACCTGCAGAAAGTGCTACAAGCCGATATGGCCCAGCTGTGGACGGACCTAACTGGCATGGTGACCCGTATAGGAACACTAGAGGCCTCATCTGACCAACAGGCCCAAGCCATACTGGAGCTCCGGACGGAGGTACAGGCCCTTAAACAACAACAAGAGGCTACCAACCTACGTTTTACGGCCTTGGAAGACTTAAGGCGCCGCAACAATGTTAAAATAAGGGGAGTCCCTGACGATGTTCCGACTGAGGAACTCCCGCATCTGGTTCGTAGGCTACTCGGAGTAATCCTGACACCGAAACAAGCCAAACTCACCTCAATTGAAGCGGTCTTCCGAGTCCCCAAGCCGCGAAGAGCTCCGGCATCTGCGACCCGGGATGTGGTGGTGAAGTTCCGCACGGGCGCAGACAAAGCAGCGATACTCTCCAGCCTCAAAGGGAAAACACCATTCACATTCGAGAACGCGGTCCTTACCTTTTACACGGATCTATCCGGAGACACTCTTCAATGGCGGCGATCCCTCCAACCCTTCACGGCACTCCTGAGGCAAAGCGGCATAACGTACCAATGGCGCACGCCAAGAGCACTGCAGGTACAGGGAAATAACGAGACTTTCACAGTAACAGACCTCCGGGGTGCGGAGTCAATACTCACAACCCTCGGCTTGCCTGAGGACTCCCTGGCTACCCCAAGGCATCCTGTGACCTCCTCATCTACGGCTCCCCGCTGGGACCCAACGAAGATAACACCGTTTGAGCCACGGCGGAAAAAAACGGAGGCAGAAGCTGCGACCACCTCCTGATCACCAGAGACTAACAATCTCCCTTTTGCACAGCGACCACAATGTACCGGCAATCCAGAACCCCAGGGGACTATACCAGACCCAACCTAAACGACTCTGGCTTCAAAGAACCCAGGCGGGCCTTGGCCTCTCCATAAGACCTCTGGGCATCTCAGGGATAACTGGACCAGAGGCACAACACCTGTGGTCCGCAACTGCTCATAGGGGGGAAACGAGAATCGGCACACCAGCCGCCTGTAGAAGGGACGCTACCCTGCCTCCCACGAGCAGTCAATGACCGTTACCGCTCTCTGTAACACCGTTCGAACTGTGTTTTCCTCCAATTTTCTCCATATGAAGCAGTCTGGTTTCTCATGTTTTACCTTTCGTACTGCTATGTCTATCTTGACTTAATTTCCTAGTTTAGCTGAAGCTAACTTCAATGTTTATCTTGACCTTATTTTCATGTTTATCTCGATTGCATTTTTATTTTTATTTCAATTGAACTCCTACCTATGATACCGTTCACACAGCTAGTTAACACACCCCCACATAATACCCTCGGAGGCTCCAGCCCACAGGGAAGACACATCGCTCCAGCCAGATAACACCACCCACCCGATATGGGTTACTCCCAGGCACACAGCCCATGCACAGACAGCGAAGGGGGAACACACTTAGCCACGCAGGAACGACACAGCGCTCAACAGCCCCATAACCACACAAAGAACATATCCGAGTGCGGACCGGCCCGACCCGACTCCTTACTCGGGACACACACGTACGCATCGCTGACACGACAAGGTGGTGATACCTAATCAAACGGCCACCTAACCCAGGAACTCTGCTAGTACACGCGGCACAGCCTAAACGTAACAAAGCACAACATAACACCGCAAATGCGCTGATAATCCACCCTAGCAATGTTGAACGAGAACAATCTCGCTGTATATGACTGTTGTCACTGTTTAGTTAACTCTGTTATAACTATTAATCTGACACCCCAGGTTTAAACATCCTTTCCAAGCTGGTGTACCATCTTAGCCCTAAATTCCTCTCTCTTTTACTTTTATCTTATTTTTGTGTCTAAGTTTAAGCATAGTATTTGAGCCAGTGTACTAGATAACTACTACATCTCATGTCTAAGCTTGCTAGGGAAGCTTGCCCACCTATATTGGCTTGGCATTCACACAGCGAGGCTACTTGCCTGCGTAGTTTAGACATTAAGACATAAGTTTATATTATACTGTTTGCAACCTATGACAGCCCTGTCTTTTTCTCTCTTGTAAATTAATCTTATGCTATTGCCACTCGCAAGGTCTAATCTACAGAATTACTCAGCATTACTTTAACATATATAAAAATGTGCCGTTAATCCTAATGCACCAACTGTATTATCTGTGTATAAGCTCGAGGAATGCTGTTGGGGCACCACGAGCCTGCATGTTATTCATTCACAGCACAATAAAAATAAAGAATTTAAAAAAAAAAATGCATTGAATTAGCTCCTTGTAGCTCCTCCCCCTTCCATGACTGTTTAACACCAGGAAATACAGCTACATATAAAAATACTATCACAAATTAACAATGAATGAAGTTAGTTAGTTGATTAAAGGTAGGCATGTGAATGGGGAAAATTTTCGGTTTGGTTCGGCATTCCGAAATTCGGGACTTCGGCAATTCGGGACTGCGGCAATTCGGTTCGGCACTTCGGAACTTCGGCACTTCGACTCTTCAGAACTTCTGCAACTTTGGCACTCTGACTCTTCGGAACTTAGGAATTTCGGCATTTCGGAATTTCGGGACTTCGGCACTTTGCGGCTGTTCTTGCAGCCGCTTAGTAGATAACTCCCTAATTCCCACGGTATTAGGGAGTTATCTACCAAAAGGCTGAAAGACCTAAATTGGTCTTTCAGCCAAATTTACTACTGTAATACTAAGTAAAAATTACTTAGTATTAGTAAATGTTGCCCCTACTCGCCCCACAGGCTGCTCACTGTTTACTAGACATGCCCCTAATCGCGGTATAGTGAGTAGGGGTATAATTTACTAATACTAAGTAATCTCTACTTAGTATTTGTAAATTTGACTTAAAGACCAATTTAGGTCTTTCAACCTTTTAGTAGATAACTCCCTGATACCGTGGGAATTAGGGAGTTATCTACTTATTCATTCCTGTCATTCCATTGACTGGCTAAGTAACTTACATTTTATATGAATGTGTGTTACTTGATTGTTGTAAGTGTTGCAAATGCTTACAGCTGAATCCTGGCTATGTTTGTATACTTTTTATTTAAAATCGTATATAGTGTAACATTCTCCTTCTTCCACTGAGTAAGTATATTAGTACTTAGGCAATACTATGCTTCGGAACTTTGGCACTTCGGCAACTTCGGAACTTCGCACTTCGGAACTTTGACACTTCAGAAATTCAGTAATTTCGGAACTTCGGCAATTCGACACTTCGGCAATTCAGCTATTTGGACATTCGGAAGTACCCGAATGTCCGAATTGCCTGAAATTCGTCCGAATTCACATTCGGACCGAAACAAATTGCACATGTCTAATTAAAGGTAAATTAAAAGATTTCATCAAGTACACAAAATGAATCCCTGCGATTAGACTCACTCTTGGTTGGCATTGATCAGCCTTAATACATAGAACAAAATAAAATAAAAGATACCGGTGCACTATCCCAAATCCGTACACACATTGAAATAACAGAGGTTTTTTAGAACCACTTAAATGGCTGTTAAAGTATAAACTCACCTGCTGTCAAATACTGAATTATATATATATATATTTTGAAAGTCAGTTTTGATCATGTATACTTTAATAACTATTTTTAATGCCACTCGCTGTACATATGATATTTAGCGTTTGCATTTTGTCATCATTAATTCATTTCTATTCTAATTTCCTCATTCCTATAAAAAAAAAAACGGAAAAAAAACAATACTTATCTAGACAAAAGCTATTCTTTGATTCTTGTACTAAAAGGTGTTAATAAGACCATAGAGAAATCATGCTTGTAATTTGAATCCTTTTTTTTTTTTGAGTTTTCATGGAAAAAAAGATTTTATATGACAAGCACATTGTAGTTTAAAAGGTCTTGAGATTTTAGAACTTCATTTCCTCATCTGGCTTCTCTTGGTCAGTGCCTTGGCTAAAATTGTCTTGATACCCGAGTAGTGACTCACTGAAAGGGCAAGCTATTTGAGCAGTACTGGAGAGGTGGCCTGCATGATCACCGTGCCTAGATAGGTTTCACCACTGATATGGCCCACCAATGCCAAAATAATTGTGTGTGATTACTCTATCTCTTGTGCAGATTGGACCTGTCTGGAATGTGAATTCTGGAGCAGTCTGATAGCACAAGAGAGCTAAGACTCATTTGAAAACTGAGCAGGGATCAACTGAAAGGCAAACAGTTTTAGTTGTGCCTGTTGTGTTAAACATTGTTTTGGGAAGTCAGTAACTGCCCTATAATCAGTGCATACCAGGCTGCTGCCAGTGATCCAAACAGTAAGACTGACTGCTGTCTGTGGTATACTCATGTAACACAGCAGCTCCCACTGGAAGGAACACTAGAGCGGACACAGCAGCTCCTACTGAAAGTGAATACAGCACCTCACACTGGAAGATAACACAGCAGCTCCCACAGTAAGGAACACAGCAGCTCCCACTGGAGGGAACACAGCAGCTCCCACTGGAATGGAATGCAGCAGCTCACACTCAAGGGAATGCAATAGCTCCCGCTGCAAGGAACACAGCAGCTCCCACTGGAGGGAACACAGCAGCTCCCACTGGAAGGGAATGCAGCAGCTCACACTCAAGGGAACACAGAAGATCCCATTGGAGGGAACATGCAGCTCCCAATGGAAAGAAATGCAGCAGCTCCCACTTAAGGAAATGCAGCAGCTCCCACTGGAAAGGAATGCAGCAGCTCCAACTGGAATGGAATGCAGCAGTTCACACTCAAGGGAACGCAGTAGCTCTCTCTGCAAGGAACACAGCAGCTCCCACTGGAGGGAACACAGCAACTCACACTGGAAGGGAATGCAGCAGCTCACACTCAATGGAACACAGTAGCTCCCACTGGAGGGAACACAGCAGCTCCCACTGGAAGGGAATGCAACAACTCCCACTCAAGGGAACACAGAAGATCCCATTGGAGGGAACATGCAGCTCCCAATGGAAAGAAATGCAGCAGCTCCCACTGGAAGGGAATGCAGCAGCTCCAACTGGAATGGAATGAAGCAACTCACACTCAATGGAACACAGTAGCCCCCACTAGAGGGAACATGCAGCTCCCACTAGAAGGGAATGCAGCAGCTCACACTGGAAAGGGAACACAGCAGCTCCCACTGAAGGTAATGCAGAAGCTCACACTGTAAGGAACACAGTGTGGTAGTTAATGCAGCAGCTACCACTGGAAGGGATTGCAGCAGCTACCACTGGAATGGAATGCAGCAGTGGGAATGCAGCAGCTCACACTGGAATGGAATGCAGCAGCTCACACTGGAAGGGAATGCAGCAGCTCACACTGGAAGGGAATGCAGCAGCTCACACTGGAAAGGGAACACAGCAGCTCCCACTGAAGGTAATGCAGAAGCTCACACTTTAAGGAACACAGTGTGGTAGGGAATGCAACAGCTCCCACTGGAAGGGAATGCAGCAGCTACCACTGGAAGGGAATGCAGCAGCTACCACTGGAATGGAATGCAGCAGTAGGAATGCAGCAGCTCACACTGGAATGGAATGCAGCAGCCCCCACTGGAATGGAATGCAGCAGCTCACACTGGAATGGAATGCAGCAGCTCACACTGGAGGGAAAACAGCAGCTCACACTGTAAGGAACACAGCAGCTCCCACTGCAATGGAATGCATAGCGCACATTGGTGGGAACACATGCAGCTCCCACTGTAAGGAACACATCGGCTCTCGATGCAGGGAACGCAGAGGATCTCATTAGATGGAAGACAGCAGCTCCTGCCAGGGGGAACACAGCAGCTCTCATTGCAGGGAACACAGCAGCTGCCACAATATGAAACACAGCAGCTCATACTGGAGGGAACTCAGCAGCCCCCACTACAAACACAACATTTCAAATAAGTATTCAAAAAGTTCATTTAATAAATGACTTTTTTAAAGTAAAATTATTTTCCGTATTCAAATGTGGTTTATAAAAACCTAGTTTGTGTTTGCTGTTCTGTGTATATATTTGTTTACTCCAATCTGCTAAATCAGTGGAATTTTTTTTTTTTTTTAACCAAGACTCAAAATACATTGAGGACATTAGAATGATAATCCGTTCGGTATTTGGAAAATGATTTCAGTGACTCGGTATACTATTATAATTATCACACCATGCACAGTAAATTAGATGTTTTGAAACAGTCAGATAGTTGTTTTTTTGTTTTTTTTCATTTGGTAAGGCAGTGTTATTACAGTAAACAGATAATTATAGCCAGTTGCCTAGGACCTCAATATGATGTGCCTGTCCCAATGGGGACACACAGAAATGTCATGGATGTATATTCCATCCCATAGGATAAGAACCACTGTACACTTGTTTGACAGTGCTTAGTAACGAAGTGTCGGTAAGATAGGTTGAAACAGGACTCAAGACCATCAATACTCCACACTTCATTGTTCCTGCTGGAGATGGAAAAAAAACAAAACAAAAATTGCAAAACACAAAAAACATCAAGAATTACATATTGGTTCCAAAACTAAAATCTGATTTTAGCTGTTATAAATACTACCCACTATTTTATCTCTGTATATCCTGCTGTGCTGGTACTTCTTCCCAGCACACTAAATTAGCTCTGTATATCCTGCTGAGCCCAATCTTTTTGCCCAACCCCCATAAAACATTTTTCAGTCCATACTCAGACTACGTATTGAAGACTGATTGGAGTATATGCCGAAGGTTAATGGGGCGGGGAAATCTTACCGTGAGCACAAATGGAAATATTTTGCCCAGTCACTTTTTGATTATGACATACCATCTGTTTATTATTATACAGAAATAGTCTTTATCAGGAAAGATAAACTGATATAAACATCTTGTATTCAGCCACACACTGGGTTATGTTACCATTTATTTGAAGGCGATGGAACGTCTGGGACAACTTTGTTTGTCTTCGTTGCTTCCCAAAGCCATCCAAGCCAATAATTCCCCCAGTGGAAACCTGCCCAAGCAGATTTAGCCTTTTCCATGAGCGCATACAATTTGCTCATCTACAGACATGTAAAAAGGACCAAAACTAAATCAGCCCTAAAGGACAATTGTCTTTTTGGCATCCGTATATCATTGCAGAGACATTATCAAAGCAGGTTTGGAATTCTGATTCAGGTTTTGACCTACAGCTTTTGCTTCCAAAATAGTTCGACTTTTCTAAAATAGTAATTTCATTATCATGATAATTCCAAACTGAATCCACATGTGTTTAAATGTAAAGCAGGGACTCAGTATCAACCACTGCCAAAAATACAATAGGGAAACATGCGGAATCTCTGAGCTTGCTTGAGGCACTCGATGGATTTAAATGCCTGGGCAGATTATAATTGTTTTACTTTTTTTTTAAATAGGTCATATCTTATAAAGAAAAGATAAAAAAAACAAAAAAACAACCAACAACAATGTTTCTGCGTTACATGATATATAAAAAGAGAACTTCCATTAATTCCACAATGCCTACGCGTTTCAGAAATAGTTTTTTTTAACAAGCTTTATGAATCAGTGAAAAAGACTTGTGCACAGTGAAAATGTTTGGTTCTTCCAAATTTATACAGCTCAGATTAAAAAATGAATTTTTTGAAATTAAATGAAGGGAAAAAGAAAGGTAATTCAGTAGTTTCCAAAAAAAACCCACCTCAACACAGTTAGTGTAAAGTTGCAGTGGCTACTAGCAGTAGCACCCCAAAACTAATTCAGATTACAGAATAGCCCTGCTATAATGTTATTCGGCTGATTCTGAATTCTGAAATTGAATTTGAAATTCCGAAATTCAAAAGGGGACATCGTCTGGTGAATTTCTGTCAACTTTTAATTCAGATCGAACCCAATCTCCAAGTCTATAAAGTACTATGACAATGGGTGTATATATAATGATTTTGCTGAGCAAGTCTTGCATGATTTAAAAGCCAACCAATTTGCAATACCAATTAGTTTTAGTAAGCAGTGTAGCTAATATTAGGGGGTCTGGGTTGGATGACGGCTAGGAGATTGGGTGACCAGCAGTTACCAAGGGAAGAGGGAATAGGGAAGTAACTTTTCACCCAGGCGACTTTGAAACCCATTTTAGGGGTCAAGTAGAATGTCACATAAACTTCAATGTGCATATTGCATTTACCAGATTTATATTTTACCAACTCAGTTTTCATTTTGGAAACATGCATTATTTTCGGAAGTCTCCCTAAAAAACTATTTACTACCCTTCCAAAACGTTACTATAAGTAAAAATGATTGCAAGTGGAAGAATTAGAGGCTCTCAGGTCCCCCAGTAAATCAATCCCTTACGTAGATTGTCTCATCTTGATCTTGTATTATAGTATAAAGGACCAATTCATACTATTTAAGCAGGGTTCCAATTCAGAGTGTTTTCGAGACAAGTTGGAGATTGTTCACTTAGGAAGACGGTCAAATTACTGGATTTGTTGTGTATTTTTGCATCAGAAATTGCCACAAATTGCAGCGATTTTTTTTTTATGTGTTACAAAAATTCAGAGCTTAACGAGAATCCCCACAAGAGTTAAAAGAGAGTGAATTTCATTGTGTTAAGTGTTAAGCTAGGTGTCTGGTTCATCCCGAGGTTGTATCATTCGCTGGGCATCCCAGGTCACAAAAGTAAGTGAAGGATTTACAGACCATAAAAACTAACAATTTTTTAATTAGGTGTCTTTACAGACAATAAGTGGGCTGTTTGGAAAACGTTTCTAACTTTCACAGTTGTCATGGAAATGAATCTCATCATGACTGGAAACTGGCAGCTAGTATCCTATATTATTGTGTAATACGTTAAGGAAGATTTAATGCATTAAAACCACAATGACTCAAGATTGATGAGGGTGAATGTGATTCAGTGGTTTCCCAAAACATGGATTTAGATATATTTATTGTGCTAATGCCCCGTGGTTATAAACTCTGGAAGTGAACAGTCAGATGACTGGCTTGTCTAATGTTGGCATTAATCATATTCATTGTACAAAAAGTTGTTTATGACTAAGTCAATCATTTACTTTAAGTGGCCACCTTGCTATGATTTACTAAAATGTGTTACGGTGTTTATTAGATATGACAAAGATACACAGTCGATATATGTTGATTTAGTGAAAAGAATTCCCCTTGAATAAGAAAAAGAAAAAAATCTCTGTATTTTTCTCAAATAAGCAATAGTTAATTCTTAGGAACTCATATGCGTGTGTTTTCTTGATTGGTACTTCAGAGTATTTAATAAAGCAGCCAAACTACTTGACTTAGTGGTGTTAATAATTTAACTCAATGACTCAGAGTCACTGAGAGTGAGAGTAGACATGTGCCCTACATAAAATATCTAGGACAATGTAGCCTTTTGATTTAGATCCAACTACATTATCCTGGGATGGGACCCAAAATGAGTTTCATACTTTTTCAGTGGGTCTCCGAATACTAGTACTGGTACAGGTCTCAGGAAATTGCCTAAAAATAAACAGGTAACTCTAGCAGTGCTGTCGTCCCCTTTGGATTGGAGACCACTCTGAAGGTATGTTGCTCAACTCTTTTTGCGCAATTGACAAATGTAAATGCTTGGCCTGCAGTTGTGGGAGGGGCTTGTTCCCTACTTAAACCCCCTACTCACCTTCCTCCTTCCCGTACGTTTTTTGTAGCGATTCGCATGTTGCTATTTTCCTGTCGCCATCTGCTTCCCTCGTGGTTCTCCTTACCTGGCCTGCCGTTTTCCCCCCGCCATTTTCGTTCCACAGTCATTTCTGGGGTCTGCTCCGCTCGGCTGTCTCTCCAGTCAAAATCTCCTCTTGCCGTGAATTTCTCTTAACTCCGTTTCGGGTGCTTTTCTTTCCCCTTGTTTCCTTGTTGCTCGCTTGGTTCGCATGGTTCCCTGTTTTCGTGGATATCTGGCGTGCGGCTGTTTTCCCGAACGGGCCGCCGTTTCGCCAGCTTGGTGATTTTCTGCACGAATGCACTATGGGACTCCACCAATGTGAGACCAGCAGGCGGGCATTAGACTAGTTAAAACCCTACACCCCATTGTCATTCACTCAGCTCAGGCAGGACACCGTATCGTGCAGCCCGGATAACGAGGTGAGTGATTGGAGAGTTTGGGGGCAGTAACCTGCGGTGTGCAAAGACTGTCAATGGACCCTGTCTGCTCCATCAAAGCTGCCAATCACGGGATACAAAGTAACCGGACAGCTCTTTTTGGAACATTCTTCTTCTCGTTCCCAAGTGCGGGCAAGAGGTTCTCTCTTACTCTGCACATCCTACAAAAGAACATTACTCCCAACACTCCTCAGCTTCTTTCAACTCTGATAACTTATAGCCAGTCTGTGCCATTATTGCGGCTATTTTACCCTTTTGTATTGGCGATCGCTGTAATTCCGAGTTTAATTTGTGTAAATCCTGTATAGATCGGTAGTAATGATGAAAAGAAACGGCTGATCTGACAAAGTATGTAATTTAAATATTTTGTGAATACACATGGCGATTACGATTTATTCAGGTAAAATGTTTTTGCAGAACACTTACCTTTCTGTAAAACCCATATATGGAAATAACTGCAAGACGGGGAAGTTGGTGTTGGTAGAGAGAGAGAAGGGGGTGTAACGCTCTCAGTTCTCAGATTGAAGCCTTTATATGTAACCGCAGGAGATACACTGTTGTAATGATACATTTCTAGGAGTTCAGGCAGAGTTATGCATTAATAGTGGCTATTTCACTTTTCATCATGCAGCTTGATTCCACTATAGCGGCAATGGCTAACTTTGGCACTACAGATTCAACAACTCCTATGATGCTTAGCCACCCTGAAGGGGCCTCTCTTTTACCCATTGACATTATCAACTTGCCCTTAGCACTCCGATATTCTCCATTAGAGCGCGGCTAATGTCCAGTAGAGCTCGGCTCTGTATATGACAGCAGGTGGTCGCTTCCCAGATGTCCACGGCGATTTGAAAATATTGCAGTCTTAGTTTGATGTTTTTTTTTTTTGTGCTTGGGACCTGTTTTTTATATGAACAGGCAGCATTAGGATCGTGCTGGCCCTGTTATATTTCAAAGAAGATTATGCGCTTTAAGGTCGTGTGCTGGCCCCCAACTGGTAGGCTGTTTTGGTGGGTTGCTGAGTGGGCAGAGACCAGCGGCAGGGGCGTACCTAGAGCATTTGGCACCCGGGGCGGGTCCTATTTTTGGCACCCCCCTGCCCCCCCCCCCCCCCAAATTTAAATATAAAAACAACCAATTTTTTTTATGTATTTAGCACTAAGCAGTGTTTGTGTGTTTGAATGTATGCATGTTTTTGTATGGAGTATATGTGAGTGAATGTAGCGGTGTGTTTGTATGTAGTGTTGGCGTTTGAATGCAAGCATGCATTTGTGTGTTGTGTGGTATTTGAATGCAGTGGTATGGTAATATATAATGGTGGGGTGTGTATGTAGTGTTGACGTTGAAATTCATGAGTGTATTTGTGTGTAGTGTTGGCGAGATTGTTAGAGGTCTGCACATATACACATACACGGACATACACACATGCAGATACATATACACAAAACACAGTCAAACACAGATACACATTGACACACATGCAGACATCGTGGCGACTCTAGGAACAATATATATGGGGGGGGGGGGGGCACATAAGATACCACAGTCAAAACAGGAGGGGGAGGGGGAGCAGTAAAACTTCTCACTAGGGGATGGGGTAATATGCTGCCATTGGCTATCTGATGCCAGCATGCTGTGTTCTGCATGCTGGCATCTGACTACACATTTGCATATTATTCACATTAGCCACCCAGATTTCTTGTTGTGGGCTGGCTGACACCTCTTAATTGCAATCTTTGTTTAGCAGATAACTCCTCTATTTGCTATCCTTTGTGGGATTGCCATATTTAAGGACACCAAATAAGGTGCTATCTGCTAAACAGCACCCTAATTTGGTATCTTTAAATATGGAAATCTCACATACGGGCACCAATTCAGGGAATGATCTACTAAACAGATAAAGGATAAAAAAATGCCCTTTTCTTATTTTCAGTTGTTTAGCAGATAAATCCCTTATTTGTTATCCTTATGTGGGATTGCAATATTTAAGGACAGGAAATAAGGGAGCTATCTACTAAACACATACGCAGAGATACACACAATCACACATAATCACAGATTTACACAAACACAATCACTGACCCACAATCACATACACACACACAAATATTACATACATACACACATTTAATCATTAAGAGGTCCACCCTGCCTCCCTACCTTGCTTTAGAAGGGCTGGAGTGGATCCTCAGTCCCTGGTGGTCAGTGGTTGCTGCTGGGATCTCTGTGCTCTTTCTGCACAGGTCTATCGCACGCCCTGTAATGATGCCGAGGCCGCGATGACATCATATCCTGGCTGCCTGCTCACTGCAGGGCGAAGACCGTCAGACACAGTCACTCACACACAGTTACAGGCACAGTCAAACACGCAGGCAATCACACAGGCAGACAGTCACACATACACACACAGATTCACAGACAGTCACACCCACAATCACAGGCAGACAGTCACACATACACACAACACAGTCACAGGCAGTCACTCACACACACACACACACAGTCACAGACAGTCACTCACACACACACGCACACACACACACAGTCACAGACAGTCACTCACACACACACGCACGCACGCACACACACACACACAATCACAGGCAGACAGTCACACACAGTCACACAGACAATCACAGTCAGACAGTCACACACACAGTGGCACACACACACACACAGTCACAGACAGTCACACACACAATCAGAGGCAGACAGTCACACATACACACAACATAATCACAGACAGTCACACACACACAATCAAAGACGGTCACAATTAGGGATCGACCAATATTGATTTTTTAGAGCCGATACCGATACCGATAAGCTGTGAACTTTCATGCCGATAGCCGATAACTTGCCGATATTCTGTACATTTACCATTTTGAAAAAATAAACTCTTTCTAACGGTAAATGCACAAAATATACATGCCACATGTAGTGGATGAAGTGTATTTAGACAGGGGAGCTGTGTGTGTAGTGGATGCAGTGTGTATTTGTGTAGTGTGTATATATAGTGTATGCAGAGTGTATAGTGAATGCAGTGAGTGTTTGTGTAGTGTGTGTGTGTATATATATATATATATATATATATATATATAGTGAATGCAGAGTGTGTATAGTGAATGCAGAGTGTGTGTTTGTGTAGTGTGTGTATAGTGAATGCAGAGTGTGTGTTTGTGTAGTGTGTGTATAGTGAATGCAGAGTGTGTGTTTGTGTAGTGTGTGTATAGTGAATGCAGAGTGTGTGTTTGTGTAGTGTGTGTATAGTGAATGCAGAGTGTGTGTTTGTGTAGTGTGTATGTATGTAATGCAGTGTGTGTGTATGTATGTAATGCAGTTTGTGTGTGTGTAGTTTGTGTATGTAATGCAGTGTGTGTGTGTAGTTTGTGTATGTAATGCAGTGTGTGTGTTTGTGTAGTGTGTATGTATGTAATGCAGTTTGTGTGTGTTTGTGTAGTGTGTATGTATGCAATGCAGTTTGTGTGTGTTTGTGTAGTGTGTATGTATGTAATGCAGTGTGTGTATTTGTGTAGTGTGTATGTATGTAATGCAGTGTGTGTGTGTTTGTGTAGTGTGTATGTATGTTATGCAGTGTGTGTGTGTTTGTGTAGTGTGTATGTATGTAATGCAGTGTGTGTGTGTGTTTGTGTAGTGTGTATGTATGTCATGCAGTGAGTGTGTGTGTGTGTGTGTGTGTTTGTGTAGTGATGTAATTTGTGTAAAATGGAGGGGGGGATTTTTTATGTTTATTATAATTTTTTTTTATATTTAAATTGTATTGTTTTTGTTTCTTTTAGTCCCCCCCCTCCCCCCACCTGCTTCTTACCAGGGAGGGGGGGATATAGTATTCCCTGGTGGTCCGGTGGCTTGTTAAGTACTGTGGGGCGGCTTGCAGCAAGCGCTAACTTACCCTCCCAGCAGCTCCTCCAGCTCCCCAGTGTAAATCTCGCGTCCCTTAGTGCCGCGCGGAGCGTTGCCATGGTAACCCGTGGCAACGCTCTGCAGCCGCGGGTCTCGCGAGATTTAGACATGGAGCTGCAGGAGCTGCTGGGAGGGTAAGTCAGCGCTTGCTGCCGGCCCCCCCCAGGATCGCCGGGCTTGTAATGAGCCTGGCGGTCCTAGGAGGTATTATCGGCAATATCGGTAGCTATATTGGCCGATACCGATATTTCCGAAAATAACGAATATCGGCCGATTATATCGGTAAAACCGATAATCGGTCGATCCCTAGTCACAATCACAGTTACACACTCACACACAGTCAAAGACAGTCACAATCACAATTACACATTCACACACAGTCAAAGACAGTCACAATCACAGTTACACACAGCACACACAGTCAAAGACAGTCACAATCACAGTTACACACAGCACACACAGTCAAAGACAGTCACAATCACAGTTACACACTCACACACAGTCAAAGACAGTCACAATCACAGTTACACACTCACACACAGTCAAAGACAGTCACAATCACAGTTACACACAGCACACACAGTCAAAGACAGTCACAATCACAGTTACACACTCACACACAGTCAAAGACAGTCACAATCACAGTTACACACTCACACACAGTCAAAGACAGTCACAATCACAGTTACACACAGCACACACAGTCAAAGACAGTCACAATCACAGTTACACACTCACACACAGTCAAAGACAGTCACAATCACAGTTACACACAGCACACACAGTCAAAGACAGTCACAATCACAGTTACACACTCACACACAGTCAAAGACAGTCACAATCACAGTTACACACAGCACACACAGTCAAAGACAGTCACAATCACAGTTACACACAGCACACACAGTCAAAGATAGTCACAATCACAGTTACACACTCACACACAGTCAAAGACAGTCACAATCACAGTTACACACAGCACACACAGTCAAAGACAGTCACAATCACAGTTACACACTCACACACAGTCAAAGACAGTCACAATCACAGTTACACACTCACACACAGTCAAAGACAGTCACAATCACAGTTACACACAGCACACACAGTCAAAGACAGTCACAATCACAGTTACACACTCACACACAGTCAAAGACAGTCACAATCACAGTTACACACAGCACACACAGTCAAAGACAGTCACAATCACAGTTACACACTCACACACAGTCAAAGACAGTCACAATCACAGTTACACACAGCACACACAGTCAAAGACAGTCACAATCACAGTTACACACAGCACACACAGTCAAAGACAGTCACAATCACAGTTACACACAGCACACACAGTCAAAGACAGTCACAATCACAGTTACACACTCACACACAGTCAGACAGTCACAATCACAATTACACACTCACACACAGTCAGACAGTCACAATCACAATTACACACTCACACACAGTCAAAGACAGTCACAATCACAGTTACACACTCACACACAGTCAGACAGTCACAATCACAGTTACACACTCACACACAGTCAAAGACAGTCACAATCACAGTTACACACAGCACACACAGTCAGACAGTCACAATCACAGTTACACACAGCACACACAGTCAGACAGTCACAATCACAGTTACACACAGCACACACAGTCAAAGACAGTCACAATCACAGTTACACACAGCACACACTCTCTCACTTACAGTAAGCTTGGGCTGGAGTAGGAGTGGATCCAGTCCCTCCTGTGCTGTAGTTGGGGAAGCAGGGACTCCTTCCTGCTTCCCCTCTCTCTGTGTGCAGTGGCTGCACACATGAGGCTGCATTTAGCTCCGCCCCCGCATCCGGCTTGGCTCCGCCCCCACGGCCGTTTTAACTCCGCCCCCAAATCTCCGTGCAGGTTTCCTGCTTCCAGCCCCTGCGTGTGAGCTGTGTCGGCTGCCCGGCGCCCTGCTGCTACGGCACCCGGTGCCGCCACACAGCTCACAGAATAGCAAGCCTGGCCAGCCCTGGTGGCACCCCCCTGCCTGATGGCACCCGGGGCGGACCGCCCCCCCCGCCCCCCCCTTAGTACGCCACTGACCAGCGGTACTCTGCCCTGGTGCCAGCACTACCACGGGAGTAGTCTGGTTGGAGCCTGGTTGCTGGAGACCGACTGTCTCCCCTTTAGCTGCGCAGCTCTGCTGCTGGAGACCGACTGTCTCCCTCTTGGATACATAGCTCCGCTGTTGGAGAGGGAGACCGACTGTCTCCCCTTTGGCTAAGCAGCCTTGTTGCTGGGGGACAGGACTGACTGTCCTTACACCCTGTGCTGTAGGTGCAGAGACCACAGTCCCATCTGCACAGTTGTGGGGCTTACAGTCTCCCCCTGGTACATTAAGCTGCCGCTGGGGAGAGGTGGTAACCAGCTCCTCTCCCATTAGAACCCTCTGCCACTGGGGAGAGGAGGTAACAATCTCCTCTCCCATGCATACTTTCAGTCTTTGTGGAGGGAGACCGACTGTCTCTCCTCCCAATGCAGTGTCCTGCTGCTGGGGAAAGGAGACTGGGCTCTCTATTCCCAATAAATCACGCTGCAGCTGGGGGGTAGGACCAACTACCTCTGCCCCCTGTAACTCAGCCCGCCGCTGGGGAGGGAGGACGCTGCTCTCCTCTCCCTGCCTTCCCGGCATATCACTCTGCTGCTGGGGGGTGGGACCAACTACCTCTGCCCCCTGTAACTCAGCCTGCCGCTGGGGAATGGAGACTGGGCTCCCAATTCCCTGCAATTCACACTGCCGCTGGGGAATGGAGACTGGGCTCCCAATTCCCAATAAATCACGCTGCTGCTGGGGGGTAGGACCAACTACCTCTGCCCCCTGTAACTCGGGCGCAGAGACCATGGTCCCATCTGCACTGGTGTGGGGCTTACTGTCTCCCCTTGGTGTGCTAAGCTGCCACAGGGGAGAGGGGGTAACAAACTCCTCTCCCTTACACACCTTCAGCCGCTGGGAAGAGGGGATAACAGGTTCCTCTCAATGAACCGTAGACTGCCGCTGGGGAGGAAGGACAACACGCTTCTCTCCCTGAACTGTATCCGGTTGCTGGGGCGTGGGTAACCCACCCCGAGCCCTCCTATTGTCCCGTTCTGCTAAGTGCAGCAGGAACTCGATCAGTAGATTCCTCGAGAATTGCACCATTGCCTCAGATGGGTTGGGTCCAAAGAAAGACAGTCGCTCCTTCAGCATCTTGTCAAACTGTGCCTCAGTGCAATTGAGCGCCATGCTTGTTTTGCCGAAAGTTAGTCCCTTTGAAGATAGGGCCGCTGTACGCATACTAGCGTTACCCTCCATTTGTATTTCCAAACGTTACCAGTGTCTCCGAGCTGCTTTACCTCGCACTAGGACGCTATCCCACCGCTGCCACCAATGTAACGGATCGCCTGGCACCCTGACTGGGCACCTCCGTTAAAGGATGCTCCTAGCGTTTCCTGAGGACTCCAAGCCCTCTGGCAGACACCACAATCACCGTATCGGAGAAGCATATAAATCCTCTCAAGCCTCTGAATGCTGTCGACAGTTGAATAGGAACCATACGAATAGGTTTGCACTCCTAGCAGTCAAACTGGAACAGCATGCAATAAATCCTCCCCCAATAATGAGACGACACTTCACTTTGAGGGTTAAACAGGAACTCTGGACTGGCTCATCCAGCCTGGCTTTTATTACACTTGTACACTTACAGGCCACACCCAGGGGGAGCATAAAATAACCAATCACATACATGGTTCAACCCACACATCCCCTCCCCTCAGATAACAGTAAACCCAATTATACGGTACACATTTTTAGCCAAGTTCTGGATGTACCCCAAAAACAGGGCGTACACCTTTAAATCCAGCATCGCTGGATTTATTCAGGGGGACAACATATCCAAAAATCAGTTCATTCGGATAAACGGTTCGGGAGATATGGGGTTCCAAAGATTTGACCGACCGCATGGGTAAAGTATCCGAAAACGGTTCCATGCATTTTGGCCCTGCGGTCGGTCACAGACAAGGGAATGAAAACAGCCGAATTGCCTGTGTTATAGAGCCTGGAGAGGGTTTGAATGAATTCCCTTGTTTGTGGGGTTCTTTCTACCGAACGGTAGTTCGGTAGTTTCTATACGAATTTCTATACGAATTTCTGGAAGTATGGAGGTCTCAGCGGTGTTTGCCTAGTCGAGTGTCCGATTTTAGTTCCAGACACTCGACGGCAAAACACCGCTGTTCAGTAGTTTAAGATGGCCGCCGCCACGTGTTCGTTTCCCGAATGGCGGCCACCCAGAGGACAAAGAATACATTACACTGATTGCCAATTACCCGTTTGCAACATTGTTGCAAACGGTAATTGGAGGCATACTTATTCCTGGGTGGTCTGGTTGTTCGGTAGTTTCACTCAGTATAATGAATGGAGTGATTCTACCGAACAATCAGATGAATTCTGCATACATATAACCCAGGTTAACTGAACACATTATAACATATGTAATATTAAAGGCAGTATATTGTAATATGCTCCACAGTCTTAAAGGGACAGTAGTCCCAATATGTCCACTGATGCTTTTAAAAGGGCCAGCAGCAGCAATATAAAGTACAATATGCCCCAAATAACCCAGGGGCCATAGTCAGCAGGTAGGAGGCTAGCAAACAGGCTTCTCCAGGGCCCAGTGGCGAGGTTGGTTTCGCCACATTATTTTTCTATGTGGTTTGCACCATGTCCGAGGTACATTTTTAACTTTAATGTGATGTATATAGATTGCTCCACTGGGGTACTGGTTGTGTAGGGATTTACTTTCTGTTCAGGAGAGTTTCTCCCTCATTTCCTCTTATTTGTATTCTAGTTGTAATTCCCCCTGGCTTCTTCGCCTTAGGTTAGTGGTCCCGCGAGGCAAACACCCATCCTCATACTCGGAGGTACTACGCCCCTCGGCATAGCATTGTGGCATAGAGAGGGCCTCACCTGTCACTCCCATTCTATCTTATGTTTAACTGTCACCAAGAGGCCGACACCCCGCCACAACGTTTCAGTGGCCACGTTATCCCTTCGCGCCAATGCATAGATAGAGCCTCTCATGCCGCTTGGCATCACCAAACCTAGTTTTTAATTGCTTCGCCTTTTTGGCATTAGCTAGTATGCCAGCACGCACACTCACACACTTTAACACTCATGTGCACATTGGGTCGCTTGGGCGCTGTTATTCGTCTATTTTTCTAGCAGGTCTCCGCCGCTAGGTGTAGGAGTGGTATTTTTCCACCCGGGCTCCCACCTTTGGCTAGGTCTTGTTCTAATCGCGCTGTAGAGTTTCAGCTACTCCTACCTTCTTTACGGGTCCTGGGCGCTTCCTCGCTTCGCTGCGGTTATCGCAAGTCAACTTATCCCCCCCCCACCCCCGGCAGCTTTCCAGTCAGCTGTACTCTCAGTGTCTGTCTGCCTCCACAGGTAACGCTGTTGCGGGTGGGGAGGGGGGCCACAAGTTCACTCTTCTCCATTGTTCGCCCCCCTGGTTCGCCCCCCTTTGCTGCTGCCGTCTATGGGGCGGCGTCGGATGGTAGTCTAGGGCAACAGGCACCAGCCGCTTCGGCTAGATCCAAAACCGGACTTCCTGCACCTATTGTCGTAGGATCGGTCCTGTGCCTCGTCTACTCTTTCCACCGTGGTTCTGCCTACGGCCTCTCCTGTAGCCGTTACCTTTCCCGGCTTTTCGGGGCCTGCCAGCCTCGTGAGCTCAGGGTCATCATCGTTCGCGTCTGGCTCTCCTTTTTCTAGCTCTCACGGTGCTTGTGTTAGGTCCGTTCTTCCCCTTGAGGCTCCTTTTCTCACATATACTGTTACTGTCTCTGTTGATTATGTTGTCTGTAATAGATTTTCGCTCCTTTTGCCACCTTTTACTTGCATCCACTCTACTTATCCAGTCTACAACTTCACATGTTGCTCAGGTTTCATTCACACGCAGTTTCATCTCCTCAGATCAGAATTTTACCATATTCAAAGCGTTTCAGGTTCCGGGAATTTTCAATTTACAGATTTCCATCAACATCCAAGTATTTCAATCACTATTAGACCGATTTCATGCCTGTCGTCAAACCTTTAATGTAGGGCGATAACTACTTGATCCAAGGTTAAATCCGACTGCCGTTCTGGGGTCAAGAAGGAATTTTTCCCTAGCTTGTTGCAAATTGGAAAGCGCTTCAAACTGGGTTTTTCGCCTTCTTTTGGATCAACCGTTTTTAATCACAAATGTAAGGTAGGCCGGACTTGGGGGACGCAAGTCTCATTTTCAGCTAAGTAACTAGGTCAGGTAGTCGTCGAGCCGCTATACCTACTTTCACAGTTTCTTGGGGTCTCACATATTTCCCACAGCCACCACGTCATCTTGTAGCATTGTCTCAGGAAGTCTCACCTATTCATGCAGTCTATAGTTTATCCTCTCTGCCCCACACTTAGTTTTCCCTAGTTGGCCAACACAGCTAACAGACCTTATTTCCCCTTGCCCAATTTAGAGTCCCGGATAAAGCGCCGGGCACCTAATCACTCACTCTGCATTTACCATACAGCTAGGCTATTAAGGTTTTGTTGATTGTTTTAAGTTTCTGGCAGGCATCTATTTTTTCCCTCTTTTATTACAGGCCTACCATGACGTTGGTTCCGGCACACCACAACTGACTTATTTCCCCCTTTTCCTATACGGCCTTATTTGCCCCTCACACAAATGTAAAGGCTTGGTCTGCAGTTGTGGGAGGGGCTTGTTCCCTACTTAAACCCCCTACTTACCGTCCTCCTTCCCGTACATTTTTTGTAGCAATTCGCATGTCCCCACCCTCCACTCCCTCTAATTTATACTTTTCATTTCACCTCATGGGTGGGCCCTCTTTTATTACAGGCCTACCACGACGTCGGTTCCGGCACACCACAACCTACTTATTTCCCCCTTTTCCTATACGGCCTTATTTGCCCCTCACACAAACATGTTTATTTAGCTACGTGATTCAAAATCCCTTGAATAAAAAAAAAATTCTATGGTTTTAGATATCAGGACATGACAATCATCTGTTTCTTAGAAGACCTTAAAATTAGGTAAATACAACCTCTGATGAACAACACACATGACATATATTACACTGTGTCATCAGTGGTGTACTTTGAAATGGTGCTGCCGTAGGCATGACAGATCTCGGGCACCCCCTAATTTAAATTTGCCCACCCCTTCCTGCCAATGTCACACCTCTTCCTGTTAACTAACACACATTTTGACTGGCAGACACACACTCACGGAGCAGCACACACTCTCAGATACACTAACATACACACACAAATTCACTCACTGATTTGACACAATCTGACAAACACATGCAACCATTCAGACACACACTGACAGATGCATACATTCACTGACAGATGCGGCCACTTACTGACAGACACACACATTCACTGACAGACAGACACACTCACTGACAGACACACACACACTGACAGACACACACACACTCACTGACAGACACACACACACTCACTGACAGACACACACACTCACTGAAATTCACTGACACACGTACACTCACTCACATTCACTGACAAACACACACACAATTTCCACCAACATTCACAATTATGATTATTTAAAAAAAAAAAATTAAATCTACCCAGCATGCACACAATACCCCAAGTAGCCTCACACAACACCAGGCAAAAACATTAAATAGATGTTAAATTGTGCTTTAAATTCAGAAGAGACCGTTGCTCTGCAGGGTGTCCCATGCCTTTATCATCCAAAATACTTGATGTGATAGATGGACTGCAGAACAATAACAATAATAGTGATCCTAGAGGTTGTGTCCTAGAGGTTTTTGGAAGTACCCACTGTGAAGAAATGACTCTTGCATTCAGTATTTTTGCCTGTTTCTTGCTGTTTATTCATGTTTTCAGTCGGCAGATGGAACTGCCGAACAAAGACCACCCCTGGCTCACTTAACTTCAAAGCCGGCATCACTTAAACCCTCTACGTGTGCGGCCAGCGTTCATACTGCCGAACGCCATGTGGCAGAGAAAACCGAGGCCATCTTTTTTTCATTCAAACAAAGGCAGCGGGACTTGGTCGTCGAGTGTCTGGAACTAAAATCGGACACTCGACACTTCCCGAACACCGGTCTCAATCATACGAACACTGGAACTATATGTACCGATTAGCTAGAAGAGCGCTATTCGGGATAGTTGTGCATACAAATGAGGGGAACAATCGCTGCTAGGAGCCAGGGGAATCCATTCGGTACTTTTATTCATTTTTCGTCCTTTTCTAAAGTGACCGGCAAAACCACCCAAACTTGTGGAACTATTTTGGGCAGCCCACCCACGGTGACCCGGTCACAAAGGACTTCCATAGTTTTTGAGAACCCCTAAACCGATCTGGGTGAAATTTGAATATGTTGGTCACCCAGATCGGGGCTATCAGGGGACATAGGATTTGTGGGGATACCCCATGTTTAAAGGGGTGTTCCAGAAATTGGTGAAACTAGTGATTTTTCTGCCTGGAGATAATTAGGTTGCTACTGTATCAGACCTGATTATCTCCAGGGCTAGGGGAGGGAATTACATGTTTGTGTTGGGTGTGTTTTATATTTTTACTGTACATGATTGGATACATGTTACTCCTCCCTGTGGGATGTCCCCTTGTATGGGGACCTGCATAAAAGGCTGTGTGTGTGAATAAAGCTCAGTTCTACTTGTATCCTGATCCTTGACTCTGGCTGTTATTTGGAATTTGTATGCTTTACTAAGGGAATTATCTTGTGAAGCTATTTGTATTTCATATGGATTTCGTTCCTTGGAACTACCGAACGGAGGTCTATCTACCCTAGACCCTAGCGCTTCGGGAGGAAACTACCGAAAGAGGTTTAAATATACTTTGGGTTTCCTTACACCCACCATGTAGTAAGTGGTTGGTGGAAGTACCCAACATTTACTAAATGGTTGGCAGAAGTAACTGGCATGTACTAGGTGGTTGGGGGAAAACATGTCTACCGCTCACTTAGTATTGTGGGTTACAGCGGATCTGTCAGCCAAGTCTGCTTCTTTCCGCCCACTCTGTCCAGGCTCTCCCTGCTCATTACAAATATCCTGCTGTGACTCACCCGTTACCGGACGGGAGGAAGATGACACAGGGTCCTGACCATCTTTAAGCGCTGAGCATAGGTCTCTGGAGCGCGGTGACTTCCAGAAAGCCCGTCCGCGTGCCCAGCCGTCGCCACGGCAGAGTGGATTAGCCAGAGCTTCGTGGAGCTCATGAGTCTAAACGAGCACTCGATGCAGGCGCTGTCCTGGAGGACGTTCTCCCTGAGCCGTGCAAAGCTCAAAGCTTCCCTCGCATGCCACAGAGTGATGCCATATTCCGGCTCCCGGCATCACGGCGGGTTGCGCGAGGGAGCTGAGCAGTATGAGTTTAAGGGAAAGTGCTCCCTCGCAGCCCCGGAAACAACTTGCCGCCTGCTTCCAGAATCCAGATGCTGCATGTATATAGAATGTGTGTGCTGCGGGTATATAGAATCCAGATGCTGGATGTGTGTGTGCTGCGGGTATATAGAATCCAGATGCTGCATCCTGCATGTATATAAAATGTGTGTGCTGCGGGTATATAGAATCCAGATGCTGCATGTATATAGAATGTGTGTGTGCTGCGGGTATATAGAATCCAAATCCTGCATCCTGCATGTATATAGAATGTGTGTGCTGCGGGTATGTAGAATCCAGATGCTGTATCCTGCATGTATATAGAATGAGTGTGCTGCTGGTATATAGAATCCAGATGCTGCATGTATATAGAAAGTGTGTGCTGCGGGTATATAGAATCCAGATGCTGCATCCTGCATGTATATAGAATGTGTGTGCTGCTGGTATATAGAATCCAGATGCTGCATGTATATAGAATGTGTGTGCTGCTGGTATATAGAATCCAGATGCTGTATCCTGCATGTATATAGAATGTGTGTGCTGCGGGTATGTAGAATCCAGATGCTGCATGTATATAGAATGTGTGTGCTGCTGGTATATAGAATCCAGATGCTGCATGTATATAGAATGTGTGTGCTGCGGGTATGTAGAATCCAGATGCTGCATCCTGCATGTATATAGAATGTGTGTGCTGCTGGTATATAGAATCCAGATGCTGCATGTATATAGAAAGTGTGTGCTGCGGGTATATAGAATCCAGATGCTGTATCCTGCATGTATATAGAATGTGTGTGCTGCTGGTATATAGAATCCAGATGCTGCATGTATATAGAATGTGTGTGCTGCGGGTATATAGAATCCAGATGCTGTATCCTGCATGTATATAGAATGTGTGTGCTGCGGGTATGTAGAATCCAGATGCTGCATGTATATAGAATGTGTGTGCTGCTGGTATATAGAATCCAGATGCTGCATCCTGCATGTATATAGAATGTGTGTGCTGCTGGTATATAGAATCCAGATGCTGCATGTATATAGAATGTGTGTGCTGCGGGTATATAGAATCCAGATGCTGCATCCTGCATGTATATAGAATGTGTGTGCTGCTGGTATATAGAATCCAGATGCTGCATGTATATAGAAAGTGTGTGCTGCGGGTATATAGAATCCAGATGCTGTATCCTGCATGTATATAGAATGTGTGTGCTGCGGGTATGTAGAATCCAGATGCTGCATGTATATAGAATGTGTGTGCTGCTGGTATATAGAATCCAGATGCTGCATCCTGCATGTATATAGAATGTGTGTGCTGCTGGTATATAGAATCCAGATGCTGCATGTATATAGAATGTGTGTGCTGCGGGTATATAGAATCCAGATGCTGCATGTATATAGAATGTGTGTGCTGCTGGTATATAGAATCCAGATGCTGTATCCTGCATGTATATAGAATGTGTGTGCTGCTGGTATATAGAATCCAGATGCTGCATGTATTTAGAATGTGTGTGCTGCTGGTATATAGAATCCAGATGCTGTATCCTGCATGTATATAGAATGTGTGTGCTGCGGGTATGTAGAATCCAGATGCTGCATGTATATAGAATGTGTGTGCTGCTGGTATATAGAATCCAGATGCTGCATGTATATAGAATGTGTGTGCTGCGGGTATATAGAATCCAGATGCTGCATCCTGCATGTATATAGAATGTGTGTGCTGCTGGTATATAGAATCCAGATGCTGCATGTAACGGATCACCTGGCACCCCGACTTGGTACCTCCGTTAATGGATGCTCCTAGTGCTTCCTGAGGACTCCAAGCACTCTGGCAGACACCACAATCACCGAATCCGAGAAACCTTTTAAATTCTCCCAAGCATATGAATGCTGTAGACCATTGAATAGGAACCATACGAATAGGCTTGTACTCCTAGCAGTCAACTGGAACAGCATGCAATAAATCCTTCCCCCCAATAATGAGACGACACATCACTTTGAGGGTAAAACAGGAACTCTGGACTGGCTCATCCAGCCTGGCTTTTATTTCCAACTCACACATACAGGCCACACCCAGGGGGAGGCATAAAATAACCAATCCGAGATATGGTACAACCCACACATCCCCTCCCCTTAGTGTGACACATAATCCCATTATGCATACAGTGTAAAATATACTTTTACACAACTTTCATAACTTTAAAACCATACATCACATTCACATAAAAATACATATCCACAATCAATCCATTCAGGGGAACAACATATTAAAAAATGGCATGAATCCGACCAGGGGTTCAAAAGTTACTAAAAGTATCTTTTGTTCCTTTCTGGCTGGCAGAAAAACATCCCCACAATGCACCCTGGTTTCCTCCCTTCTGCCCTGGAGTTAATTGGAGAAGTAATCCAATTACCCAGGACTAAAGGCAGACTCCATTAACCACATGGTTGCAAAACGACATAAAACACTTTAAAATACATAAAGTCACATTTACACATAACACACAGACATTTCACCTATCCCCAGATAGCTGGGATCTGCACGCACAAAACTACAGAATAGCGCGCAGATCCTACTCACACAGTACAATTGCCATGGAGCTAAAGTCTTTCCCATAGTTTTTCATTATATGAATAGGCTCCATGGTATGGCTATCTGGGGTATCACATTCCCATAAAGTCTGGTCCATAGTCCAAAGGCAAGAGGCGGGCAATCAGCCCCCTCCAAGGACACGTGGCGAGGTCAGTTTCGCCACACTGCATGTATATAGAAAGTGTGTGCTGCGGGTATATAGAATCCAGATGCTGTATCCTGCATGTATATAGAATGTGTGTGCTGCGGGTATGTAGAATCCAGATGCTGCATGTATATAGAATGTGTGTGCTGCTGGTATATAGAATCCAGATGCTGCATCCTGCATGTATATAGAATGTGTGTGCTGCTGGTATATAGAATCCAGATGCTGCATGTATATAGAATGTGTGTGCTGCGGGTATATAGAATCCAGATGCTGCATGTATATAGAATGTGTGTGCTGCTGGTATATAGAATCCAGATGCTGTATCCTGCATGTATATAGAATGTGTGTGCTGCTGGTATATAGAATCCAGATGCTGCATGTATATAGAATGTGTGTGCTGCTGGTATATAGAATCCAGATGCTGTATCCTGCATGTATATAGAATATGTGTGCTGCGGGTATGTAGAATCCAGATGCTGCATGTATATAGAATGTGTGTGCTGCTGGTATATAGAATCCAGATGCTGCATCCTGCATGTATATAGAATGTGTGTGCTGCTGGTATATAGAATCCAGATGCTGCATGTATATAGAATGTGTGTGCTGCTGGTATATAGAATCCAGATGCTGCATCCTGCATGTATATAGAATGTGTATATAGGAACCCCAGAAAAGGAATTCCTGACTAATCCCCTGGCTATAAAATGTAGATAAATACAACTGATTTTCTTAAAGGGAAACTCCAGTGCCAGGAAAACAATTGGTTTTCCTGGCACTGCAGGTTCCCTCTCCCTCCAACCCCCCAATCCCCGGTTGCTGAAGGGGTGAAAACACCTCAGTACTTACCAGAGGCAGCGACGATGTCCCACATTGATGCTTCTTCCTCCGCCGCCGCTCCTCCTAGTGATTGCGTCGGCTGGTGGGGCGAGACTGATCCCGCCCACCGGGTGGGGAGACCTAATGCGCATGTGTGGCAATGCCGGGCATGCGCATTAGCGCTCCCCATAGGAAAGCATTGAAAATGCATTTCAATGCTTTCCTATGGGGAAATGAGCGACGCTGGAGGTCCTCAGACAGCGTGAGGACGTCCTGCGACGCTTTAGCACAGGTTTCCTGTGCTAGAAACCAGGAAGTGTCCTCTAGTGGCTGTCTAGTAGACAGCCACTAGAGGTGGAGTTAACCCTGCAATGTAATTATTGCAGTTTATAAAAAAAACAACTGCAATAATTACACTTGCAGGGTTAAGAGTAGTGGGAGTTTGCACCCAGACCACTCCAATGGGCAGAAGTGGTCTGGGTGCCTGGAGTGTCCCTTTAAAGTTTTTCTCCAGTAAATATATATAGTCAATACTGTAGATACCATGTCACCTCGTAAATATATATCTAGGGCTTAAAAAAAACAAAACCTAAAAATAAATAGCAATGATATTTTAAAATGGAAAAAGAAATCAAGGACAGAGTTACATGTGAGCATTAATAATGTATTGCAACATAGACGATTTATTATCTGAACATTGTATCATTTATAGCATGTCTAAAAACATTATATATACTTTCTGTGCAGAAGTGGAAACCAGAGAACGATCTGGAAAACCCATATCATGCAACATTTTTATAAAAGTAATACCCCCCTGTCCAATTATATCAATGTCATGTAAAGATACATTTTTGGCGCATATACTAAAGGGCGTGTATATAACATTAAGATTAATGTTAACATTGACAAAAAGCAAGCAAAGGTATATATTTTAGTAACCCCTTTTTGGTATATTTGTGGTGAAGGATTAGACCTATCGCCAAGTCCTTACATCATGGCGCAATCATACAGCCCTCAGAGTCTCAGAACGTGAAAGAATTGGGATCTTGATGGGCGTGAAGGTTGTTATCCTCTATTTGAGACTTTACTGGGCAAAACTTAAATTTTAAGTTTGTAAGAAATATAGTCATAGGATAATAATAACAAAAATAATTCTTAACATGAAAATAGGGTCAATCTTATATTGATTTGATATTGTAGCAAAGTTTATCCATGCAGTCATTATTATAGAATCATGACACGCTATTGGACAGAATAAAGTCTAGCTCTCGGTTGTAATTTAATCCATTCCTGTCTCACTATGAGCTTTATTCTTAAGGAAATTGGTGGTACATTTAGATGGTGGCCTCAAAGTGATGCACGCTATGCTCTCATTAGATGCGAGCTGGGGTTTTCCATAGAATCATCGATCAAAATGGCTGCATAGTTGAACCCTAGCACCACACCGTCTGACAGATAAAACATTTGTATTCTGTTGAATGTTCTTCCCTTGGAAAGTGTTCAGGGGAGCATGGTTGGGAGAGTACTTGTCGACTGTATCATAGTGTTCTCCAAAGCATAGAGAGTTTACAAAGTTCTAGAACACGCAGCTGCACCCTTCAAACCAACTACCATCTAGATCAGGGGTGCCCAAAAACTACAATTTCCATGATGCCTTGTCATTCTTTTTTTTTAAATTCTTTATTTTATTCGTGCATAGGTTAGGCGAACAAAATTGTGCCGTCACAGCGGCTGGTACATGCATAACATCAAATGGATTATAACAATTATGTGACATGAGAAACAGTGCACATTTTATATTTTTTGTGCGTAAGGTTACAAGCGTGGTTTTCATGGGAAAAACATAAACTTGGCATGCAGATAATTTTCACATTTTTTAAATTGTGTATACCGCTTAAACTAGCTGGTCTAATGAGTCTCCCTGTGGAGGCTGACTCCGTATGTGTAGTACAGGTATAGCTGGCTGTCGTGTGAGGGTAATTAACGTTTGATGCAGAGAGTGTTGGTCTCATTCCCGCTTCTATCTGACATGCAGTGGTTGAATGGCTTTGCCCAAGCGAAGCATACTAAGGGTACAGTGGTTGCTTAAATCCCGGCTATTCTTAGTACATGTACGTATATGTTACAGGAGGGACTGGTACAGCGTATCAGGATGGTCTACCCGCTAATCATCTTTCCCTGCATATTGGTGTAGTATCTAGCTCTGCATGTCGGTATAACTTAAGCTGGACTGTGGATAGGCATACTGTAGAGTAGGTGTGCCCCTGGTCGCATTATTATTAGCACGTTACATTGCAGCATCATAAGTTAGCATAAAGAGGGTCAGCAAAAATGAAAAGCAAAACTTAAAATATATAAAATTCAAGATTTGGTGTATGGCGTCGAGGTAAAAGCAGCTGCTCATGTCAGTAGGCGGAAAAGTCCAGTACGGTGATAGTCCCGTCAGCCAGCTTATCCGATTCCACCAGGTGGCAGGGTAGAAATAATAATAATACAAGTATTGAAGTTTTACAATGCTAGAGACAACTCGTAACTAGTGCATATGTGCCTAAAAAATTGCTTAACAGTTTGCCAATATAGAATAACCTGCTTAGGTTAAGTCGCTTATAGTTATGCTGGAGGCGCTTAAGGTTATAAATGTGTGACTTGCTAGCGATATAACAGAAATGCCTTTGAGAGCCTAATATTAGGATTAACTGGCTGATATCCTAAAAAAGAGGTAGCCGTATACAATGCTTAGCGCGCTAATATGTAAGGTACATGCCTATTTAGCAGTTTAAACAAAATACAAATAAACAAATAGATAGTAGACAGCAGGTAACATCTAGTGGAGATGACATAAGGACAATTCGTACTTTCCATGGCTAGAATATCTGGGCTAGGCTAGACATATTAAACATACTTGCGTCGGACATAATAACTCTTAGTTTCTTTGGTGTTCATGCCATATAGTATTATTACAGTAAATCATGCTAGGCTAAGTACTGGTCGTACATGTGGCTATAGGTGCATTGCACCTTTTCATAGTGCAACACAATTCTGTAGGGTAGTATAAGGCTTATGTGTGCGCATGGAACAGAGTTAGTAAATCAATTGTATGTTATAATATAAGTTAGTGGGTTATCTGCTTTGCACTGGGAGATACAACATATAAAACGTAAATAAGAGTCGCAGTGGCAATAACTGTTGAAATAAAAAGTTACTGGTAACGGTCTGTCGCAGCGGCAGCAACTGAAGAAAAGATTTGTAGTCACTGGATGTGAGGAGTCCACATAGCGATGGCTGTAAGCGTGCCCTCTAAATGCAGGAGTAATATGTCCATCTGAGGGGCGCTGAGATAGGCCCTTTAGCCGATACCCAGTGCCTGGGCATGTTTCTTGCCGTCAGTGCTTGGCTCTCGGTGATGCTTGGTGACATTTCTGCCCCAGATTTTCAGGGGGCCTGAGCCCGATGTGGGTACAGTCTCTGTGCCCCTGCTGAGCTGGTCCATCTTTTCTAGGTAAAGAGTGGAGTCCTTGCTTGGTTTGCAGGGGAGGCTTGTGGGGTGCCACCCAGGTTCCTTCAGCGGTGCGGGTTTACGTTGCTGGGCTAAGTGTGGGGTCCGGGGGGTTCCCTGTGCTAGTCGGGATTGTGAGCTGTAGTGTTCGGGATGGCTACCACGGCGGTGCCCTGCCTGTAACTGTGGTGTTATCACCCTCCATGTAGGTCTTCGCTTACTTTGTCACCTATGGGCTGCTTTGGGGGTGCGAGGGAGGGTCCGGCCTATTAGGCGCCGGGTTGCCGGGCAGATCCATGCCTCCACTACCTTGATCGCCACCTTGAAGGCCTGTCTTCGGGCATAAAGTCGTGACCACAGTTTGGTATACAGCTTATTGTAGAGCTCCTCCGTGTTCTCGGGCGGTAGGTGAAGTGTGCGGCGCCTTGCAGGCCGCATCTCTCCCTCCTGTCTAAGTTGCAGAGCCGAAGTGTGCTTGTCCGCCATTTTGGAGGCCCCCGCTCCCGTGCTGCTGACATGGGCTACAGGCTTGTTCGGAGATTGCTAGGTTCTCCGTCTGACGGGGATCGGGATATCCCCCGCCGATCCATAGGGGGGGGGGAAGGTTTCGTTCCCAGCTTACTAGTGTCTGGGTGCATCTGGCGGGAAAGCGGCCGCCTTTCTCCGCCTCCTCCTCCGGTAGGCCTTAGTCCGCAAATGCGGTGCCCGGGGGACCCCAGCGCCGTGTTCAACATCTTCGGGTTCAGGTCGACTGCCCCGGTCCAATGAGCCCACTTACAGGAGGGTGAGTGCACTTTATTTCGGTTTAGTTGTGGTTTTCGTGCTTGTTTGTCAGGAGCTGTTGCAGAGCACGTCTGCCCTGCTCGCTGGTCAGACTCCGCCCCGATGCCTTGTCATTCTTAAAGGCATGCAAAGACACGTGGGAGTTGTAGTTCTACAACATCTGGGGATCTACCATTTGAGCACCCCTGATCTAGAGAGTTGGGCATAGAAAAATGATCTCATCAGCTACCTCAACCAAAATGGAGTCTGCATGGACTGTATATTTATATGTCGAAAAAAGAATAAGAGTACTGTTGGCTAAAATGAGAAATATTATAACAACACCTAGACACTTAGACATACTTGGAAACTAGAGGACGATATATCCTTGCTGGTGAAACATATCTTTTTGTGTCGACCATATACCATTTGATTGTCAACATACAGTATGTGTCATATACATGACTGAATACTCATATCCTTTAATGGAGTTGTGAGCGAGGACAGTTGCAAAGTATGTTAAACTCAGTTCTCCCCCAAGAGCAGTTATATGTAGATTATACCAACATTATGAAACTTTTTTACATTTTATTCCATGCTGATAATATCACTTGTAATAAAATTGCTACAATCATTTTAGTTTGCCACTTGACCCCTTGCCACCAAAACAATTGGAAGAAACAAATGGAATCGTATCTAAAACCTCTGGAACGTCATGACAAATGCATGTTACTTGATCTGGTGTCAGTCCTTCTACTTGTTGTAGTTGTTCTGTGTGTCTTTGAATGTCATCCTGTATGCGATTTTTATTGAGGATGGACTTCAAAATACATTCTATAAACGTATCACCATTGCTATTATATTTTGACTGCGACTATCTTCTGAAAACGATGTGCTTTTGTAAGTAAAGTGAAGTTGACTGGTCGATGAAGGATTGTTAGATGAGAGTTGTAACAGTCACAGCACAATGGAATGTAAAAATCAGAAACATTCTTGTTTTATGTTAACTGAGTGTACTGACATCTCAAACAGCAACGCAGCTTTAAAATCTATAACACTGGCACACATCTGTTTGTCCCTGTACGGAATTCAGGTACTTTGCATGGATGCCAAGAGGCTCCGCTGGAGTAATACAACTTAATTTACTACTATGCTTATAGTTTAACAAATATGTGTAATTTAAAGCTTCTGGACAGAAACCATTATACAGATTTTCTGGCTCTGGCACAGAGAGATTTTCCTTGATGCAAATTATCTATCCACATGTCCTCATTGTAATTCATTCCTTGCTCTGTAGCTCATAGGAAATAAGGTTATAAACCTATGATTAATTCAAGTTTTGGACCGCAGTACAATTTCTATAAGAAAGTTTGTGAAAGGACATATGGGCATCATATCCATAGTGCAATTATACAAAGTTCCTAGTAAAGGGATACGTTGCTTGGAAATTAGGCTCAGATGCATCACAGTACGAAGAACTGTCTTACAGTTACCCTGACTTGCTCTTACTTGGATCATCAAAGTACCAACGTTCTGCAGAGATGGAACCCAATAGTAGCTCCATCAAAAAAGGTAATGTAGCTCCTATAAGACAATCAGATCATGCAGTCATGTATCAATCATTAACCAGCTCAATCAGATCAGATAGTGACTTTAGAATAACCTTGCAAGGTGGTTCCCTACCCAATCCTTTAAGACAGGGTTTGGTCATTCCTCAAATCTGTTCTTTAGGATATACTGGCAAAACCAAGGCTGTCAATGTGTCAGGATGATTGGGTTGGGACCTACTGAACTAGTATACCAGTTAACAATATGCATATTCACACAAGATATTGACCTGACCTTATTTTTTGCTAAGTTGTAAACAGTTAGCTGAACACAGCCTGCCCATTGACATATCTGATGAGAATAAGCCTATACTATGAGCATATGTTTAATACACAATGACTTAAAGGGACACTATAGGCACCCATACCACTTCAGCCCATTGAAGTGGTCTGGGTGCAGTATCCCAGGTCCCTTAACCCTGAGCAGGTAATTATTGGAATTTTTAACTCCACCTCAAGTGGCTGTCTCCCAGGAGACTCCCTGGACAACGCAAGAAACATGGGACGCAAGAAACATGGCGATTTTAGTCCTGGAAGCTGTAGAATTTGGTTTTGTTAATGCAAATATTTTTTTATTTTTTTATTATTATGAAATTTTGGTTTACAGGCATAGATGAACAGAACATCAAGGCAATTCGGACATTCAACGTAATAACATTTTGTACAATTACAACAAACATACCCGGTGTTCATGTTCTACAGACTGTTAATATAGGACAGACTTCACTATGCCTCCTGCTCCCCACCTACCAGTACACGACCTCTGCTCTTCATATCACACACATCCAATACACACATATATCACACACAGTCAATACAACAATTACAAATATTACACACAGCCAACACATAGCATACATATCACACACAGCCATCACTCCTATCACACACAGACACCACACACTACCTCATATTATTATGAGATTTACTACAGCAGAGCTCTCTCATACAAAATGCAATATGTAGCTGTCCTCCGAGCTCCAGCCAATCAGAACGTTGCCGCGGATTACTACAGGAAAGCTCTGGCACTGTAAGTGCCTGATCTCACAAGACAGTTACTTATGGTCTTGCACCCGGTGGAGGCGCCAACCAGATTCCCAGCATACTGGATCACCAGAGTACAGCATGCCCACCTCCCTGCATGGTAATAACAGGGAAGAGGGAATAATTTTAGTTTTTAAATAATTATTAATTTAATAAAACCTATATACAGACACTACACACCTATTGACATACACTGTTCATGGATAGAGGGGTATGATGGAGGGAGGGGGGGCGCTGTGAAGATTTTTCGCACAGGACATCTTGAGGCCTAAGGCTGGCCCTGGTTACAGCTAATCCGAAACCCTGCCTAACCCAAAGTTCCTTAATTCTCAAGTTGGCAGGCTGATATCTATCAATGAAAGGTTTACCGAGAGTTAAGTTCCCAAAATAAGGGGTGGAAATAATGTGCTAAACACCTTGCTGAGCATGATCGGGGCTCTGTATAACACCATCTGGATTGACACAGGATGACGTCTTTGTATGATGAATCTTAGCCTGAGCTGTCTTTCCTCAAAACCTGTGTAAATGCAACCACAGTCTAAGTAAACTCTCTCAAAAATTGTGTCCTAAAGGTTATAACAAATTATTCCATTCTTAAGCCATTCAGTCTCAGGATGGCTGAGAAAAGGCAAAGTGAAACTTAAATAATTGGTTTAACCTGATCCCCTGTGGCCATGCTCTACCTCGTGAAAAAGACAGTTGTAAGCATATTGTAAACATAATTATCCTGAGTAAGGTTTTCATTAATCTTAACCTAAACCACAGTCTGACATCCATCAGATTATTTGTGTTTAACCAGCACCTGCCTGTACTTGCACTTGCTACAAACTTCTCGTGTGTCTGGTTTGAAAATCACAGAGTAACCTGTTCTCTTATTGAGAATGATGGAGCATGTACAGGCAGTGGCGTACATACCAGGGTCGCAGGGGTCGCGGCTGCGACCGGGCCCGGCCCACCAGGGGGCCCGGCCGCCCTGCGACCCAGGTATGTACCCACAGGGCCAGCCTTCTTCTGATGGGGGGCCCAGGAGCCGGCCACCTCCGGGCCCCCCGAGGCTGGCCCTGCTGTCACCCGGCTGGCTGACGGGCGCGCGAGGGAGCACTGTCCCCTGGGTGCTCCCTCTTCAGCTCCCTCGCGCACCGCACTGAAACCGGAGCCGGAAGATGACGTCATCTTCCGTCTCCGGCATCAGTACGCGGTGCGCGAGGGAGCTGAAAAGGGAGCACCCAGGGGACAGTGCTCCCTCGCGCGCCCGCCAGCCAGCCGGGTGACAGCCTGGCCAGCAACACCACTGGACCCCAGGGAATCCCCCCAGCTCTCCCACAGATAAGGAGGCTGGGGGGATTAAATAAAAAAACAAACGTTTGAGTGTGTGTGTTAGTGTGAGTGTGTGTGTTAGTGTGTGTGTTAGTGTTAGTGAGTGTGTGTGTTAGTGTTAGTGAGTGTGTGTGTTAGTGAGTGTGTGTGTTAGTGAGTGTGTGTGTTAGTGAGTGTGTTAGTGTTAGTGAGTGTGTGTGTTAGTGTTAGTGAGTGTGTGTGTTAGTGTTAGTGAGTGTGTTAGTGTTAGTGAGTGTGTGTGTTAGTGTTAGAGTGTGTGTGTTAGTGTTAGTGAGTGTGTGTGTTAGTGTTAGAGTGTGTGTGTTAGTGTTAGTGAGTGTGTGTGTTAGTGAGTGTGTGTGTTAGTGAGTGTGTGTTAGTGTTAGAGTGTTAGTGAGTGTGTGTGTTAGTGTTAGTGAGTGTGTGTGTTAGTGTTAGAGTGTGTGTTAGTGTGTGTGTTAGTGTTAGAGTGTGTGTGTTAGTGTGTGTGTCTGTTACTGAGTATGTTTGTGTGCGTCTGTCACTGAGTGTGTGTCTGTCAGTAAATGTGTGCGTCTGTTCGTGAGAGTGTGTGTGTGTGTGTCTTAAGCACTTACCTTTCTCCAGCGCCGGACTCCCTTAACACTGGGGATCTCTCCATCCCCATCCGCCTCTCAGCTCCGAATACACATGTGTGGCAAGAGCCACGCGCGCATTCAAACTGCCCATAAGAAAGCATTACTCTGTTTGGCAAGTTTAATCTCTGGGTCTATTCCATGATAATTGCTGTCTTGGTTTCTATTATCTTGCTTGAAGAACCAACGAACTGGTCATAGTCTTCCACACAAAATTAGGATATGGCCTTCTCTCAGTGTGGAAAGCTGCCTATCCTGTTAATGGCATTTTGTTATTTCTACATTAAATGGTTACTCCAACGTCTGCTTTTAGAAGTGGTCATAGAGCAAGGAATCTGTATGTCAGGGGTGGGGAACGTCTTGCCCACGGGCCGTATAAGGCCCACAAAATAATTTGGTCCGGTCCATAGAGAGCCGTCTCTGCTGTCTGCCTTTCTTGGGCCAGTGGGGAGATTAAAAGATCTCCCTCACCAGCTTCCTGGCAGTTTGTAAAGGGAGACAGAGGGAGGTAGGACCTGGGAGAATTCAGGATAGGAGGAGGACTCCAGAGACTGTGATTCTCTCGCGAGCAGGCAGGAGGAGCATTGTAGCACGTTACCATGGCAATGTTCCGACACAGTGCTGTGTTCTCGGGGAGAAAAGAATGAAGTAAGCCAGGCCCAGAGGAGGCGGGCTGAAAGCTAGCCGGATAGGAGGCATGTGTGGGTGTGGTGAGTGTAGGTGTCACAAGTGGGGGTGTCACTTAGGTTAGAGGTAGGGTGGTGTCATATAAAGAGCAGTCATTTTGTCCCCTTACCTCAGCCATCTTAGAAATAACGGCTGGTAACATCTTCTTTTCCTTGCTGCCTGTTGCCACTGCTTGTTCCACGACCAGGGCTTAGGGATATTGACTCCATCTTAGCTGCCCTCAGGGCTGAGGCCCTTCAGGATGGTGGCCAGCACCTGCAGTCCCAGCTGGCACGGATGCAGGGTGCTGCTCTGGTGGCTGCTCCCTCTTCCAGCAGCCACGGTGCCCAGCGACGTCGTGCGCGCCCCCCTACCCAGTATAGCTCCTCACGGGAGGGTCGGGTGAGGGGCAGGAGCAGGAGCCCTGTTGCCGGCCCGCGCGCCAGGTCCCCTGCGGCTTCACGTGCTCCCAGCACCTCCTCCCCGAGCGGATCTCGGGGAGGCCGGCAGGTGGCCGCACGGCGGGCTGACGTAGACCACGCTGCCTCCGACCTTCCACCTCATCCGGTCTCGCGGGCTTTGAGGCAGACAGCCGCGAGACCACAGGTCAGGAGCTCGTGGGTGGTGCAACGTGCACCAACTACCCGCTCTGCGCAGACTGGATCTCCGGCGGTCCGGGGGCAGGTTACCCCCTCTTTTGGATGGGTGAGTAGGCCTGCATTGCCTAATCTTCACAGCAGCCCCCCCCCCCCTCTCTCCCTCCCCACCCTGTCTCCCCTGGGTCTGCACCTGCCACCTCTTCTGCTGTTCCTCCACCTACATCTGATCCCTTAGCGGCTGGGGCCTATTCTGTTTCCCCTGGGCCTATCCCCACCCTTCTCCCTTCCTCATTAACTGGCCCCCTCATGGCTGGGGCCCTCTCAGTTTCCCCTGGACCTGCCCCTGCCGTTATATCTGCCCCATCTGCTGGCCCCCTCATGGCTGGGGCCTATTCTGGATTCCCTGCCCCCCATCATAGTAGAGTGACACTCACCTTTCCAGGCACTCTCGCAGATGGGTCCCAATCTGCCCCTCCTGGCTCTATGCCTGCTGGTTTCCCAACTGTTTCCCCAAGCACCTGCACGGCTGGGGTGGGTGGGCTGGGTCACTTTTCACCTATATTGTCTCCTCAGATTTACCCTGGTCGTCTAACAGTGCGGTTTCCTGATGCTGTGACTGGTGCAGTTCCTCCTGCGGTCACAGTTCCTGTGGGGCCGTTGCAACCTGGTGCCCAGGTTATGGTGCCGCAGCTGCCTTCACATTCATTTTCGGACGGTGAGTATGCTGGTTCACCTGGGTCTGGGGGTATTGGCGCAGTGGGTATACCTGAACGGGATTCTTTACTACAAACCATGAGACATGCTTTGCATTCTCTTGAGAAGGGCTCTCTCCCGGGGGTTCCAACCCCCTTGCCCCTAGACGATCAGCTTCGCTCGGGTTGGGCAGTTAGCGGGGGGTCTAATCACTCGGGGGTCACATGCCCCCCCGGAATCAGTCCCCTTGGAGGCGGGACTTGTGCCCCCCGCAGGGTCCGTGGGGGACGCCGCCGTGATTTCTGGGGCCGGGGTTGCTCTCGCTGCGCATGGGGCAGCCTACATGTGCTGGTCAGGCCCGCTTGGCCTCCATTTGACTCCGGAGTTGCGAGCCAAGGTAGAAAAAGGGGAATTTGTAGAAATCTTCTCTATCCTCCCTATGGAGGATCTGCCTCGGGTTGATTCGGATGCGAAGGAGTCAGAAAAGGACATGGAAAAGTTTTGGTATCGGAAGATACCAAAAACTTTTGGTAATTGGATCAGGGCTTTTTCTATCCTGGCTAGTGTAATAGGCGAAAAGTCTCCTAACAAATGCTCTTCCCTGTTTTGCTACCAGGATATGATATGGAATGCATGCCAGATTTATGGCGGGCTAGGCTCTTGGCGTTATGATGAGCAGTTCCACCAACGCTTAGCTGTTCGCCCTTCCCTGGGTTGGGACCAAATGGATATCGGCTTGTGGTTGGCCATCATGACCCGCCCGGCATCGCATCAAGGGGGTCTCTCATCTTTTCTTGGGGGGGCCGGCGCGGGATCTTCAACCACCGCGTCGGCCAGTCACCGCAGAACGGGCTGTTGTTGGCAGTATAATGACGGACAACGTAAATTCGGTTCGGGTTGCCGTTTCAAACATGAATGCTCTGGTTGCGGCGGATCACACCCCGCTTCCAGATGCTTTAAGCGAGGCAAGGTTAGCGAAAAAGGTGATGCCATGGGAGCTAAGGGCGAAGACGCCAGTGGACGTCGACGCGATGCTAACCGTTGCTAAAGCTCTATAGGAATAAAAAGGCGGCTGCCTTATTAATGGAAGGTTTCAGGCATGGTTTTTGAATTCCCCACCGGGCTCGGCCGGCGTCCAGTTCATGCCGGAACTTGCGTTCAGTCTCTGACCACCCGGACCATCATCTCCTAGGTTGTTCTTTTGAAGGGCACTACTACGTGGATATGTGCCTCCCGATGGGTTGTGCAATATCCTGCTTCTATTTTGAATGTTTTAGCTCCTTTCTGGAGTGGGTAGTGAAAACGGAGTCTGGTTACAACTCCCTCCTTCACTACCTAGACGATTTTCTGTGTGTTGGTCCCGCGCATTCCCCGACATGCGCACACATTTTGCAAGCAGTAGCGGATGTGGCCTGTGAGTTCGGCGTGCCTCTAGCGCCCGAAAAAACGGTGGGCCCTTCCCCATGCTTATGCTTTCTGGGGATCAAGATTGATTCTGTTGTCGGGGAATGTCGGCTCCCGGCGGACAAATTGGCCGATCTACGGGGGGTGGTGCGGGAGGCGGGTTCCCTGCGAAAAATTACATTACAGCGGCTTCAATCCCTCCTAGGCAAGCTGAACTTTGCCTTTGGGCAGAGTGTTCAACAGGCGCCTCGCGGCCGCCACGGCTGGAATCTCCAAGTCGTTCCATTTCATCCACTTGACTAAGGCGCTCAGGGAAGACTTGGCAGTCTGGTCTGTTTTCCTAGACGGGTACAACGGTAGGTCTTACTGGCAGCAACCAGAGGTTTTGAATGCAGCGCTTCACCTGTTTACAGACGCTGCGGGGTCAGCTGGTTTTGGGGCTATTCTGGGGACACAGTGGTGCGCGGAACCTTGGCCCAGGGCTTGGGTTGACTCAGGCCTGACCAAGAACATCCTGGTGGCGGTCCATCTATGGGGGACGGAGCTCAAGGACCGGCGAGTCGTGTTCCACTGTGACAACTTAGGCGTCGTACAGGCCATTAATAACGGCTTCCTCCCCTCCGGTGGTTAGGCTCTTGCGGCAACTGGTTTTGCGATGCTTGTCTCTGAACGTGACATGCCGCGCTGTGCACATTCCAGGTGTTCTGAATACCACGGCTGACGCTCTTTCTCGTTTTCAATGGCAGGTGTTTCAGGCGGTCGCTCCGGGAGCAGATATGGAAGGCCTCTCCTGTCCCAGAGAACTATGGTCCCTTGGCCTGAGCGAATAAGGGATTGGATACGGTCCTTGGTGTCAGAGGCAACATGGGTCCGGTATGGTAAGGCTTGGGGGTATTGGGTCGCGCTGGAACAGGATCTTGGAGGGTACGCTTCCTCTGCCGAAAGAGTCCAAGGTTTGTTACGATTACTCTGGTTCTGGGAGGCGTGTGGGTGTTCCCCGGCTACTGTGTCGGGGAAGCTATCAGGCCTTAGTTTTTGGTTTAACCTAACTCAGGTCCCAGATGTTACAAAAGATTGCATGGTCACGCTTGCGATGCGTGGTTGGCGTAGGGGCCCTTGCGTGCGGGATTCTCGTAGGCCGGTTTCGGGGGCGCTGTTGCTGGGGATCACCTCAGATTTGTTATTCCGCTCCAGAAGCTTGTTTATTTCTAGTTGCCTTCACTTTCGCCTTTTTTGGGGCCCTCCGGATCGGGGAACTAGTGAGCCCAAGCAGAGGGACCTCAGGAGGACTGTTGTTTCACGATGTGTTCCTCGTGAGTGGTGCAGTACGTTTTTTGTTGCGACGGTCCAAGACTGAAGTTCTGGGTAGGGGAGTATGGGTTACCCTCCGCTCCATCTCTAATTCGTCTGTTTGCCCTGTCTCGGCGTACCAGTCCTACTGCTCTATACGCCCGACTTCAGCGGGCCCGTTGTTGATCCACGAGGATGGTGCCTACCTGTCTCGTTTTCAGTTCCTCAGGGTATTCCGGTTGGCGCTTGACCGGCTGGGAATCCCGAGCAAAAATTTTGGGGGTCATTCCTTCCAGATTGGGGCTGCAACGGAAGCATCTCGGCTAGGTTTCTCTGATCAAGCGATCCAGAGGATTGGTAGGTGGGAATCTGGGAGGTTTCGGTCTTATGTACGGCCTATGCGTCTGATAGATACCCCCCTTGTGTTTTCTCTGCAGGGCCCGGCCGATGGATCTGGCTGATCGTGCATTCATACATTTACTGGGCAGGGGTACGCCCGGGTGGGACACATCTCGGAATTCCTCGGGAGCTGGTGGATGTCCGATGGTTCGGGTTCCGGGGCATGCGATGGGGCCAGCTCTTGCCGGAGGTTGTACAGCTGGCTACGTTTTGGGGGGCCCCTGATGTATTGGTAGTACATCTGGGGGGCAATGATCTGCGGGCGCTGCCCGCGTGGCGTCTAGGAGAACTAATTAGGCGTGATTTAGCGCGCTTGCGAGTCCTGTTCCCGCAGCTTTGCTTGGTTTGGTCAGGGATAGTGTCCAGGAACTATTGGGGGTGCGCGCAGGATCAGGGGGCTATTGAGAACTGCAGGGTTAAGATCAACAAAAGGGTGTCCAAATTTGTGCTCGGAGTCGGAGGTGTCAAGGTGCGACACCGAATATTCGAGAGGGAGGCAGCGATCTATTTTCGCCCGGACGGGGTCCATCTGACCGACGTGGGGTTAGATTTATTTAATTTAGCGCTGCAGGATGCGCTTGAGCAGGCCATGGCGTTGGTTGGGAGTCGCGCCCGCTGATTTAGGCTTAAATGCAGCAGGCGCTAGTGGCGGGTATGGTCCTTGCTGAACCAGTTGGGAAACGGAGTACACTGGAAGAAGGAATGCTGGGCCTGGTCCCTCCCCTAACCTCGGAAAATGTATTGGTAATTGGGCGTGCCCCCCATGACAGGAAAGGCGGCCAGGGGTTAGCATGGGGAATTGGAAGGCCAAGGTGAAGGACAGTTATCTTGGACGAGGGGGGAGGGTAGGTACCCTGGAAGGGGGTACTCCGGTTGGCAAGGACGAGTTTGAGTTACGTCTTACTCATATTAAGGATAGTTATTATTGGTTATATATATTTATATATATTTATACTTGTTATTTATAAATAAAGCTGTGGCCTGTTTATACCACATTTACGTTTCTTGGTCTTAATTGGTGGAGGATGGGGGGGAGTGGGTTTTTGGGTATATTGGGTTGCACCACACAATAACCACTACCTGCACACATGCAGCAGGAAGTAGATGCAGGCTGAAGTGTACGTGCCCCCACTGGACCACCAGGGCTTGCAGGGATACGTCCCCTCCTTCCTGGCCAATGGTAAGAGGGGGAGGGGGGTGCATAAAGCTTTTTTTCTCCTTTTTAAATAAAAAATATAGATTTTCTCTCTGATCCCCTTTACAAGACTATAGACCCTGTTTTTTTTTTTAAATTTTATATGTAGCTATTTTAACAATTTAACATAATTAATAGCACATAAACACCTGTGTCAATATCACCCTATATCCTATAAACCTAATCCTAAATTGGTTTGCAGTAAAAAAATATTTTGATAATTTTTTATTGACCAGTAAAAATAAAAGTAGGTTTTGCCTGATTAGCTGTATTTTGTAAATTTTTCACATGACAGTGTGCGGTATCATTGCATTTGCATATTATTGTTGTAAGTGTATGTTTTGTGGGTTTGACCCTGATCCCTGCACCCCAATTGTTTGAAAAACGGATTGCCATCAACATCATTCGATTTTTTTTTAACACTATACCACCAGTGTATGTTGGTTGTTCTTTTATTTTTTATTTTTGTATAATTCTCTTTTTTTGATGTGCTGAGTAGGTACAACCAGAACAGAACATACAATACAGGTTCAGCAACAGATATTCCTAGTTGCCTAACAATATACATGTAGGAAACCCTCTCACACACACTACACCCTCACACACACTGCACCCCTCTCACACACACACACACACACTGCACTCCTCACACAAACACTGCACGCTCACACAGACACAATGCAAACCCTTACACAGACAGAATTCACACCCTCAAACACACACATACACTGCACCCCTCACACACACCGCACCCCCTCAAAAAACACTGCACCCACTCACACACACACACACACTGCCCCCTCACACACACTGCACCCCTCACACAAACACAGCACCTTCACATACACTGCCCACCCTCCCACACACACCCTGCACCCACTCACGCACATATACTGCGAGTTGCAACATCATCAATACCAGCTAACATCGCACACATCACCAATGAGAAGCAGTTCCGGCCATCACATTAGGAGTGAGTTAATGTTTGACCAAATACAGCAGACTCATTTTTAAGCTGATCATTTTGTATGGCCCGCGAATGATGTTATAAGTTTCCAAATGGCCATTGGCAGATAAAAGGTTCCCCACCCCTGCTGTATGTGCTGCAAGTCTGCTTGAAATTCTGTATATAAAGAGATATCTATATTTTGTGCCGGGTCTAGTAGCACCTCCAGCAGATGTGACTTATGCAGCCTGGAACTGTGTTCTGGACTTCCTAACGTTAAATCTGTGCAAGATTTACATCTGTAATCAACACACTCCCTGCACTGGCTACAGGTGTAATCAGTTTCTTCAAACAATGTCCCTCAATTGACCTCCCTCCTTCTGTAATGCAGCCCTGCCTCACTCCAATTCCTCCTCCCTCCCTGATAACACATACCTCTATTGACTTACATGTATACCTACAGGCTACTTCCCCTCCCCTTGTCAACCATTTTGGCATCCCATACACCCTCCCTCCTTGCAATACTGAACTCTAATTGGAGCCATGCATGTGCATGTACTGAAGGTACATCAAATGATTTGATTGGACGCCAAAACAGCAGAGGATAATGTGGCATTGACGACAGGACGGTAAATCTTTGGAGAGAACTTGGCCCAGCACTTGAGTCCAGCTCATTTTTAACCTATATTAAAAAAATATTCCTACAAAAACAGGGGAGAGGGGGTTGAGGATGATGGGATTTTTAGTCCTAGAGATCTTTCAAAGTGTTGCGTTTAGGCTAGTGACAAATGTAAGAATAACCAACATACCTACAGTGCCAGGCAGTGCAGAGAGCCGTGAAGCCTTTTCTTGACTCTACATATCAAAAAGGTGTGAGAGACGGCACACACAACGGCGGATTTCCTAAACTAACCTGGCACGTTCTTCTTCCAGCCCTGGGACCTTCTAGGGCAGCATCTCTCTACCAGCAAACAGGACAACCACTTCTTGCCAGAAAGGGGGCCCTCCTGGGGGTTTCACTAATCAATATCTCTTATTGTTCCTAACCTATTCCATCGTGTCAATTACTCTTTTTTACTCACCTCCTATTTTCCAGCCTAGGACTGGGTTTATTTTATCTTGTTCAACAAAACAACAAAAATGTGTGCTGTTTCCTACATGTATATTGTTAGGCAACTAGGAAAATCTATTGCTGAACCTATATTGTATGTTTTGTTCTGGTTGTACCTACTCAGCACATAAAAAATAAAGAATTATATATATATATATATATATATATATATATATATATATATATATATATATAAAAGAATAACCAATATACTCTGGTGGTAAAAAAAATAATAATCTATGGCAATCCGCTTTTCAAATAATTGGGGTGCAGGTATCAGGGTCAAACCCACAAAACATACACTTACAACAATAATATGCAAATACAATGATACCGCACACTGTCATGTGAATAATTTACAAAATACAGCTAATCAGGCAAAACCTACTTTTATTTTTACTGGTCAATAAAGATTTATCAAAATATTTTTACAGCAAACCAATTTACGATTAGGTGATATTGACACAGGTGTTTATGTGCCATTAAGCATGTTAAATTGTGAAAATGGCATAATGTAAAAAATACAAAACATAAAGTCTGGCATACATCCAGTTGGAATTAAATAGCCCTTCTCTACAGTAATGTATTCCATTGAGCATATTTACAAATTAATGACATATCACTATTAGAATAATTAGTCCACATGTAGGGATTTGCCAAAGCAAGGTAAAGCCGTATCTGAAATCGTCTGTAATTGTTTTTGTTTTTTTGCAATTGGTAAGAAATCCTTTGTTGTCTATAATTAAATAAAAATAAAAAAAGGCTGATAGAAAAATCAGACAACATGAAAAAAATAAAAAAATTGGGGAAAAATAGCATAATAAACAAATCTTATGTATCTTATGGTATATTCAAAAAACCTCAGAGAATGCCAGCAAGTCAGAAATGGTAAGTGTATCAACTTCTTAAGGGCAGATCACCGAAATGTTATGTACGTATCCAAACAGTGCTCTGCTTTTGAAGTGGAAGTATTTAAATGCGGCCATTCCTTTAATTCCAAATGTTTGGTTCTGTTAGTCCCCAGAAAAAAATCTTTATTAAAAAAAATAATAATAATAAGTTTAAATAAAAAATAACTTGACTGAATTTAAAAAAAAAAAACAGTTAAAATAGACATGTTGGTTCCTTTAGGCCAGGAATTAAACTGTAATCGTCCCACATCGATACTGCAAAAAAAAAAAAAAAAGAAAAGAAAGCCGTGTGCTAAGCACAAAAATTGTTTTAGAATGGAGAAAAAATTCCCAGAAATGAAACAGATTTGAACAGGGAGCAGATTGTATTTTTGACAGGATTCTGATGCCTTGTTGGATAGAAGTGTGGGTTTGGAATGCCCAGCCTGACGAAGCAGTCAGATTTCAAATTAAAAAAACATGTTGGAATAAAACAAGCTGTGAAAAAAGTGCCCCTCGCAAGAACTCTATTAATTGAAACCCAGGAGGCCTACAACCAACGAATGCATAGAATCTGGCCCTGGAGACTTTGTCTCCCTGAGTGATGGGCAAGTTTATCCCTTCAGCTAACAGGGCCACTGGGACTCATTCTCCTGCAGCCCATAAAATTTTCATGGCTGCCGCATTAATAGCGTTTCCTTTAAACGCTGCTTAGGCTGTAATGACTTTAAAAAAAAAATGCAATGAATTCTGAATCACTAGCCCTTGGAAGGCTACAACCTGTTTTACTGAGTAACAGTTAAATCACATCATCTTTGTATGTCCCAGACATCAGAATTAGAATGTAGATTGCAAGCTTCGAGGGTTGCCCATTAGATCATGTACAGATGGTTAGAGTGTGTTTTTTTTTTCTAAAGTAAGAACAATACCCAAATAAAGTTAGGACACAGTGTCTAAAGAAAGACTTGTCAATGTATAGCATCAATCACTAGCAGAGGTTGACAATACATGACAAAAGTCTGAAGAAAGTTATAGCCCTCTGTTATAACACTAAATTGTAATATACATAGTTTAAATAGCATTGATAGCAGAGATCTTGGGTAGGCAACCAATGGCAACGTTGTGAACTGCATCTCCCCTGACGCTTTGCCAGAATTATTGGTGTCAGAGCATTATGGGAAATGTAGTCCATAACATTTGGAAACGCAAACGTTGCCTACCTCTGTCTATATCAAATAATCTTACTGTATCATTATGCTATTCCTGTGTGCCAGACCCAATTCAATATAGTGAATTAACATTACATTTATAACTTATTCTAGGAAAACAAAAATAGTACAATTTACTGTTATAATTAAGATTAAATATTATTAATTTAGATTACATTTTCTCCAAGGGCAATATATTAACATTTTACAATATATACATACCTCCATATGAGTATATATATATATGAGTATATATATATATATATATATATATATATATAATGATGTGTAGTGAGGGCTTCTGGGTATGTAGTTTGGATCCTGTTACATGTTGGGAGATATGAGATGATATAGATTTAATACTGTGTGCTCAATCAATGAAGGAAATTAAAAAAAAATATCTAACAAACATACATAAACGTTGATTGTCCATTTATTTATATATAGGAGTAATTGTCTTTAAAACATCCATTTGATTGTCCATTTATTATTATTATTATTATTGCCATTTATATAGCGCCAACAGATTCCGTAGCGCTTTACAATATTATGAGAGGGGATTTAACTATAAATAGGACAATTACAAATAAACTTACAGGAACAATAGGTTGAAGAGGACCCCTGTTGAAGAGGTGGGGTGTAAAACACATTAGGACAGGAATTTGCAATCAAATAAGGTGGGCTGCCCTTTAGGAGAGGGCAAGAGACAGGTATGTGAGGCAGGGGTTAGTCTTGGAGGCCATAAGCTTTTCTAAAGAGATGGGTTTTAAGGCACTTCTTAAAAGATGCAAGACTAGGGGAGAGTCTGATGGCGGTAGGCAGGCTATTCCATAGGAAGGGAGCGAGAAGTCCTGCAAGCGCGAGTTGGCCGTACGGGTGCGGACAACGGACAGGAAGTGGTCACGGGCAGAGCGGAGAGACCGAGAAGGGACATACCTATGGATCTGTGAGGAGATATAAGAGGGGCTAGAGTTGTTCAGTGCTTTATAGGTGTGAGTTAGTACCTTGAATTGACTCCTATAGCATACAGGAAGCCAATGTAAGGACTGGCAGAGGAGTGAGGTGTGAGAGAAACGACTAGAGAGAAAAATCAGTCTAGCAGCAGCGTTCATTACGGACTGTAGGGGTGCAGTACGGCTTTTGGGAAGACCAATCAGGAGAGGGTATCAATAATCCATGCGGGAAATTACTAGAGCATGGACAAGTTCCTTGGTAGTATCTGGTGCAAGAAAGAGGCGGATGCGGGCTATGGTTTTAAGATGGAATCTACAGGATTTGGCAACATGCTGGATGTGAGGCTCAAAGGTGAGACCAGAGTCAAGTATGACGCCAAGACAGATATAGGAGTAATTGTCTTTAAAAAAAATCTTAACTACACAAAAAAAGCTAGAAAAACTATCCTTAAACTCAATTTCTCAAACACAGACAAATAATGAGAGAGAGAAAAAAAGAAGAAGCACAAAGGAACAATTGGTAGTCCAGGCAGGTAGCCAAGGATAAGTCCTGAACTTCATCATTAGCATATTTCAGATTCTTGCCAAATATATTCCTGGAACAGGGTGTGTAACACATTACAGAGCAATATATTATGGTCAATTGGAAATTAATGAGTTAAAAACATTGGTTCATTTTTTTTCTTCTTGTTTTAGCTTCCATGTATTGTTTTGGGTTAAACATTTTCTTTTCTACAGTTATCCACCAGCAAGTATTTCAGCCACTTCAAAAAACTAGTTTTTTTAAAAAAAATATATTACATGAAAGGCTTTAGACAATGTACAGTGTTCTTTATATTCTATCACAGGGTGTGAACGTTTATTAATAAAGCAAAAAGTAGATGTGACAAAAATAAATAAAATGCCTACAGATATTTGCAAGGACCCCGAAGGCATAACTGAATGTATAGCTTAGTGAAATGGCAAACGAATGTAAACAAGAATGAATGCATGCACATACAGTAAATACAGTTAAATAATATACTTCTAAGATATAGTAATCCTTATAAACCTCTGAACTGCAAATGTAATGCCTTTCACTACATGACCCTCCCTGACTGCCGAAATAATTTGACTCATTGAAACTTCCTGTACTGTTTGAAAGTATTTTTTTTTTTTATAAAATATTTTACCAGGAAAGATACATTGAGGTTTCTCTCGTTTTCAAGTAGGGGGCGAGTTTACATTTTCAGCAATTGCACAAGCATTATATCAGTAGCAAAAAGATAGAATTGAGGGCACACCCAGCACATGCATTTCTCAGAAATGGGGTTGCTGTAAAGACCAAAATGTATACAAAACACAGATTAAGGAACAGCGCATACATAATAATACAGTTTTAAATGTTATAAGGCTACTCAATATGTTCTATCTCAACATGGGGATTTAGTTCCACCATTTGGCACTTACACTCGATTAACTGAATGTACTTTAGGTTATATTAATTTAATACTGGCACTATTTAAATAGTTGTTTGTGTCCGATATTAAAATTAGTGTAGGACCCACTGATACTGGGGTACTGTGAGGAAGTTGTGGGCTAAACCCAATATGGCTATATGGTGTAACTGATACATTTGTTTGCTAAGATTGTGATTTTATGTAGCCTTGTAAGATGTAAAACTGTATTTTTTTTTATTTGTATGTGTGTGTGCTGTCCCTTAATCTGTATTAGTCATTATATAAGTGACAAGTGTCTTCTGGCTGATAAATGTGTTCCTCTGCAGGTTGGTAAAGCCTCACTCAATTATGTTGAGTGAGGCATTATGGACGACATTTAATACTGCAAGATATAGGAAAATAAAACAGTTTAAACCGTATTGGGTATCGAAGGGTTAAAGCCCATTGACTGATTGTATATATCATTCTCTCTGTCACTGTTCTGATTATTTGATACATTTGTAAACAGCTCTGCATGAGAACTGTGAATTAAAGAGATACTCTAAGCTTCTTTAGCGAACTTGACATGTAGATCATGCCCTTGCGGGTTGGAAGAGAATGAAATGTAGCTTTGACATCACTTACCAGCTACAGTAACCAGCAAGCAGAACGTACTTTAGATTGGTGCAAGCATATTAAACACAGGAAGGTATATTATGTATATTGGAATTATATTCCTACTTGCCCTTGTATTCCAACGTCAGCAATATGCAAATGACAAACTAGAAAGAATGTGGGTACTTGTGGGTTTTCTTGTTGCAATAAAAAAAGTTACGTCTCATTCCATTTCACAAAAAAAACATTGTCGACGTTTCGCACCTCCATCGATCATTTCTCAAGACTCAGAGTCTTTCTGAATCTTAAGAAAGGACAGACGGAGATCTTAAATGAACCATGAGTGCCTATATTTATTCTGGTTTGATATATATAAATATACTATATACAGGAAATAACAGCAGTTATATTTTTGACCTGGATGAGCACCTTGGCGTAAACAAGGTATTAATGCAGAGTGCAAGGTATCTGTTATATATACATACAAAATGTAGGATGTAAAAAATACAGGTAATTATTAAGGCCAGAAGCTGTAAAATGTGTAATAGTTGTGCTGGTGCCTGGAGTGTGCACTAAAATGGGAATTTCTGGAGGAAGATTTAAATGGCAGTTTAGTATATATATCTCCAGATTTAGTTTTTTGTAAGTATTGAATGCACTCAGACTGCTGGTAAATATGCCATTCTCAGACCCACTAAAACACATATTTTGGTTATTACCGATGGCAAGCTGTTTATTTAAACTCTGAGTATTAGTCTTTCCAATTCTCCTGCTATATACATTGTATTGCTTTTTGCAAAAATACATATAGCATGATAGTGTCAAATGGAAGGTATGCTTAGGAAAACACCACACAAAGTCAAATTTAGAGTGACATGAAGCAAAATAGCGTGCCGGTTCCCATTAGAACATTTCAAACCCTGCATGCCTGGAGATTGTATTCAGCCCCACATGTTCTCTTGATGGCTCGATGACGAGTTTTTTGGTTTCAAAATTGAAATTGTTTGAACAATGGCTTCATATCCTTTATCCAGGTCCTACCCAGCTTCTGCAAATGGCTCTTTTTACTCCTCTTAGTTTCAGAATTTCTAACCGGCATGGAAAAAACTACAGTGCCCATCATGCCCCACATAGCATAGGAGAGATCTTTAGATTGGCACTTATAATACAAAAGTGAAACTCCTGGACTATCACAGTGCAGCAGAGGGGCTGGGGTTTGTGTGCCGGGAGCCCGTGTTTTTTGGCAAAAATGGAAAAACTACATTAGGTAGTGATTATAGTGTTTAAAGTGTTGATTTCAAGGGGAAACAGGATTCCTAATCAACAAAGTGTAATTTCCTTATCTTGTATGTCACCGCAGTGATGCAGGGAGCTTCGGAGTGACGGGGGGCCTGATGGTCTTCTGCCGCTTGCGACATTTGTGCCTCTGTAAAAGTGGGCGATGCTTCCGGCTTTTCACCCTTGAGGCCTGCAGCCCGGGTGGGCCAGGTAGAGTACAAGTGGGTGGGTTTAGTATTGCTGCACCCAAGGGTTCTTCCCTCAGCCACCGTTGTCTGCAACTCTGCTCACCCGTCGTCTGTGGGTCTTCCAGGTTGGTCTGGGCTACTCATTGCCACTCCCAGAGTCTGCCCCAGAAGCAGTTGATAATTGCCTCCAGACGCTGCGAAGTGTCATAGTGATGCCTTTGATTTGGTAGCATGCTCTGCCCTATGTGCTTTTGGCCGCCATCTTAGGTGCGCCTTGTGAGGGGTACCACCGCTGTGTCATGACATTAAGCTTAGGGTGTGATCTGGGCTGATTGCTCCAGACACGCAGTGAGGTGGTGTTAATCTTGAGTTAGGCGTCATCCGATGCACCCGGGTGTCCCCGACACGTCTATTGCCCTCCAGACGGTGAATGCGACCATTTTCGGGGGGGGTTTCCACCTGTATATGCAGTGTTTGTCAGGAGCTGATTCTCGGCACGTCCATGCAGCCCGGAAAGCTAGGCTCCTCTTCTCTAGTCCCTCTGTTTCTTTCCCCACACCCTTCTGTATGTTTATTTCCCCACACAGCACCTCTGTGTGCCTCTTTCATTCTCAGCACCTCTGTGTGTCTATTTATCCCCCCCAGGCCCCTCTGTGTGTCTATTTCCCCCAAAACCCCTTTGTGCTTCTCTTCCCCCAAGCTCCTCTGTGTGTTTTTCCCCCAAGCCCCTCTGTGTGTCCCTTTCTACCCCCCCAAGTCCCTCTGTGTGTCATTTCCCCAAACCCCTTTGTGTGTTCACCCCCACAGCCCTCTATGCTTCTCATCCCCCACACCTCCCAACCCTCAATTGCGTTTCATTTCCCCCCTTTGTGTCAAATTTTATTCCCAATCACTCTTTGTGTCTCATTCCCCCCCAGACCCTTTTTAAGCCTCATTTCTCTCCCACTGCATTCCCTTTGTGGTATCTGACCTTCCCTCATGTAGTGGTGGATCCTCTATCCGGTCTGACAGGAAGTGCTCATTGGGAGGGCTTCCTGTCAAACCGGGTAGGGGATACATGCAGTGACCAGCAGGAGGGGAAGTGCTGTGCACTCCACTACTGCCGTTCAGATGGCAATTGCATTTCCCCAACTGGTACACTTTAATGATATTAAAAAACCTCCAGTAATTTAAACGTGTATAGGGATTTGGGATAGTGTGCAAGTAACCTTTTTTGAGGGATTTTATTGTATGAATATCTTACTAACTGGGTTAATGTCTTGAGCCTCATTAGAGTTTATAAATGTTTTGCACATATTGTCTGATTATCTTGATTGTGGTTTATTTAATGATGATGTGCCAATTAACACCATGTTTAGCTTAGCCTTAAAGTTGGTGCTTCTGTTATTGGTGGGAAACTTGACAATATATCTAAAATATTTTACTTTCTCTTAGGTCTAAGTATCCATATATGTCTTCCTCTGTGTTGAGAAGCATTCTTGACAATGGAAGTAGAGCTTATCCAGAATTTAGTATATTTTCAATATATTTTCAAACATAAGACTTGTGTGCATGCCCAGCTAGGATCAGCAATATTGAGACTGTTCAGGACTCCAACTACTTCTTTCTTAAGTCTAGACCAGGCTTTCTCAAACTCCGGCCCTCCAGATGTTGCTGAACTACAACTCCCATGATTCTCAGCCTATCTATTTAATTCATAGAATCATGGGAGTTGTAGTTCAGCAACATCTGGAGGGCTGGAGTTTGAGGAAGCCTGGTCTAGGAATACGGAGACCCGTTCTAGTGTATTTTTTGTTGCTAGACACTTCCTTCCAACTTTTTTTAATGATGTATCAGACGTGCGTCATTCTCGAGATGCGTGCTCCGATGCATCATTCTTGCATAGGTGTACATCAGTCTTTTAGCACAGTTGGGAAGGCATTAGTTGCAACACTTGCGCACACCAAAAATGTTCGGCTCTTTGAAACTGATACGTTTCTGAGTTTTGAAAACTTTAATTTCAGTCTGATTTAAAAAATATCTGTGGAAACGCTCAAATGGAAGGAAAAGCAAGGTTCCTTTAACAAAAAAGCAACTGTTAAAGTGCATATTAGTGATTTAAAGTTGGAGGTGGCTACACGGCTTCAAATCGATTCTCAGATTCGACATGACACGGAATCGGTTGGAATTCTTATAAATTTTCAATACTGAACAAATTTATTCTCTAAATCTGTTAGTTGCTGAGATTATTTAAGCCAGTTTGGATTCCAAGCTACCATGAGCTGTCGATGGTGTTCTGTGGTTAACTCTGCTAAAAAAAAAATCCATAAATCATTTGATTTATTTTCTTTTGTCTTTTTTTTATGAAGTAAAATAACATAGAATGTAAGTCATGTATAACTAATTAATGTAAAGATAGATTAAGAATGGCATTACACAAATAATCCGCCAGTTACCATAAAGCATTTTAGAACGAAACACGTCAGCGTAATGCACAATTCACAGATGAAAGAGTGAGTTAACCCCTTCAGGACCGGACTGTTTTTGCGATGTTTGTACGTTAAGGACCAGAGCTATTTTAACACTTTTGTGGTGTTTGTGTTTAGCTGTAATTTTCCGCTCTCTCATTTACTGTTCCCATACAAGTTATATATTGTTTTTTTCAGGACAAGAAGGGCTTTCTTTACATACCATTATTTGTATCATTTCATATCATTTACTTTAAAAAAAATAGTAAAATATGGTGAAAAAACCCCAAAAAAACGTGTTTTTTGACTTCTACTTAAAAAATATTTTACTGATCTACAAAATCGAATGAAACAAACTGCTAAATAGATTAAACATTTTGTCCTTAGTTTAAAAACACCCAATGTTTACGTGTTTTTTTGCTTTTATTTGCAAGTTATAGGGCTATAAGTACAAGTAGGAAATTGCGGTTTCAAAATTTACATTTTTCAAATGTATCAATAGTGACATTGTAACACTGTTATGTCATAAATCTCCAAAAAACACCCCACATGTATATATTTTTCTTAAACTAGATAACCCAGGGTATTCATCTAAGAATATTTTGATACTTTCTATGCAGCCATTTTACCATAAACCTTTGTCAAACTTTGCATAGGTAGTTTTTTATTTTTATTTTTTTCACATAAATTGCAATTCAGGTATAAATTCACAGATTTTGTTAGGTGTCACTACCAAACAACACCCCAATATGTGTTCAGCAACATCTCCCGAGTACAGGGATACCCCCCATGTATAGGTGTTTTGGGTTGTTTGGGGGCTAAAAGGCCACATTTTGCAGGTGCGCATATCAGTTTCCCAGCTCGGAATTTTGACATGTAGTCAACCTGCATGCATGTCCTATTTGGGACATTTTTGAAGCCGGCCAATGTATTTTACCCCCATCAAACCATATATTTTTGAAAAGTAGACACCCTAGGGTATTTCACATGGTGGAATTTTTACACTTTCCATGCACTAATTCTACCACCAGGCTTTATCAAACATTGAGTTAGTAATTTTCTTTCTGTTTTTTTCACACACATTGTACTTTAGGCATGAATTAACAGATCCTGTTATGTGTCACTGCCAAACAACACCCCAATATGTGTTCAGCAACATCTCCCGAGTACAGGGATACCCCCCATGTATAGGTGTTTTGGGTTGTTTGGGGGCTAAAAGGCCACATTTTGCAGGTGCGCATATCAGTTTCCCAGCTCGGAATTTTGACATGTAGTCAACCTGCATGCATGTCCTATTTGGGACATTTTTGAAGCCGGCCAATGTATTTTACCCCCATCAAACCATATATTTTTGAAAAGTAGACACCCTAGGGTATTTCACATGGTGGAATTTTTACACTTTCCATGCACTAATTCTACCACCAGGCTTTGTCAAACATTGAGTTAGTAATTTTCTTTCAGTTTTTTTCACACACATTGTACTTTAGGCATGAATTAACAGATCCTGTTACGTGTCACTGCCAAACAACACCCCAATATGTGTTCAGTAACATCTCCCGAGTACAGGGATACCCCCCATGTATAGGTGTTTTGGGTTGTTTGGGGGCTAAAAGGCCACATTTTGCAGGTGCGCATATCAGTTTCCCAGCTCGGAATTTTGACATGTAGTCAACCTGCATGCATGTCCTATTTGGGACATTTTTGAAGCCGGACAATGTATTTTACCCCCATCAAACCATATATTTTTGAAAAGTAGACACCCTAGGGTATTTCACATGGTGGAATTTTTACACTTTCCATGCACTAATTCTACCACCAGGCTTTGTCAAACATTGAGTTAGTAATTTTCTTTCAGTTTTTTTCACACACATTGTACTTTAGGCATGAATTAACAGATCCTGTTACGTGTCACTGCCAAACAACACCCCAATATGTGTTCAGTAACATCTCCCGAGTACAGGGATACCCCCCATGTATAGGTGTTTTGGGTTGTTTGGGGGCTAAAAGGCCACATTTTGCAGGTGCGCATATCAGTTTCCCAGCTCGGAATTTTGACATGTAGTCAACCTGCATGCATGTCCTATTTGGGACATTTTTGAAGCCGGCCAATGTATTTTACCCCCATCAAACCATATATTTTTGAAAAGTAGACACCCTAGGGTATTTCACATGGTGGAATTTTTACACTTTCCATGCACTAATTCTACCACCAGGCTTTGTCAAACATTGAGTTAGTAATTTTTTTTCTGTTTTTTTCACACACATTGTACTTTAGGCATGAATTAACAGATCCTGTTATGTGTCACTGCCAAACAACACCCCAATATGTGTTCAGTAACATCTCCCGAGTACAGGGATACCCCCCATGTATAGGTGTTTTGGGTTGTTTGGGGGCTAAAAGGCCACATTTTGCAGGTGCGCATATCAGTTTCCCAGCTCGGAATTTTGACATGTAGTCAACCTGCATGCATGTCCTATTTGGGACATTTTTGAAGCCGGCCAATGTATTTTACCCCCATCAAACCATATATTTTTGAAAAGTAGACACCCTAGGGTATTTCACATGGTGGAATTTTTACACTTTCCATGCACTAATTCTACCACCAGGCTTTGTCAAACATTGAGTTAGTACATTTTTTTCAGTTTTTTTCACACACCTTGTACTTTAGGCATGAATTATCAGATCCTGTTATGTGTCACTGCCAAACAACACCCCAATATGTGTTCAGCAAGATCTCCTGAATACATTGATACCACCCATGCATAGGCTTGTCGGGTTCTTTGGGGGCTAAAAGGCCACGTTTGGCAGGTGCGCTTATCAGTTTCCCAACTTGGAATTTTGACATGTAATCAACCTGCGCCCATGTCCCATTTGAGCCAATGTATTTTACCCCCATCAAACCATATATTTTTGAAAAGTAGACAACCCAGGGCATTTTAAATTGTGGTATTTTAACACTTTTCATGCACTGAATTCTACCACCAGCCTTTGTCAAACTTTTGGATAGTAATCTTTTTTTGTTTCTTTGTCACACACATTGTACTTTAGGCATGAATTAACAGATCCTGTTACGTGTCACTGCCAAACACTGCCCAATATGTTCAGCAACATCTCTTGAGTACAGTGATACCCCCCATGTATATGGTTGCCGGGTTGTTTGGGGGCCAAAAGGCAACAATCAGAACTTGTACATGTCAGTTTTTCAACTTGATATATAGGTATGCTTGGTCTATCTTCAGTTTGACATATTTTTGTACCCCCCAGTTAATGTTACCATCATGCCAATATGTATAGTATATATTTTTATAAAGTAGACATCAAATGTTATAGAGGATGGGGTGTTTTGACTTCTTTCCCCCAACCATTTTGCCCCCCAAAGAAAGTGTAGTGGTATTTTCTTTATTCTGGTTTTTATGCACACGTCATCTGGTTTTGGACAGCTGGTTATGTGTTACTGCCAGAAAACTTGTTAGGCCAAATGTGCAGGTAGCAAATGTACATTTAGCAGCAATCTTTAAACTGACTCCTGCAAATAGAATCTAAATGGAGATTTGGGGGAAGGAAACTGACTAACAAAAAAATGGCTGCTTTCCAAAGAAACAGAAAATAAAATAAAAATTCAGGAACACTTCTTACAACTGTTCTGTGTGGTACTGCTTGAAACATGTTCCTACACAGAGTCCTGGTTTCGAAGGACAATCAGGACAGTGAAAAGGGGTGTCTGTCCTTTTCCCGTTTTTAAAACAGACCCGGCAACGTTTCTGGGGGGTTTTTTTTCTAGCAGTTGGCGGTAACTTAAATATAAAATGTCTGGACTCAGCTTGCACCGTTGTTGGAACTTGTCCATCTCCATAAATTGTTAAAGAAATTATTTTCAATTGAAATTGGAGAAAGGTGATTTTCCCTGGATTATTTTTTTTAAAAAGTAAAAATGAGTTGTGGGTTGCTATTTGCATCAGATATATAGCCACCTTTTTATACCATGCTTTGGTTTTTCGTAAAATAAGATACGGCTGCATAAGCTGATCAGCCAAATCAACACCACCCATGTACTTATTATACGCCCTGATGCAAACCGGTTTGGACTCTACTCTGCCCCGGACAGAGACGTCGGACATGCGTTCGTCATGGATGGTGGTGAGCATTTGGACATCCTTCCTGTCCCTAAATTTTAGTGCAAGCACCTCAGCTTTCCGAAGTGCTTTACATTCGCCTTTTTTTAATTTTGCATCTATGAGAGATCGTGGAAAATCTTTGGAATTTTTTCTGGCAGTGCCGCAGGCCAGTGTCTGTAAAGCATAAAGTGTTTTAAATAGACGGACACTACTATAAAAATTATCCACATAAAGGTGGTAACCTTTATTAAACAAGGGGTTTAGTAGGTCCCATACAAGTTTCCCACTTGTCCCCAGGGAGTCAGGACAGTCAGGAGGGTCCAGTTGACCATCTTTCCCCTCATATACATGAAAGGCAAATGTGTATCCGCTTTCGCTCTCACACAGTTTGTACAGTTTAATGCCATACCTAGAGCGCTTTGAGGGGATGTATTGTCTGAACCCTAATCTCCCTTTGTATTTCATTAGAGATTCATCTATGGATAAATTTTGTTGGGGGGTATAAACATCCGAAAATTTGTCCTGAAAATGGTCTAGCAGTGGGCGTATTTTATAAAGCCTATCGTATTGGGGGTGATCTCTAGGGTGACAGAGGGTATTGTCACTGAAATGTAAAAATCTCAGCAGTAACTCGTATCTGGCTCTAGGCATGGTTTGGGAGAATACTGGACTCGACATTATTGGGTTGGTGCTCCAGTATGAGCGAATCGATGGCTTTTTTATGATCCCCATGAGCATTGTGAGAGCCCAGAATTTTTTAAGCTCTGGGACATCTGTGGGATGCCAGTCATGCTCCCTGGCTGTATAGCTACCTGGATTGTTGTCAATAAATTGGGTAGCATACAAGTTAGTCTGGGAAGCAATCTCCTCCCAGATGGTATCCCCTAAAAATAGTTCTACATACTGCATTGGGGAGAAGCCATCCACATTAACATTAATGCCTGCGTTGGCACTAAAAGGGGGGACGTTGGGCTCGGCTAACTGTGGAGGTACCCAGTCCTCCTCCACATTTGGCATAGCAGAGGAAGCACAGCTTCTTTCTTCAGCCGGCTCACACACAGATGACATGTCGTCTTGACTAGACATGTCAGAAAACTGACCTGGGTCAAAATCTGACGCAGTGTCAGTGGCGTCAGAGTCTGACGCCAAGAAGGCATATGCCTCCTGCAAGTTATACATACGCTGCATGTTTTACACACGACTAAAACAAATTACAAACACACAAATTTTTTTTTATACTTTTTTTTTTTTTTTTTTTACTAAAACAGACTAAACAGCAATCCCTAAACTAACTCCTGTCACAAAAATCTAATGGAGATTTGGGGGAAGGAAACTGACTGACTACGACAGACTAAGACAGACTAAGACAGACTAAGACAGACTAAGACAGACTACGACAGACTAAGACAGACTAAGACAGACTAAAACAGACTAAGACAGACTAAGACAAATATTTTTAAAACAAATTTAACCCTTTAAGGGCAAAAAAAAAAGACAGACAGTACAAATGCACTGCTGAAACAGATCTGGCAGGGAAGGGGTTAAAATGGATTTTTAATTCACTGCTGATACTTTTTCCAACTCTCTGGAACACTCTGCTGCAACAAACTATCACGATCTCTGTCTCTCTCGCCTCACAAAACGCTACAGAGGAGAGAGGGGCAGAGATCACTGTCAAAGTGAGTGTTTGTAACACCCACTTTGACAGTAGCCAATTGTGAGCGATCGCGGATCGCTCACACACCGTAATTGGCTGTTACTATCTGCCTGGGATGTCTGGCAGATAGTTACATCATTGTACGGGCAAGAGCGATCTTTGATCGCTTCCTGCAGCCCGTTTTCCGCTATGACGGTTCAGGACCGTCAGCGGTCCAAACGCACGTTTTACCGCTGACGGTCCTGAACCGTCCGCGGTCGTGAAAGGGTTAAAGGCTATTTTGCTACATGTTATCAAGCCTATGGATTCAAAGACATTTTTTGAAATTGCATTAAATATTGAGCAGTCGATGGGTAAAAATATACCCAGAGAACATACCCAGAGAATGCATTCCTCTCTAGCGCTAATGTTTAGTTTATAAAGTTTACGTTGCTTAAAATACATTTCTAAGGCCAAGTTTTCAAGGACAATTAAAGCAATTTTCAGACAGTAAAAGTTGTACATTCTGGTTCCTTTGGGCTCCTGTGGAGCCAATTGCTTTGGCAGAGTTGATCAACTGAACGAACGATTCAAGGGTAACTTAAATTGCAGCCAAGCCTCCGATGTCTTAATGATCTTAATTAAAACAATCATGCATTATGTGCAACATTTAATGGAAAAGCACGTGGCAAACCAAAGTAAAAATGTGAAAGAATAAACAATAGTACATCATTTCAGATTAATTTATTTTTATGGAAAAAGCATGTGCATGTATATACTTGCACTAGATTTGTTGACTGTAAAAAAAAATTAATATAGGTTATAGATTTAATAAATTCACAAAATGTTTTTAAGGTATCTGACAGATTTCAGTCAACCTGATGTAAAGATGATTAGATTAAAGGGGAACTCCGAGCACCAAAACAACTTCAGTTTAATTAAGTTGTTATGGTGTCAGGAGGCCCCCTTGCACACTCTTACCTTCAGGGGTAAACCATTCTTGAACAGTAACCCTACAGTTGCCTTCCACACTCATCCCAATTCATAAAACTGTCTTGGAAACAAACATACCTGAAATGGCTTATTTCACCAATTGTGGAACCCGTTCTATCCTTATAAAAGTAAATGGAGTAAACAAAATGGTAACTAGAAGACTGGTGGGGGGCATGTTAGCCCATAAACATCTCTTTAGACATCACTGGGTTTTTTTTAAATTATTTATCATTTCCAAAATATATCCTGTGAAATCTTCCTCTTTTATGTAGACTTTAAAAAAAAAATATTTATCTGCTGTTCCAGTGGATATTGATATGAATTACAGATTCTAATTTTCATACATTCCCACGAGGATGAAATGTGAGTTGTGTCTAGCTATTATACATGGAGCTGTCGTCATCCTCCACCAAAATGGCAGTTTCAGTGGGTGTACATTTTAGACTTTGTTGGTATACAGTATCTAAAATGGCAGTTTCAGTTGGTGTACATTTTAGACTTTGTTGGTATACAGTATCTAAAATGGCAGCTTCAGTAGGTGTACATTTTAGACTTTGTTGGTATACAGTATCTAAAATGGCAGCTTCAGTAGGTGTACATTTTAGACTTTGTTGGTATGCAGTATCTCTTGGTGTCCTGCATGATAAGAGGTGGATCCACCATAAGATGACTTCAAGATGGCTGCTCTCATGTAACAAACATGAGGCAGGACATGCACTTGAAAATATGTATTTACTTTACCACAATATTATGTAAAGTCTGCTTACTCAACATCTACATGGTATATTACATGTAATTTTCAATAGTTAAGAACAATAAAAAAACGAAATTGACACATTTATGTTAAGCAAACTTTAGTTGCCCTTGTTTTGTATCAGTAAATCTTTATTCGTGTAATTGTGACCACATTGTGTTTAGCCTGTCATACGTGTAAGTACCAAACATGAAGAGCGTCTGAGAAGCTTTTTGTTTGTGTTTTAAATTTATTGTAAAGTTACCCATCATGCCTTGCTTCACTTCACCAGTCAGCAAAGAAAAAAATAAATAAAAAAAAAACAAAAAAAACCAAGAAAAAAAACAACTGTACACTTTTATTCAACAAAAAATATGTAAAAATAAAAAGCATCTGGGGGAAAGTGATAGCTTTTTCATGTAGTTTTTGAACTAGGAAAGATATTGTTTATCTTATAAGACAAACAATGTTTTTCTACATTTTGATCAGAAAGACCATCATGCCCTGGGAGCTGTCCACTTTCATTTCGCGTGGCGGGTTCCGATGTAGATGGTGCATAACCTGTAAAACAAAACAGAGGGTATCAATATCCACGTTAATTTGACAGTAAACAGCACTAATTTCACTTTGCAGCTGTTTATTGATACAGCGATACAGTACCGTACACAGAACAGTAGCCAGTGAGCTGGCTTACACAGTATAAAGGCTAAAGGCTGCCAAACGGCTCACATGTTCTCAATACAGAGATTTCTGGAACCATTCACCTCATGAATTAACACAGGCATACTGAAACAAGACCAAAACAAAAGATTGCCTTATTTAGCATCCATTTTACTCACCCACAACCCAACAAGCCAATCTACTGTAGCAATGTTTATAAATTCTCATATTTTTGTGTGTTTGGAAAGGTGTGTATCAAGCAGGCATATCATTTGAGTCAAGATTCATTACAGCAAAAACGCTTTGCCAATAATTTTTTTTTTTTTTTTTTTGCCAAGCTGGCGTTTTTCATGATTTTTACAAAATTAATAAAATAAAATAAAAACTAAAGTCAGGTTAGTGCTCTGTTCACAAGTAACTCTTTATTTGAATGGTGGAGGTATCAAAATATTTACATCCATGTTAAATATTAATTTCACTGGCGCGCGGACAAATTATTGTAACCGCATCAGTTACATTCATGCTACATAATTAAAAAAAACAAAGTGGATATATCCTTATAAAATCATGGTTTCATATTATCCTGCATTTGAATATACTTCTGTAGAACATACTGTTATTTACTTCTAGAGAATTTCTTTTTACATTTAGTGCCAATGGTTTTTAAACCCTTAAAGGGACATCATTCTCAAGGCAAAGAACTGACAATTCTAAAGTAAAAACACAGTTAGACACACACTGATACATTTAAAAAAGTTTTTCACAAGCAGTTCACAATTCCGATTGTTTTGCCTCATTGGTTAGTACAAGGCTAGCAATAGTGTAAAGCTGGTTAAACATTTACCTGGAGACATTCTGCTGCACTAGTTAGTACTGGGCCATCACATTGTAAGGTGAATCAGGTCCAAAGTAAAGACTCTGCAGATCTACAGACCAGCAGAGTAGAATTAAAAATCTCTTCGACCAGCACAGTACTCAAAGAACGGATGCATTTCAGCTAATCAGACTGCTGCAATAAATTTAACAATCCCTCCTTGCCGTTCTCTTTCTCAACCACACATAAATCATGCTTTCCCTACCCTTCAGACTTTCTCCCCAGCTACTGAACAAGAGGTGGCTGCACTTCTCCGTTCCTCTCGCCCCACCACTTGCCCACTTGATCCTGTCCCATCTCACCTCATCAGATCTCTCTCCCCTTGTCTTGTGCCTATCCTAACACACATCTTTAACTGCTCTCTCTCTTCTGGCACTGTTCCTGCTGACCTTAAACATGCCACTGTAATACCTATCCTGAAAAAAACATCTCTTGACCCGTCCTCCCCCTCGAACTATCGTCCCATATCCCTGCTCCCTTACTCATCAAAGCTTTTGGAAAGACTTGTCTTTACCCGTGTGTCTCACTTCCTTAATTCCAACTCTCTCCTTGACCCTCTTCAGTCTGGCTTCCGCCCTCTCCACTCTACTGAGACCGCTCTTATCAAAGTGACTAATGACCTAATCTCCGCTAAATCCAAAGGTCACTACTCCATATTAATTCTCCTTGACCTCTCTGCTGCCTTTGACACAGTTGATCATTCTCTCCTCCTTCAAACTCTTCAATCACTCGGTCTCTGTGACTCTGTCCTCTCTTGGTTTTCCTCCTATCTCTCCCAACGCTCATTTAGTGTCTCCTTTTCCAAGGATACCTCCTCCCCTCGCCCTGTCTCGGTTGGAGTTCCCCAAGGCTCTGTCCTTGGTCCCCTTCTATTTTCTCTTTATACTGCCTCTCTTGGAAAACTTATTGCCTCTTTTGGATTCAACTACCACCTGTACGCTGATGACACTCAGATATACCTCTCCTCACCGGACCTCTCCCCGGCCGTCCTGCAACGTGTCACTGCTTGCCTCTCTTCCATCTCTGACTGGATGTCGTCACGCTTTCTCAAACTTAACCTCTCTAAAACTGAACTCCTTGTCTTTCCTCCTCCTAATACTGATCCTCCTCTCTCACTCTCCCTTCAAGTCAGTGATATCCACATAAGTCCATCCCTACAAGCGCGCTGTCTTGGCGTCATACTTGACTCTGGTCTCACCTTTGAGTCTCACATCCAGTTTGTTGCCAAGTCCTGTAGGTTCCAACTCAAAAACATAGCCCGCATCCGCCCCTTTCTTACGCAAGATGCTACCAAGGAGCTTGTCCATGCTCTAGTAATTTCCCGCATGGATTACTGTAACCCTCTCCAGATTGGTCTCCCCAAAAGCCGTACTGCCCCGCTACAGTCTGTAATGAATGCTGCAGCTAGACTGATTTTCCTATCCAGTCGGTCCTCTCACACCTCGCCCCTCTGCCAGTCCTTACATTGGCTCCCTGTATCCTATAGGAGTCAATTCAAAGTGCTAACCCATACATTTAAAGCACTGAACAATTCCAGCCCCTCTTATATCTCTTCACTGATCCAGAGGTATGCCCCTCCTCGGACCCTCCGCTCTGCCCGCGACCACCTCCTGACCGCTGCTCGCACCCGTACGGCCAACTCACGCTTGCAGGACTTCTCACGGGCGGCTCCTCTCCTATGGAATAACTTGCCTACTGCCATCAGACTCTCCCCTAGTCTTCAATCATTTAAGAAGGGCCTTAAATCCCATCTCTTCAGGAAAGCGTATGGCCTCCCAGAGTAATCTCTCCCTTACATACCTGTCCCTATGGGATAGTGCTTTGCTCTCTCCTCCAGCTCTGCTTCACTCCTACTTGATATTTCCTATCCTAATGTTTCTAATACCCCACCTCCTATAGACTGTAAGCTCATTTGAGCAGGGTCCTCTTCAACCTATTATTCCTGTAAGTTTTCTTGTAATTGTCTTATTTATTGTTACATCCCCCCTCTCAAAATATTGTAAAGCGCTACGGAATCTGTTGGCGCTATATAAATGGCAATAATAATAATAATAATAACAAACCTCTCACTGATGAAGTAACGGAGGAAGCAGCATTGGAGGGAGCTCTGACTCGGATCTGCATCTGCCAGAGACAGGGCTGCCATCAGAAATATTTAGCCCCCCTACAAAACCACTGGCTGGGCCTCCAGTCATACTCTCCCAGAAAAATGCACACAAGTATACACACCTACTCACATAGACACTTACATTCCCACACAAGCATACACCAACACACAAATTCATATAGCTATGCATACCAGACAGACACACACTTACATACTATCCTACACATACAAATATATACCACCATGCACAAACTATGTAGTACCACGCACAAACAGATATATACCACCATACACACACTAAGTAGTACCACGCACACATATATATATACCACCATAAACACACTATGTATTACCATGCACACACAGATATATACCACCATACATACCACGCACACACAGATTTATACAACCATAAACACACTATGTAGTCCCATGCACACACAGATTTATACCACCATGCACACACTATGAAGTACCACGCACACATAGATTTATACCACCATGCACACACTATGTAGTACCATGCACACACAGATTTATACCACCATGCACACACTATGAAGTACCACGCACACATAGATTTATACCACCATGCACACACTATGTAGTACCACGCACACACAGATTTATACCACCATGCACACACTATGTAGTACCACGCACACACAGATTTATACCACCATGCACACACTATGTAGTACCACGCACACACATATTTATACCACCATGCACACACTATGTAGTACCACGCACACACAGATATATACCACCATGTACAAACTATGCATTACCATGCACATACAGATACACACTGCAAAGATGCCAACTTAAAAAAAATACTCCTGGGATACTATTGGGGAGTTGACAACACTTGCATGTCAAATTTGTAAATAAATGCTGTTTTCGGGTTGACACAGGGGAAATATCAATCTTTCACACAGAAAAGTGTTCTGTTTTACTTCTCATTTTTCCATCACTTTAAATCAGGCACACTTTAGAACTCTTTAATAAATATGATTAAATAATGAGGGAATTGAACCAAAACCTTTCATAACACTTTGATTTGTATTCCCCTTTGTGTCAGGTACGCAGGCTATGGGGATGTAAACTGACTGCCTGGCTAATTTAAATGCTGATGTGCTTCAGAATATCCATATGTTTGTTATAATAGGCAAAAGTGTATAGCAAAGACTGAATGGTGGGAAATAACAGTGAGCTGTTCAAACCAACATTGAATCCTGACTTACAGTTCTCTGCCCAACTTTTGCTATCTTTTACCCGTGTTTTTGCTGCCTTCTTTTTTTGTTGAATCTTCATTTAACCGGAGGCATTTATACAAGTTCTGACCTAAACAATACAAAATCTAGAATATAAGCTATACGTTTGTTAAATCATAATTTACCCCGTCCTTTCCCCTGCCGGGGTAAGCAGAGGGCCGAGGTGGTAGGCTCTTGCCACGGTTGCGGCGGGCGATCCTTCACTGGTTTGGTTGATGCAGGGAGACAGTGCCTCAAATTGCTCTCAACCTAGGAGGAGGACAACATGGTTAGTAAACACTTGTATGGCACAATCGCCCATAGGGTTCCTGCTCTGCCTCATCACCCCGCCACCTTTGGTTCCCTCCAGCTCCTCCTGCTTGAAAGGTTGTACCCTGCTCTGGAGCTTAAGCCAGAAATCTTGAAACAGTTCGTCAAGTCTCCACATGGTAAATTCCAGCGGACCACGGTGCGGCTCGTGAGACTTAAGTAGGCCTTGTTCGCCTGAGTAAAAGGCAGCTGCCGTCTTAGTTACTCGTCACAGGTAACAAGACACCAGCATACGTTTCTGATAGGCAATAGTATCTGCTGTAGTGACATGCGTCAGTCCAGTGGAGACCAGGATAATACACACCGGTCTAAAAGGGGGTGGGTAGGAGGTTAGGTGCAACACCCAGCAAGAAAAAAAGTGAATAAAGGTGTGACGGTAGTCACCATCACTGGGGATGGAAGACTACATGTGGGTCTCCAGATTCCTCTTGTGTTATGGTCACCATATACCCAGTATTGATGCAGGGTATGTTGAATGTATTGATTGTATGTGTCTTTCTCCCTCCCCCTTTTTCCTGTCCTATTGTTGCCCCAGGGACACTGCCAGACCAGTTTAACCGAGCTGCCCTATCCCTCCTCAATCTTCCATCAGCCATTGCTATTGTCTGGCTCCACCCTTCCCTGTACTATAGTGTTTTATGCACCTTATTATATGTAAATGAGGCTGTTGGGGCATAAATATGTGTGCAATGTCTATTAAAGTTAGTTGCTGTTTTAACCTTCACCAAGTGTTGTCTGGTGTTTGGGGAAAGGGATAAAATCTGCTAATGAAAAGTGTGTCAAGGGCTATAATCACAGAAGCCTGGTCCAGGGTGGAAAAGAACCTTAGTTCTCCAGGGTCCCTGATAGCTACGAGGAAGCAGACTTGGTGGAGGTACTCGGTCAGAGTACTGGAGCTCCGTCACAAAAGGAATAAACCCTTAAGATGAGAGTGGGTGTTGTGTGCGTTCACCTCAGCAATAGGTTGAGCAAAACAAATAGTTTTAGCAATAGTTTTATAACTAGAGAGAGGGTCGCAGAAACTCTGGGCCACTTGGTTAGGCACAATAATGGCCACGCCTTTAGTTGCCCTGCTCACAGTAAGGTGAACCTCCCTTATGCACCGACTCACCCTGCTGTGAGTGCATACCTACTTTACAGTGAGCAACCAGTATGTCTCTGTTCCGCCCCATGCCCCACTCAAGGGCATTGGTTTGTAGCTTAATTCATAAATAGGGGCTGCACAGTTCACTGTGACTCCACCCAGGATGGTTATTTTTTTTTTTTTTGGTACCTTTTAAATTTTTATGCTTTTTCTCGTTTGTTTTTTCAGCAGCTTTTTAATTTTAATAGCAGCATCAGTGTATTATGGATTTTTATTTGGTCTGTTTTTGGGGTATGAAGAAAAGAAGACTTAAGAAGAAAAAATACTTCTGAACGTAAGTATGTTTACTATCATTAAGATAAGGGGGAAGGTAAGATTTATTTTTTTATTAATTAGGGGGGATGGCTAGAGGCTTGGGAAGTCACAGACAAGAAGGAAATGAAGGGGCTTGGCACTAAAGTATGTGGAGCTGGACAATGGCATGTCCATTGCACTTTTAGATTAATAACCCACCCTAAGTCCATCGGTGTAGGTGCTTGGTGGGTTGGCAATGGCATGTCCATCGCCCTTTAGATTTTTTTTTAAATAGCCCACACCCACTACAAATGTGTGGGAGCTGGGGGGGGGGGGGGGGGGCAATGGGATGTCTGTCCCATTTATTAAAGTAGTATCCCACTACTAGGATGGAAGAGTTTACTATGTCCACAATGTTTTTTTTTAAATAGAATTGAATAGATTGGTACAGGTCCATCTGTAATTTGATGAATAACCCTGAAAGTCTCTTGATCCATCTGTCCGTCTACAGAAGTGGTTCCCCCTTCTATTTTAGGCACATCTTTTTTATCAGGTCAAAGGAAACTGCTTATGATAGACTGTGAACAGCAATGATAAAAAAAAAAAACTGTCCAACATGGTATCCATCAATACATCTCTTTCTCTTTCAGTATATCTGTCGCTATCTGTCTGTTTTGTCTTTCTCTCTGTTTATTCACATTTAATCTCTCCCTTGATTCTTTTCATGTACAAATGATTGTTCAACTTTGTATTTACAAATTCTTCCTCCCCGTTTCCCTTGTGATGTATGTGTTTTTAAATGGAGCATTGCCTGCAGATTTTATAGAGAATATGGAAATCATTTGTTACGATGCCAGGACTGAGTCTGGTGAAAACAAGGAATGCATTGGAGGTGATTAAAAGCAAATGAGAACAGTTTGCTATGTTTACTCTATGTCTACCGTTCGATGATGGCTGACAGTTGTTATGGTTTTACAACTATACAAAAACAATGGTGCAGAAAAATGTGTCTAGAGTTCTGAGAGACATATGAGGATCGCAGTGGCAAATACAGAATCTTAATATGCATTCAGATGGTCCTTCCAAGAACGTTAGATGTTATCACGGGTTATGAATGTTAGTCAACAAAGGGTCCTTTTCATTTAATTAGATTTTAGACTAGGGTAATTTATAAAAGAAAAAAATAATATATGTCCTTTTTACGAAACAGGACTAGCCAAATTGGAAAAATATCTCTAACTCATAGAGATGAATATTGTATTGGCCACTCAACTTTTGGCTTATATTTTTCAAGTTAGTTGCCAACTGTACACTGTTTTGATTTTGCAATTTGAACCATGATTTCTAAATCCATTTTAAAACAAGAATAACATAGGTATTTTTGTAAATATTTTTATGTTTTTATTATTATTTAGCTTAAATCATGCCTGTTAAATTACTGAAGAAAATGCACTAAAAAGTAAATATATTTTATATATCGAAAATATTTGGAGATTTTGAACATTTCTACATGGCAATTAGTTTTATGGATAGCATGTTTTTTTGTTTTATTTTTAGGCAAAATGGTCTACAAATATTTTTTTTTCTATAGTAAAAAAAGGCTAATTGCCATGGACTTAGTCTTTTCCATCCAATATTACTTGCATCATTTCTACTGAGAACATCTATACTCTTTTAACTAAGAAAACTACAATAAAAAATATAAATACATTATTTGTATTCATGTATAATGTTCAAGAGTTTTATTGAGAGAGTATGTGTAACAGACCGCTGGCACTCCGGCCGAGTACCTCCGCCAATCGATGCTCCTAGCGCTTGCCGAGGACTCCGAGCACTCCAACCGACACCATCAGCACTGCAGACCCCACTTCCAGCTATGCAGCTGCACCGGGGTCTCACCGTCTCTCACCCACCCTGGATCCAAGGCCAGGATCCAGCTTCCAGTGGGTGAACCTCTCCTAAATCCAGAGAGCAGGAACCAGGAACAAAACAAGCTCTTGCAAGAGCTGACTCTGGGGAGTATGTGATTATAGCAATCCCCAGAGTGTAGTTATCCCATCCCCCAAGCATGAGCCAAGGCTTCAAGAAAGGTGCAAGTAGGTCTGGTTTATTGAGGGCTATCTGCCCTGTATTTATGAAAGTGTCCACCAGGTGGACACTCCCCTACGGGACCTGATGGAACAATGGGACACATATTGCATATTAGCCAATCACAGACAATACAAACAAAACACTCCCACAGTGACATCACAATCCCTCCTCTCTATCCTGGAGATAATTAGGAAGTAATCAAATTATATCCCAGGACAGAGGCAAGACTCCATTAACCACATGGTTACAAAAAGACATAAAATTACACAATGTTACAATTACTACATAAAACATATACATGCAACATATCCCCAGATAGCTTAGGTCTGAGTGCACATTATTACTGAATGGGATTGATGTCCCGAACGGTTCGCTGGCGAATAGTTCCTGGCGAACATAGCTTGTTCGCGTTCGCCACGGATGGCGAACATATGCGATGTTCGGTCCACCCCTATTCGTCATCGTTGAATAAACTTTGACCCTGTACCTCACAGTCAGCAGACACATTCCAGCCAATCAGCAGCAGACCATCCCTCCCAGATCATCCCACCTCCTGGACAGCATTCATTTTAGATTCATTCTGAAGCTGCATTCTTAGTGAGAGGAGGGACAGTGTGCTGCTGCTGATTTAATAGGGAAATTGATAGCTAGGCTAGTGTATTCAGTGTCCACTACAGTCCTGAAGGACTCATCTGATCTCTGCTGTAAGGACAGCACCCCAAAAAGCCCTTTTTAGGGCTAGAACATCAGTCTGTTTTTTTTTTCTTTCTGTGTAATCTAATTGCAGTTGCCTGCCTGCCAGCGTGTGTGTCAGGCTCACAGCGTATACTGTGCCCACTTGCCCAGTGCCACCACTCATATCTAGTGTCACAATAGCTTGCATTTAAAAAAAACAAAAAACTTTTTTGCCTGTAATATAATAGCAGTCAGTTTCCTTCACACGAGTGCGTTTCAGGGCCTGCCTGGGCACAGTGTCACACCAGTGCAACTCATAGCTGGTGTAACAGTAGTGTACATTTAAAAAAATAAAAATAGAAATTTGACTGTGAAATAATAGCAGTCAGTTTCCTTCACATGTGTGCGTTTCAGGGCCTGCCAGGGCACAGTGTCACACCAATGCAACTCATATCTGGTGTAACAGTAGTGTACATTTAAAAAAAAACTAGAAATTTGACTGTGAAATAATAGCAGTCAGTTTCCTTCACACGTGTGCGTTTCAGGGCCTGCCAGGGCACAGTGTCACACCAGTGCAACTCATATCTGGTGTAACAGTAGTGTACATTTAAAAAATAAAAATAAAATTTTGACGGTAATAGATTGAATAGCAGTTAGTAGAAATGAGTGATGCGCAAGCATTTTTGGCAGAGGATGTAAATAACAGGGATATGTCTCAGTCAGGAAGCATTACACACATGGACGTATGGTGTGATGATGATGATGTTGTACCCGCTGCTGCTTCCTTTGCAGAGTTGTCAGATACAAGTGAAGCGGTTGATGATGACGATGCGTCCGCGGATGTCATGTGGGTGCCCGCTAGAAGAGAAGAAGAACAGGGGGAAAGTTCAGATGGGGAGACAGAGAGGAGGAGGAGACAAGTTGGAAGCAGGAGGAGGTCGTCGCAAGGAGCTAGTGGCACAGTCAGACAGCATGCATCGGCACCCGGGGTCAGCCAGACAGCACGCCAATCAACGCATGCTGTTGCCACCACCAGCATGCTGTAATTGCAGAGCTCATCAGTGTGGCATTTGTTTTGTGTGTCTGCCTCTGACAACAGCGATGCAATTTGCAACCTGTGCCAAAAGAAACTGAGTCGTGGGAAGTCCAACACCCACCTAGGTACAACTGCTTTGCGAAGGCACATGATCGCACATCACAAACGCCTATGGGATCAACACATGAGTACAAGCAGCACACAAACTCAAAGCCGCCATCCTCCTCCTGGTCCAACATCTTCAGCCACGTCAACCACTGCTGTCCTCCTTGCCCCCTCTCAACCATCCGCCACTCCATCTCTTGCCTTGAGCAGTTCCTGCTCATCTGTCCACAGTCAGGTGTCTGTCAAGGACATGTTTGAGCGTAAGAAGCCAATGTCACAAAGTCACCCCTTTGCCCAGCGTCTGACAGCTGGCTTGTCTGAACTCTTAGCCCGCCAGCTTTTACCATACAAGCTGGTGGAGTCTGAGGCGTTCCAAAAATTTGTAGCTATTGGGACACCACAGTGGAAGGTTTTCGGACGAAATTTCTTTGCACAAAAGGCAATCCCCAACCTGTACTCGATTGTGCAAAAGGAAGTAATGGCATGTCTGGCACACAGTGTTGGGGCAAGGGTCCATCTGACCACTGATACCTGGTCTGCAAAGCATGGTCAGGGCAGGTATATCACCTACACTGCGCATTGTGTAAACCTGCTGACGGCTGCCAAGCATGGAATGTGTGGCTCTGCAGAGGAGTTGGTGACACCGCCACGACTTGCAGGCAGGCCTGCTGCCACCTCCTCTACTCCTCCTACTCCATCCTCTTTCATAACCTCCTCGGCTGTGTCCTCTTCTGCTGCTGCGTCTTGCTCCACATCAACGGCTCCCCCCCAGCTCCCCAGGTACTATTCCACATCCCTGATATGGCAGTGTCACGCTGTCTTGGGGTTGACTTGCCTGAAAGCAGAGAGTCACACCGGACCAGCACTCCTGTCCCCCCTGAACGCACAGGTGGATCAGTGGCTGACTCCGCACCAACTGGAGATCGGCAAAGTGGTTTGTGACAACGGAAGAAATGGTGGGTAAAGGGGGGGGTTATAAATAAAGTTGATTTGAAATACGGAGGAAGGTGAAAAGACACAAATGCGAACCTTTTAGATAGGCAAACTATTTCCCTGTACAACTTGGAAGGAGGCTTTGTATAGGTGGATTTGCAAATAGATCTGCAAAGTTGAATTGAGAGATTAAGGAGTGAGGTGAAAAGTGGCAGCCACTGTAAGTGTGTTGCTGAACTGAAAATGGTTTGGTCTAAATAGAACTTTGGGTCAATTTTCACTGACCACAATTCTATTACTTTAAGAAACGGAAAAACCTTGCTATAAGGAGAAGGAGGAGAATAGAGAAATGGCATGAAAAAGAGGTAATGAAAGAAAAAAATAGGAGAAAAAAATAGAGCAGAAAAGGAGATGGATAAAACCCCCAAACAAATCACTTATATCATATTATGCGTCTCCGGATTTGGAAGATAAAACAATAAATAGGAGAAGAATAAGCTCCCCACCAAAGCAGATAAAAAAGAGTTATTACCAGATAATTGTTAACGAAATTATTAGAGGACCATAGGGATACAATACAGGTGGTCAAACTGCAATGTAACCACTGTATTTGACGGTTGTATGTGACTCAGATATGAAGTGCACGCCACAAATGTACTTTTTAGCACCAAACAAATGTAAATTTTTAAAAGTGCGTTGTAACCACAGTATTTGACGCTTTTATTTGACTCTCAGATATGAAGTGCACACCCCAAATTTACTTTTTAGCACCCAAAAAATTTTAATTGGTCAAACTGCGATGTAACCACAGTATGTGACGGTTCTATTTGACTCTCAGATATGAAGTGCACACCCAAAATGTACTTTATAGCACCAAAAAAATGTGAATGTTTAAAAGTGCGATGTAACCACAGTATTTGATGGTTCTTTTTGATGCTCAGGTATGAAGTGCACCGCAGGCAGCAAATGTACTATTTAGCACCTAAAAAAAATTAGAATTTTTAAAAATGTGATGTAACCACAGTATTTGACGGTTCTATTTGACTCTCAGATATGAAGTGCACCGCAGGCGGCAAATGTACTATTTAGCACCCAAAAAATTCGACTTTTTCAAATTGCGATGTAACCACAGTATTTGACAGTTCTATTTGACTCTCAGATATGAAGTGCACGCCCCAAATTTACTTTTTAGCACCAAAAAAAAATTGAATTTGTCAACTGCAATGTCACAGCAGTATTTAAAAATGCCTAGATGTTGCTCACCGAGCTACCAGGACAGGATTAAAGTAATGTGCCTGGCACACATGCAGTTGCAAGTGCCCATCTAACAAACAGACTGATTGCTTATTTCTCTGTGGCACTGGGCTCAGGGCAGGGTACAAAATTGTAGTATAGCACCCACAAAAATAATCGTTGTAGTTTGCAGATTCAACACCAGAATTCTTTCCTAATCTGTCCCTCACAGCTGCAGCATCCTCTCCCTACACTAATAAGAGCTCATGTGACTCCAGCTGATATAGAGGCTAGGTCACATGCTGCCCTGGCCAATCACAGCCATGCCATTAATAGGCATGGCTGTGATGGCTTCTAAGGGCACACGAGTCAAACGCTTGTTGATTGGCTGCCGTGCAGCTTTTCAAAACGCGCCATTAAATCGCCGAACACCGAACTCGAACCCGAACTGTTACTGAAATGTCCGTGTTCAGGGTCCAAAAATCGTAATGTTCAGTACGAACCCGAACTGAACTTACAGTTCGGGTTCGCTCATCTCTAAATATTAATTAACAATATTACAATTCATTTCTGATGTATCCCTCAAGAAAATAAAATTATTTGTAGGGGTACCAAAAACCTCAGTTATTGAAATCTTAAAATATTAAAATATAGCATAGTGTGCAAGGGAAAGCTTTTGTTTTTTTGTATATATTTGAAGGCTTGGCCTGTAGTTGTGGGAGGGGCTTGGATTCCCTTTAAAAGGGCTGCCAATCCACTCCCACCTTACTGTTACTGGTCTGGCGAGTCTGAAATGTTTACTTCCGGTTCAGACCGCCATTTTGGATTTCTCTTACCTGTTTCCTCGTGGTCTCCGGGTCCGGTGTTCTCCTGGGTGGTCCGGTGCTTCCCTGGCTCTCCTTCCTGCACAGCTCGCCGCAAAAACCGTAAGTTAGGCCCGCCGTAAAGCAACCGCTGCAAACTTCCCGGCTTTACATGGCGGAGCCCCGTTCATTTCAACCCGCGTTTGGTACTTTTTTGTTTAAATACAGCACGCCGCTCGGCTAAATCTCACGGTTAAATCCCCTCTGCAGAGTGTCGGGTAGTTTCTGGTTTTAGGGCCCACGATCTGGCCAAACCACTACCTTATATTCAGAAATTTATATATCATCTTATACCCACAGGTCAACTACTCGATACTATCACAGTCACTGTTACCTCTTCATTGACAGCTCGGCCTGACTCACATATCAGGTACTATGCCAGAACCCATTACTTTCTATGCTTTAAGGGGTACTGGTCCTAGGTTATGTGGCCCAATTAGGTAAATTCTTCTTGTCTTAATCCATAGGCTAGTGGTTCCGCGAGGCAAACATCCACATCCTCACACTCGGAGGTACTACGCCCCTCGGGCCAAATCATAACTAGCCGTCTAGCAACAATGCAAAGAGAGGGCCTCACCTGTCACTCCCATTCTTTCTTAAGCTTTAATTGACACCGAGAGGCCAACACCCTGCCACAACGTTCGGTGGCCTCAAAACCTCCCCTCAGGCCCACGCATAGATAGTGCCTCTCAAGCCGCTTGGCAACTAGCAGGGACTCATCCGTCACGCTCAAAAGCATAATTGTTTCGCCGCTTGGTATTTAGCTAGCCCACCAGTACCCACCCAAAAAAACAATTTTATAATTTCAGTTATGTCACTAACTCCTGATATCCCTGAGGAACTTTCACTACCTAGCACACCCGCTAGGCCTGCTACCCCTGGTCCTGGTACAGATGTGAATAGCCCTGCATCCCTTAGATCATGGACAACCACGTCTCACAGCAGAACTCAGAAGACGCTGCATCCCTTTCCCAGCTACGGCTAGGAAGGTGGAGTTGTTCAGACTACTGAACACTACCACCGACAACTCCGAGGCAGGGGAAGGCCCTAGTGGGACTCAATTACCAGCTTTTCATGCCATGATGACTTCCCTAATGGCATCTATTGGCACAATAAGTGACAGGCTGGATAAATTGGAGGCTGGTGGTGCTAGTCAGTCCACTAACGATACGACGGTCACCAGTCATCCTCTCACTAATACCATGCCTGGTAATACCCTGGAATCGACGACAATTATAGATTCTATTGATCCCTTGCATATGGTCCCGTCTCACCTTAAAAAGGACATTCTGGAGGGCAAGGACGTTAATCTGGTGTCATTGCTCATTGCCTCCCAGGATGTCCTAGAGAACAGGACCTTTGCATATGAGGATATTTTGGTAGTAAGGGCTAGAGACCCCCGGCTGACCAAAAAATTGACCATCCCTGAATTTGTACTTGGGTTTGGGATTTATAGAGATGTATACTGCTCTGTTTACCCAGGGAAAAGAGCAGAGTTGGATGCATACATGCACAAGATGGTGGATCTGGGGCACAAATACGGTGGTACTGCTTTTTACGATTACCACCGTTCCTTCTCTGCAAAGGTGGCTGCTGCTCTGGCTCAGTTCAATTTAAGCATAAATTGGAATAAATTGGACACGGAGCTATTCTGCAGGCACTTTGCAGGCCTCAGACCCCCAACTTGTGCAGTGTGCATATCAGCAACACATAGCACTCATTTCTGCCCGAATTCGGCTGAGGTAGAACAAAACCAACCAGCAGCTAACCTCCAAAGACCTACTAGAGGCTTAAAAGACAAACTGGGCAGGGATATTGTCTTTTTAGGCAAATCCCAAGTGTGTAATAACTTTAATGCCGGCAATTGTGGTTTTAGCTCTTGCAGATTGATGCATGTATGTTCACACTGTTTTAGGGCCCATTCTAAGACAGTGTGCCCAAATAAAGCATTCCCTAAACCATATCTCACATGCGTGAACCTCAGCTTATTCACCACTTTGCTACATCTACACCCGTCACGACATTTCAGTGACTATCTCATAACAGGACTGACTGAGGGATTTCACACAGGGCTGATACATTTACCTACAGGCACACTGGAATTTGACAACCTACTATCCACACTAGATGACCCACAGCTGGTACACAAACTCATCATGACCGAGGTGAACCAAGGGTTCTTGCTGGGTCCTTTCCTTTCACCTCCCTTCACTTCTTGGAGAACAAATCCCATTGGGATTGTCACGGGAAAAAAACTCACTTAAACCTAGACTGATCATTGATTTATCTGCACCACATTCCTCCACGGTCCTTAGCCTAAATTCACTCATACCTTCTGAAGAATTTTCACTACATTACGCCACATGTGCTATCATTAAAGCAGGCACAGGGGCATGGTTAAGTAAAACGGATGTAGTAAATGCCTTCAAGTTACTTCCCATGCACCCTTCACTTTGGCACCTTCACGGCATTAAATGGCAAGGGTTATATTATTTCTTCACCCGTCTCACTTTTGGCTCCAAAAGCATCCCACGTATTTTTGATACATTTGCAGAGGCTTTGTGTTGGTTATTACTTAATGTGTGTAAATGTCCTTCAGTTATTCACTATCTAGATGATTTCCTCACGATTGAGAACAACGCACTTCCACTGAGTAGTTTGAAACACATGTTGGCTTTGTTTGAATCACTCACTATCCCAGTCTCCCCACACAAGACATTGGGGGCCGACACCCATATGCAATTTTTGGGGATACAATTAGACACTGTACATATGCAGGCTAGCCTCCCTCATGACAAAATTGAGCGTATCCTGGCAAGCATTGAACACTACCTACAGCAAGGTTGTTGCACCAGGAAAGAACTGCAATCATTGCTGGGATCGCTCAATTTTGCGATGAGAATCATCCCCCAGGGCAGATCTGTTATTTCACACCTACTATCCCTATTTCCAAAATTCACCTCAGACACTTCAAGTATTGCATTAGACGACCACGCAACCTCTGATTTACGTATGTGGGGAGTTTTTCTCACCTCTTGGAACGGGCGAGCCATGTTTATACCACCCCACTCTGACACTTCACCTACACTATGGACAGATGCTGCAGCAAACACAGGTTTTGCAGCCATCTGGGGAGACCTATGGCTTTGGGGACCATGGCCAACCGGGGTCAAATCACTACCTAAATTCACAGAGACCTCAGCTTTATTTGAACTGTACCCCATCGTGGCGGCGGCCATTGCCTGGGGACCACATTGGTCCGGTCACACGGTTAGGTGCTATTCGGATAATATGGCTACATGCCATATTGTCAATAAAGGACGGTCAGCATCCTTGTTAATTATGAGACTCTTAAGACGACTCACATGGGTAGCGGCCACCTGTCAATTCTTCATCACATGTATTCACATTCCAGGGTGCACAAACACCGGTGCTGATCACTTGTCTCGATTTCGTTTTCAGGATTTCTTCACGACACTACCCACCGCCTCCAGACTGGCAACTCCAGCCCCACTTTTCCGAGACATGATAATGGATTAAAAGCTTTGTTAGATCACGCTCATCACATTTCTCACCTCACACTTTCAGTAAACACTAGAAACACATACGATAGGGCATTCCACATATTCAAGAAATTAATTTCTGAATTCCTCATCCACGACATGTTCACGTTAGAATCAATATTGGGTTTCACTTACTTTTGCCACATTAACCTTAAACTATCATTTAACACGATAAAACTGTACCTTACTGGCTTTTAACATCACATGTTATCCAACAACTCAACGCTACAGGTTTCCTGTACTCACATCCAATTAAGACAGTACTTAAAGGCATTAAAACATTGGATGCACATTTCCCCTCAGAGAGACTACCCATAGACAATAACATATTCCATTCACTAATCAATTTATTAGATTCTTCTCCTTTCGAGCCCAGGACTAATACCGTAATAAAGACAGCTATATATTTAGCCTTTTATGGGTTCCTCCGACCCAACGAATTCACGACTAAGACCATTACAACCCCCGACTACCTAAGAACTATGGACTTGCAAAAACATAACGACCATTACCTACTAATTTTAAAACAATCAAAAACCAGCACCGTAGGTCATACTATTACAATCCCCTTGTATCCTACTCATAATAAATGGTGCCCTGTACAAGTTTTTGACGCTTATTTTCTTTCACTCCGAAAACAACCTTTACAACCTTTGCTCGAACTGCATGGTAACATTCTGACTACAACAAAGTTTATGCTTTATGTACGTCTACTATTGACTAGGCTCGGCTTAAACCCCAGTCATTCTTTCCGAAATGGGGCAGCGTCTACAGCATCTGCTAATCACATACCCCCGCACATTATCAAGACAATGGGACGCTGGAAATCCTCCGTTTACACACTCTACATACCTAATCCCGTTAAAGAATTAAGACAAGCTTTCTGTGACTTATCTAAATAAAGGAAGTTGGTTACCGTATTATGTCCTATGGTATTTTATTTTGGCCCACTTTTATTACAGGCCTACTGCTTTGTCGGTTCCGGCACACCACAACCGACTGGTTCCAACTCAGTGATGTTATGGTTATTATATGCTAGATTTCTGTATACGGCTATTTTGCCCCAACTACAAACTTGAAGGCTTGGCCTGTAGTTGTGGGAGGGGCTTGGATTCTCTTTAAAAGGGCTGCCAATCCACTCCCACCTTACCGTTACTGGTCTGGCGAGTCACCCCACCCACCACTCCCTCTATTAACAAACACCCTCTAAGGTAGGCCCACATTGATTACAGGCCTACTGCTTTGTCGGTTCCGGCACACCACAACCGACTGGTTCCAACTCATTGATGTTATGGTTATTATATGCTAGATTTCTGTATACGGCTATATTGCCCCGACTACAAATAATACTAAGCATGTTATTTTTTTTTCAATATATCTGTTCCTTGCAGCATACAATTAATACAGAGAGCCATGGTCCATGTGATATACTTCAGTATTACTCCCCTGAGAGTTCATTAGTCGCTATCCAAGGTGCTGCCATATGCCTCGCTTATCAAACTTTGAAAGATAAAATGCCAAACCAATAGAACAATTGCCTAGAAACAGCTAAATAAACTGTGTTAATAGACACATATCTGTGAAATACATTCATTTTGTATATGAGCATATTTGTGTAAACCTCCTGTTCTCTGTTTAAGAAGTACTGTCGTTGTTATAACTGTTGCTATAACTGTTGCTATTGTGGGATTTAGAATATGAAACGTGATCTAATCGCTGTGTCACACGGACTGCAAGCAGATACATAGAGCAAGGAAAAATAGTGGTCCAAACGTATTGTTTCTGTCCTTTTTATGATAATATCCATATTGGTTATTCTGTCATCACAGTCACTGATTTCATAAATATGTCAGTATATTCAAGAAACTAATGCCAGAAACCAGTATGATAAGTTGCCAAGTGATCCACACGCAGTTAATAATGTTTACATTGGTCAAAGGAAGATCCCCAGTTGTTAAAGAACTACAACCTCCTTGATACATAGACAACCTTACAGCCAACCTTAAAAGAACACTCTAAGCAGCAAGAGAACTTTAGCATTATGAAATGGTTTTGTATAGATCATGCCACTGCAGTCTCACTTCTCAATTCTCTGCCAGTTAAAGTACTGTTTATGTAGCTTTTGGCATACCTCACTTGGCTGCGACTTACACAGCCTCTACACGTTTCCTGTAAAGATAAATCTAAAGTTTATTGCACAGTCTGTTTAATTTAGAATTTCTTATCTCCAGCACTGTTAATGGCCTGCAGGAGCCTCATGTATGGCTAAAGTTAAATTAATTACTTCTGGGGAAGGAGCCCACGAAAGTGACGCAGGCAAGGAAGCTCTGTGCGAACCTGTCCCGTGCCTTCACTGTTATCAACCTAACAAATTAGGGTTAGCATACATAGCAGCCTGCAACCAGGTCTCCAACCCCACATATCGGAGGGGTGAGAGAGAACCAAGAGGTCCCAGGCTGATATAGCAATGAGAACACCAGGTGCCATTTTGGCCACTTGGAGATAAGAGGGGAGAGGCTAAACTCATCTTACCACTTGCTGATCGAGCGCATTGAATAGCACCTAGACCAGGGATAGGCAACCTTCGGCTCTCCAGATGTTGTGGACTACATCCCCCATAATGCTCTTACACACATAATGCTGGCAAAGCATCATGGGAGGTGTAGTCCACAACATCTGGAGAGCCGAAGGTTGCCTATCCCTGACCTAGGCAGACAAAGTAAGTACTGGAGACTGCTGTACATCTCTACCCAGATCTCTGAACATGATGGATTCTTCCCTCTTAAGTGGATCTGCACCGTAACTTCACTCCAGCCTAACACTACAAAAAAACTGGAAATACTTTATATACCATATATATATATTTTTCCAACCAAAATACCTTCTTATCTATAACTGGCCATGACTATTGGTATTCCCTCTATCACAATAAGGGAATCGACTGTGATCTGACTAATATATCAAACTGGAGGCTGGGTATGCCGATACACCAGACCATTTACTCCACTTATTACCTTTTGTGACAAATTTCACAATCACATTCTATTATAGAAGACATAGAGACCACTTACCTTAATGAAGGGCTAGTCTGCAGGAACAGCAATGTATTTTTTTTTTGCAGGTTATCCTGCTTCTAGTCGCTGTCAATAAAAATGCCAATTTTGTAAAATAGTAAAATGTTTTGCCACATTTTGCTACATACACATACTAGCCTCCCAATGCTTTCCTGTGGAAAACCATTGGATTGGCAGGGACCATCAATCTCAATCACAGCCAAAGAGGCGGAGCTTAAGGGAGGAGATTGGCGTGGAAAGGGAAAAAAGTGAGTTAATTACCTTTTTTTAATCCTGGCAGCGCAACTCCAGTCCCCTAAACGGTTACTAGGGCACTCTAGTGTTAGTAATACATATTTGTATTCGTAATGCTATAGTGTTCCTTTAAGGAGCTGATTTTTAATATTATTTTTTATTTTGTTTCTTCTATTTATTTTTGGTCTTTTTTTCTTTGACTGCACTCTCAAAGTCTTCATTTTATAGATATACTCATAATGGGTTTGTCAATAATTATTTCATTTTACCGTCATTATTTGTGCAGGAGTAATTTTTGGTAGTTTTAAAACCTATTAACTACTTGAGGACCAATGTCAGAATAATTCAACCTTAACAAATTATCATTAAGAGATTCTAGGGCTGTATATCGTAATAAGCACTGCATTCCACGCTTCCACAGAGCAGCCAGATTATGATGATGGCATACAATGTCATTGACCCTTAAAATGGTTAAATCCATCCACATTTAATTACATGCATAGTATCCTCTATATAATCAAATAACAGTGATCTAATGTGTTCCGATTAATAAAACATTAACTGTGTTCTGCCAGAAGACTGAACGTCTATTGTCCTATTAGTTATAATAGTTTTGCAGACATTCCAAAAACAGCATATAAATTCTGGTAAAAATAAGTCCCATCTTGATTGCATTAATATATTTTATATAAATATTTCTGTACCTCGCCGTTTAAAGAACAAACTGTGATATTAACAGGTTAGTACAATATTGTGTTTTCTATCAACTGTAACACTGTATTATAAAGGATACAAAATAGGGAGCTAATAATGTGAAGAAGGCCTACATCTAATACGCTTACAACATAGGACATATTGGCATTATGATTGCCAATTAAAAAGAAACAAAAAATAACCCACAAACAAAAATAAAAAAGAGATTCCTTACCAATACCACTAGATATAGTATATCTGTAATTTATGAATAAAAAAAATTAAATAAAAATTCTGTACATTTCTATCACTACAATATTTTTAATACAATTCTTTTTTAAAAATATTTTTTACAATTATTTATTTTTGCAGTGCAGGAAAAGGTTTACATCAATAGGCTTACAAATTGGTGGTACCGCACACTAGGGATGTGCATGGACAAAAATGTGGTTTGGTTTGGAAATTCATATAAGTAAAAATATTTGTCTGCTTCGGCAATTCTGACTAATGGCATTTGGTTCAGTTCGGCACCTTGGAACTGCCGAATGGCATTCGGTTTGGACATTTGACATTCGGGCACATGGCATTCAGGCATTCATTTCGTGCATTTGGCAGTTCAGCATGTCATTTGTTTCAGGCATTTGGCAGTTCGGAATGTCTTTCGTTTTGAAAAATAAACATTTGTGTGGGCAGCAACTGCCCAGAGCACCTGCCTTGCAAAGAGTTCTCATTAAACTTGGGAAGTCTATGATTGCAAAGACTTCTCATTGAGCTGCATTGGGAAGCCTATGATTGGAGCGCCACATAGAGTCTGGGTGGGGTTAGAAGGGGAGGGCTTGTAAGGATTACTGAATAGGGACCTGCAGCTCATAATTAAATGCATGCATGTTTGCATTTGGGTATATCTATTAAACAGTGATTTTTTTTTTCTTGGTATTTGGGCAGTGGAGTGTTCCTTTTAAAGACTACTGATGGTCCAGCCTTCTGACTTTATCAGTATCCTTGAACTATAAACCATTGCTGATCTTGGAGGGTTGGTTTGAAGCTATGGTCTTGCAGATTTATTGGGGATCTTCCGTATCCCAGTCTACCCCCGTGAATTTCCTAAAACACATTTGAATACAGTTCGCAAGGAATACAATAATCTCTTCAAAAATCCTTCTCTTCCCCTTCTCATTTTGAAAGTTATTTATGACCTTCGCTCGCGCACATAGCTCGTTTTTTAACTGTCATAAACAATTTCCTCTGGCTATTCAGCATAAAGCTGATGAATTTAACTCAGAGTGATAGGTCTGTAAAAAGCTAAGATGTTTTGGCAAAAAGTCCTGGGAGTTGTTTCACAATACAGTATAAATAAGCCCAAGTCAGAACAACCATTAAAAGGAGTAAGATGAAATACAATAGAGCCAAAATATATTGTTAAAACTAAAGAAAACAACCTTGAAGTGCTTTTATTTATTTATTTTATTTTAAATGCAGTGCCAGATTATCTTGGTGAATTATCTCTACTTTTAGTTCTGCCAAGACACAGTAACCGAAAGCATTCTTTTATTTTTTCTGAATAGTGATTTCTTTGCAGTAAGATCTTTCCTTTTGCTGGTATGTTTTGCCACAAATTCTAATGTTGTTAGTTACGTTAGATTTTGAATTACTCTGGAGGATAATGCTTGTTTTACAGGAACACACAAGAGAGCGTTTCTAATATGTTTTCTAATAAATGGGCAACTATTATTTTCCCGAATTGTATTATTATGATTTTACTAATCCCAATATTTGATGAATATGAGCTTGCAAAGAGATATGGACTGACGGACGGACAGACAGACAGACGGATGGACAGACAGACAGACAGACAGGTCTCATATGATAAAGTAACTCAGTAGCAAGTCTTGTACAGACAATCCTGAAGAACTTTTCAGTTACTGTAGTTTCCCGTTGGATAAACTTAAGAAACCCAGATATGGCTGGTGACTAGATAACTTGCCAAGCATGGTATATCTTGTGCTCCCAAAATAATTCATGGTATTTAGCAACTGTCAGTGCGGGGCTGACAATGGTAATACATCTTAATTTATAACTAGCTTTGGAATAATCCACATGAACATTCCGTTGTATTGTATATTTGTGGTCCACAATGTTTTTTGTTATGTTTTTTTATTTGTTGCTTGATCTTTTTACTTTAAGTTTCTGTTTTCTGTTTTTATTGCATACTGGCCAGGTTGGCCCAGTGTATTGGAAAAAAGATCACATATTCAGTAGTGATAAAGGGTGCCGTACGCAGAACACTGCTAGAGCTCTCTGTGGTGGCTATGAATCCAGGATTACCCTGGGCCCATTCCCCAATATTGGGGCAACCCATTTGGTAATAGTATCCCCTGTTACCTGGGTCCTGCCAGGCTCCGGATCTTCTTTATAAGCAGATTTATGACAGACATATGCTGATCCTGCCACTTATAGATTGACTGATAACGTCAGCTGATCACTCGCAGCCAATCAATGAGCTTCTGTGCATTGACATTTTTACAGAATTAGCCCGCCACGACTCTTGTCCCAGGCTGGTTAATGACACACTCAGACATAGCTGGACAATTTCCATGGGTGCAGCGTTTCATAGCGAAATATTGCACATACCGACTCCTGCCACCATGACCACATCAAATCACTGAAGCTTTCAAGGTGCTTGGCGTAACCCTATTAATGACTTGTACTTGTCTTTCTGAGAAAGTGGTTATGGTGGGATAGGACCCATATTAAGGCTGTCCTACAATAAAAAAAAAATCTAACATTCTAGCATCTGTGGTGCATTTTAATTCACGTAACGTAATAGTAGCAAAGTGGAACATTAATGTACCTTTTAAAAAAAAAGAAAATCATCCCTTTCTTTAAGAGTAGATTTTAAGGGACAGAGTTCCAGCTGCAACTTGTCAAATGTTAGGTTGGATTTCTGGCGAGGTCAAATGAGCTTTTTGTCTACAGAGGTCAATAAAACAAGTTCCATTAAGTTGGGTGATAACATCTAGGCCCCAGGAAGTACTTGCAAACCAACTGAAAGTAAATGTTACCCTTCATAGTTAAATACAATGATACTATTATAAATAATACGAAGCCAAGAATGTTGTCCTTTTCCCGCTGAGTCACATACTGTATGTTTTATATTCACTTGTAAAACGTTTTTCGATTTAGCGAATCACACTCAATGCATCACCTTAACAAGCGAAGTGTGCCATTTACAGCTGACTTTCTTAGTCTTTGCACCTACCCCGAATAAAAATGGCAGGGGCGCGTAGGAAATCATAGTCTGTCAAGAAGAATTTGAAAGTCTATACATAAACAGAAGTTTTTCTGTAGCCTTCTTACAGATGCCTTTTCTACATTTGCTCCTCTCTCTCTCTGCAGACTTTACATACAAATGGTGTTGATATAATCCCTGAATGGAAAGGGAACCATATGGGGGTTGCCTTCTCACCAGGAATCTTAATAAGCAGTGCAGGTTGCTGACAGTTTAATAATGTGACAAAGTTCAGTTCATACAATGTCCCACGCACATCAGCTTAACATGGAGCTTTCAAACGGTGGAGAAGTCAAATATAAACGTGAGACAGATCATTATTACTGTAGTTCCACAATTGGGTTCAGTGAAGAGGCCACATGCCACCATTAAGATGTTAAATCAAGTGGCACAACCAGTAAAACCTTTTAGGGAGAACATTCATCTCTATTATTCTTTCTAACCTTTCTTTATACCGTTTTAAACTGCATTCCGAAGGTTTTTTTTTTTTAGGTTTTCGTTGCGGCATTAAATCACACGTAGGCACATCAATGTTGATGGTAAATCATACATTTGAGCAGAAATTCGATGCAGCTGTCATTTCTTGTTTTTGAAGAATAAGGAGTGCTCTTGTGTAACATACAGAGCTAAAAATCAGGAGAAGGAAAACGAAGCATATCAGCCATTCCATGTGGCCTTGCTGTGGACATATAGAAGGTTCCTTCTATAAGTATTCACTACTTGGATACTTATCCATGTTATGTTACAACATAGAAGTAAAAGGATCTTATTGTGATTTTCTCCCCCATTTTGCTTTACACAGAAATTAGAAATAGACATTTGATGCTTGTATATGTTTGTAGCCCATTGCTATAAAACCACAAATGTAGCTCTAGAGCAACCAACTGCCTTAACAGGTCAACATAATTAGGAGAAATTGACCACCCGTGTTTAATTAAAGATGAGTTCAAAGTAAATACAGTACACCTGTTTCAAGAAGGCATCATAGTTTGTTACAGAGGATATCTAAACATACCAAGGAGCAACAGGAAGACCATGAAGATATCAATTCCTACGATAAGCTCTTAAAGCAATAGAGAGTTTTACATAGGGATGCATTGTGCTTGGGATTGGCCTCAATGTTGCCCTTGAACCTAAAATGGGCACATCATCCGGCACGTCATCCATTCCCAGACACGTCCTCCAAAACATACAAAAATGCCTACATGACCAAAGACTAGTCGACTGCTGGAGAGCAATGAACCTGTCACAAAGGACTTCTATTCAATCCCAAACCAAACGTACTCTACACCTCACAGATATAAAACATATCCAAATTGGAACAGCGACATGGTCGGACCACGCACCTGTCCTGATGACCTCTCAACAATACAGACCGACAACATTCAACTGAAGACTTAACAAATCCCTACTGACTGACCCTGTCACGGACCAAGAGGTCCGTACACAAAACCTCTATTACCAGGCCACACACATACAGAGGGTGGTGGAGTGGCCTAAGAGGGTAGTGCACAAACCCTTGGACCCGGTAGATTCCCTGCAAATGGGAAGACCGATGTCGGTGGTGCCATGGCTAGATCCACTCATAGGGGCAAGGTTAGCATCCTAACACCCCTTTATCAAATCAACACTCCAAGTCTGACCCATGCCCTTACATCACTAGAGGCCATCTGTATGGACGAGGACCCCTTAGAGCACGTGATCTTTTTCTTGTACAGACTGCTCATGACCACCTCCTGGTTTTATGGGCAAATGGGAGACGGCCCTGGGGAAACCTTAACCCCTGCACAGTGACAAAAAATATGTGACCTAACGCACCACTGTGCAATCTCAAGCAGGATCCAAGAATCCACCTATAAACTACTGTCCCTCTGGTACAAAACCCCACAAGTCCTACACACCATCATCCAATCCATTGATGAGCGCTGCTGGAGGTGCGGAAGGGAGGTAGACACCCTCCTACACCTGTGGTGGCTGTGCCCGAATACAACTACTCTGAAAAAATCTCTATAAAATTATTAAACAATTCACTGATGCCCCACCCCCTTCAGCTCAGCACCACTGCTGCTTCACCACGCCAAAATCCGGACTTCAGTCTATAAAAGTCCTTGACAATCAGAATTCTTAATGTAATTAAGAGCCTGATCCCCCTCTTTTGGGGGGGAGAGCACCCCACCCCTAACCCTCTGGTTTCAAAGAATGGAAACCGTTTGAAACTGTAAAGTATATATTGAATTTGGATGCCTAACTGAACTAGTGTCCATCAATGGATTGGATATTAAAAAATGTTTCAATAAAAATTATTAAAAAAATTTAAATAAAAAAAAAAGAATGGAGGAGCTCTGCTCCATGGAGGACCTCACTTACTAATTGAGTGGCAGATCACAGACATACAATGACATCTGGACTCACTGGCTCCTTACTATGGAGTCAGCTGACTTCCAAGCACTCATACAATAGACCCTGACTTACACCTGCGAGCAGAAATATGACATGCCCCAGCAGGGGGCCGATGTGGGTACAGGGGCAGTGGGGGGGCTGGGACCACCACCCTAAACTCCTCTCCCCTCTCTTTATCCATCCTCTATGATTCATAACTTGATTCCATAATAGTAATCCATTCCAACCTACCCATTCCCTTTTCCCCACCCCTCTTTCCCCTTTCCCCCTTTTACCATGTCGAGAAGGAATCAGGATACGTACCCGACAGACTGGGAATTCCCGGACACAATGCCTTATACTCACAGCATAACACCAAAAACAGAAAATGCTAGATGACATCCGAGTATATGTATGGTTGGGAATACCGCATCTAGACACACTATTAATGTTACTTTGATTTCTGTTTGAGCCACACTGTTATGCACAAAGTTTTCTGTCTACTATCTGTTGTACCATCACGTTTACATTGTATCTTTCATATGAGACCTGCGTGTCTCACCGCATTATTACCTGACTTTGTTGCATGGCCACTGTTATGATACGAAAAATCTCAATAAATCAATATTTACAAAAAAAATTATTCGTAAAGTGCCGCCAATCTGCCAAACTTCAGACAAATCACAGTTAGTTTAAAACCAAATCTAATAAAGACAATTCTAGGGGAAATGTCTTTCAAATCACAAGATGTGGAATTTTTAACCTCATGAATTTTAAACCAAGAACCCAAATGTCTTATAATAGCCGAGTCAAAGTCAAGTACTCAATCCAAGTGTGAAACTGGGGATCCAATTTGATAGATTTTCTGCAGTTGTGGGATCTAAGTGTACAAAACTGGTAGATACTAAACTCAAATGCCTCACAGATGTTATTGCAACCAAATGTTGCTCTACTACTAAGTATCGAGTCAGTGAGTGGATGTTTAAGCAACTAACATGTCTCTTTTTGCACCTTCAATATGTATTATCTTTTTTGTAACTTGAATTCTATAAATTCAAATAAAATCATTGCTAATTATATGATATGAGACCACTAAATGGAGATGCAATCAAGGGTAGTGTATATTTATGGAAGGCATTAGACAACCCATAATACTGTTACAATGATGTTAAAAATGTGTACATACACTAGGCACTGCAAGGTTTTCTTTTGAGGATAGACATAGGTCCTAGGTAGAGCGCAGGGGCCTCGACGGGACATACTTGTGTATTAGGGAGGATAGGTAGGTTGGAGCAGCATTATGATGGTACTTGTAAGCAAGCACCATAATCCTAAATTGAGCCCTATATCTAACTGGAAGCCAATGCAGGGATTGACAGAGGGGGGAGACGTGGGCGGTCAAGAAAATGAGCCTTGCCGCCACATACATTACAGATTTCAGCGGTGCAAGCTGGGAACACGTAAGACCACTGAGAAGGGGATTGCAGTAGTCAAGGCGAGAGAAAACAACAGCATGGACCAGCACCTTAGCCGCATCTGGGGTTAAATAGGGGCTAAATAGGGGCCCAATGTTTTTGAGACAGAAGTGGCAGGATTTGGCGAGTAACTGAACATGAGGGGTGAAGGAGAGGTCGGAGTCAAAGAGAATACCAAGGCAGCAAGCCTTCGAGGTAGAGGTTATGGTGGCGCCTTTGACTTGGAGGGAGACAGACACAGGAGTAGCAACACTTAAGGGAGGAAAGACTAGAAGTTCTGTTTTGGACAGGTTGAGTTTAAAGGGACACTATAGTCACCTGGACAACTTTAGCTTAATGAAGCAGTTTTGGTGTATAGAACATGCCCCTGCAGCCTCACTGCTCAATCCTCTGCCATTTAGGAGTTAAATCCCTTTGTTTATGAACCCTAGTCACACCTCCCTGCATGTGACTTGCAAAGCCTTCCATAAACACTTCCTGTAACGAGAGCCCTTTTTCTGTTTAATTAAGATTTTCTTATCCCCTGCTATGTTAATAGCTTGCTAGACCCTGCAAGAGCCTCCTGTATGTGATTAAATTTCAATTTAGAGATTGAGATACAATTATTTAAGGTAAATTATATCTGTTTGAAAGTGAAACCAGTTTTTTTTTTCATGCAGGCTCTGTCAATCATAGCCAGGGGAGGTGTGGCTAGGGCTGCATAAACAGAAACAAAGTGATTTAACTCCTAAAATGACAGTGAATTGAGCAGTGAAATTGCAGGGGAATGATCTATACACTAAAACTGCTTTATTTAGCTAAAGTAATTTAGGTGACTATAGTGTTCCTCTAAGGAAGTGAGCAGCCATCCAGTTGGATATCGCGGAAAGGCAGTCAGAGACATGAGTCAAGGTGGGCGGGGAGAGAGATCAGGAGAGGACAGGTAGATTTGCGTCTCATCTGCATATAAATGATAATGGAAGCCAAAGGAGCTGATGAGCTTATCAAGGCAGGCAGTATAGATAGAGAACAGTAGGGGGCCAAGGAAAGAACCTTGGTGAACGCCAACAGAGAGGGGTTGGGAAGAAGAGGCAGAGCCAGAGAAAGAAACACTGAAAAAGTGCTGGGAGTGGTAGGAGGAGCACCAGGAGAGAGCAGTATCCCGTAGAACGAAATTACGGAGACTGAGAAGAAGCTGTTGATGATCAACAGTGTCAAAGGCAGCAGAACGATCTAGGAGAATTAGGATACAGTAATGGCTGCACGATTTAGCTGTTGTTTTTATGAGACCCATTTCAGACTGTGCTCACCCACATTTTTGCTCTGCCAACATTGTTTGATGGTGTAAGGGCACAATTCAGAAAGGGGAGGGAAAGTCAAGTCTTTGTAATTATAGGTACAATTAATGTAAATCTCAGGTAACATTTCATGTAGCAAGTTAGAAAATTGCAATGTTTATTAGCCTTCCTTCAAAATATAGATTGTTTCAAATAAATATGCTTGGATGCCCTTTTGCAAAAACAGAATATTCAAGGATATAATTTATATTTATTTGTCAAGAAGGATTGTTTTTCCTTTTTGAGGCATAATTATAAATGGCTACAAATGGGGTTTGCCTTCTTTTAAATAAACCGCATAAAATAATGGGGTTCAAGGTTGAACTATATGGACTTTATTCTTTTTTTTTTTTAAACTAGACCATTATGTAACTATGTACAACTTTGAGCAATACCTTGTTCCTGGCATTCATTAGGTTATCCTGGGGAAACTGAGGCCATGGCTGACCAGGGCAAGGTTCTATGCATTCCATGCTTGATATCTAAAACAAGATGTAATTGGCCAAGTCACCTACATCATCATTGCTTACAGGATGCCATCTGTCAGTGGCGCTAAACTATCTGGAGAGGGCTCTAAAAACAAACAGTCCATTCCATCTGCCAAAACAGAGGAAACAAATTATACACTTCTTCAGAAGATGCATCAGTCGTGATGTAGGCACACACATGTATAGAGACATACACACACACACACACACACACATGGGCACTGTATACACAGGTGCACTTGTGTTTGCTCATCTTAGCTACACTGTAGTATCGTCAACTCTTTTTTTCATAAAATGTTTCTTTTTATAGCAACAGGAAACAACCCAAATGCCATTTAAGATTGTTAAAGAACAAGATATAAAACAAAAGCTTTATAAAGATTTAAATCCATAAAGTTTGTGATATTAATTAAATGTTGTATTATTTTAATTTTCCTTCATTTTCCCCCCTAAAAGTTTGAAAATCTAACAGGTTCATAGTAGAAAAGTATGGAAACTTAAAGGGATACTGTTGGCACTGTAACTATTTCATCTGATCTTCATCTGAATTGGTTATTGTGCATTGAGTTCCCTGGCATTGTCCATCAATTCAGTGTTACCAATTGTTAAGACCTGCAGTGGTTATGGTACTGCGGTCTTCTATTCCTTTCCCAATAGCTGAGCATAAGTGATTATAGCTGTAGCAGGGAGTAGAGGAATAGTGTAGTTGAATGCAGCTTCCAAGACGATTCTCCCCAGCAAATATAATATTCCCAAAACATGAGCCTAGACTTTATGAAGGGTGTAACAGGAATGAAGTTTATTGAAAACACACTGGCTTTTATGAGAAATCATCCTGCAAGAGGACCCCCCACAGCAAACAAACACAATAACCAATCACCATACAGTTTTACAGTAATACCCGCCTTCTCTTTGCCTGGGAGATATTGAGATAAGTTAAGGAGTAAATCAATTATCTCCAGGCAGAGGGCACACAATTTTCCCAAAAGTTGGAACACCCCTTTCCACACAAGGTATCCCCACAAATTACATATCCCCTGATAGCCCCGATTTGGGGGACAAACATATCGGTACAGGGGTTCTTAAAAAGTATGGAAGTCACATTTCACTGACCACACACGAGGCTCCTGCCCAAAACAGTTCCACGAATTCAGTGTGTGCGGTCGATCAATTCAGAAAAAGGTAAAAAACTAAAAAAGTACCAAATGGATCCTCCTAAATCTCATAGGAGCGATTGCTCCCCTTGTCCGTACGAACAAAACTACCGAACGGCACTCTCCTGGCTGTTCGGCTACTAAAGGAAGCAGGCGTTAGGTAATTTCAGCGGTGGTTCGTGAGGTCGAGTGTCTGATTTTAGTTCCAGACACTCAACGACCAAGTCCCGCTGACTCCCCTCGTGCGAACAAGATGGCCGCCGTTTTCTATTCCACGTGGCGTTCGGCCAAACGAATAGAGGCCGCCCAGGGAGCACTTAATAGTCGGTTCCTTTGAAGATAATGAGCCAGGAGGGTGGTCGGTGTTCAGTAGTTTCAAACTACCGAACCAAAAGATTCAATATACATGCAATACTTGTAGGAAAAAGCCCGAACAAAGAAGAAAATATTAAACAAAAGTCTATTTTGTTCACACCAATTTTCAAGTAGTTTAACACTGAATGGGGGTTCCTGATCTCCCATAGCCCCAACCCCACTGGAGGTGTAGCTGAGGTTGAAATTACACACTTCCTTGTTGCCATACTGATTCCTACTTGGCACTGTGATAGGCTGATGGCTGACACTCTCAGCCAATAATAGCCAGCCATTGCTGCTCAGTCCAATGCTTTCTTATTAGCTCCAGCATTACAGATCCAATGGGTTGTTGGAGAATCTTGTTTAGCATTGAAACATTAAAAACTATTTAATTCTATATCGAAGGACAGCACCAGGGAACTGCAGACACTATAACCGATTTAATGAGATGAAGCAATTGAGGTGCCTACAGTGTCTCTTTAATATCATGATAGAATGTAAGAAAGTATTATTTTTGTTAGTAGAATAGATCAAAAATTGTGGTAATATCATAATCTTCACCAGGGACCCAATTATAGAACTAAATAATAGATAAAAAATTCCAAGTACAAAATCACTTGGAAGTCACTAAACACGTGTTTTGCATACTAGTAATAACCCAATTTTCATCACTCTTACCATCAGTTTTAGCTAAAAGGATAACAGTAAATATTGGAGTTGTCCTACTAGAAGTAGCTGGTAGGGTGGTGTATTTCTGAGGAATGTGGATGGTTCAGTGTCTGATGAGATTGCTGTGATCAGCTGGTCTGTAGAGAGCAAGTGTACAATGCTCTGGGTATTCGGTACGAGATAAATCAGAGAAATTAACAAAGTGTTAAAAATACACCAGCTGATCACAGCAATCTCATCAGACACTGAACCATCCACATTCCTCAGAAATACACCACCGTACCAACTACTTCTAGTAGGACAACTCCAATATTTACTGTTATCCTTTTAGCTAAAACTGATGGTAAGAGTGATAAAAATTGGGTTATTACTAGTATGCAAAACACGTGTTTAGTGACTTCCAAGTGATTTTGTACTTGGCATTTTTTATCTATTATTTAGTTCTATAATTGGGTCCCTGGTGAAGATTATGCTGTTACCACAATTTTTTATCTATTCTACTAACAAAAATAATAATTTCTTACATTCTGTCATGATATTAAAGAGACACTGTAGGCACCTCAATTGCTTCATCTCATTAAATCGGTTATAGTGTCTGCAGTTCCCTGGTGCTGTCCTTCGATATAGAATTAAATAGTTTTTAATGTTTCAATGCTAACCAAGATTCTCCAACAACCCATTGGATCTGTAATGCTGGAGCTAATGAGAAAGCATTGGACAGAGCAGCAATGACTGGCTATTATTGGCTGAGAGTGTCAGCCTTCGGCCTATCACAGTGCCAAGTAGGAATCAGTATGGCAACAAGGAAGTGTGTAATTTCAACCTCAGCTACACCTCCAGTGGGGTTGGGGCTATGGGATATCAGGGACCCCCATTCAGTGTTAAACTACTTGAAAATTGGTGTGAAGAAAATAGACTTTTGTTTAATATTTTCTTCTTTGTTCGGGCTTTTTCCTACAAGTATTGCATGTATATTGAATATTTTGGTTCGGTAGTTTGAAACTACCGAACACCGACCACCCTCCTGGCTCATTACCTTCAAAGGAACCGACTATTAAGTTCTCCCTGGGTGGCCGCTGTTCGTTTGGCCGAACGCCACGTGGAATAGAAAACGGCGTCCATCTTGTTCACACAAGGGGAGTCAGCGGGACTTGGTCGTTGAGTGTCTGGAACTAAAATCAGACACTCGACCTCACGAACCACCGCTGAAACTACCGAACGCCTGCTTCCTTTAGTAGCCGAACAGCCAGGAGAGTGCCGTTCGGTAGTTTTGTTCGTACGGACAAGGGGAGCAATCGCTCCTATGAGCCAGGAGGATCCATTTGGTACTTTGTTTGTTTTTTACCTTTTTATGAATTGACCGACCGCACACACTGAATTCGGGGAACTGTTTTGGGCAGGAGCCTCGTGTGTGGTCAGTGAAATGTGACTTCCATACTTTTTAAGAACCCCTGCACCGAAATGTTTGTCCCCCAAATCGGGGCTATCAGGGGATATGTAATTTGTGGGGATACCTTGTGTGGAAAGGGGTGTTCTAACTTTTGGGAAAATGGTGTGCCCTTTGCCTGGAGATAATTGATTTACTCCTTAACTTATCTCAATAACTCCCAGGCAGAGAGAAGGCGGTTATTACTGTAAAACTGTATGGTGATTGGTTATTGTCTTTGTTTGCTGTGGGAGGTCCTCTCGGGACTTCGGCAATTCAAAACTTCGGGACTTCGGCTCAGTTCAGCACTTTGGAACTTCGGTACTTCGGCACTTCGGAACTTCGGCAACTTCAGAACTTCCCACGGTATTAGGGAGTTATCTACCAAAAGACTGAGAGACCTAAATTGGTCTTTCAGCAAAATGTACTAATACTAAGTAAAGATTACTTAGTATTAGTAAATTCTGCCTCTACTCTCTATACCGCGAGTAGGGGCATGTCTATTAAACAGTGAGCAGCCTACGCGAGTGGAGGCTTCTAACCTGAAGGGGGGACCTATAGCCCCTCCCTGGCCCCCACTCCTGAGTGGCGGGTGGGGGCCCTAAAGTAAACTATTGTCCTCCCCCCTGGTCCTGAGCACGGGTGGGGGCTCGGGAGGGGGGACTCCAGGCTGCTCACTGTTTAATAGACATGCCCCTAACTGTATAAACCCCTAGATCACGGCGGACTTGGACTGACAAATATTAAAGAGTATTACAGGGCTGCACTACAAGCCTCAGTTATAGCCTCACACGCAGCTACTCTTCCCCCGCAATGGATTGAAATTGAGTCGCATTGGTCTTGCCCCAAGGGCATGCACCTTCTCTTCTGGATACCTAAACATAAACGCCCGAACATGCCAAACATGTTGCGTACCACTGACCTGCTCCTCCATACATGGGACAGACTAAGACAAAACATGGGCGAGAAAAATATGTGGCTCCCAGCAGCCCCCATATCTTGCGTATGTGCTGTTAACCCATCCTTTGACTAAAGGCCTTGGCAGAAAGGAGGCTGTGCCTCCATAAGCCAACTGTTTGGGGACAATGGAATACTGCCATTCCCAGTCCTCCAACATAAATTCAAACTACCGACGAGGGCGTTGTTCTCATACCTCCAACTAAAAGCGCTCCTCACACACAACCTCCCATTCTCACACTCGCCAAACATGGCCTTTTTTGAAAAAGCATTCCCAGCCCCTATCACACCGAACAAGTTACTAGCCTCTATATAGCGAGTACTGACAGTCCCGGCAGCACGCAGCTACGAAAAATTTATGCTTGACTGGCACAACGACTTAAACCAAACATTTGACATCACAAGCTGAAAAAGAGCAATGTTAGCTCACAAGGGGAAGACAAGCTGTGCGTCACACCTAGAACTGATGAGAAAAATACAGTATCGCTGGTACATGTTACCAGACAGACTGGCGCGAATCTACCCTAACACTACCAGCTCCTGCTGGAGGTGCTTACAGGAAACAGGGACGATATAACACATCTGGTGGACTTGTCCCAAGATCGAGGGATATTGGCGTATGGTGGGAGACGTATTATCAGACGCATTGGGGATGGGTATCACACTCACACCTGGTTTGTGCCTCCTATTCATACCACTGGGAAACATCTCTAAACCGGCCTCTACTCTGCTTTTCCACGTACTCATAGCTGCAAATTTGCTGATAGCCAGAGCATGGAAATCTACAGAAATACCGTGTCGTACTGCCCTTACAGCGCAGATTACCCTGAACCTGGACTACGAGTCAATGGCCCATAAGCATATTAGCCCAAGAAAACATATTCAGAGAGCGGGAATCATGTGGGACACCTACATTAAAACCCAAATACACATGGAACATACCCACACCCCAGACACACGGGACCAAGGGGAAGAGGCAGGGGAAGACGTAACAACACGGGACACTAACTGTAGGGCTCTTATTACATGACAAATTAAGCATGACGCTAAACCTCTGGTACGGAGGTTCACCACCGGGGGCAAACGAGGAAGGCGGGACAGGGAGATAGATGAGACTCGGCTGGACTCGGGGCTCTCGGCCCAAGGTTCACAACAGGCAACTTAGCACACTCGGCAATGGCAAACAACAAAGACACTGGGCACTCTGTGGCTTCCGAACACGGGGGCTCCACCCTAAATAGTGGGAGCACCTTGACAAGAGACTGAAGAAGCAATCCTCCATTGTAAATAGTTACCCCACCCCCCCATACCTCTTCCTTTAACCCCCCCTCCCCCCAGCTTAAAAAAAAAAAAAAAGGAAAATGAGCCAAGCGGTTGGGCGAACTTGAGGGAGGAACAGGGGGGAACGGATACATCTGAATACCACTTTTAGAAGGGAGGCACAAAGACATAACTATCACTATGCAAACACATGAAATTTATATATAAAAAAAAAATATATATATATACCGTCTTAGTTAAGCTACCATAACCAGAAGCCCGCCTGACCTGCCATCAGTAAGGGCTTGTGCAGACACTTGAAGTGGGCGGTGCAGCAAGACAAGGCACAACGCTGACATGATAAGAGGCACAAGGCCTGAGACCAAACCCTACATGGCACCACTTGTACAGACAAGCCACCCCGCCCCATTAGACCCGAGTCGATATGCACCCCATTAACATTACGCATAGCATAAGGATTGAAAAAAATGTATGTATTGCCGAACAAGAATTGTCATGTGTGTATATAATGGTAATGTAATGTACCCTCTTGGTTATGTACCCGACCTTCCCTTTTTTCTTTTCTGTACCCAACTGCCTTTTCGCTGACTCAATAAAAAATTGTCAAATTGAAAAAAATAAACTGGTATACAGTGTATAATTCTGCAATTCTGTGCTTCGGAACTTCGGCTCTTCGACACTTCGGAACTTCGGAACTTCGGCACTTCGGAAATTCGGCAAAAATCTGAATGTCCGAATTGCCCGAAATTCATCCGAATTGATATTCGGAATGAAACGAATTACACATGTCTACAAGTTAGCAGAAAATTTCAGGTGACTAAATTCAAGACAGTATAGAACAACTTCAGAGGGGGCTAGATTTTGAAAGGGAGAGAGATGATTCTCAGGAGAATATAGGGAAAAAGGTTAAAGGAACACTACATGTTTGTGTTCCTGACCCTTTAGTGTTAAAACCACCATCTAGCCCCCATCCCCCTCCCCTTACCTCCTTAATTATAATAACATCTTACTTGTATTCAAGCCTGCAGCTGCTGGCTTTGCCCCTGTCTGCCTCTGACCTGCCTGCTGTCTGCTGACATAATCAGAAGTAGTGGAATGAGCCAATCACAATGCATCCCCCACCTTGAGAGTGTCAAGGTGGCAGATCAGGGTCAGAGCCAGCACAAGTCAAACACAGCCCTGGTCAATCAGCATCTCTTCATAGAGATGAATTGAATCAATGCATCTCTGAGGAAAGTTCAGTGTCTGCATGCAGAGGGTGGAGACACTGAATGGCAGTGCGGCTCATTGTGCAGCACTGCCCCAGGAGGCACCTCTAGCAGCCATCTGAGGAGTGGCCAGTGGAGTTATCACTAGGCTGTAATGTAAACATTGCATTTTCTCTGAAAAGACAGTGTTTACTGCAAAAAGCCTGAAGGGAATGATTCTACGCACCAGATGCCAAATGCAATAAGCTGTATTTGTTCTGGTGACTATAGTGCCCCTTTAATTGCCATAGGATTGTGTAGATACAGATTTTTTAATAAAGGTTCAAAAAATACCAAGGAAGATTAGAGCATTTGGGAAATAATGTATAGACACATTAAATGTGGCATATGAAAGAACTTGGTTCCTAATAAATGCATTTTATTTTAATGCGAAATGACCTTAAAGAATAATTATAGCCCTCCCTCTTTAGTAGAGGCAAAATACAATTCTAGAAGCTTTAGAAACAAGTCCAGTATACTTTCTAAAGCACAAATGCAACGATAATTCTAGGCAAGAAACAGCATTTTATGTGTTTGCAATTTTGCTTTAAGGATTAGTAAGGTAGAAGAACTCAACATGATTGCTGCACTTTCATTAATATTTAATGTGTCCTCCCCATCTGAGACGCCCCCTGGAGGCAGTGTACAATTACTACACCCCGCTTATTCCTTTACTCTGTTTTTATTGCTTTCATTACAAAGGAAAACAATATTTTATCGTGCACTCCTTTTCTTCGTCGATGAACGTTTGTTATAATATAAACTGCTGTTTTAATTGAGTTTAGATGATGTGGAACTAATATGTGATTAAGTAGCCAGCACTTCTGCATTGGTAACAATTAGACATTGAGAGTTTAGACTACGGATTCAGAATTAAAACGAACGAACGTGGAGAAAGCATTGAGTCAGACATGCTAGATCTCTGTGTGTCTGCACCGTACCTCAGTACTGGCACACACAATGAATTCCACATGGAGGTGGTTTAAGATGAATACGTTTATTCTCTCTCTCTCTCCAGTAACAAAATGTAAACCAAGGGCAAGAACAGGAATTGACTTTAAGCCAATTGAGTGGGCCAACAGGCTACATATGGAACTAGCAAATCACAGCGCCATGAAGGATGTTAGTGATTTAAAGTTATGTATAGCAAAGTCCATATGTTGAAAAGAATTCATAAATGGAAAGGTAACTAATGGGAAACTCGAATGACAGCAAAAGCTTCTCTCTTTTCTTTCGACTTGCAATGATCATTCGGCCAAGATTCTGTCTCCTTTACTTTCATGAGTACTGTTCAGATCCCGGCAGAAAAAAAACCAAAACATTTTTTTTTTATTTTTATGTGAGAAACAGAATTATTGTGTCCATTCCCTGTCAATCTAATGTTCTCTAATTTATTTAAATTTTTTGTTTTCCCTCTTTACTTTACCTTATGAAGATTATTTTTTTTTAGACAGTTAAAGAGTTAGCATGAGGTAAGACAAAATATATTTAAAAATTTTTTTTTAATTATTTGCAACCTCTGAAAATAAATCAACTTGCTGAAGTACACACGACTGGGATTAATAAAAGGAAACATTTGCCTGTAATCAGGAAATTGTTCGCTCTGGAATATACAGAAGAATAATTGCTACCTGCTACTGAATGGTAATTTAATGTTTGTGGGGAGTAAGGGGGGAGGTTGCATGCAGTAATCAAAGTAATTTTAAGACAGGTAGTGAGGGAAGAAATTATTAAAACAAAAGATGTGTGAGTCTGGGTAAAGTAAAAAGCATGGATGTATCTCCTGATACGTAGTGATGATACCATAACAACTGCAGTGCTCTATAATCATCATGGTGCCAGGAATTCCTTCCCCCTACCCCAAGTAGTTAAGTAGTTGAGATTTTTTTTTACGTTTTTACTCCTTACCTGGGATGCGCTGAGCATCCAGCCTGCCCACATGATCTCATTACATCAATCCTCCCTTTATGTTTTCATTTGGATAATCAACTGCCTTGCAATAGACAGGTCTTAGTCAAGCAAATTATGTGTTGCTTTGATAACTAAGGGGCTGGAATAAAATTTTTTTTTTTTAAAGTTTTAAAAGATACAAATTTCAAAACAATACCACCGTATTCCTGGATGTAAGAATATAGAGCATCTCAAATACAACAAAAGTACTCTAAATAGAAAGTTCTCACAATGTCGACATAAGTTGAAAGCAATCTCAAAGAGAAACATAATCTACGTATCTTCTCTTTGCTGGCAACAGACTGAATGGCCTAATGTTCTACCTGACCAGCTTCTCACAAGAGGTTACCTCTGTGGCCTTTAAAAATTTGACAGAGGGGGGCAGAGCCTGACTGTCAAGCAGAGTGGACGTGTGCTGAGCGAGCACCTGAACTTAGTACAGCAATTAAGCCATTTAAAACAGTCAGTCTTCAATTTTCACAGAAAAACAGCTCTTATTGCACAGGAGATACCTTGGTAAATCGACTGATGCCTGACTTGGAACCTTCCTAGTCTGGATAACCTGACTTATAATTTTCGTGACCTTCAAGCACGATAGGTGTAGGCCACTCTCCAGTTTCTGAATCCTGCTGACTTAGCTGGCTTCTACATCCCCGCCTTTGGATCGGTGGGGTTCATCCCAGTCTTAGGAGACTGCCGAATGCTACATCTCACATCTGCCGCTACTAATTGCAGAGGGGACATGTGGCTTCTAAGATGGTTGTGATCAGGGGCGGGCTGGGACGCGGGGCAGGGAGGCAATTAACCCCCAGGCCACCCTATATCATCTTTAAAATGGCCCCCCGCCATCAGGGTATGAGAACTATAATGGTTGTCATGGGCCCGGCCGTCTTGGGGGGCACGGGCTGCTCGGGGAGTCCTGGGCCCCACATGCACATATATATATATATATATATATATATATATATATATATATATATATAGCAATGATCGCTATATATATATCTGTGCAGGGCTGGCCTTTGGGCTGCACAGGGTGCCATAGCAACAGGGGCGCCATGAAGCCGCGCAGCTCGCACCCAGGGGCAGACTACGCACTCAGCAAATCATGCCCCATTCTTTTGGAAGTCTGCCCATGTTTAACCAGTTGTAAACCAGCAGGGGAGCTCAGAGAATTCCCCACCCAGCTCACTAGCACTCAGCATACTTGATCCCATAATAATGAATATGAAGCTTTCCTCCTTCTGCTGCTCTTACTGTGTAATTTCCTGGTGTGAGGAAGGGGCGGGGTTATGACATCACCCTAGCTCAGTCCCCTGCATACCTCACCCATGCGGAGTGGCTTCATTGTGGAGTTACCAGCCAGCTACCCAAGCTTCTCACCGCCCTGCCTGAGGTAGGATCACAGGAGAAAAAAAATATTATATATTGACATTTTATATATATATATATTTTAATTGTAGCTGGAGGGAAAAAGTTTGATAAGACAGACTAATAAAATAAGGTGACAATGGGAGCAACATAACATGAAGGGAGGCTGAGGATTGAGTCTGAGTAAGGAGGCAAAATGAAGGAGGGGTAGAGAGAATTGGGTGAAAAAATTGACATATGCATAGACCCCCCCCCCCCCGAAATAATACCACACTACTTAACAGTACATTCATACTATATGCACACATACTGACACAACACAACAATACTCTCCTGTCTACGTGCTGTTCAGGTTTACACACTGCTACCTTACACAAATGTTTATGTACTGCCACAATACACACATACTCTCTCACATTCACACCCACTTCCATGCTGCACATGTAAACCCCTATGTTTATACTATCATGCTACAAAATACAGCCCATACTCACACTGCTACACAAACAACATCCACATAATTACTTAAAGGGTTTCTGTAGCCCTTCTCCACAATTAGCCCCTATTGAACATTGCCATTAGCAGAGCAAAGCAAAAGGAGAGGAGAAGGAGAGCAAAGCAGAAGGAGATCAAAAGGAAAAAAGGGGAAAGCAGAAAGACAAAAGACAGGGGCGTACCTAGAGCATTTGGCACCCGGGGCGGGGCACCCCCCCTCGCTCTTCCTGCACAGGTCCCTCACACATCCTGTAATGATGCTGAGGCCACAAAGACATCATATCCCGGCTGCCGACTCACTACAGGGCAAAGATCATCAGACACAGTCAGATGCACACAGTCTCACACACATACTCACTCGCACACAGTCACATAATCACAGACAGTCACACACACACTCACACACAGTCACATACAGTCACACAGACAGTCACAGGCAGACAGTCTCACACACACACAGTCACACACACATAGTCACAGAAAGTCACACAGACAATCACAGGCAGACAGTCACACACAATCACAGACAGTCACACACACAGTCACATACAGTCACAAAGACAATCATAGGCAGACAGTCACACACACAATCACAAACAGTCACACACACAGTCACACACACACAGTCACAGAGAGTCACACACACACACACACACAATCACAGTCACACACACACACAGTCACAGACAGTCACAGGCAGAGTGCCTCATACACACACACACACACAGTCAAATACAGTCACACAAACAGACAAAATCACAGTTACACACAGCACACACTCTCTCTCACTTACAGTCAGCTTGGGCTGGAGGAGGAGTGGATTCATGAGTCCCTGGTGTGTTTGAGTTGGGGAAGCAGGGACTCCTTCCTGCTTCCCCTCTGTGTGCAGCACTAAGAGACTGCATTTATCTCTGCCCCTGCATCTGACTTGGCTCTGCCCCCATGGCCAACTCTCCCTGCAGGTCTCCTGCTCCGGCTCCCGGCCCCTGCGTGTGTGAGCTGTGTCGGCTGCCCTATGCCCTTTGCAGCCACACAGCTCACAGAACCCCAAGCCTGGCCAGCCCTACCTTGTAGCAGCCGGGGCGGCCCCCCCTTAGTATGCCATTGCAAAAGGAAAGGAGGAGAAAGCAGAAGGAGAGCAAAAGGAAAGAGGGGGAAAGCATGAAAGCAAAAGGTAAGGGGGGAGCTCAAGGAGAGCAAAATGGAAAGAGGGGAGAGCAGAATCAGTCAAGGAGGAAAAGACAGTGTCAGAAGAAGGCAAAGAAAAGGAGATTGGAGCAGGAAGGACAACGTGGAAGACAAGTGAACCCTCCACCTCATCCTGGACACTGGGCTGAGGCTTTGGTACCTGACAGGCAGACTTTGGACCCTCTCATCATCCCAGGTAAAATTAAAAAAAAAAACTATCAATTAATTCACTTTTTTGATTATGTGAGATGTAGACATATTGGTTATTTTTAAAGGAACACTGTTCCATAACAAGTTAATCTAAAGGAAGTTGTTATGGTGCTAGTAGGCCCCTCATCTTTATGAGTTTCCTGGCTTGCATAGTGGCAGAGCATGCAGATATCTAGACTGAGTAACTCGGAAGCACCACAGCATCCTACCTGTTTCTACCAGACCGCATCGTATTTGTGGCCTACATGCAGGCTTAGCGGTCAGGAAGGCCCTCTTCCTACATGGCGGATGCTGGGGGTACTTGGATCTGTATGTCGTTGGAAGGCCGAAGGGCTCAGGGCAGAGCCTGCGGCAGTCTGAAGTAAAGTCAAGGCCCAAGGTTCTCAAGAAGGTGGCGATTACCTTTGAGAAATTATGTGACATTCATGTGCAGGACCGTGACTGGCACTCCCAAGCTACAAACACCCACCCACAAGGAACCCTCTCCTGAGAGCTCAGCAAATTACAAATTGGGAATTGGGTGAAGACACAAGAGTTTCCTAGTTGTCTTCTGATACATTGTGGTGACTCTGCCAGCATAAACTTCACGTTAGCTCAATTTCTCTGCGCTGGCCTCCAGTTTTTTTTACTTTGTTTTAAAATACTAGTCTGATGATTCTGCTTGAATTTTATTTGATTTACTTTTGCATGACCCAATTATATCTCATGAGTGTCCCTCGTATTTTATTTGATCTGCTTTGCCATTTGACATGCTTGTTACGTTGATGATACTTACGCATGGTCCAAAGACAAAACTTTTGCTAGCTGAATTTGACACACTTCCTTGGTGGGTTCATGCCCTTTGACCTAGCATAGCTGCTTTTTACACTTCTCTATTTATAAACCTAAATGCTCATTTGATTACCCGGCCTGAATGTATTATATCTGCGTGCCTAGTATTACCTACTTGAATGTCAGGGTGTTATACTACTTTTCAGTTCGACACTTGGCAAAGCTTGTCCCCCAAATAAGGGAGATACCTGCTAAACAGTGCCCTAATTAAATATCCTTAAATGTGACAATTGGACATGAGACCCAGTTTAGGGAATTATCTGCTAAACTGCTGAAAGAGCAAAAATAGGAAAAGTTCTGCTTCTTAAATGCGCTCTTCTATATGTCTAGTAAATACGTCTGTATTATATTAGAGGGATATCTACTAAACAGTTGAAAGAGAAAACATAAGAAAGGCCATTTCATTGTTTAGCGTTTTAAGTTGCTTCGTTGTCGAGTCCCTAATTTGGTGCTCTTATGTATGGCAATCCAACGCAAGGATAGCAAATTAGGAATCTATCTGCTAAGCAGCTGAAAAAGCAAAAAATAAGAAAGGCCTTTTTTCTAAAATTTGCTCCATGAATTGCCAAGTTGATAAGTCCCTAATTTGCTACCCATATTTAGGGTAATACAACATAAGGTACCAAATTAGGAGGCTATCTACTAAACAGCTGAAAGACCAAATTAAGAAAAAAAAAATCTTTATTAATTTATAGGTCCCTAGTCTGCTATCCTACTTAAAACAAATGGATCCTAAATAATTTGTTTCAATTTCTTTCGGTTTGCCACAAATTTAGAAATTTTGAGACTTAAAAAATTCCAGAATTTGTCCGAATTTGCATTTGGAACAAAACGAATTGCACCTGTCTATTGAAGAATCTTGTGATTAGACCCTTGGAGATTAGGATTATTGCCTGTTCAGTACGCGATGTTTGTTGAAAAAGTAACAAAATTTAATTAAAATATAAAGAATGCTCTGCATTGACTCAAATGGCACAAATAACATACACTGGCATTTTATCTCAAATTAATTAATTTATTATTTATTTTTACATTGCAATGTTTCTCAAGAAGCATCAATGCATTGTATTAATGAACAGTGAATTGACTAACTGAATGCAATCATGTAGCCTTGAGATCACAAACGTGGTACCTAAGGCCAACGAATCCTGCAGAGATATTGCATGCCTCTAAATAATGTTATCAAGGTACGGATTTATCATGATGGTCTTTAGGTCAGAGTGTCATATGATAGCAAGGGAAGTGAGTGTAGCTGAATTGCAGTCCATCTGCCACTACCCATGCTTTATTGCTAGTCATGTCTTCGCCACCAGTAATATCTTTGACTTAAGCTTTTCTGGTGGACTTGTAGAATCTGTGCTAGTGATGCTTGGTTGAGGCCTACCTAACAGATGTGGGGCATGTTTAAGAATAATGTGGGAGACCTGCTAATGACACTATGCAGTCTTCATTATATACCTTCCTGGTTTGAGGTAGGTGCTTTCAGATGCAGTCATTGGGGGGTTAACAATAGGAAATTCTCCTATCTTCTACAAACTGAACGTGACACCATAGCCCAGTTCTTTCTGTCGGCCATATAGAGCAAAGGGAGAGAGATCGGTCCTACTTATGACACAAATGTCCTGGACCCAATGCTAAACCACCAGGCAAAATGTGGTCACAGTCCAGGCGAAGACCTTGGGTTTGAAACTCTGGGTATTAGCGACAATAACTCTTCTTTGAAGTTTGTCATTATGGTTGGATTGATTTGGCATGTCTTGAGTGCCACTCATGCACTGGACGTTAAGTGCAATGTGCAATTTGCGTGATAAGTAGAAAAAGACGAGCAATCATGAAGAGCTTATTTCCCTGGAAAATGGCCCCTTTTAGAACTTAGTCGCAAAGCTATTCTTTATCAACAATCTCTCGTGTATCCTGAACAACATGGTATTATGGAAAAACACTTTAGAATAGTGTTACGGATTATTAGAATAGTACACGCCATAAAATGATTAATACTTACAATTCTGTCACAGGAAATACAAACACGTCCATTTATTTTAAGTAAGCAGTTCACAAAGTTTTTAAACAACTTTCTTTTTAAAGGCAGAACTCTCCTATAGGAATCTACTCGTGTTAGTACTATATAGCATCACTGAACTAAAAATAATATATTTATCATACAATTATCTGCAAAATAATACATATTTTTTTTATAAATCATAAGTAAAGGATTCAGCTTATAAAAATACTTTATAGATGATAGCACGTATTGCCTTAAGAATATTAGATTCTACAGATGAAATATCTGTGCGTGGTTCTTTAGTATCATTACCTTCAATTTCAGTATGATTGAGCCCATTTCGTGTACATTTTTTTATTTTTTACTTAAATACAATCAAAAACGGTTGTCTGGCAGCAAAGTATTGCAAAGTATCACACTGCAGGTCTATCTGAAAGCAAAACGCTAGGGAGGGGTTGGCATTTCATGACCAGTGGATGACCAGTTGTTTGATTAACCATGACTCCTATGATCCCTTACCACTCTCAGACCTGAGTCTGGTGAAGGATCATGGGATATGGAGCTTCATCACCAGCAGATTGCCTTGCCCCGTGATAAGGTGATGCTAGGTTAGAATGCATCTTAAGGCAACGTAGAGAGCAGTCTGTAAGTGGGGAAAACCCCCGCGGTAGCCATGCTTCCATGTTAAGACTTGGAGAGCCTCTTTGCCACATCAGCGTAGGCCAGTTCTGTTTCTTTATCGGCAGCACAGGTATTGGTAAACTCGTCCCTTGCGTAGGCGTTCTTTAGGTATCTCCAGACTCCAGTCATATCTGTTGGTATTTCATAATTGCGATACTTCTTTGCGACAATCTGTAGGGAAAGCAGTAGAAAATAATGCTGTCAAAATGTGTCATTAATGGTAATAATGATTCTATATTTCTTATACGATTAGACAATCACAGTTTTATTTTTTAATCAAAATTTAACAACGTTGTTACAGTAGGTTAGCATTAAAAAATACAAAAATAAAAGGCTAATCAACAGGAAAATCTGTTGCATACCGATGAGCGTAATAGGATCAAAAATACTATTATGACAACATAAAGATTTCTAAGGTTGGTTAAGTGTAGATTCATCAATATAAACAAGTTAAATACAGATCATTTTACAATGATGCTACCACGAAAAAAGGCCTGTTAATTTGTTGAAACGCGTTAGTGTGTAACTTTGTTCAATTTTTTTGTTTTTATGAGCTGTTTTCAATAAAAGTAGTGAATTTATATTTTCCTTGGAGCTTCCTGTTGTATTCCCGTTTGGACATCTTTTTTCCTTGGTGGAGAACATGCCAACCTATTTTTGTTCTACATCAATGAGTACTTCTGTTCCTTTTAATAATTGTATTATACAATGAGCACTATATTTTATTTATTGTTTTATCTATATACACCACTATAAAGATTTATACTGCATACTTTCAAGAGTTGGAGACATATATATCCAAGAGTGAGGATCATTCGACTCCACACTATTCACTACGAGCCATCAGATGGCTCCAAAAAATATGAGTGTGCACCTGAAATACTACACTATATCGGTGTCATGTTTTGTTTTTATAGCTGTGGACTGCCCCTTACTGGACCAAGATATCAACTTTCTATCCACAGGCAGGTATTGTACTGCCCAGGCGCCTTGAACTAGAGCTGGTTATCAGCTCTGTATACTGTAAGTGCAATTCCCTATTTTTCTTCAAACAATATTCAATTTACAACACTATACTCTATTCTTTGTCCGCTCTTCTCATTTCATACTGACCTGGATTTGAGGACTATTTAGGCGCTGCTACCCTCCCCCTATATACTAACTACTTATGACCAGAAAGGAGAGACTCTGGTTTGGGTTATTCAAGCTGCTTACCCTCTACACAGCAAGCACTAAAAACCTATTAACCCATGTTATCAGAAAATGTATACTAAGAATTCCTCATTAATTAATTAAAGCAAATTAAGAACAAATGAGCATTGTAACAACTAAATATTCTAGCAAAATTAGTAACTCAATAAACATTATTATTTTTATTTTATTTTGTAAACATGTACACTGTACTCTGCTTATAGAAGCATACATGAATATAAATTCACATTTTAAAGACACACATGTCACCTATTAACATCACCACTGCACTGTAAACTGGGTCAAAACTACAGGTCAAGTCTTTTCAAGATAGATCCATTTTGTTTGTCATTGACCTTGGTATCTTAGAGTATCGATCTCAATGACAACTGAAGTTAATGCTGGTTGTGTTAACAGTTAAAAAAATAAGTTTGTGACATTATTTGGGATTCTGAATTATTTGAAAACACTTACATGGTACTGGCCAAATGCTGGAAACGGTTATTGAATGGATACAGACAGTGTATTGTAAATGATCCCTTTAGCTATTAAGAAACATCTCCATAAATTACTCCAAAATGTCATTCTGTTCGGCTAAATGTTATGCTTCCTTGCATGTTCTTTTTTATTAATATCCTCTTTCTGCCGAAAATATTGTACCTTTTACTTTTGTATGCTTTTGGATGTCAGCCTTGTTCCTTCTGCTCCACGTATACATACATATTTTGGCCTTTCTGTCTCTACTAAAATAGGTGACTGCACTATCAAAAATGTAAGCTCCAACAAACATACCGAACAAGTCGATGACACCCCCCACATATTTGCTAAAGCTTTGGACCCTTGGCTAAATGGACACCACACCTGAACCTACTCAAATTGTAACCCAAAAATGTGCCCTCTTTTACAGGCGAATCCATATTTAACAACTGTTGAAACGACCACCATACCTACTATTCTTCTTCTGTAACATCCCCCTTGTTTTTTCTTTTTTTTCTTTCTCCCTCTCTCTTCTCCTCTGGCGTTTTGATCCCCACGTCAAGATCTAATTCCCCCTTCTAACTTTCTCCCTCTCCGCTGTTATACTCTGAGTCTCACTGTACATTGTTCCCCCTCTCACAGGCCGCCTCAATCCCATCCCACTACCCCTTTGAAATCCCAGTTATTCATTTACCCCTTTCACTTGTCCATTCCACTAACCCCGAACCAAACACTGATAACAAAAAGCAAACCTAGTAGGATGCGGGCCCACATACAAGGCAGACCTGCCATATAGTTTGAACCGACCATCCATCCTTGGCAACAAAAGCAGATTTGTCTTATTATGGACATCTACTTTGCACAAAACACACCCAACACAAGGAGCCTCGACCAATGGATCCAGCACCCACCTAAGATCCTCTGACCTGGTCACCACCTAATGATCTTAGTAATGCTTATAATGCCCTCATCCTACCCACTTATACTTGTTCTATATACTCTGTAAACCACTGTTTTACCCCTTTGTATGTAATATTGAAAAAAAAAAAAGTACAAATAAAGAATTTAAAATACAAACATTTAAGATCCGGAAGATAAAAAATAAATAAAAACATAAAAGAAAAATTGTATAGATATAAAGCAGAATTTAATCTCAAATTAACACTATTCTAGTGGTCGTTCTTGAATTTGTCTTTAGAATATGTATATCTTTCTAAACTAGATTTAGTAATCTGTGTAAGGGCATACATCTTATCTATAAAATGCTCTTTTCATACTACTTAATATTACTATTCTCCCTTATTTTACACCTAAATATTCTAATGACCTGTCCCACTGATTGATCATACTAGTTGCTAACATTTGCATGGTGCCCCTTTCTTCATTAGTAAAAATCAGTTGAAAGTATATTCTTTGAAATTATTTAGAAACTGTTTGATCAGAGACACCGTTATATTTCTTCAGTTCCCAAAGTAAGGGAGAATAAACATACCTTCACCACATGGAGTTTGGGTAGAAGGTTGCAATCTGCAAGAGTGAATTCATCTCCATCTAGGAATTTCCTTCTCGACGTCTTCTGTTCTTCTCTACTGTTTACATCAATCTCCTCCGTTAGCGGTGTGTTAAGGTAATCATCCAACTTCTTCAAGGCTTTGGTCAAACCTTTCTCCAGAGCTGTAAAAGTCAACAGAAATAACTATAATCACTCAACTAGAATATATAGAACTTTGTTTTTCTATTTGGTATACAGATGTATATGTATAGTATCTGATTCAAAATTAAAAAAAAAAAGACAAAATAACTCTGGGAAAATAATCTCGGTTATGAACGGAACCCTGAGATGGAAGATTTAATTATACAGTAAAAAAAAAAAAAAAAAAATTACATTATATGTCAAATGGAAAATACGAATTTAGTACTTATTTATCAATCAATGGCATGTTGTTTCTACAGAAGACACAATTCTGTTTTGGATAGCATTTGTGCACCTTACTGCATGAAAATGTCTGCTTTAAATTTACTATACTTTTATACAAAAAAAAAAAATATAGATATAAAAAATGAATAACAACACTACTCCACCTTTAATAAACAGCGGTATCTTGAACATTAGTTGAGTGTCACGTTCAGTAGAAGAATTGGGCAAAAATATTACAGAGGGAGTAATAGAAGATTTTAGTTATAATAAAAAAAACCATAGCCACTACTTTAAAAAACCCTACAATATGGTCCTTTATTTTTAATAGTTAATTTTTCATTAAAGGGTCTTTAGATCTTCCGAATAAAAGGAAGCAGGGCATCACTCTCACTTTATTCTCTTAGTTAGGAGTATGCAGTTGTATTTGGTTATTTTTTACATTACTTGTCCACGCACAGAGGTGGGCTTTTTATTTATTTTTTGTTGCTTCAGATGAGTGCATAGGATTAGCACAATTATTATTTTTTTTTTATGTTAAATTGGAACTTCGAGCTGGAACCACAATACATCTTGCCCAGTCTAAATGGGCAGAGCGTTCAGAGCATGACATAGATCACCCTAGCTTTCCATAGGAGAAGCCCACCAACATCCGCCAACAGAATCTGTGGGTAGCAACTGAATGATAAGGCTGTAGATAGGTTATGACAGGCATAGGCAACCTTCGGAACTCCAGATGTTTTGGACTACACCTCCCATGATGCTTTGACAGCATTATGGGTGTAAGAGCATTATGGTGGATGTAGTCCACAACATCTGGAGTGCCGAAGGTTGCCTATCCCTGGGTTATGACATCCTATGTATCTATGTGATATACAATAAATTAGTTTTTTGTGTTGTTTTAAAAAAACCATTATAGTTACAGTATATGCCATAATTGCAAATTAGATTTTCCAAACATAGCAGCCGTTTAATGGTAATCGGTCGCAGGCAACAATTTAACCCCTTAAGGACCAAACTTCTGGAATAAAAGGTAATCATGACATGTCACACATGTCATGTGTCCTTAAGGGGTTAAGACTCTATATCTTAACTTTTACTGCAATACTTGGGTGAATGGAAAACTAATGATCTATGTATCCAATAAACCCCTGCTGTACATGAACATGGATTTTTAGTTTTGGTACCCCTAGGTCAGAGTGAAAATGATCGTGATTGATGGAGAGGTCTATCTGCTGTTGCAGCTCACCTGTGGAAGTGAAGCTGCTTCACAAATTTAAAGGTAAGTATATATTTTTTTTTTTTCATTTTTGTGATGCATTGGTTATGAGAGGTGATAACCAGTCTGGGTTGTCCCTTTAATTTAAATGAAATTGTTGGAAAGTAATCAGCAGTGAAGCAGTTAAATGTTGTATCCCATCAGTAGAATTAAAGGGTCATTTTTTTCAAAGTAAAGGTCCATCCATTTTACACCCCAAACACATTCATATTTTTTTACTCTATACTTGGAATGCTTAAAGATTTATGCTGGTTACACAGCAGTCCATATAAGTCTATCTTGTATTATTAATACCTTACAATTAACAAGGCGGAGGCTTTGTTTACCAAATGTTTAATTTACTGCTCTCCCAAAATATGTTGATTAAAGAGACAGTTATCGAAGTCGATAATTACACAGCGTGCACAATGCATGCACTGTGAGCTCACACGTGCAAATTCAGGAGTTACCTGCAATTATCTGTAATTAGGTGTAAGGAAGGATTTTGAAGTTAGACACATTTTTCAAGTCTCCCAGCAAAGGTCTGCAATCATCTGCTTGCTAATGTTTAGACAGAATTATCAGTAATTGCAATGTATGAAAAATGAGAATAATCTAGCTATCCCATAAAGCGAACACAAAGCAACTACAATTTTTGCAAATGCAAAAGAAAATGAAAAAAAGTTAAAAAAATAAATGGAAAAAAAAAAGACGAATTAAAACATTTGGGGATTTATTTGCTTTTCTTTGTTTGTTTTAAAAAAAGAAAGCAGCATGTAAACAGAGAGGAGATTAAATATTTAAAAGCATTAAAAAGTTAAATGGATTCCTGATAAGTCGTAGGAAGATTTAGGGATATATTCTCTGAACAGTTTTAAAGATTTTTAAAGAGTTGGAAAGATTTGAGAACGAACTTTTAGAACACAGACTAACCGATGAGCTGCAAACAATCTTCTTTTTTTTTTTCAAACTCTTCTTGTTTGATCTAAATGAGTTAACGTTGGTCAGAGTTAGGACTGCACGTGCTGTGATTCCATGCCTACTCAATCTAGTAATTGGGTTAGAGCAACCACAGCAACCTAAGCAGGACAGGAAAGCCGTTTCGGAACAGTTCAGCCACCCAGGAACCCTGATGCACTGTTAAACCATTCAAAGAAGGTTTAATAATAAAACAGATGACCGTGTCCATGGATTCCGGGCACCATAACAACTTCAACGTGTTTAAATTCACTTTGACCCATGGAGTACATTTGTTACTTTGATGGAGTCAGGAGTCGAGCCTCTCTTAATGCTATTATAATTGCAGGTGTAGGGTGACAGTAGTCCTTTCACATCTGACATGCAAAAAATATGTAGATATACCTTCTTTTCACCATTTGAAAAGAAGTCCCTGATTGGGATGAAACGCGTTGGACAGATTTGTGGACAGATTTTACTTGTATTTTATGCTGATTGATCCTTTCCTTGGTGTAAGGAATAAATTACTTTTTTACTTTATCTATATTTTCCTACATCTCATTTTGGATGCACTTTGTTTTACATACCACTGAGAGCTGCAGAACCAGTGATTGGAAGCAAGAAACTGCCTGAGATCTCCATTGATTTCTGAATGCCCTGTTTTATCAATTAAAGTGTGAGTGACCCATTGGCACAAAAAATCATTTTATGAGTGTTATACAGAGTTGCACTATGTTGTTCTCTATTTCCCTATAGTTGGATTGACCCTATTGTTTGTATCTATATATTGAGGAACATTTGAGAAGATCTTCGGGTTAAATCCAAGGGAAGTTCTCATATTTAAATATACTAACTATTTTTGTCTATCAACCACGTAATATTCACTTAAACTCTGTATAGTGATATCTGTGAAAATTGATTAATTACAATATTATCTTGTGACATAGTGAAAGGTTTTTGCACTTTTTTGTATATGAAATAAATATGGACTGCGATTGTTGACCAGCTCTTATAGTACCTCACTTTTCTGCGATGAAGCGGATATGGTGGCTTATCAGTATTTGTGGCAACATTCCTTGCTTTCGAGGGCATCTTCCCTTCCCCAGTTGTCAAAGTGTTACATGGTAGACAATAAGATGATGTATCAGTCAGGTTTTTTATAAGTGTTTGTGGTTGGTTCCCACGATGTTGGATTAAGCTGTTGGATACAGTGCTAGCTGAGGGTACCTGCTGTTTTTTTGTACCTTTACTGCAGTTGATGAATGCATTTTGATTCAAACTGCTAACACAAACCTAGAAGGCCCTCACTAACTCTACTCCTCACTACATTTCCTCTGTTCTCAACAAACATATTTCTTTCCTTTCTCTCTGCAGATGACCTTCTCCTGACATCTGCTCATTCCCACTCTCATCTTCAGGACTTTTCAAAGGCTGCCCCGTTTCTTTGGAATTTTCTACCCCATGCCATTAGATTCTCCCCTAGACTCCTTTCCTGAAAATACACCTCTTTAGGAAAACTTAACATCTTTCTGGGTGTCGTTTCTGTCATTATTATTATGTTATTAATATATTATTATTTATATAGCGCCAACAAATTCCGCAGCACTTTACAATGGGTGGACGAACAGACATGTAGTTGTAACCAGACAAGTTGGACACACAGGAACAGAGGGGTTGAGGGCCCTGCTCAATGAGCTCACATGCTAGAGGGAGTGGGGTAAAGTGATACAAAATGTAAGGATTGTAGTAGACTAATGATAGTTGCAAGAGAGGAATCAGTCGGGAGATATTAACAGTTTAATTCATATGCTTTTATGAAGAAGTAGGTTTTTAATGATTTTTTGAGTGGAAACTGGGTGAGCATCTAACGGAGGAAGGAAGTGAGTTCCACAGGAATGGTGCAGCCCTCGAAAAGTCTTGAGAGGTGGGATAACGAACAGAAGATAGACGTAAGTCAATTAGAGATGATAGATAGGTGGGAGCAGCATTATGCAGAGATTTGAAAGCAAGAACCAGAATTTAAAATTGAGCACTATATCTTACAGGAAGCCAATGTAGGGACTGACAGAAGGGTGAGGCGTGGGAGGTGTGGGCGGACAGGAAGATGAGCCTCGCCGCCGCATTTATTATGGACTGTAATGGCGCAAGTTGGGCGCACATAAGACAACTGAGAAGCGGATTACAGTAGTCAAGGCATGATGTCTAGTTGAGAGGAGAGGATGGAATTGTAGAAGGAGGTTGCAGAGCTAGCACAGATGAGGTTTGAGATAGGTAAAAGGAGAGTTTGGAGATTAGAAGAGAAATTATCTAGACCAAGACATTGGAGGTTTCTGTGAGATTGATGTTCAGACGGTGGTGTCAATTGGGTCTTGGGTATGCCAATGTCAAAAGTCAGCAGATGGTGGTCAGATAGAGTAAAAAGAATATTGGAGAGATTAGAGGTGGTACAGAGATTGGTGAAGGCGAGATCAAGAGTGTTTCCCGCTGTTTGGGTTGCTAAATTGGACCATTGCCTGAGGCCAAAGGAGGAGGTTACAGAGAGCAGATGAGAGGCATCAGTGCAGTTGGGGTTGTTGATTGGGATATTGAAATCCCCAAGTATAAGGGAAGGAGTGCTAGATGAGCGGAAGTGGGGAAGCCAGGAAGAAAAGTGCTCAATGAATAGCCTAGGATGACCAGGCGGGGCGGGGCAGTAGATGATCGCAATTCTTAAAGGAGTGGGTTTAAATAGGCAGACACTGACTATTTCAAAAGAAGAAAAAGATAGGGCAGGGGGAGTTATGATTGGTTGAAAGGTACATTGAGTGGAGAGAAGGATGCCTACACCACCTCCTTTACAGTTGAGTCTGGGAGTGTGAGAGAATTGTAACCCACCAAAACATAAAGAGGCAGGAGTAGCGCTATCAGAGGGGGTCATCCAATGCCCTCATCAGCTCCCGCGCCTCCATAGCCCAGCTCATTCTCTCTCTCCTGCCACTGTTCGTTCGTTGGCATACCACTTTTCCAGTTTATTTTTTATCTTACCCTTTTCTATTTATGTTGCTGCTGTTTAGAGATATCTGATTTCCCATGCATTAGAACATTGTCAGTGGAACCATAGGATTTATAGTAAAAATATATACATTTTCCAATTCTAAATCACTTACTCTAACTAAGGAAGAGCAAATGGTATCTCCAATTCTATGCTCTTCTATTGGACGCCTCACATTTGACTGTAGCACCACCCAGATACGTCAACTAGTAAATATAATTTTACCACCATTTTCTACGTTGGCACCAACTAGTTAGTTGAGTTCAATGCTGGGACAGGTTCGGTTCACCTGGGCTGCCATGTCTTGACTTTGTTTCCAGTCTGGGAGCAGATATAGATATGTCTACAATCATTCACACATGAGTACCTAGGTTCCATCTGCTTCTATTGCCCTTATCCTTTTCCATTTCTCTGCTCGTTTCTCCCCATAACATTATATCTTCCTTTAATTCTCCTATTCTTTCTTCGTCCTACTGTTTTCTTATAATATTCAAGCTGTGCGTTTTATCTATCTATCCATCTATCCATCTATCTATCAATCTATCTAGCTATCCATCTTCATATCTATTAATTCAGGGTTTGGTTATTGTACGGAGTACTTGCTTACATAAAAATACAAAAGAAACAATGTTACTGAATCACCTGAAGAATAAAGCAACCAAAAAAACATGTTAAAAACAGTTATAAAGCCTTTTTGTTTCACTCTCCTCAATGTTATGACCATGAAGGCCCGCACTCTATAACGTTTCCCTCACTCCGATACATTTGCAAGCTCTTTTCATGTCTACGCTGTGAGAGGTAAACCCCGACAAAGCCCACCAGAAAAGTCAAAGACCACGCAGTCCATTTGTATATAAACTTGTATGAGTAAGTGTAATCATATTGATATATGTATATACAGAAAATTATAGGTGGCATGTGTTATAAACCCATGATACATGGAGAAATCTATATGACATGAGCTGTGATTAATCCCATATGCCAGCCCTTTCTAGTTTATAGAATTCAGGAGACACGAGGCTTAGATTCTAGTTTACGCTCAGCATTTCCTCTGTTCATGTTGCTCTTTCTCTCCGTGCAGGTGTCACACAGTGAAAGTGCAGGTTCACATCTGGAGAGCAGATCTCAGACTCCTTGCGTTGTAGGCATCCTGAACCCTTATCCATATATTTACCGCCAGGGGAGCCTGCCTCGGTCTTTGGCAGCCTCACAGCACTATGTGGCTTTGTTTTATAGTGCTGAGTTGCTGACACCATTCTTTTAATTTTGCAGGCGTCAAGGGTCCATGCATTGATGTTCGTTTGTTCTGTTTTTGTTGCTTACACCACTACAAGCTACTGGCTCATACACTCGCTAAGTGCTGTTTTATCATCCTTGCACAAGACGCCTCTTTACAGTCTATACACGATACTACTTCCTATGCCAACAGTGGGCGAGACTGCAATCCGCATGATATTAAACCAGCTATTGCTAAACTGAAGCCAAAAGATATCTGCAATGCCTAGAATGTCTACCCATGATGGGGAGTGCTACGCTATCAGAGAATGATTCAGATTAGTTTAACATCAAGTAAGTAAATACTTTTATACTCTAGAAAATTCTTGCTCGAAAAACAGTGCACAAACAATGCGCAAAAAAATAACTAAAAATGTAAAACAAGATATGAATTATTGTTACTAACAGTAATCTTGACTTTTAATTAAAGTATTAATTGGGATGTTCTTTTGCAGATGAGCTCAAGGGTTCTTTCAGTAACTCGGAGGATCTTTGAATGCATGTCCCTTCCTTAGCCGCTTTCAGAAATGAGGTAATACAGTCTCCTTGCACTGCGAGGAAGGTCCCCCGAGGTCACTGCTATTTAAACTTTTTTTTTTTTCCACATGTGCTGATCGCCAGATTAGGCTACCAGACCTGAAGTCAAGAACGTGAACTCCTTGCTGGAGAATAGGATTAGCTGTCTGAGCTATATAAACATTGACAAAACGCCTATCAGAATGTAACTTTTTAGCCAAAAAAATTGTATATTTGCACAGTGCCTTCTTTCCTTTGCCAGAACGACACATCCCATCCAGGGGAGGAATAAGGCTGATGTTGTTGATCCAGGGCCAATTTAGTGCCAACATTGATGCATTCATGTCAGCTTCGATAGTATCTGACAGCTGCACAAGTCTAAGGAGGCCTAGCTAGATGTGATGTATCTGGACTGATCAGCATGCACTGCACGGAGCAGGGACTCCCTAAAAACATAGTAACCCTTCCCTGTGAGGCTCACATCACTGTACAGAATTATACACAGTATTCACCTGTTGTGACTGACAGATTATTAAAACTTGCATTGTCTATTCAACCTTTGTTTTTTTCCCCCCGAGCAGGAGAGTCTCATCTAATAACCACTGTGATGTTGTTTTTGCACAGATGATCCAGAGATTTTACTGCATTATGTTTAAAGAGAAACATTAACATTTGATATATTGTATATTGCAAATTGTAAATATTAACCGTGTACCAAATATGTTAATATATTAAAAACTAATTTTCCATGGTTTTGACAACTTTTCAAAGTATATATCCTTACATACACGTTATGTAAAGTACAATGTGTCCAAACCTAAAGATAGTACCCCTTTAATACATTTTAACAATGCAAAGTATATTTCCGAATAAAATATTGTATCACCGTCACACAGATGGATCTAGGGGCCGACTTGCAACAAAGACAAAGGTGAAAATGGATGGCTGTAAATGAACACATTTTCAGATGGAATTTTGTTCTCTTGAATGGAATACCAACTTACGATACGATAATATGGACTAACTGCGAGGTCATTATATAGAGGTGTAATGAGACCAGTAGACAAAGAGAACAGTATTAAAAACTACATTATGACCCGGCCTAAAAAAACCACACATGCTGGTCCTGGACGTACTTCCATTAAAGTGTAGGAAATAAACCACTTTCTATATTCCTTGAGTTTATAAGCATTGAAGCTTAGAAGAGTCTGGTCTGCCATCCACAAACTCATGTGACAGAAATAGCCAATCAGGGTGAGAGAAGCAGGAGAAACCAAAGAACATTCGAGAGGAAGAGGACATAGGGAGAAGAAAGGAAAATGGCCAAGTCAGGCTGTGTATGTCTGGAGTTGGACTGAATAGTTTAGGTTTACTGAATATCTTGAAGTATTTTCCATGTTCTGACCATTGTAAAGGGAATTGTTTGGGGTACTATTCTTAAATAGATAATATTAGAATTGAGAGAATTCTATCTCAGTGTTTGGAGGACTAGCTACAATGACAATGAGCCCTAACGGGTCTGCTTAAGACATACTAGGGACATATTGAGATAGTTCTTCTGGATACTTCAAACAGAGTTTATGCAAAGATTTTGATGAAGTATTTGGATGACTCAAAATACTTTTTCACATACTTTAAAGTTTTTAACTGAATGTATTAGTGACTTAAGTTGTTTCATGTAATTAACGCAGTAACCGAGCAGCATGAGTCAAATTTGACTCAACATTAAATGTATAAACTGCAATTGCATACAGACGACTTGCAATTTTAAATAGTGAAATCTGCATTTTACTCTTTTTAGCTACATTTGCTAAGTTGCAATTATGGACTTATGAAACAAAAATAAAAAAAGATCTCCCATGTTATATGGAGGCACAGAGTCCTCTAAGGCATCAAATTTTGAAAGAATTAATGATTATGACCGCTGGTCATCTTTGTCCAGTGAGAAAAGGGTTACGTCCATTCTTGACTCATATACGTCAGAACTAACTCATTTGAATGGTTGATGCATTCTATATTTATGTTCTTGCTAATTCCACACTATACAATTATATTGATGAGTGCTAAAGATTTATATTTATTTTGCTAGGCAATATATCCTTGGATAGTCTCTGTGCGAAGTATGCCTTGTTCTCGGACCATTCTGAGGACTTGTCTAAGATGGTTTAGTAATGAGTTCCTCTGGTAAGATTACACATTTATTAATTAACAAAGTGAAATAATATTTTCAAAATGAGCTTTTGACTTTCAATGAGCTCACAAAGTTGTAACACCATTTCTATAGCTCAAACTTACTCCTGATCGTGGAGAAGAGTATATTAGACACAAGGGACAACTATCCTTCAATCTGACAAAGTGAGACTTGACAAGGCTATTGTAAGCCGTTTCTCTGTCTGGACTTTGACATTCCGTATCATCTGCTTTGTATTTGAACACAGTGTAAGATGACTGTTTGCTGATAACACAAATCTTACAGATGATCAAATTACAGAACAGAATGGTCTGGGAAATCAGCTTCATATCCCTATGTAGTCCAACTGTTCATTTATATGCCTGCAAGAACCACGTTGAAGGGTACTATCTGATTTAGGTGGATCCTTAGGTGGCCCTCAATGGAATGTTCGATGTAGACGTGTGGAGGAGATGAAGAAATCAAACGTTCGACAATGGTGCACGTTTTGTGACGGAATGCCGTTATTGAGTACCATGTGCCCTATCGCTTTCCTTCTTATTGTTTTCAGGTCATCATGCTGGGGATCTTCCTGTGTGTGTGGTCCCCTTGTTCCACACATCATGTTTAGGCTTGATTAGAAGATTGTGCTTGTCCCATTCTATATATGATAAAAAATGAGACTTGAGTATTAATCTGTGGGTAGATAGTAATGTCTCCTTTGAGTATGATATTGGAACACAAGGCTTGTTCATATCAAATGACTCCTTATCAAAGAGGCAATCAAGACATATGGCAAATGAGAGGGTTCGATTATACTGAAGCCAGACTTCCAGGCCACTTATGTGTGACTTCTCACACCTTACAGAATAGCTCTGTTGGGGTCCCAGCTTCAAAGAGGAATTTAGATTGTAAACCTTTTGCCCTCCCATACAATTTCTTTTGAATTTGACAATGTCACCTCTATCAGGCAGGCAGTTCATATATGCACTACACAAATTTCATTAAATAACATTATTCTATAGTGCAACAATGAATTATGTACCCTTGCCGTGACACCTCCCCCAGATTCCAGCTATTCAGTGATGTAACTTTCATGGGGTTCTGAAATATTAAAATGTGTTTGTGGAGTGTTTTAAAATGTTATGTTTTTTTCTACCTGGAAGATAATTGAGTTTGTACAGTTCCTGACTCAATTATCTCCCACGCACAGGGGAGGAGTTTGTGTGTAACTGTATGGAGACCCCTTGCTCGGGGTCTGTGTATAACTTGGCTGTACCATGTCCCATTAAAAATGAAATTGGGTTGTACTCCCAGAACTGTGTGTTGTCCAGTTACTGGGGGAAAATGGATGTCTGCTTATTTTAATGGCTACAAAGTGGCTGAGGGAAGGAATTAGCGGAAGTAACTGGCCGGGTCTGCTACAGGCTTCGTCAAAAGTTAATATGAAGATTTAACAAAGTGATACTATTAAAAACATATATCCACTCATAGAATAAATATATTGAGAGATCGGATCATTATTTTTAAACCTTTGGCCCTCTATGGACTATGTCCTCTTGTTGTGGCAGTTCTTCTTTCAATATAGTCTCCTCCTTTACTGTGTTGATTCCCTTTATGTATTTAAATGTTTCTATCATATCCCCCCTGTCTTGTCTGTCCTCCAAGCTATACATGTTAAGATCCTTTAACCTTTCCTGGTAAGTTTCATCCTGCAATCCATGAACCAGTTTAGTAGCCCTTCTCTGAACTCTCTAAAGCAGTGGTAGTCAACCTTTTTTTACCTACCGCCCACTAATGCAACTTTTTGGTTGAAAAAATTTCCTTACCGCCCACCAGTTTTCGCGCAAATGCAGAATATTTTTTAGAAAGGAGGGTGTTTTACAAAAAATAAATGTACGTACATTTATCTTTTTATTTCTACTTAATGCAGGTTTATAAGGTTTTTAACTTTATAAAGTTTAATGAGAAAACAATAAAGTAAATTGAAATTACCTTTACTAGTGATTAATGAGATCCTTGAGGTTGATGCTGCGAGACAAAATATTTGATATCTGGTTCGATTTTCGTAAGGAACAAACGAAGGTCTCTTTCAGTGATATTCAGACGACTTCTCTGTTTGCGCATAATATGATTTCTCATATTATCTCTCTATGATTTTTCTTGTGCGTCAGCTCATCTCCTCTCCCTCCTCAATTCCCCTCCCCACCTTTTTTTTCCCCTTTTTTCTATTTTTTAACCTTCCTTGTAGCAATGCCCAGTAGGAAGGCTGAGCTAGGTAGCCCACTTACTATATAGTCCACTATAACAGACAGACACACGTACAAGACACACGTACAAGACACACATACAGACACACATACAGACACACACACGACACACATACATACACACACACGACACATACATACACACACGACACATACACACACACACACGACAAATACACACACATACACGACAAATACACACACATACACACACACACGACACATACACACACACATACACATACATACACACACACGACACATACATACACACACACAACACATACACACACACAACATACATACACACACAACACACATACATACACACACACACACAACACACATACAGACACACATACAGACACAGATACAGACACAAATACAGACACATAGATACACAAATACAGACACATAGATACACACACGACACATACATACACACACACACACACACGACACATACATACACACACACGACACATACATACACGACACATACAGACACACACAACACATACAGACACACACGACACACACACACGACACACATACATACACACACACATACATACATACATACACACACACGACACATACATACACACACACGACACATACATACACACACACACACGACACATACATACACGACGCATACAGACACACATGACACATACAGACACACACAACACATACAGACACACACGACACACATACATACACACACACATACATACATACACACACACACACAACACACATACAGACACAGATACACACACACACACACGACACATACACACACACAGACACACATACATACACACATACACATACAGGAACACAGACAGACACACATACACACAAGACACATACATACAGACACACACAAGACACACATACCAACAGACAGTCACACATACATACACACACACACACAAGACACACATATATACAGACACACACACACACACACAAGACATACATACAAAGACACACACACACACATTATATTTAAGTCACCCTCCTGTTTCCTACCTTTTAGATTCAGGAGGGTGACTTTCCCTGGGGTCCAGTGGTGGCTCAGGTGGATGGGAGTCCCACTCTGACTCCCTGGTCTTCCTCCCGCGCGGCTCTCAGGGTTAGCTGGGAGGAGTGATGTGCAGTCACTTCCTCCCAGCTCTGCGATGTCATCACAGGGGGCCCGGTCGCGCTGTTAAAGCGCCCAGCGCTGACTGGGCCCCCTCACAATCCACATCCATCGGGTGGCCCTGACAGCATGGGCCACCCGATGGACCCCTCCATATGCAGCCCCGGCGGTTTGCCGCGCGGGCCGGAGCCGCAATTTGTCACGGCGGTACCCAGTCGCAGGGGTACCGCCGGCTCGCACCCGCCCGCCCGTCCGCCCGGTCGTCAGGTCGTCAAAGCCTGGAAATCCCTACCGCCCACCTGAAATCCTAAAACGCCCACTAGTGGGCGGTAGGGACCAGGTTGACGACCCATGCTCTAAAGTATCAATATCCTTCTGAAGATACGGTCTCCAGTACTGCGTACAATACTCCAAGTGAGGTCTCACCAGTGTTCTGTACAATGGCATGAGCACTTCCCTCTTTCTACTGCTAATACCTCTCCCTATACAACCAAGCATTCTGCTAGCATTTCCTGCTGCTCTATTACATAGTCTGCCTACCTTTAAGTCATCAGAAATAATCACCCCTAAATCCCTTTCCTCAGATGTTGAGGTTAGGACTCTATCAAATATTCTGTACTCTGCCCTTGGGTTTTTACGTCCAAGATGCATTATCTTGCACGTATCCACATTAAATGTCAGTTGCCACAACTCTGACCATTTTTCTAGTTTACCTAAATCATTAGCCATTTGGCTTATCCCTTCAGGAACAACAACCATGTTACATATCTTAGTATCATCAGCAAAAAGACACACCTTACCATCAAGACCTTCTGCAATATCACTAATAAAAATATTAAAGAGAAAAGGTCCAAGTACAGATCCCTGAGGTACCCCACCGGTGACAAGCCCAAACTTCGAATATACTCCATTGACTACAACCCTCTGTTGCCTGTCACTCAGCCACTGCCTTACCCATTCAACAATATCAGAATCCAAACTTAAATATTGCAGTTTATTGATAAGCCTTATATGTGCAACAGTGTCAAAAGCCTTACTGAAATCTAGGTAAGCAATGTCTACTGCACCACCCTGATCTATTATTTTCCCCACCACTAGCAACATGGAAAGTGGAAATTGAGCCCCTGATAGTAATATTTGCCAAACCCTTTCTTTTTCATTATCCTGATTGATCAAACAATATGACACAGCAAGTGAGCACCAGCGGCAGCAAGTAGCTTATTTTTTCCACATACTCCTAGCTCACTTCACCCTTGTGGCTCAATATGAGTGTTATAGTACAGCACACAATGTTATAACATACTATGTGTTATAGAGCTCACACGACACGTGGCATAGGAAAACGGGAACAGGAGGGGGACAATACACAGTGCTTCTGGGATCCAAGCCCTCCATTCACAGGTCCAAATAAAAAAATTAGAAGAATGTTCATCAGTCAGATTCCATATATATGTTTACTCAGATATATTAAAATCCAAATCTGTTATAGCTGGTGGTTAGCGGTCATAGAGTTTGGAGAGTCCCTTTACTCTATGCCAGGCAAGTCCTGCGTTTTTGCTCTGTGACATCTGCAGACAGCACAGGACTGGAGGCTTATGGGAGACCCAAGTAAGTGTCAAACCATTCAAAAATGATTTGGGGGCTTACAGTGAGACAGCACCAGGGGCCAGCATGCTGTAGTGGTTATGGTGCTTAGACTACCAATGTAAACAAAACTCATACATTTATCATGCAAATGCCATGGACATGTGAACAAAAACCTCTCTGCAGATTTCTCATAATAAAGGTGTCACTAGAAAAATTTGTTTAAATCGCATGCAGCGTTATTTACTACAGTGAGAATTGTTGGGAATTCAAATTTAAGGCCATGGTAGCTGAGCTTGTAGCAAACCTGACTTGGAGAATTTTTCCAGTTCAGCTGTTTTGGTCTTAAATGTGAAATTCACTTTGAATTATCTACAATCTTCACTTTAGTGAATAAGCCTGATGTGAAGTGGTCATGGTACCTAGAGTCTGTATGTGCAGCATTTCGCTTTGTGTATACAGAGTTTAACCCGTTAGCTGCAGTAGGTGTAACTCTGACAGTGTATGTGGGGTGTCAACAGTCAGCCTGAAACTAGAGTTTCTGTCTAGCTAATATCAATTTATGCCATTTATTGGCTGAAAACGGTCGGCTGACAATCTTAGCCAATGAATGGACCACCAGGCAGCATCAGAGCCCAGTGAGGAATCCAGAGATCCTAATATCCTAAAAGGTGTGACCCTTAATGACCTTCCATTACCAACATGAAACTATTTCTATATTATTGATGCTGTTCCCAGTGTTAACCATTCTACTAGTTATTTTGTTTGGGAAAAAATAATGCTAACCCTCTAGTGCACTGTAATTTGAGCTTTAGTAGCTCTTCTGTGTGATCCAACCAGACAGGCTAGCCTTCAAGTGGCACTGTCATGGTCGCACCCATTTATTTTTAACTCCCCTCCCGACTGCACTACATCTAATTTTCCCCCTAGTCACTCCCATATGCCCCTAAACTTTTTAAAAATCTTTATTTTGTGCTCGGACCAAGGTCCTGGGCACAGCCATCTTTGTGTTGGTAGATGAAGGCCCTGTGGGACACGTCATCTGCCCACACTAGATAGCGCTTTGAAATTCCCGCGCATGCCCAGTTAAACACTGGGGCTATTGTTTGAGATATTTCGTCTATTCATTAATTCGTCAGAAAGACAAATGAATGAATAGAAATGTCAGACAAACAAACAAACACTGAATATCGGTGTTCGTTTGTTTAGTTTATTACAAGGAGGGAGCTACCGACGCGCAGCTCCCTCCTTGTAATATGTAAAGATCAAAGCGGCAGGGAGCTGTGCTCCCCGCCACTTCCTAAGCTCCCCATGTCCTCCCTTACTCTATGGGGTTCAATATGACCCCCATATTAGTATAAGGGAGATTAAAATCCTCCGAATGCCCCTACTTGCTATGCCCCACACTGTTCCCCACCCCCCTCTAATAACCGACCCTCATGGTGGGGCATCTATTAACTAGCGGGGGGAACATAGTGTCCCCCAGAGCCCCCACCCAGGCCCCGCGAGTGGGGGCTATTCAACTAAACGGGGGATAGTCTCCCAACTCAAATCTTTTCGCTTGCTTTCTTTCCTGCTTCCAACACATGAAATTTAATAACTAACTGTTCACTTTCTGCCTAATATAGTCCACCCTTTGACAGATGCCATTGGAACGTCAGCTGTCAGTGGTTTTAATGTTTTGGGTGATTAGTGTAAATATTTAATGTAACAATACAATCTACTTATAACCCATAAAATGACAATACTATTAATAGTATACCACAAGGCACTAATGTTCTACAATATCCTGCTAGTGTTACGTCATCATTTCATACATGTATACTATAGCCCACAAAGGTTACATCATGCCACATCATAATCCTTTACTCCTAATCCCACGGTGTTACATTATAATCTTTTAATCATATTTCCACAGTGCTATGTGCTAACCTTTTAATTGGCATCATACAATGTTATGCATTAACCTTTTAGCCATATTTGGAAAATACTCACTGCTAACCCTTAAACTTTATCTGACAATGCTACTTACTAAATATTTAACCCTACACTGACAATGATGGCCTTTCATCCTTGATCTGACAATGCTATTTAGTTGTGGCAGAACCGCCACTTTAGTCCTTTGTATGTGTATGGAATGGCTGTAATATTTGTATTTGTATGCAGTAGATGGCATTCGGATGCTTGTTGCACGAAAGCCATACGCTGTTAAACTGTTAGTTTCACGAACGGTGTTAAAATCCACCGTTCGTGAAACTAATAATACTACGGAGTGGGAGACCACACACTGGGGGTCGTGTGTCTCCCATTAAGGATAGTTACAATGTATCACAGTTAATTCAGGTATATGTGGGTGGCCGCCGTTCGTATGCCGAACACGTGGCGGCGGCCATCTTTTTCTCCCAAAAGCCCAGCTGTTTGGTCGTCGAGTACCTGGAACTAAAATCGGCTACTCGACTTCACGAACACCGCTGGACTTCCAGACCGGTCGGATACTGTGTTCGTTCGGTAAATTAACCAGTATAGGTTTTCCTAGCATTGCCATGACTGCTGGTGTAAATATATATTTGCATGGCTTTCATTTTCTATAGCAGGGATCTGAGCGGTATTTCACCAGATGGTGCGCTTAGGTCCCAGCTATTGAACAAGGGGTAATTCGGCCAATTCAACCGTATATAATGCCTATTATGGATTTTAATGTTAAAGTGCCTGTTTTACTGTACGGAGAGATAATGGGATTATCAATACATTCTTGGCCAATTATCTCTCCAGTACAGTATGGCCTGATGGGAAATGTCCTTGCAAGTGAAGTTCCCCATACAGTCCCCTGACTAAAACCCCTGTAAAGTGATTAAGGAAACCCCTTGCATGGGGCACTGCATAAATACTGGAACTTGTTATTAAAATCTCAGTTGACTCCCAGAACTGTGTTTCGGCCGGTTACTGGGGGATTTGGGATATTGCCTCCATTCAGCGCTTTTCTTTGATTACTTTATTCTACCAGCGGAGATATTGGGATTTAATATTTCAACTCCGCTACATTAGTAAATACTTAACCCTAAACTGACAACGCTACTGCCTAGTACCACAATGCCATAATCTCTTACAGCACATGTTTGCGGCAATGCTAGTTGCCTAGCACTGTATTTATATTTCTGATAATGAATAGTTGAAGGGGTTAAAAGCCCCATTATAGCTTATGGAATAATTCACAGCTTTCAACATTTTTGTTGTGCAGAGCATCTTACTCAAGCTTCCAATGGCCAGAAAGAGCCGTTTTATCTTTTTTTTAGATAATGAAGATGGATGATCTCAGCTGTGGAGGCGGGTACTAAGCGCGCCAAGAACAGCGTAGCAATGGACACAAATTGAGTAAAATACCTTTTAAATCCTTGAGTGAGAGGGCCGGACACCTTAGTACGTACTCCAGCGCTATACGTGTTTTATGCATGTTTTATAGTACTCATTTAAAGGTATTTACAAAAAGGACAGCTGTAGTCTGTACGTCAATCGAATGGCAACTTTAACAATGTGAAATAGGTTAATTGAAAGCTGGAAATGATAAATGTACATCACTCAGCTGATCAGTGGGCACACAGGATTTGTCACTCAAATACACAGCGACTCTCAGGTCCCAGTTACAGGATATATAAACAGGCTTATTTACTAAGCTGAGAATTCACAGAGAATATGAAGTGAATTTCAAATTTGGGGCCAAAGTAACTGAACTGGACGCATAGCTGACTTGGTTCGGCTATTCTTACCTTGAATTTGAAATTCATTTCAAATTCACTGTCAATACTCTCTTTAGTAAGTAACCCTGATAGAGTCTTCAAGCTCCTAAGTAAAATCTGTCTTTGTAAAAGAGCGCCACTGTTTTTCATCAAATGTGGTGCTCTGCTGCCCTCAAGTGTTATACATAGTGTACTACGTGCAAAAAATGTACAGACTGTGAATGCATCCTTTATATGGTTCTATAATTGCATAGCACCTGAAACAAAAAATTAAATTATTCATAGGAAGGGTTACAGAACAAGAGATGTTTAATAAGACGTATTGGAGAACCCTGCTAATACACCTTTGGCACATTTATATACATTGAAATGTAGAATATGATCTCGAAAGCTTGCAAGCCTCTAAGCATATATTAATAATTAATTTGGGACCTATGCATACACGTAACTTTATGGTTTGTGCATGGTGACACAAATGGGAAAAAGCAATAGTTATATTGTAGATTATGCCTGACTCATTCACCCAGGTGTTGTAGAAAATATGAAAAGAACAGAAACATAGCAAGCCCTGTAGACAAAATAAACATAAATCTATAAGATTTATTTACTAAATAACATATTATTTATAGTGAAAAACAGAATTGCTAAATTAACGTTAAATGGACACTATGGTTACCAGAACAACTACAGCTTATTGAACTCTGCCCCTGATCTGCCTCCTTCGCAGTCTTAGCCAATCCAGTTCTGTTTTATGGGAAAGCATTGTGATCAGCTGAGAGAATCACTTCTGATGATGTCAGCCAAGCAGGCAGATCAGGGAGAAAATGTAAGATTATACTATATTTAGTGGGGCAAGGGCTGTCAGGGGGGCTAGATATATGTTTGTGTTCATAACCCTATTGTGTTCTTTTAAGTCAATCTGTGACATTCAGCTATGTTTACTTCAATTTTGCAATATGTTTTTCAATGTCATATAATGCAATGTGTTGTTTTTTTTTTTTTGTCAATATATTTTTTATTTTATTTTGAAGAATTTGTCACAGATCCGCAATAAAACAGAGAGTCAAGGAAATGCACAGGGATAATTCCATGTTTAGTGATTAACACCCTATATGTTTCCCAGTTCACCTCTCTCAGGGTCACACTCACATGTAATGGAGCCCCAGACCTGCTCTGGTGTGGAAGTTCTCCTAATATATGGATTCTGGGCTACAGATAAGGTAGGTCTCTGGGTCAGCGTTCTGGTTTTCCACACTGAGCTGATATTCATGTCTCAATGACATTTGTCCCATAAAAATCTCTGCTGGATTTGGTGGTTAAGATGGGATGGGGATGATAAAATCCCTTTAAGGGATTCACTTTTGTGAGGCATGAGCATATTGTAACATTCTGATCTTTGAACCTGTTAGCATTCCATATAGAATATTCACTTTAGTTAATTTTTAAAGAACGAATAGCCGTACAGCTCGGCTATAATAGTGCAGCAGTGATAAAACTTTAGTGCCATTATTGTACCTTTTGAAATCGAGATTATTATTACAGCACATTGCTGCAATCTGTCTCATTACTGTGGAATTAGAGAGACTTCAGGTTGGAGGGGATGGGGGGGGGGGGGTGGAGTGGAGCAGCGCTTAGTTTTAAGATGCTATGAATTATAATACCCACCACCCATCTCTGCTGGTACTCTAAATCAAGTCAACATCGTGTAATTTAACATGGCACTGTTATTAATATCACTTTGCTCTTACAGCGCCAGTTCACGGTTGATTATACCCACACCTCCATGCATTGTCCAACCACCAAATTTAGCTATTGACTGAGTGAAGGAACTCCCAAGCACGGTGCCCCACCGGCCTTTCTGAGACAGCCAAATAGTTCTGCAAACCACCAGATCCAGCCACATTGCTCTCACGTTACCTAAGAACGAACTCCGGTGACAATTCTTCCATGCTGAGAGCAGGCCATATTCTTGTTTTACTGCAGTGATATTCTTATGTTTGCTTTTCAATTAAATGGCCATGTGAAGCCCACTTCTCTTTCTATTTATTTACTTTTTTACTTTTTGTATTTTTGGCTCATTTTTTGGTATGCTTTTTTTTTTGTACCATATTACGAATGAACTCTATCTTGGCTAATGAGAAAAAATGTCTGAAGAGATACATGGACTATATTTGAAAATAAAAGATATATAAACTGGGGATATATTGTGCCTAAAAGGGATCTATGTTTAGCACGTACCTGTGTGATCACCCACCTTCAGCGGGGAATTACTACTGTTTTGACTCTGATATCTTTTGTTTTCTAATTTTTGTATGTCACTTTGGGTGATTGGTTTCTCCCCTTGAGAGTATGTGCAATGTTTACTTTTTGTGTATTCATTTATTTATTTTTTTGTAATAATAAACATTTGCTTTCTTTAAACAAAATATTTTTTTGTGATTTTACTTTTGAATGCTGATAAAATGAGGGTGAACACACATTCAATGCAGTGCCCAAGCAGTGGTAAAAAAAATAATTAATTTGTCAGTAGACTATACTGTCCCATTTAAGTTGTGATGTTGTGAGCACACATCAGGCATCTTATAAACCCAGACAGTCTATTTGTTCTTCCAAGTGATCTGTCAGGATAGAAGGCGGATTTAATTGAAGTGGCTTAGAGAAATAAACACATCATCTTCCTTCCTCCAGCGCTGCTCTCTGTATCATGCCAATCTGGAATCCATTCATTTTATCTGATATCAGACACCAGCCAAACTATGTCTTGTCATTCGTATCACTCGAGTTTGAAAAAGCAAAATACTTCCAAACCCATTTTCTAGTGTTTATTTTAAAGATAGTGTCTGCATGGTGCATTTACTCTTTGAGCACTGGATAAATGTGTTGTGTACACTGGGTGCTCTTAAATAGTAATAGAGGCACTTCATTGCACAAATTAAAAAAATAATTGTAAATAAAATAAAAACTCACTATTGAGTAGATATACACCTAATGAAAAATGCATGAATTTATAAATGCATTTTTCATTGTGGGTATATTAAATAATGGCTTGCAACAGCAACAGATTTCTTGTCTGCAGCCTTTGCAAGCCCTCCCCTTCTAATACCTCCCAGACTTTCTGTGGCTGTCCAATCACAGTTTTCCCAATGCAGTCCAGTGAGAAGTCTTTGCAAGGCAGATGCTCTGGGCAACTGCAGCCTCTTGACTTTAGCTCTACTGAGCTAAACAAACCAGTCAGTAACAGGATCGATTGTCTGATTGACAGCCAGAAGGGTGTAACAAGGTTTATTTATAAAAGTGCAAATGTTCTTTTTCTAAAAAGAACGTATGGACTCACTCTCATACATAAAGCACTTCAGCATCTTATGGTTCCTAGAAGCATTATGTACAGTCTATCCAGTTCTTGTCACATTGTTTTCAAGTGATTTGGTATCCAAGGCCAACACACTCAGCTTACGATATCATAATGAAGCTATTTTACTTCCTCATTATTCCTCCAAGTGCTTGTACAAGTTCTTGCGTTAAGTGAAGAGGGAATTAAGTATGGAAACTTAGTAGGGAAGTAGAGGAACAAAACTTGTGGCTGGCAATGAAATTAGTTAAGATAAAGCTGATTTTGCGCACTATACAAACACTCTTGCTGCTTTGGTCTCTCCCTTTCTTCTACATTCACCACTACACTCTGTCCAGACTCCAAACCAGAAGCTTTTGCCTGTTAGTAAGAAGGAAAGATAGTTGTGGACAAGTACTGGACTAGTAACCCAGAAAGCCAGGCTGACCTTTCAATTCTTGGGCAGACCTGCTCCCTTTTCACGAGTGAGTCCGCCCCTTTGGTCAGTGACGTGAGTTGTGTCACTGGTCCACCTCCTTTCACCCTGCCAACCGACATCCCGCTTCACAACACGCCGATGCTGGGGGGGTATGTATTTGGTTGAGATATGAACATGAGAGATTAGCAAAGGGTATGTGTATTCTTCTAAATGCATCCTGTTCCCTCTGGCACCACCTGCACCAGACAAATGACATGAGGAATTGTCATCATCAGGTTCATTTGGCTCTTAAACAAGCCCTGACCATGGGAACCATATCAGAACAGACAAATGACTTGTCCTAACCCAGTAACGTGGCAGAAAGGCTAATAAGGAAGTAAAATGTCCTCATTATTATGTCACAGGCTTTCAGTGTGGAGGAATTCACATTATTAGTCAATCTGCTGAAAATGGCTTGACAAAAACCAAAGGGACTGCACCCATAGATTCCTAGGCACCATAACTAAGACTGGATTAAGAACCTATTGGGCCTGGTGCTGATGAATATGATGTGCCTAATCCCAGAATCTTATTGACATAAAACACTAAAACTGCCTTATCTCCGAAGTGTCCGGCATCTGGTGGAGGTGATCCCGGAGGATGCATTCATAAGATGCACATACCCTTTAGGGCATGCACACAGCACAGCTCTCCCCTCCTGTCTGTCACGCATGGAGTGAGGCTGAGCCAGGGGCCGCGGTATAGGAGCTTTTGTATCCTCTACCTAATCTAACAGGAAGCAGGGTATCCACACAGGGCTGGGGGCTGGGAAGAGGCACACAGAGGACTGGGGGGGGGGGCACCCAAAATGATGAGGAGAGAAAATGATCACAGAGGGCTGAGGGGTAGAGAGAGGCAAACAGAGAGCTGGGGGGAAAGGAACACAGAGGGCTGGGGGAAGAGAGGCACACAGAGGACTTGGGGAGGAGAGAAGTACACAGAGAACTGGGGAGGGAGAGAGGTACACAGAGGACTGGGTGGGCAAGAGAAGCACACAGATGACTGGGGGTGGAGGGGAAAGACACACAGAGGGCGGAGAGAGGCACACAGAGGACTGAGCCCCCTCACAAGGGCTAGGAGGGGGGAAGAGGCACACAGAGGCCTGAAGAAGTCAAAGAGGCACAGATAGGCTTGAGGGAGGCAAAGAGGCACACAGAGGCCTGAAGAAGGCAAAGAGGCACAGATAGGCTTGAGGGAGGCAAAGAGGCACAGAGGGGCCTGAGGGAGGCAAAGAGGTGCACAGAAAGGCAGGTGAGACAAATAGACACACAGGCTGGATGAGACAAAGAGACACACAAAGAAGGACTGAGGGGAGAAGAGAGAAACACTAAGGGGCTGGGGGGAGAAATAGACCCATTAAGGTGCTAGTAGAAGAAACAGAGAGAGGGGCTGGGGAAGGGGAAAAAGAGACATGAAAATGGGTTGGAGGATATAGAGACACACAGAGGGGTTGGATGGACAAAGAGACACATAGAGGGCGTGGGGGCACAGAGACACACAGATGGGCTGGGGGGATAAACAGACACATAGAGGGGCTGGGGGAGAAGAGAGACACAATAAAGTGCTGCGAAGAAGAAGAAATACACAGAGGGCTGGGAGAGAGAAAGAGACCCACTAAGGTGCTGGTGGGAAGAGACACGTAGAGGGGCTGAGGAAGGGAAAAAAGTGACACACAAAGGAGTTGGGGAGAAAGAGACACACAAACTTGGCAATTTGTTGTTTTTTTTGGGGGGAGGGTACTAGAAGCTGGTCTTGTCTATGGCGCAAAATGGTTTTGCACAGGCACTGCATACTCTATGCTAATCTCTCACTTTCATCTCTCATCCTAGTCTATCTGTCCATCTGACAAACCCCACAGCTCTCATCTCCTCTCTTTCACTCTGAATCCTCTCTCCAAGGCAGCCATCAGGGGGTGACAACCGTGACGGTTGTCACGGGCCCGGCGGTCCTGGGGGGCCCGGACTGCTTTGGCAGTCCAGGGCCCCACAATTACACTCTGCACATATATATAGCGATCATCGCTATATATATGTGCAGCCGCGGGCCCCCCGGCTCCCTGTATTTGCAGAGGGGGCCCAGCGGACTGCAGGAGCACTTTCCTGCATTTGCCTGCCTCTAACTCCCGTGAGACGTGGTTTGCGCGTCGCGCGGAGCGTTGCCATGGTAACCCATGGCAACGTTCTACCGACCGCACATCTCGCGGGAGTTAGAGAAAGGCAAATGCTGGAAAGTGCTCCTGCAGTCCGCTGGGCCCCCTCTGCAAATACAGGGAGCCGGGGGGCCCCAGAATGCCATCGGACCACCAGGGATCAAAGGATCTTCCCCCCTCCCTGAACCAGGTAAGAAACAGGGAGGGGGGAATAACTTTCATTACATTCATACATGCACTACTAAACACACTAACACACACTGCATCCACTACACTAACACACACTGCATCCACTGCACTAACACACACACTGCATCCACTGCACTAACACACAAACACTGCATCCACTGCACTAACACACACACACTGCATCCACTGCACTAACACACACACACTGCATCCACTGCACTAACACACTCTGCATGCAGAGTGTGTGTCAGTGTAGTGAATGCAGAGTGTGTGTCAGTGTAGTGAATGCAGAGTGTGTGTCAGTGTAGTGAATGCAGAGTGTGTGTCAGTGTAGTGAATGCACTAAAACACACACACTGCATCCACTGCACTAACACACACACTGCATCCACTGCACTAACACACACACACTGCATCCACTGCACTAACACACACTGCGTCCACTACACTAACACACACACTGCATCCACTGCACTAACACACACACTCCATCAACTGCACTTACACACACACTGCATCCACTGCACTAACACACACACTGCATCCACTGCACTAACACACACACACTGCATCCACTGCACTAACACACACTGCATCCACTACACTAACACACACACTGCATCCACTGCACTAACACACACACTCCATCCACTGCACTAACACACACACTGCATCCACTGCACTAACACACACACACTGCATCCACTGCACTAACACACACACTGCATCCACTGCACTAACACACACACTGCATCCACTGCACTAACACACACACTGCATCCACTGCACTAACACACACTGCATCCACTGCACTAACACACACACTGCATCCACTGCACTAACACACACACTGCATCCACTGCACTAACACACACTGCATCCACTGCACTAACACACACACTGTATCCACTGCACTAACACACACTGCATCCACTGCACTAACACACACTGCATCCACTGCACTAACACACACACTGCATCCACTGCACTAACACACACACTGCATCCACTGCACTAACACACACACTGTATCCACTGCACTAGCACACACTGCATCCACTGCACTAACACACACTGCATCCACTGCACTAACACACACACTGCATTCACTACACTAACATACACACTGCATTCACTACACTAACACACACACTGCATCCACTACACTAACACACACACTGCATCCACTACATTAACACACACACTGCATCCACTACACTGACACACGCACTGTATTCACTACACTGGTACACACACTGTATTCACTACACTGACACACTCTGCATTCACTACACTAACACACGCACTGCATTCACTACACTAACACACACACTGCATTCACTACACCAACACACACACTGCATCTACTAAACACACTGTATTCACTACACTAACACACTGTATTCACTACACTGACACACACACTGCATTCACTACACTGACACACACACTGTATTCACTACACTGACACACACACTGTATTCACTACACTGACACACACACTGTATTCACTACACTAACACACATGCTTTATTCACTACACTAACACACACACTGCATCCACTACACTAACACACACACTGCATCCACTACACTGACACACACATACTGTATTCATTACACTGACACACACATACTGTATTCACTACACTGACACACTCTGCATTCACTACACTGACACACACACTGCATCCACTACACTAACACACACACTCTGCATTCACTACACTGACACACACACTCTGCATTCACTACACTGACACACACTCTGCATTCACTACACTGACACACACTCTGCATTCACTACACTGACACACACTCTGCATTCACTACACTGACACACACTCTGCATTCACTACACTGACACACACTCTGCATTAACTATACACACAGCATCCACTACACAAACATCCTGTATTCACAGTACACGCACTACATCCACCACACATTTAAACATTCTGTATTCACTATACACAGACACTGTGTCTAATACACACACTACATCCACTAAACACATTGCATCTAGTACACACAAAAACTACATCCACTACACAAACACACTACATCCACTACACACACTGCATCCGCTACACAAACACACACTCTGCATTCACTGCACAAACAGTATCTAATACACACAAACACTACATCCATTACACACATTCTAATTCACTTCCACTATACACACCACATTCAGTCCTGCATCATTGTCTGCGGACTAGGTAAGAGTCCTGTGGGTGGACTCGTGGGCGGGCCTGGGGGGATGGGGCGGGGGGGCCCAGACCTTGTGCTTTGTCAGGGGCCCCAAAATTTCTGGTGGCGGCCCTGCCTCTCTCTTCTCAGTCCTCACTGGATGTAGTGAGTGTTGCAGAAAGCAGATATGCCACAGTGTTAGAGAGACAGAAGCAGATAGAGCATTTACACATAATTTAATCATATCTATTTACTTCACCTGTCAATGGTTTTAATAAATTCATATTAATTTTTAATCAATGGACCTATTCCACGGGCGGGGGCCTGTAGCTTCAGTTCCTTAACCGCCATGTAAATCTGACAATGACTATAACCACCACAATAGGCTGTATTGGTTATAGTCAGAAAGCAATAAAGTGGAAACCACCTTCACACAAATATATTGGAATAGAACCTGAGGAATATATCCAAAATTGGAATATTCTATATAAGTGTACAATAAAATCTGGAATGATAAAAAGTGTATATCATAGCGTAACACAGTAAGATAATAATAATAAAGTGTGGAGTAAGTAATGCACTCACAAACAAACGTGTAAATCAGGCCTCTCACCCCCTTGGGGTATATGCAGTATGGGACTTGATAGTAGATCCAGATGTTATAATGTCTTCAGAGATATGAGAAAAAAAGGGACCATACATAGTGAAAGTACGTATAAAAATATCAAAAGAGAATTTATTGGTTACACTTACAGACATAAAGTGGTAGTAAGCATGTCTCCACTCTCAGTGGAACTGGAAGGCAGAGTAGTAGATACCAGATACAGATCCAATCAGAGTAGCAGAGTGCAGGAACAATAAAGGACTTTAAAACAAATAAAATAAGAAACAGTCCGAAAAAGTTCAATATCCAACGCGTTTCGTCCGTGGTAAATGGAGGACTTCTTCAGGGATATGGGTAGATTCGAGTGTGTGGGAACTTTTATATCCAATTCAATCTTCCTTAATGCCGTTCACCGGCAGCGTGTGTTCCACGCTGGAACGCAGAATGGTACTTCCTGTGACGTCCATCTGCACTCTGTTCCTGCACTCTGCTACTCTGATTGGATCTGTATCTGGTATCTACTACTCTGCCTTCCAGTTCCACTGAGAGTGGAGACATGCTTACTACCACTTTATGTCTGTAAGTGTAACCAATAAATTCTCTTTTGATATTTTTATACGTACTTTCACTATGTATGGTCCCTTTTTTTCTCATATCTCTGAAGACATTATAACATCTGGATCTACTATCAAGTCCCATACTGCATATACCCCAAGGGGGTGAGAGGCCTGATTTACACGTTTGTTTGTGAGTGCATTACTTACTCCACACTTTATTATTATTATCTTACTGTGTTACGCTATGATATACACTTTTTATCATTCCAGATTTTATTGTACACTTATATAGAATATTCCAATTTTGGATATATTCCTCAGGTTGTATTCCAATATATTTGTGTGAAGGTGGTTTCCACTTTATTGCTTTCTGTCTCTTACTTTTGGTGTTTAGTGAGGTTCACCTGGAACCACTTTCAATTTAGCAGCTCTATTGCTTATGGTTAGTGGGTATACTACTGTTTTGTCACTTTGTATTGGTTATAGTGTTTGGTATGTCCCTTTAACATGTCTAATTTAATAATTAATATAATTCCACAAGGAGAGCAAGGCAAAGATCATTTTACAATTATTATACATTTTTGGTTAAGGAAAGCTAGGTACATTACCAAGGTCCAAGGAACATATATAATGTAGGTTTATCTATGAATATTTGAATATTATTTTCATACTGTGACTGTGTTTTAGTAGCTGCTAAAATATCTTGAAAATGCTCAGTTTACACATAATAGATTGAAACTGTAAATGTCATTCCGGCATTAAAATTCCACTATTTTTCTGGAAAGAAACGATTCCACAAGATTTGGAAAATAAAATCCCTAGAAGATCAGGTGCCGGGGTGTCTTCTTAGGATTTATAAATGGATGTTTGATACACGAAATCCAATGAATCTCTTTTCTCTAACAACATGTTGCGTCTCACATAGAGATTTTTGAACACAAAGGTTGTATTGTGCCTTATTGAACATCACACGGACTGAAATCTTTGAGGAAAGGGTGTGTGAAGATCAGAAGGCTTCAGCAATGGAAATTCCACCAGATGTTTGTTTGAAAGTATTTTAAAATGTTATTTTAGAGAGTGTTTCACCAGAACAGATACTGAATTAAACATGGACTCAAGGTTGTGCAGAACATAGATTCACACGTTACGCTTACAGTAAGCTGAGGCCGTTAGAATGCAAATACCTAAAGGAACACTGTAGCGTTACAAATACAAAGTTGCATTCCTTATGCTATAGTACTCTCGTTTCTAGTTATTTATAGGTCTTCCCCTTTTTGGTCTATAAAAAATAATAAAAGAAAGGGTTTTACTCATCTTTTTTCAGTGCTGAGACTCCCTCGGCGCTGCTCAAATCTCTGTCTCTCGTGATGTCAATGAGGAGGCATGGTGATGGTGCAATCTAATTCTCCTCATAGAACCCCATGCATCCATTCAATGCTCTTCATAGGAAAGCATTGTATTAAATGTTTCTCTATGGACCTCCCTTTCACAAAACTGGGCCTTACTTGGTCAGTGCGGTGAAAGTGCTTCTAGTGGCTGTCAGTATGGCCATCACTAAAGGTTGATTTAACTCTGCAATGTAAACATTACAACTTGTAAAAAAACTGCAATGGTTCACATCGCAGGGATACAATGACCACTGCACCCAGATCACTAGAGATTTAAATCTCTGCCTTCAGGCAGTGTGCTATACAAGTTTGTTACAAATAGCCTTTAAGGATTGGAGAGAAAAAGGTGTCACTGAGGAGTTAAAGGAATCATTACCACCTGTTAAATATTTTTATTTTAAACCTTTTAAAGTAATTTATAAACACAAAAGTTTTCCCTGGCAGCCTATCATCGCCATCCAAGGTAGGTAATACACAATATCACTGTGGCTGCACGTTGAGCTGGCTAGTGTTGCTGTGGAGCTACTACTCGAAAACATTTTGTCAGAAAACCTAGAGGGGCGGACTACACAGACTCAGAGCACCATAGTCTTGATGTGTGGTGCTCATGGTGCATAGAGTGTCCCTTTAAGTCCTGAGGTATGAATAGTCTTCATTATAAATTAAATTAGATTAACCCTTTTATTACTGAAATTCTGATATAGGAGAGCAGAGGAAAAATGAAAAGGAAACAATATCCCTAAATATATAACTTCTAACTGGTAAACTATGTATCTGTTTAATTGTTTGATCAAAATAATGTCATCAAGCCTGTCCCTAGGACACAGCGGCTGCCCAGGTTTACAGGATATTTCTAATAGTACATAGGGGTGTCGGTTAAAGTAACGGCATTGCAAATCATGATAATATGATTTAATATACGGTGTAAACGACTGCATGCATAGGGTAATGCAATCTACCAGGCAGGTACAATAGTATTAGCATTCTTACCTGTGTTGTCCTGCTGTTTGGTGTTTTTGATATATGCAGAGAACTTGGAAAATATATCAATTCCAGCCGTGTTGGACTCCCGATGCTTTGCAGCCAGCTTGGGATATCTGCAGGATAAATCAAGGGAGATTAAAATTCAGGAACACCACTGTCTACAGTGAGAACACGTTGAGAGTTTGGTGGACACCACTTGACAAGGTTGAATTATTTTAAATTAAAATGATTTTCTTATTTCAGGGAAACATTGATGACATACTGTGTCTAAATGTTTTAAGGTCATAAAGGAGGTGTCTCTCTGTTACGCTGGCTGAACATGCCGTCCTATGCCCTCTAGAATGAGGTGGCACAATTCATACTTGAAGGACGGGCCGTGTATATTAGTGACCATGGGCAAAGGTGCAAATATAGTTAAACAATTGAACTTGAAACAAAAATATATATAAAAGCCCTGTATTCCCTCCTGATTGGTAGGGGCTTCAGAAGACCTGCTCTCTCATTTTCCTTTAGATTATAAGCTTGTTTGAGCAGGGCCCTCATCACTTACTGTTCCCGTATGTCAAACATGCTTTGTTACAATTACATGTTTGCCTTGTTTACTTATTGAACAGCGCTGCGGATTATGTTGGTGCTATATAAATAATTGTAATGTGTTCCCTCGCTGGCCAAACATGGTGAGGGGTTAAATAGTGAGTATAATGCAAGATAAAAGTGCTGGTTAGGGTTTTACACTTATCCTTCCCATGGAAGGTTTTAATTTAAAGGTTAACTAAACACGTGAGGAGTTTCTCTTTTCCTCAATCCCACATATTTGCTTTAATTTACACAGATACAGCGCTCTCTGTTATTCTAGCTGTTATTCTGGGAAGCGGCTGGGTGTCCGGTCAGTTCACTGGATGGTGGAAAACGTGTCAGCTACCATGTGTGGCTACCACAAAGCTCGATAATAGGGGACAATTCGGCCACATAGAAGGGATCCTGCATGCACAGAGTTCCATAATCTTACATTTCTGGGAAAGTGCACACATTAATATTGTAATGCTATGTAAATATTACTGAGGACATATCTATAAAGTTTAGGGAAAGCAAATACATTTTATTGATCAGGAAGTTTGATAACAAAGGTGGTGTCAGTTATGTAGGGTTCATTTCCTGGTCCCTCACTATGTACTGCATTACATTAAAGGGACACTATAGTCACCTGAGCAACTTTAGCTTAATGAAGCAGTTTTGGTGTACAGAACATGCCCCTGTAGCCTCACTGCTCAATCCTCTGCCATTTAGGAGTTAAATCCCTTTGTTTATGAACCCTAGTCACACCTCCCTGCATGTGACTTGCACAGCCTTCCATAAACACTTCCTGTAAAGAGAGCCCTATTTAGGTTTTCTTTATTGCAAGTTCTGTTTAATTAAGATTTTCTTACCCCCTGCTATGTTAATAGCTTGCTAGACCCTGCAAGAGCCTCCTGTATGTGATTAAAGTTCAATTTAGAGATTGAGATACAATTATTTAAGGTAAATTATATCTGTTTGAAAGTGAAACCAGTTTTTTTTTTCATGCAGGCCCTGTCAATCATAGCCAGGGGAGGTGTGGCTAGGGCTGCATAAACAGAAACAAAGTGATTTAACTCCTAAATGGCAGTGAATTGAGCAGTGAAATTGCAGGGGAATGATCTATACACTAAAACTGCTTTATATAGCTAAAGTAATTTAGGTGACTTTAGTGCTCCTTTAACATACATGAAAACACATTGTTAACAATAAGACTAGGTTATTGGTTTAATTTACATAATGAGGTTATTTTTATCATGTCTCTCTGCAGTTACCTGCTTTCCAGAAACAAAAGGGATTTAACTCCTAAATGGCAGAGAATTAAGCAGGGAAACATCAGAGGCATGATCTATACAAAAACAACTTCATTAAGCTAAAGTTGTTTTGGTGACCACAGTGTCTCTTTAACATCTCAGTAATCATCAATTAACAGATTATAATTGACCTCTCAGTTAGAATTCTTTTAGAATTTTCACAATTCTGTATGTGTCTATATAACATTACTGCCAATCAAGGCAGTCCCTCGTGGGTTTAACTCATGCGTAACATTACAGTGTGGACATTCTCATGAACTTTATGGTCTTACTAGGAAATACTGGTTAGGAATCAAAAGTATTTTTCTACCTGATGAGTATGTGAAAGAAAATGGTTTCCTTTTGAGTGTATTGGTAGATCTGGAGGAGGAATAGGCAGGACCTACTAAAGGATTTAACCTTGACCTGTTTGGGCAAACATCTCTATATAATCTGTATAATAACATCTGAAATAATCATGTATTTCTTTTAGACCTTTCTTAAGATAACACAATTACCTTGGTGGTGCCAATGACTCCTCCAGATATTCTTCTATCTTGTTGATATCTGTTTTTACCTCCCCATTATATGTCAGGAATGGTGGATGAGTCCCAGGAGCTAGGTTATGTAAATCAGCTGGTTTTCTGAAAAATCAATAGTCCAATGAATACCACAACATAGTAACTCATACCATGACAAAAATAGACATCTTCTGATCCATCATGCCTACCCAAAACAAGTGAATACAACGATCTAGAATCATCGCACCCAAGATACGTATAACACAATAACAACCCAGCATCAGTAACTGATCTATAATGTATTAATGTATTTCGTTCAGTATTGTTCGGCTATTATCAAAGAGATCACAATCCAGATTTTACGAACAGCCATAAAGTCGTCAAATTCTGAAACTGTTATCATCTTAAAGCCAAGTCTGATTTATGACTCAGTCCTTAATCTGGTAATAGCAAGCTCAAAAGGGTGATTGTAGGTTCACTGCAAAAATATGGCACTTTTGCATGCTTTTCATTTACATGCTAAGTTGACTGCTACAGACAGTCAAGTGCCTTAATGACGCTAATAGGTGACAGGTGTGTTGTTAATCTGTTATGTTCCAAATGGATATTGCAGTGTGTGATACCTCTATACAGGGAATTCAGGTATTGCGCACATGTGCAATTCTTGTGTTATCAGTTATGCTATGTTATATTATAGCTATACCATAGCTGTGTTACCTTTTATTATTGGGATAACTGATTACCGAGGAATCATTAATGTTGCTTTTACAGATCATCAAGTCAGTGAAGCCTTTGTAGTGTTCATTCTGTTTATACGCAAGTCCTTATGAATATTATCAGTATTGGGCAATTGTTAGAAAAATTTTAGAAAAATAACCCCTCTTAGGCAGGTATTAGATTGCCAAAATATCGGAATTTAATGTAAGGTTTAGGGTTCCTTGTTCACCAATCCTATGAAGGTCCTGTTACAAAGTACTGGAATGCTGAGATTGTGATTGCTTAGATAGTGTAAACTCCTGATAAACCCTCACCTAACCATTGAACAAACTGTACATGTCATATGTTAGATGTCCCTTGTGGTCATATTTGTTACTGCAGGTTAAAAATGGTTTGTTTCTCACTAGAGCCAAACACCTTTGCTCCGACGACACCTCCCCCCCCCCCTCTCCCTGGGGTTATAGGGAACCGATAGCAAGGGCGACATAACCACACGGACTGGCATCAGGCACGTCAAATAGGTTGTTAACCATAACCTGGAACCACACGGGTTCGACCTGATCCTGTCATACTGTAGCGACCTGGAACCACCTAGACACACCAGCCATAGCTGTGAACTGACCTAGCAACTACACGCAGCCACCAATAGAAAAAAAGGGCACCTTAAGACCCCTTACATGCCATGCACACAGGTGCACCTAATAACTTTAGTCAGGTACGAACACGAGAGCGGACCGAGAAGTAGAAGGGACACCCACAGAGGGACCCCACGACCATCATGGTCTACTCCTAGACCTAAGCGCAAAGGGCCACATCATAAACCCACATCCTCGGGACGTAGGGCAAGACGTTAGACATAGTACTCAGTCGTACTCAGTCCTAGTCAATCCCACCCTCTCCCCGTAGCTCGCACCCCTAAAATACTAGGGATGACACTAGCAAATAGGTACCCTTTACCATACCAATTATAAGACTTGTATTACTCATTATAACATTGAGACCAACTGTAATTATAAAATGTTTGTGAAGTGATTCTAGTCATCCATGCACATTATATTTACTGTTTCGATATGTACAGGCTTTTGTGATCTTACACTTATGTTTACCATTTTCACATTCGAAAAATAAAGATTTACAAAAAAAAAAAAAATGGTTTGTTTTCTAAAACAAAACTGGGGGCATTGACCTATTCATCACATATTGCAAGCCAAGATGCAAACATAATTTTATCTGATTCTCCATTCTTCGTCAGCTTCATTATTTCTTTATTATCATTTGTCCCAACACGTACTATTTCCATTAGATTGAAAACACAAGTTCTTTATAGAAAAGTGAAGTTATCTAACCACCAAAGATAAAGAAACAAGTTGTCAATGTGAAAGGCTGAGAATTTGTCCGACATCTGACATACTAAAAGGTATTGTAAATAATGGTATTATATCAAGAGAAACACACAAACACTAGAAATGATCAAACAGGGGAATGTGATCTCCCAAATGTATCTCACAAATACATCAAATAATCATAAAGCAAAAAAAGTGGGAGAAAACCCCCCAAAAACCAAGCGTTTAAGAGAAATAAATAATAAATAAGTGTACGTAAACAACCTGAAAAAACAGACGTAGATCTAGTGGGAAATAAATCAAATGCAATGGATAAGAATCTGAAAACAGATCACAAATAGTACATAGCATAATCCAGATAATATTTTTATAACATATTATATTTATTATCTGGATTACGCAATGTACTATTTGTGATCTGTTTTCTGATTCTTATCCATTGCATTGGGTTTATTTCCCACTAGATCCATAATGATCATAACTGATTATTATAGTAGAAATAATAAATAATGATGTGTACAACGTATTGTCAGGTTTTTATGAGCGTTCGTTTAATTCGTACCTTTTCAGGTCAACTGTGGTAACATTGAAGACAACTCCTTTCAACCAAAGGATCATAAACAGCCTCTGAGAAAACGGGCAATTTCCTATACTTTCTCCATCGCTGCCGGCCTGAAAAAAAACAAGGAAAGATATTGTATCAACATCAATACACTGACACGTATTAATCAGGACTTTTACCGAAATAGTGAGTTTTGGTGGATAGACAACCAACTTGCAAAATGTAGTGGAATATGGACAGCACAGCTACATTGAAGATTTCTTTCAACGCAACTGATTTGCCAGAATTTTGCAAGTTGGGTGATCTTTTATTCTCTACTGAATAAACCGTTTAACTGATATGTTAAAATGACTTTTATTACAGGCGTGAGATGACAAATAAGCAATAAATCATTCTAAAATTATTTTATAACAGTGAAATGTATTTAAAAAAAAATACCACATGCTTTTTGAATAGGCTGAGCTCAGGACAGACTACTAGGGGAACTCTTTCAATGTAAATGCAATTCGTAGTAACTATGTCATGGAAAGGCACCATAACCACTACAGTGAGATATAGTAGTTATAAAGCTTTGAGTGTTCTTTTAACCCAAATCAAATTCTTGGTAATTGTTGAACGAATTGATTCCAAATCGCTTACCTGTGACCAGGGCTGCCACCAGAAATGTTGGGATCCCTGACACAGTTCAAGGTGTTTCCCACAGGTTCCCCCACAGTGCCCGTCCTTGAATCTGCCTATAGTGCCTGGCCTAGAATTCATCCACAGTGCCCACCCCCATGTCCACCCACAAGACTACAGTATGTGTAGTGGATATACTGCGTGCATGTGTAGTGGATGCAGAGTGTGTGTGTAGTGGATGCAGAGTGTGCGTAGTGGATACAGTCTGTACCTGCAGTAGATGATGCATGTAGTGGCCATGGGCTCGCAGGGGCCCCAGGTAAATGGGCCACCCGATGGGCTACCCCAGATTGCAGGCCACAGTGTGATTGCATTGGCGGTAGTTCCACCACTCTAATATGTGCACTCCACATTGAAAAGGTGGGGCCTAGGCCCATGACAACTATCACAGCTATCAACCCCTAATGGCTGAACTGAACTGTAGGAAATGATCAATTAAACTGAATATTGAGGTATATATATCAACAATGCTAAAATCCCAACTTTAGTTGCAATGTTGCAATATCTTGACTACAAAAATGTTTTTACATAGAAACATAGAATGCAATGGCAGATTGGAAACATTCGGTCCATCTAGTGTGCCCAATTTTTGAAATACTTTCATTAGTTCCTGGCCGTATCTTATATCTAGATAAGCCTTATGCCTATCCCACGCATGCTCAAACTCCCTCACTGTGTTAACTTCCACCACTTCAGCTGGAAGGCTATTGCATGGATCCACTACCCTCTCAGTAAAGTAATACTTCCTGATATTATTTTTAAACCTTTGTCCCTCTAATTTAAGACTAATGTCCTCTTGTTGTGGTAGTTTTTCTTCTTTTAAGTATACTATCCTCCTTTACTTTATGTATTTAAATGTTTCTATCATATCCCCCGTTTCGTCTTTCCTCCAAGCTATACATGTTAAGTTCCTTTAACCTTTCCTGGTAAGTTTTATCCTGCAATCCATGAACCAGTTTAGTAGCCCTTCTCTGAACTCTCTCTAAGGTATCAATATCCTTCTGAAGAGACGGTCTCCAGTACTGCGTACAATACTCCAAGTGAGGTGTCACCAGTGTTCTGTACAATGGCATGAGCACTTCCCTCTTTCTACTGCCAATACATCTCCCTATACAACCAAGCATGCTGCTAGCATTTCCTGCTGCTCTGTTACATTGTGTGCCTACCATTAAGTCATGAGAAATAATTACCCCTAAATTCCTTTCCTCAGATGTTGAGGTTAGGACTCTATCAAATATTCTGTACTCTGCCCTTGGGTTTTTACATCCAAGATGCATTATCTTGCACTTATCCACATTAAATGTCAGCTGCCACAACTCTGACCATTTTTCTAGTTTACCTAAATCATTTGCAATTAGGCTTATCCTCTCTGATACATATCTTAGTATCATCAGCAAAAAGACATACCTTACCATCAAGGTCTTCTGCAATATCACTAATAAAAACATTAAAGAGAATGGGTCCAAGTACAGATCCCTGAGGTACCCCACTGGTGACAAGCCCAAGCTTCGAATATACTCCATTGACTACAACCCTCTGTTGCCTGTCACTCAGTCACTGCCTTACCCATTCAACAATATTGGAATCCAGACTTAAAGATTGCAGTTTATTGATCAGTTTTCTATATGCGACAGTGTCAAAAGCCTTACTGGAATCTTGGTAAGCAATGTCTACTGCACCACCCTGATCTATTATTTTAGTTACCCAATTGAAAAAATCAATATGATTAGTTGGGCATGGTATCCCTGAAGTAAACCCATGTTGTCTCTGATCTTGAAATCCATGTGTTTTTAGATGTTCAACAACCCTATCCTTTAACATGGTTTCCATTACTTTCCCCATTATTGAAGTAAGGCTTTCTGACCAATAGTTGCCCGACTCCTCCCTTTCTTGTGAATTGGCACAACACTTTTAATTTCCAACTTTCTGAGACTACTACCGTTAACAATGATTGGTTAAATAAATTTGTTAATGGTTTTGCTAATACACCATTAAGCTTTTTTAATAACTTTGGGTGTATCCCATCAGGCCCCATTGACTTATTGGTCTTTACATCTAAAAAATAACCTCTTCCTCTATAAACTCACATGTAACAAATGAAAACAAACTCTATTTAACTCTTTTGTAAAAAAAAATATATTTTTTCCTAGCTGATGTCCCTTTCCTTTATTTTTGTCTATAAGTACTAAACAGAATTTTTCATTGATGTTGTCAGCTAAATCTTTGTAACGAACTACATGTACTTCGTGAAATACGTTCGTTCGCACACTCCCAAAATGCTAGAGACTTTGTGATTATAGTTCGTTTGCATAGTACACTGATTCGTACTTTTCCAAAATCCAACCTGGTCTTGAGAATAAATCAATCGGTTCGTCGTTCGAATACCCAAACATCAGTCAAGACTTGATGAAGGGTACAACTGGAATGTTTTATTATGACCAGATGGCCCACTTCCTCTCTTTGTTCATTTCGAGAAAAAAACACATATTTTGTGTACAGATCATTTCCATTCCAAATAGAGCTACCATGAGAAATTAAGCCAAATCCCTGCTCCTGACACCATTCGCCATGCCACAATTTGAAGTCCCTAATATGCATCAGCCTATCATTCTGAATATTCAACAGAGGCAGAACTTCAGAGAATGGCAGTGTGGACAAGACCACTATTGCCCAGCTCCACACCTCACCCTGTCCTTTGACTGCTGCAGTCTTTCACACCTTAGGCATAGAGGATGGTGGTTCCTCAAACTTGGTTCATGAGCCTGCCTCCATAGCACCACTACACTCTGAAAGTGCTGAAAATGCATTATGTAGAGCCACAGACTGTGCAATATGCCTTTTATCCACAACTCAGTCTACCAAATCCTACAGTAATCCACCTGCCATTCCTAGGAAGGTGGCTTTGCAATAGTCCTAACCTGAGTTTGTTTAACAGATAATTTACAAATCTCAGATTTACCATCTCCTGCTGCAATATGGAGAACTATCTGCAGATTAGACAGCATCCAAACCTCCAAAAAGTGGAATGTGAAACAAATGCCTAACAACTATTAAAATATTTTCCACTTAATGTAAACCGTAGACGGCCTCTTAACAGCCAAGCTAATTTCCACGACCTTTATATTACTCCTAAAAGCACCACCCCTAGGAATGTTTAACAACTAAGTGGGTCTATGCTTGTTAACAAACAATTAATAGTGTAATAATAAACAATCAATAGCATATAAATGATTTGATGAATAAATGAATATGGTGATTCAATTATCCCGTTAAACACAGGTACCGCACATGGATGTAATGTGCTACCTAATACTAAATGTTCATTCACTCCTCACTCCTTAATCCATGGATTAGGTAAATACCGTGCTAACATGATAGGCCTGACAAGTCTTTACTTCTGAAATGGTTAACTCTACGATTCCTTTTCTGGGAGTATTAACCACTCCCGCAGTAACGCTGTTCCAGGTATCTACCTCACTATGGGGGTGGAGGTAATTACGAAGTGTAACAAACAGACGTAAATGTTTATCAAGGAATTTATTCTCTCTTTCAACCAAGATAACGGTTTTATAATGACTTGAACACGTAATCACACACATTTTATTTTTAGACTGCTGTTAATGTACACAGTTTACACATTTCAAGAACGTGGACGGGAATTAGGAAGTGGAAATTACCTCATTCTCACCTTTCAAGGTAAGTATACAATATAATAAAAATCTATTTAAAAATCTAATAAAAGATAAAGACATAAAATTACAACAAAACAACAATAAGGTGCAGAAGTATTGGAGGGGCATACATAATTTAACTGGATCCCTTATCTCACAACATTTTTTATACTAATAATAATAATAATAATTAGACTCGCAAATTCATTTTGTTCTGAGCTGGAATTCACCCGAATTTGTCCTGATCGTGTGATCTTTCAAGTTTCAGAACTCCAAGCCAAGATTAACCGAATCATGAAACAACCATAACATCCAATGGCCTCAAGTGTGTTCATTTTGATAAATGATTCTGATTTCCGCCCATGGTGCTAAAAAGAAAATGATCGATGGCTAGGTGGCAGTCACTAAATGCTGATTTATTTACAGATCAAGTGAGGAATTAATACAATAATCTATATATATGTATATCATTTTTATAATAATTGCAGTACACAGGTTTTTTTTTTCAGCCTTTTGAATCTTCCCGAATCTTTTTTCGTAAATTCATTTTTTTTTTCGTTTTCGTCTGAAGTGATTTGGCCGAAGCAAATGTTTGCGTCATGCTGAAGTATACTAATATTAATGATAATAATGTGTTTCTGTGTTTAATAATGCTAGCAAATTGTGCCACATGCAGGATGTACAGTTATTTTGAGTGAAAACTGGGGAACTAATGTCAGCTGCAGTATGTCCGGGATTCAGTGCGGAATTAGAGAAGCTCTAGTGTATAGAACAGCGGCAGACTTCCTCCAGTTCTCTATTACATCGAATTTTACCCTGAAAGTTACCAGCTCTAATTACACACGAGGATGGGAGATAAAGATGGATGGATGGCTCTATATATATAAATGCAGTGTCACGTCCATTAATACCTTTCAACAAAGTCAACAACGTAGCCAAAGGACGGGCTATTTTAGGAGATGACTTCATGACCTAGTGATGACCCTTTATGTAACTGAAAACATCATTTAGAACATAATCAAAATATATTATTTTCAGTAGTTGATTTCATACCACATTATATTGTAGTATTGAGTATATTAAAGTATCTTCCTGGACTGAAAAGGAAGGGGGGCATGACTGCAGGCCAGCAGTAAGGGGGGGGGGGCAGGGGTGGCTATATTGGATACTTTGTTGCAATATTAAATATAAAGCAGTGCAGAGGAGGGGCCATATCAGTTTCTCAGTAAAGTGAGGAGTGAGAGCGTACTCATTTCCCACCCACCCTCCCTATAGTGTTTTGACTGTGTATTGCACTTATTCTGGTCTGTTTCTTGGTTCTGGTTTGTTCTTTCTTCTCGTTGTCACAGCTGCAGCGGTGTTCCTGGCCAGCGCATTGGAAATTGAAAGAAATTGATGAGTCAACTTGGGGAGTCGCAGCCTGCCGAGGGCTGATGGCGGTAAAAAGGCTGATATGAACTCATGGACAAAGAAGTGGTATCTGCCTGTTGGGAGAAGTCTCTCAACAGCTGGCCGTTGGATGGAAAGCTGGTCTGTGTCAAAATTTAATAAAGCTGTGGCCGTTGCCCTTACCCATAACTATTGTGTGGTGTTATTATTTATGGAGGGCAACGGGAGGTGTGGTTTTTCTGGATCAGCAGTCATGTTCTGTTCTGTTATACATTTAGGACCTCGAGAAAAAAGTGACGTTAGGATAGAAATGGCAGGCACGTCCATTTGGCACAAACTAAATAGGAACTTGTGGGGGGTATGGCTTGTATTAGCACATGTATGGAGAAATATCAGTGCCCTGTCAGTACTGCACAGCTTTTCCTTCAATTACATTGTGCATGCAGTGCACTACCACAACCTTGTGTCATATGCATGCAGTGACACTGCACTCACCTAGTGCTATATGCATGCAGTGCACTACCCTGGCCTGGTTTTATTTGCATGCAGTGTCACTGTCCTGGTTCTGTATGTATGCAGTGTTGCTGGCCTAGTTCTGTATGAATGCATTGCGCTACCCTGGCCTGGTTCTATATGCATGGAGTGTCACTGGCCTGATTATGTATGCATGCAGTGTCGCTGCCCTGGCTTTGTATGCATGTACTATTGCTGTCCTGGTTCTGTGTGCATGCAGCGGCCCTGGCCTGATTCTGTATGCATGGAGTTTCACTGGTCTGATTTTTTATGCATGCAGTGTTGCTGGCCTGGTTCTGTATGCATGCAGTGTCGCTGGCCTGGTTTTGTATGCATGCAGTGTTGCTGGCCAGGTTCTGTATGCATGCAGCTTCGCTGGCAGGTTCTGTATGCATGCAGTGTTGCTGGCCTGGTTCTGTATGCATGCAGTGTTGCTGGCCTGGTTTTGTATGCATGCAGTGTTGCTGGCCTGGTTCTGTATGCATGCAGCTTCGCTGGCAGGTTCTGTATGCATGCAGTGCCGCTGGCCTGGTTCTGTATGCATGCAGTGTCGCTGGCCTGGTTCTGTATACATGCAGTGGTGCTGACCTGTTTCTGTATGGTAGTGTCACTGTCCTGGTTCTGAATGCATGCAGTGTTGCTGGCCTGGTTCTGTATACATGCGGTGTTGCTGGCCTGGTACTGTATGCATGCAGTGCACTACACTGGCCTGATTCTATATGCATGGAGTGTCACTGGCTGGTTCTGTATGCATGGAGTGTCGCTGTCCGGGTTCTGTATGCGTGCAGTGTCGCTGGCGTGGTCCTGTATGCATGCAGTGTCTCTGTCCTGGTTCTGTATGCATGCAGTGTCCCTGTCCTGGTTCTGTATGCGTGCAGTGTCGCTGGCCTGGTCCTGTACGCATGCAGTGTCCCTGTCCTGGTTCTGTATGCCTGCAATGTCGCTGGCCTGGTCCTGTATGCATGCAGTTTCGCTGGCCTGGTTCTGTTGAATGCAGTGCTGTCAGTTCTCTGTCTCATGTTGTGTTTGTGTTTTAGATTGTTGACGTGCCTGTGTGTGCAGTGGAACGCAGCATGTCAGAGAATGATGGCAGTCGTGTGCTGAAAGTCAACCTTGCACTGAAATACAAGCTATGGCTAAATTATTCATTGAAATTCCATTACTAAAACTTGTACCAACAGCAGTCAACTCTACTCGCTGTCTGAGATGTGGATTTCCTATTATGATGATGACACGACAAGAGCCGCAGAGATATAGACAGGAATTGGCATGCAGTGATATAAATTATAACTGAATTCATTCACTCGCTCTGTTCACTTGTTTTAACAGCTGGATTCAGGGCTAATTATTGCATTATAACATTTGCTGATAAAACATATCCAGATGTTTCTACTGACCAAAAGATGTACTACAAATGAATAAACTGGCCATACCGACGTTCATTAGGCTTCACTACTTAGAGTGACTCTTTAAATCATGCATCATGGACACATAGTGACGTGAACTTAGACACGCATCTTACACCATTGATCTCTGTGACTGATACCTTTTAGTGATGTAACTCTTGTGGACTACGTTCCCCATGAGGTTCAGACTCAATACCTGCAGGCCCACAACAGTGCATTAGTTAGATAATGTTATAAACATGCAAACGCCAACCCTTCACATCGGGCAGGAACTTCGGAAAAAAATACTTCTACTAATATGGAAGACAATTCTAAAACTACCAACTAGAACTACCAACTACAGGATAAACACTGCGCCAGTCTTTACAGTGCTACTTAAATGTGCAATAGGAACCAATCTAGCTGTCTATGCAAACAGGTTTTAACACTAGAATGAATATATCAGAGCAATAATAAAGTGTCCAATCATGAAAGGTGCTGTTATCATTCCTTTAAATATACTTACAATTTTTCTTCAATTTAAATGGCATGAAGACACTCTGGGAATTTTCCTTCAGGGACAAAAATCTACATATGTCATACGATCTCAAGATCTTCTCCAAAATTAAGCCATCACACACACAGCACTCAATCAGCACACACAGGTACACTCAGCCCCCCATACACTTCCCAGCCACCTCCACACACACACACAATGCTCAATCAGTACACACAGATACACTCAGCCCCCCGTACACTTCACAGTCACCTCCACACACACACAACGCTCAATCAGCACACACAGATACACTCAGCCCCCGTACACTTCCCAGTCACCTCCACACACACAGTGCTCAATCAGTACACACAGATACACTCAGCCCCCCGTACACTTCCCAGTCACCTCCACACACACACAACGCTCAATCAGCACACACAGGTACACTCAGCCCCCCATACACTTCCCAGCCACCTCCACGCACACACAATGCTGAATCAGTACACACAGATACACTTAGCCCCTCGTACACTTCCCAGTCACCTCCACACACACACACAATGCTCAATCAGCACACACAGGTACACTCAGCCCCCCATACACTTCCCAGTCACCTCCACACACACACCCAACGCTCAATCAGCACACACAGGTACACTCAGCCCCCCATACACTTCTCAGCCACCTCCACACACACACAACGCTCAATCAGCACACACAGGTACACTCAGCCCCCCATACACTTCTCAGCCACCTCCACACACACACAACGCTCAATCAGCACGCACAGGTACACTCAGCCCCCCATACACTAATCAGCCACCTCCACACACACACAGCACCCAGCTACTATACATTCTTTGTCACACATAACTTACCCACACACTCAGCCACCACACACAACACTCACATCCTGCCAAGAACTCTGGGCAGTCTTAATCCACCTCTATTTACAGTTGAATATTACTACTGGATTCCTTGAAAAACAAGTTTACTTTCCAAGTGTCACAAAGCTAAAATATAGATCAAATCAAGTATTTCTCCAGAGTGCACATCGCTACCTGTGTTTACTGTCTGAGTTACTCCCATCTAAAAACAAAGTCATATCGCTATTAATATATTGTCCTATGTCAAATACCTAGGAGAGACAATAAAAGCTTAAGTATGTCTTGTTTAAAAGGTGATTATTGCCGGGGGCGTGGCCGGACCGCAGACTAAGATGGACGTGTAGTCTGTGAGCTCCGCAGCATCCGAGCACAATCTACCCACTATCAGCAGCATCGAGCCCCCAAAACCAGCTAAATTACCCCTAACATGTCAGGGGCGCAGTCCGGAGCAAAATCGCAGCGAAGAAAAAAAGGTGAGCAGAAAGAAGCCGCGGTCTCAGTCGCCGATATGCTTACCTCTCCGCGAGGCTCACAGGCCGCACAAGATGGCCGCCGGATCAGCCCGCAACACTCACCGGCAGCCACACCGGGCCCGGACTCACACAACCCCATTCAGCCAGACATAGCCAGCGTCCTGAACAAACTGACAGAAGTCAGACATTACCTGGCAGGGGAGATCTCCAAGAGCACACAAGCGCTGACGGCAGAGATACACGCTCTGGGCACCAGAACCGCAACACTGGAAGCCAGAGCTGACGCCGCTGCACAAGCCCACAATCAAATGGTGGCCCACTCACAAGCCGCTGAAAAGAGAATTACCGACCTGGAGTTGGAAATAGAAGATCTGGCAAATCGTTCCCGCCGGAATAACGTTAGGCTGAGAGGTGTACCGGAGGAACAAAACGAAGGCCCCCTAACACCAAAGATGGAGCTCTTCTTCCACCAATTACTACCCGACATCCACAAAGATAAATGGGCGATTGACAGGGCGCACAGGGCACTGCGCGCCCGAAGAGCAGAGGGGATGCCGCCGAGGGACATTATCATCAAGTTCCACTATTACTCCTCAAAAGAAGCGGTCATGCAATACACACGCCAAAACACCCTGCAATACCAGGGTGCAACCATCACTGCATACCAGGACTTATCACCGACGACATTACAGAGAAGAAAAGCATGGAAACCACTGACGGCGCTACTACAACAACACACAATAAAATACACGTGGGGCCATCCCTTCAAGCTGGTGGCATTCAAAGAGGGAGCCACTTACACCCTCTTGCCAGGGTACGACCCAAAGCGCTTTCTTCGCAGCCTACGCATCGAGCCCCCACCGACCCTCAACCTGCAAACATACCAGATGCCAGAACTCTCAACGCTCCAAAGTGACTGGACCGACGCCTAAGTCGTAAACAGACATAACGGACACGATAACTCGACAAATGGGGACACTGAGACCAATCCGGTACAGGCCGCAACAACGTATCGCAGCTAAGTACCGCTCATTTTTCCCAGAAGGGAAGGACTTAAAGATTGGGGGGGGGGGGGGGGATCCTACTCCCAAAGCTCATCATCCCATGACCTAACACCCCAAAGTGAGAAAAAAGGGAAAAAAAAAAAAAGGGGGATGAAAATGTATGTGCAAATGTAAATGTAACGGGTAATGAGTAGGGGACACACAGACACCAGAGAGTCACTCCCTACTCCGACCTACAAAATGAAGGGCACTATAGGCCATTTGGCATGTGGGACACACGCTCACTCCCTACGAGCAAAGGTTACAAGGCACTCCCCAGGGAAGAGCAAATAGAGAGTGCACGATAGGGGGCAAAACACACACACCACACAATAGAAGGATGATGTTAGGAGCAAATAGGGGGGGGAGAGGGCCACAGGGTGAAACTACCAGAGGGGGGGACAAACAACCGAACACGGGGCTCACGACACCAAGGCTCGAATGCGAGGCGCATCCACACCTTCCCGGGTATTAACAGACACACCCGAGAGATAGGTGCGCGCTCACCAGTTACTCTGGCGACTTGTAAGACCAGAGAAAATGTACAACTGTATATATGCAAATCTGTTTATTGTTATGTACTTAATTATTATGTTAACGTTTTATTTGTTTTGAATGATGTCACACAGTCACAGGTTGTTACGAAACACATGGAAGAGACTGACCTTCTACAACACCCACCCCACCCATCACTAGATCACTGGGGACTATACCCATACGATCCGCAAATCAGACGACTGACGCCATGACTCTGAACATACTGACAATTAATGCCAAGGGCTTAAACACACCCAACAAACGCAGGACCCTACACAGAGACATTAAGGTTAAACAAGCGGATATCGCTCTAATACAAGAAACCCATTTACCCAGGTCGGCACGCGTACACCTAAAAAATCATATTTATACCACAGTCCACGAAGCGAGGGCTCTGAGGAAAAAAGCAGGAGTGGCCATCCTGATACACAAACGATGCCCGTTTAACCTGACCAAAGCACATATAGATCCAGAGGGCAGATATTTAGCTTTCACCGGCACCATACACTCCACGAGGATACATATAGTAAATATATACGCCCCCAACATTCCTGAGACAGGATACTGGGATTCATTGAAAACACTATTAACGCACCTCACAGGTGGCATCTTAGTGATGGGGGGGGACTTCAACGCGGTCCCCTGCCCGGCAATAGACAGGAGTAGCAAACCAGGAACGACTCGCGCGCAGGGGGGGGGGGAGACAAGACAAATTGCTAAACGCTTTTCTTACACACACAGGGCTATTAGACGCCTGGCGCATACAACATCCACACACAAAAGACTACACATTCTACTCAGCACCACACAACACATATTCAAGGATAGACAACATATACTTAAACGGGGCTGGCATGTCCAAACTGAGCCAAACAGAAATACATAGCATCACATGGTCAGACCACGGAGCAGTAACAGCGACCCTGACTAAAATACAGCACCACAGTAGCTGGACATGGAAATTAAACACATCACTCCTACAAGACGAAGCCATACTCAATGACACCAAAAAAGCTATATCAGACTACTTTACCACTAATGAGGGGGAGGATATAGGCCCAACACCACTATGGGCAGCACACAAGGCAGTCTTGAGAGGACACTTCATCACAATTGCAACCCATAAAAAGAAAACCAAAACGAAGCAACTCTTCGAGCTGCAGACTAAATTACGGAAAGCGGAAACTAGACATAAACAGGACCCCACCGCAGATAACTTCCAATCACTACAAGACCTTAGACATGCCCTGAAAGAACTGTCCATAGGCGAGATCACCAAAGCCCTTACGTGGTCTAAACGCTTTTTCTATGAAAAAGCGGGCAAAATGGACACACTATTGGCCAGGACCCTGAAACCCAGGCCCGGATTTCGACCAATCACGACCATAAAAACACATACAAACACTATAGCCAGCACACCTGAAGATATCAATAGGGAGTTCACTAACTACTTCAGTCACTTATATAACCACTCCCCCCACAGCGACAGAGAACACCACCAACACTTGAAAAACATAGAGACCTTCCTTAACCACTCGGATCTGCCCACAGTAACAGAGGGAGAAGCCGACCTCTTAAACGAACCGATCGCGCCAGAGGAAATCGCAGCAGCGATCTCAATACTCAAAGGCAACAAAGCCCCAGGCCCTGACGGATATGATATCCAATACTACAAAGCATTTAAAACAGAACTGATCCCACAACTGACCAAACTATATAATCATTTTATGACCGGAGGAACCCCAGACCGAGACATGGCCACAGCAAACATAGTACTGCTGCCAAAACCCAACAAAGACACCACTCAGACCGCCAACTATAGACCAATCTCCCTAATCAACACGGATTTAAAGATATTCGCAAAAATTCTAGCGACAAGACTAACTTCACTACTGCCTAAACTAATACACTCAGACCAAGTGGGTTTTATCCCGGGCAGACAGTTATACGAAAATACCCGTAGAGGGGTAGACTTACTATGGCACATGGGACAGACCCATTCCCCATCACTGGCCCTGTCACTGGACGCAGAGAAGGCCTTTGACAGGGTACAGTGGCCCTTTATGTTCCGACTCATGGAAAAGCAGGGATTCCCAGAAAAATACATAACAGCTACCAAAGCACTCTACACGGACATACAAGCCCAAACACTTATAACCGGTGCCCAAAAAACACCTTTCAGTGTAAGTAATGGAACGAGACAGGGCTGCCGCCTGTCTCCGCTCCTCTTCGCGATGGTGTTAGAACCCATGCTGCAAGCCATCAGAAACGACCCTAACATCAAGGGGATACAAATAGGAACACAACAATACAAAGTGGCGGCGTACGCAGATGATGTTTTACTCGCGCTGTCCGAACCAAAGCAGTCACTGGCACACCTGCATAAGCTCCTACTGGAGTACGGTGAGGTGTCGGGATACAGGGTAAACCTCACCAAATCGGTGGCTCTCTCCTTCCATATCACTGATGAGGACAACACTCATCTAACCAACACATACAAAATTAAACTAGCTAAAGAACAATTCACGTACCTAGGGATACAGTTAACAAAAAACTACTCTATGCTGTACAAGCAAAACTACACAACCCTAATACACAAACTGAAAAAAGATCTGGAGAACTGGTCGGACAAACCAATTTCTTGGATAGGGAGATTGCACTCCATAAAGATGAATGTCCTGCCCAGACTCCTTTTCCTATTTCAAGCACTACCCGTTAAAGTCACAAAAAAGGATATAGCCGACATCCAAAAAGCAATAGACGAATTTATATGGCAGGGAAAAAGACCCCGGATAGCCAGAGCGGTACTATACAATCCAAAGTGGAGGGGGGGCCTAGGACTGCCTCACTTATACCACTACTATCTAGCAGCACAGATAGCGCAAATAGCGCATTGGCACAGCCCTGAGGGACAACATCAATGGGTAGATATTGAAACCACCCTCATGGGCAAAGACCCACCACAACTACTCATATGGACCCCTAAAAACCACAGGGTAATCCTCAGAACCACCTGCCCAGCAATCCTAAACTCTATAGACATATGGGACAAAACAGCCATGAAATACCAACTCATGAACAACCCCTCCCCCATGACACCGATACTACGTAACAGAGCGTTCCCACCAGGACTATGTACAGAAGCTTTCCTAGGAATTAAAAACACAGGGACACACAGATACGCTCACCTGTACCAAGATAACCAGGTAATCACCTTTGATCAGCTAAAAACTCTAGCACCCCTGACAAACCATGACTTCTTCAGATACATCCAAATTAGAGACTTTGCACAAACAACAGAAGTCAGAACAGCAATACGCAAACGCAAAACCTTTTTCGAGAGCATGTGCCTTAGGGAACACATGCCCACGAAAATGATAACAACACTGTATAACCATATAGGGGAGGAATCAGGGGAATGGGGTACGTTAACCTACACGGACAGATGGGAAACGGATCTGGGAGAGAAGCTAGAGGGGGAAGAGTGGCGAGACATATGGGACGCAAGTTCCAAGATTTCAATATGCACCACCTTACAGGAACAAATGTACAAAATCCTATTCAGGTGGTACACCACCCCGACAAAACAATGCCATATGGGCCTGAGCCCCTCAGACACATGCTGGAGACTATGTGGAGAAAAAGGCACTTACATCCACATGTGGTGGGAATGCCCCAAGGTTAGGATATACTGGAAAGAGGTGACAGACCAAAACTCACGCATATTGCAAAGACCTCTGACTGCAAACCCATGGGCTTGCCTCCTGTCCAGACCGACTGAAGGGTTAGACAAACACAGTCAGAAATTACTAAACTCACTAAATCTGGCAGCCCGCAGGGCGTTAGCACAACATTGGAACAAAACAGACACCCCACCTATCACGCTTGTACGGACGAAAATTAGAGATAACTGTCTGATGGACAGGCTGACGGCCCAGGTGCGAAACACCTCATCTACCTACCGAAAAGTATGGGAACCATGGGAACAGTATGACACATGATTTAGGGGACCTAACTCTCAACTGGTAAAACCAACGGTTCAGATAATAATGTTGAGCCAAACAACCCTATAATGCGCAACTATGTGACATATGTTAAATAGTTTATGTTATTTGTTACATTATTGTATTATTTAATTACAAAAAAGAAAAATGGACGGTTACCATGACGGATACAACGGGCTTCTGCGTAAGCCTAACTAAGCATATGTATTACTATGTAACTGTCAAACCAAAAATAAAGAATTGAAAAAAAAAAAAAAAAAGGTGATTATTGCCTAAATGTTCCCATAGACTGTGGGTTATTTTTAGAGTGCTCTGAATCAAGGATAATCCTTATTTATCTCACACCATAAAACCAACAATAATAGCAACAATATAAATCATAAAATAAAAAGATATAAACAAAAGGCTGTCAGCAGACAGATAACAGACTATAATTTCCTCCCCTGATATTCAATCTCGCGTGTGTGAATTAAGCTTTCCATTCAGCTAGTAAACGCAAAACGAAAGCAGTAACACAATACACAACTGAACAAACAAAGAGGAATTAGAGTCGAGAATATGCACAACTAACAATGGAAGTCATGTGGCCGTAGCTTTCCAGCGCCGGACTTTTATCCTTCCCAATTGTCTCTGTACAATATACAGGTGATGTTAAAAAAAAATGACTATAATAAATACAAAAAATACAGTTACCAGTGCGTATAGCACAAGCTTCATGCTGGTATATAGTGTAACGGTTTAAACCAACATTAAACACAGTGAAATATAATACCTAGTGGAACAAGTACGTCTCATATTTCAAATACCAGCATTTTTTTTGAATCCAGATAATTGAAGTAGCTTTAACCTGTCTGTTTTTTTTGTTTTTTTTATCTTTGTGTAAGCTTCTATTTTTAGAAAATAATTAAATTAATATACAGTGCTCTGACATCAGTAGTTGCTTTTCGAAAATGGAACTACTGATGCCATTTAAATGGGCGGTACAGGTAGACGGACACATTAGAGGCAATGTAAAGGTTAGGTTTACAGTTGGTTACATTTGGTGTCTCTTTTATTAATCTTGTTTAATATTTTTTTTTTTTACAAGTAATATTTTTACACTAAAATCCCATTCTTTCCGCTTCTTCCAATCTGCAGTATTACTCGGTTTGCTCCAAAAATCATGATGTCATGGTATAGTTGACCTGTTAGATTTTAATATCTGTCTCCTTACAGCATCATGTTTTCCTTGTTTCCTGGTTTTGTGAAAGCTCAGAAGCTGCAAAGGCTACTGCTTTGCGGCAAATCCAGAAATACAAAATGCCTTAATTCTGTATTTATATAACGCATTAAAGGAACATTCTGGTAAAAAAAAAAAAAAGTACCCTGCATACCTTTAACTACTTAGATTTAGGGGCCCTCTCTTTTAAAAAAAATCAGGAAAACAGGAAAAATGGAAATGTCAATCTTTGCAACAGGTTGCGCTTCCTGTTTGATCCAGTCAGTTAATGTATGATCATTTTATCATTATTATTATCATCATTACGTGCTATTCTGCATGCGGTTTGACTGAGGTGAAATAGATCCTTTGTAATCTATTTAATTTTCTAGGATTAAGTAAAGTTTTGCTTTTGGAACGGCAAAGGTTTCTCAGAACTCCGATGTTTTTATGACCAAAAAAAAATCTTATTTTTCTACATGAAAACAGGTGGCAGTTTTCATTGAATAATATGTTTATCGTTGTATTGTCTATAACATTTAAATGTAATTGTGTGTGTGTGATCATCTGTGATTATGTGTGTATGAATGTGACTGTGTGTATAGGTCTGTCTGTGTGTGGGTCTGTGATTGTGTATACAAGGCCGGCGCATCCTATAGGCGACTTAGGCAGGAGCACCAGCCCCTCAAATGCTGCAGCCACCTAATCGCTCTATAGAGAGCCTCTGGTGGTTGCAGCACTGCCTGGGCCAGCGCGTCCATTAGGACGCACCGGTCTGGGAGTGCAAGATATGAGGGATCGGCATGACGGGAGAGCACATCGCTCCCCCCTGACATTCCCTCAGTGTAGCGTGGCACTAAGGGACAGGAGGGGAGAGCTCTAAGGGACAGGAGGGGAGATCAGTAAGGGACAAGAGGGGAGAGAGGCTGAGGAAAGGGGGAAAGAGAAGCACAAAGCCCCTATCCTACACCACAAACTCTCTGTAGGATACCACAAACTCTCTGTGTGTAAGGGATGCATGGTGTGTTTCTATGTGTGTAGGGATGCATTGTGTGTTTCTGTGTATGTATAGGGAAGCATTGTGTGTGTGTGTGTGTGTGTGTGTGTAGGACACAGACACACACACACACACAATGCTTCCCTATGCATACACAGAAACACACAATGCATCCCTACACACATAGAAACACACCATGCATCCCTTACACACAGATAAACACACAATGCATCCATTACACACACACACACACAATGCAACCCTTACACACAAAGACAATGCATCCCTTGCATACATCCACATAAACACACAATGCATCCCACACACACACACTGCTTCTCTTACACACACAAAAACACAATGCATCTCTTACACACTCAATGCATTCCTTGCACACACTCAATGCACCCCTTACAGACACACACCCTTACATACACCAGTGGTGTATTTAGGATTTGTGCTGCCCTAGGACGGTCAAGACCGCACTTTGACATACGCTCACTCACTGACGGACGCACACTCACTGACAGACGCATACACTCATTGACAGACACACACTCTCATATACACTGACAAACAATGACATACACACACACTATTACTTGGACACACACTGACAGACGCACACACACTGACAGACGCACGCACTCACTGACAGACGCACGCACTCACTGACAGACACATACACACACATTCACACACACACACACACACACTTACAGACACACACAGATACATACACACTTACAGACACACACACACACACATTCACTTACAGACACACACACTTACAGACACATACACACACACTTACAGACACTCACACTTACAGACACATACACATTTCTCCCAACACTTACAAATTATTATTTTTATTTTATTTTAAATCTACCCAGCCTCCCTGGGAGAGCTGGAGTGGATTGTTTACCTGTCCAGTGGTGCTGCTGGTCGGGCAGGCAGGGGGCGCACAGGCTGAGTTGGTGGCGCCTGGTGATGCCGGGAGCCGGTTTGACATCATATTATTTTGTGAGGAATTCTGTGTATTTTCAAGGAATTCTAATGACCATTAAGGCCCCAGGGAGAGTGCGCAGCTTAGCGGACAGGGGCACATGTATGAGTGTGGGATGGATAAAGCATGATTGGCTATATGCTACATGTGGGAGTGTGAGATGTGAGGAAGTGGGTGGTGACAGATTAGACTGACCTCAGTGCCACTTAGGAGTCGGGCCAGCAACAAGTTTCCCGCCCACCCTCCCTTTGCTGCCTTGGGCCCGGGGGGTTGTCACAGCGAGGCGGGGGTGTGTCCTTGCCAAATAAGGGATGGTTTGGTAGATTAGATGAAAAAGGGGGATAATGGCCGGGTCTCATCCTCCCCCTGTCTCTTATGGTGAACCTGGAGGAGGTACCAGGTTGGACGTGTCCCCACTGGGTTGTAAGTCGACCAGTGAGGAGCATTATGTGGGTGGAGAGCCCTGGGTGGGGAGCCCTGAAAAGGAAGATGTTTTTATTATGCCGAGGGGGGAGGTGAGAGCCTTGGGGAAGTTAGATTGTCAAGGACGGTTTCTTTGGTTACTGTATGACTATATGAAAATTGTTTATGTTAATTTATGATAATTATTATTTTGTTATATGTTAAAAGGAGTTATACAGTATTTGGTTGTGTTAATAAATGCTGTGGCCTGTTTTCTCCAAGAAGTTGTCTGTCATTATTTGAAGGGGTAAATTATGGTTTTATGGGGGATTAAGGGAATGCTATCCAATGCCCACTACGTACATACATGTTGATTGCTTGGTAAAAGCGCAGACAACTTCCACTGAATTTTCTTACTAGCAAAAAGCAGGCAAACACTCAGAACTGTAGGAAAAGCTGAGAACTGGTTGTGAGAGTATGTATTTCATAGAGAATTGTGCCCAGCCTGTGTGCCACGACTTATGCATACTAGCCAGATGTTCATTTTCCAGTGGGAGTGAATTCTTAAAACTCACACAATGTTGACACAGAATTCACAAACAAACGCCTGCACAGGAAGTGTAACAGACATTGCTTCAAAAATACTTTCATTCTGCTTAAAGATAATTTTAGTTTATAATGTTCTAAACCTTTAGAATTATTTCAAACGTGTTTTTGATCTAGAAGAACTAAAACAATACATGCATCTATTTTTCTCTATTTCCAGATCAATAATCATTAAAACAATAGACGAAACCAAGTCCATTTTATTAGCAGAATCCAACCCAAACACAACATTGATTATCATTAAGCCAAGAGGTGAAGATCCATCTGTATAATTAAGACACCTGAAGTTCAGTTTGAGCAGATTGGTTAGTATTGGCGATTCTGAATTTGTTCTGTAAATGATTTGGTCTGCTGTCTTGTATCTTACATATAGGCAGCTCTGCACGAGCACATTGTTAGACGTGCTTGCACTTAGCAGCAGGCACTAGGACCATGCAGAGAGTGCATTAGCAGTAGCCTGTGCAAGTCCTGCACGCTGGGGGTTGGCCAGGAGGCTCTCCATCAGGCTGACACCCCATTGAGTGGTTAGTCAAATCCACTTCCTGGATGGACTCGCCCATTATTATGGTTGTCGCCAGCGACACAAGTTGCATCGCTTGCAGCGTCCCGTTGAAGCCCTACCCACCTGTTTACAATCCGTACCAACTAATGTTGGTCGGGGAGGGGGATATGACCTTTCCAAGTTTCCAAGTTACTGTCACCAGCCTCAAATTGCCGCTGGCGTCCTGGTATGCTAATCCCAATAATCTCATGTATTTACTGGCGATTCTTTAAAAAAAAGTCTCCATATATGCCTGTGTGACATTAGTGGTTGTCTGTGTGTATCTGAGTTTGTGTAAATGTGTGTACCTAACCCTAATTTTAGTCCTAACCCCCATCTTAACACTAAATCAGCCCTAACCCTAAGATTAAAAATTATGCAATATAAAAGACATAAAACTGAAGCAAAATGGATGTTAGGGCCCACTGCAATACTGAGTAATATCTAATCTAGTAATAAGTGCTACTTAAAGAGACACTGTAGGCACCCAGGCCACTTCAACTCGTTGAAATGGTCTAGGCGCAAACTCCCATCACCCTTAACCCTGGGCCAGTGATGTATGTACCGCGAGGCTAACAATGCATTTGCCTTGGGCGGCACTTTGCAAGGGGCGTAACAAAAAGTCGCTCCCCAAACGCCCAGGCGGATGCCTTGTTAACCTCATGTACTCGGAGGCCCAAGAGCTGGCCAGATGGCCACCTCTGGGCCCCCCGAGGTGGGCATCAGCTTGCATTGCGATCGGGCGGCATGGCAGTGCTTTTGTCTGAGCTCTTACTGCTCAGCTTCCCTCGCTCGCCGCTTAATGATGCCGGGAGCCGGAATATGACATCAGTACGGCAACACTAAGCGGCGCGCGAGGGAACTGAGCAGGAAGATCCAAGCTCCCTCGCCGCCTACTCTGCCAGGTTACCCCCTGCCTGCACGCACACCTGCCCAGCAGCACTTCTTCTAACGGCGCTGGATGTCCTCACACTATGCATGAGGACTTCCAGTGTCACCAGAATCTCCATAGGAAAGCATTGAATAATGCTTTCCTATGGGGAAATCCTAATGGGAGCGCAGTCATTGCTGCGCATGTGCATTAGGTCTCCCCCATCAGCGGATGTCGGCGGAGCATGGGCAGAGCTGAGCCAGTGCTGAGGGACATCGGTGCTGGGCCCAGATAAGTGACAGAACCACGGTGAGGGGGGGAGGTTGTTTTCCTGGCATCCTTAACAATAGCTATCTTTGTCATTTTTATTTGTTTCTTCCCTATTCATTGTAAAATGTAAATAACAAGTCATATTCTAAGTAATATTAAAAGAAAATGTTACCTGCAAAATATTTTGGTTAATTTTCTCAAAGTTGCTATAGGGTTAAACCCCTCCTCTGGAATAACCTTTTTTATTATTCAAAGCTCTGCCCCCATTTTCACGGTCTATTTCACCAACATATGCAATTATGTACATGTAGTTCTGTATGTGTGAATGGACAGATGTGTGAAAAGTTCTGGACATTCTTGAATCCGCCCGCTGGAATCCAGCTCCGGGAAAAATCGGCTTCCTGTTCCTGTTATGTTTGATCCCCTGGGGCCTAATCCCTGCTTTCTTGACATCAGGGGAGCTTGTTTACTAAAACAGACCATGCAGAAAAGGAATAAAATGGGGAAATACACAGTATAGGAGTTACAAAGAGTTTTTGTACCACAGAATCTAATATTAAAGGATCACTATAGGGTCAGGAACACAAACATGTATTCCTATAGTGTCAAAACCACCATCTAGCCACCCTGGGCACCTCATGCCTCCATAAATATAGCAACATCTTACTGTATTCAAGCCTGAAGGTGTAGATCTGCATGCTGGTTGCCTCAGAAAAAAAGCAGTCTGCTGACATCATCAGAAGTGGTAGCCTGATCCACTCACAATGCTTCTCCATAGAATTTCCTCCCACCCACCCCCCCCCCCCCCCACCCTTCCTTCCCCCCTAGACAGTGAGTATATAAGCTACAGGAGATTGAAGGGCACCGCCCCAACAGGTGGCGCCGGAATATTTGGCCTAGGGTTAACTGAGCACATGTCCCACCTAAATTGTTCTTAGAGTAGTATCCCTAAATGTCAAAGGTCTAAACTCTCCCAGGTAGTGACATTTTTTCTATAAGGAATTAAATGTAAGAAGGCGGACATTGCTTTTCTTCAGGAGACTCACATACCCAGGACGTCCCAGATTGCTCTAAGGGATAGGAATTATGATAGGTCCTATGCCTCTAGATCATTCCGCAAGCACAATGGGGTTGAAATCCTGATAAACAAGCATTGTAATCTGCAGGTGACGGGATCCAGCTCGGATGGGGAGAGTAGATACCAATGTCTCACTGGTACTTTAGGAACGCAAACGATTCATTTTATAAATGTATATGCCCCAAACGCAGCGGATAGACGATTTTGGGGAGAGTTGGGCGACCTAGTGCGACCTTTGAGTCAAGGCTTTGTGATGATGGGAGGGGACTGCAATGCGGCCCCTTGTTTGGCGGCTGACAGAACTAGGCGTTCCCAAGGAATGGGGGCGAATGACAAGATTCTTAGGAAATTCATGGAGGACTGCGAGTTGATAGATATTTGGAGGGTGCAGCATACACTTTTTATTCGACAAAATATCCTGCACTCCGTGGACTAAATGCTCAGGTACTCAGAATCATGGATAGAATATTTTTGGGAAAACCAGTCAAAAACAATAAAAATTCTGTAAGTAAATACAGAGAAGACAAATTATAAACATTACACATCCAGCTGCTGTCCAGCTACAAAAGTTCTAAGGAAGCTTAAGGGGGAGGAGAAGATTTTGAGAGAAGCAAAAAAAAATTAATTCCATAAATTATATTTTACCCTGCCACTTTAATCTAGGAAACATCACTGATCTACAAAAAAGAAGAATAAATATTAATTTCTACTGTGGCGGGGAATAACAATACTTCCATATAATAAATCATGTCGAAAAGAGAGGGGAATCAAAGGCACAAAATAAATTAAATTCAACTAAAAGTTCAGGTATCTTGTTCAGTAATTCGTAATTCAGCTTTAATTTACTGTGAGTTCCCAGCAGGTCAAACTCAGTAAATAACCTTGTTGTTACCGAAAAGTGTCTTTTAAAAAAAAAAGAGTTTATTTTAACCCCTTCAGTTTAACAAGACGTTTTCTGACATATAGATGCTCCTGGCGTCTTGCTCGTCATGAAGGGGTTAATATACTTCTCCTCCTCGACTGTTTCAATGTTAATTGCAACAAATATAGGTTAGCATATTGTTAGACCCTGAATTAGTTATTTGTTGAATAGGAAGTTGTGTTGAAGATATTAGAAACAAAAAGTGGGAGACGTTTTGTTTTTTTTAAAAAGAGTTGAGCACAGCAAAAAGAAAATGGGTCATCAAACATCCTTTTTTTTTTTTAGTAATTATTATTAGGTACCAGGATATTCCAGAGAGCTGCCTGCGCAGTGACAAAACAAAACAATCAGTAAAGGATATTTAACAATGCAGCACAAATAAAACATTCAGGAAGCCATTTAAAGGTTACATTGCTAAATGCTATATTCTAGGAGAGGCAGCTGGATGTATATAATGTCCGCCATAAACAAGTAATGACACAGTGTAACACCATCTGCGTGGTAACACATGGCGCAGTATCATAAGTAAGAGGCTGGCTTCTGCTTATCAGCCAATAACGTCTGCTGAATGCCTTATCAGTAATCCAGGTCCCTCCCTAGTAACCAGATCTCTGGCAACAAAACAATTGATTACAAAGCAAAATCACACACTCCGGTGACGGAGGCAGCCTGCCAAAATGTGGGCTCATTGTTTTGTAAGGTTTCACTTTAGAACTGAAAATGCAGCACCAACCCATCCCAACTAGACCCCTAAATTCCTGGGTGTTGGGACCCAGAGGTAATTCTCCATGTGAGCATGAGCTGGATTTTTTAAAATAAATTTTTATCTGTTACTTAATCCAGAAGTATGAACAAAACATAACTCGACTCATACTGAACATATTAATCTGTTCATATCCCCGACCCTAAGATGGAATACAGCGATCTTTGCATGGCCCCGCCTCCTAAGTCTGAACACAGTGATCTGAGCATAGCCCCTCCCCCTCAATCTGAACACAGTGATCAGTACCTGGTCCCACCAACTCAGACTTAACACAGCGATCTGTGCATGGCCCCACCCCCTCAGATTGAATACAGTGATCTGTGCATGGCCCCGCCCCTCAGATTGAATACAGTAATCTGTGCATGACCCCGCCCCCTCAGATTGAATACAGTGATCTGTGCACGGCCCTGCCCCTCAGATTGAATACAGTAATCTGTGCATGACCCCGCCCCCTCAGATTGAATACGGGGATCTGTGCATGGCCCCGCCTCTCAGATTGAATACAGTGATCTGTGCATGGCCCCACCCCCTCAGATTGAATACAGTAATCTGTGCATGACCCCGCCCCCTCAGATTGAATACGGGGATCTGTGCATGCCCCCCCACCTCAGATTGAATACAGTAATATGTGCATGACCCCGCCCCCTCAGATTGAATACGGGGATCTGTGCATGCCCCCCCCCCAGATTGAATACAGTAATCTGTGCATGACCCCGCACCCTCAGATTGAATACGGGGATCTGTGCATGGCCCTGCCTCTCAGATTGAATACAGTAACATGTGCATGACCCCGCCCCCTCAGATTGAATACAGTAATATGTGCATGACCCCGCCCCCTCAGATTGAATATGGGGATCTGTGCATGGTCCCGCCCCCTCAGATTTAATACAGTGAACACAATCACTGTGTGTGTGTATGTGTGTCAGACAAATGGAATCAGACTTCAGAAACAACTACTGTCTGCTAGTGGCCCCAGTGGCAATTGGTCCCTGGCCCCCTTTGCTATGTGTCACGCTAAGGTATGACTCCAGCACACAGAGTTGACGTAGTACGGTCTAAAAGATAAGAAGAGAAATACATGATAGAAGCATATTACTGGATATTAGAGTGGCCAAGCTTAACTATGTACATATAACCCTTTGTACAGTGCTATGGAATCTGATGGCGCTATATAAATAATAAAATCCTAATAAAATAATAATAACAAGTTAAAACACACCTGTCCCACCGGGACATGTGATTATAGTTTTTCACAAACGAAGCATTAATGATTATCACTTCGGAATGCTGTGCAGCCAGAGACTCAGAATAAGTAGCAAAGGAGAAGCGTCTGTCATCTAAAATATTGCCGGAGTGTCACGATGTCCAGACTAGAACATGATTTAGGACCAGGTAACGTGACATCGGGGAAGTATTCGTACTGTAAAATCTGAACTTCATTGCTTTGAAACAATGTATATTTGGAGCAATACATCATCCGTGCCCCATATTACTGTGAGCTGCTGCTCTGTGATAAATCCATGCATACCACACATTACTGTGAGTTTCATTGTTTTGGTGCGATGTTATATAGAAACTGATAACATACATTATTGAGTTTTACTGCTGCAGAGCTCTGTGATAATCCCAAACACAAAACACAAAGAAATGACAAATGGACATAAAATCCAGAGGACAAAGTAAAGTCCCTATATCAATACAATGTAATCAAAACTACGTTTATTTATATATGTTTAAAAAGGAACAGTAATTGAACCAAAAAGACAAAAAAAAAAACACTAAAAAAAAGGAAACTTATAAACACTAAATAAAGGAGAGCTCATAAGCTCTAAGTAAGAAATGGGGTCGAAGGCGTTAAGGAGCAATGGAGGCTGCTGGTTAAAGGACTGTTAAGATAGAGATAATTCTGAATCCTAATCGTATATAGGTTACAAGGTAGTTGTGGTGAGTAACAATATAATACCTATAGGATAGTACAGCAAGGAAATATATCCAATGTAGCAATGAAATCATCTAACCTAAGGATAGCAGAGGGATAATGCCTCTGAAAAACATTATATAGCCAAGCCTTCATTGAACTTGATAAACACTGAATCGACTTCAAGGTCGCAGTCTGAACAAATAACATTGTAATGAAGGCAAAGAGCTAGGTTTATTTAGTGTTTATAAGTTTCCTTTTTTTAGTTTTTTTTTGTCCTTTTGGGTTAATTACTGTTATGTTAATTTTAAACATATATAAATAAACGTAGTTTTGATTACATTGTATTCATACAGGGACTTTACTTTGTCCTCCGGATTTTATGTCCATTGGTCATTTCTTTGTGTTTTATGAATTTGATTTCTAGGGTTACCCCCTATTAAGTTCCCTTTACACACTCTAGACCCCTTAGGGGGTCGCCCCCCTTTTATTCTTTGTGTATAATCCCACGCACGCCTCACATTACATTGCATTTTACTGCTGTAATACACCGCTACAAATAAAATGCACTAACACGTTACCCTACGCACATTGCTCAGCAATGCCCTTAAACATACCACACATTAATGTGAAGTCCATTGCTGTGAGATACATTGTTGTGAAGATCTGTGATCAATTTGTGTGCATTCATTTATGTTTTATCCCAATGAAGCTCTAAACACAAACACACAGTACATTACAGTGACTTTTAATCTCAAGGAGCTCTGTGATACACATGATCACATAATACATTATTGTGCATTTTATCCCAATGGAGATGGAGCTCTGTGATCCATAAGAGAGCATTGCAGATTGCTGTGAGTACTATTGCATCTGAGCTCTGTGATGCACTCATACACTCGTCTACATACTGCTCGTTAGTTAAAGAGGGAAGCTAGAATGGTAACAAGGAACTGAGGGTTTACGGTGCAGTTTGAAAGAGATCTCGTGAAGTGTATGTTACTTACTACAAAAATGCCAGGAGGCTAACAGAGTTATTTACTAAAATGAGAGTTCAAGGAATTCAAAATGAATTTCAAATTTAAGATCAAAACAGGAAAAATGAGTTATGCTATCAGTTTGGACACTCTGGCCTTTTTGACATTTGAAATTTGCTTTAAATTCATTTAGAATTTTCAGGTTAGTAAATAACAGTGTAAATATGTTATAATTGATAGCCAATCAGTGCTTGCCTCTCACCCTCCCTGCAGACATACAATGGTTTTAGTTTACATTTGCCTATTCCACATCGTTCTAGCATTAAATCCAGCAGCCATTCCCCATGTCTGGATCTGACCTCATCACCAGACACTATTTTTAGGAACCTTTGTCATGTGATACTTTTGACATTTCGGTGTCACAAGGTCTGTGGCTCAAGCATAGGCTATCAGTTTAGCACCTTAAATGTTCCCCAGGCCCCGGGCTCCGAGAGTGAAACTGTCATCACATAACTGATGTACAGCTTCACTGCTCTACAAATAGAAAACGGAAGGACAGGTAGAGACCATCAGCTGGATGAAGACAGAAAGGGAATGAATGTTACGTTATAGACGTGAATCAGTCATGTGGAACCGAGGCTAATTCAGTGTTCCATTCAATGTTCTAGCCCAAAATACATCACAAGTTACAGGGCAGAGACGCCAAAACAGGAGTGTCACTCCCACGGTATAATGATGGTAATTGGAAGAAACGTAATTGTTAAAATAAAACGCACGGTTTGTATTTAATTATAAATTACAAACATGGTATATAAATACAATGTGCAGCATATATAGGTACAAATTAAGAAATTACTCACCCTATTTTAATATAGGATGTATAGAGCTTGCCGTCATTAAATTAGTTTTCCCTCTTTACATCTAGATAAAGCGAGTGTCATTTTAATCAAATGGCGACAGGTGTGATTTTTTTACCGTCTAGCATGGAGGCCAGGTGTCGGCGCCTACTATTAATCTCTGCAGAAGATAGTAAAACACTTTCAGCAACTACTAATTACGAGTTGTGAAATTTTAGGTTTTGTCACAAAGAAACAACTGGTAATCACTAGGCAGAGTGACAGCCATTTTGGCGACTAGTGACTTGTCAGTAAATCATTGCAACAAACATTAAAAATGAGGTATGAGTGTACAGATCACACAGTGTTCTAATTCACTCCATACTAAGTATCTTTATACTGAATAAGAAGTACGTAAAGGCTTAAACCAGGTGATAATTGACCATTTTAACCAAAAACAACAAATTAATCCAGCTTAAAGAATATCAATAAAACAAACCAGGTTTTTATCTCAGAAGTAAGAACTGATCGATATGGGGTTACAGATAGGGAGAGTGAAGAGGCTGCGTATCGATCGTGCTCGCTCTCACAGCCATTGCAGTACATTGAGCTCCATAGACTCAGCATTGAAAACTAATTAATTCAAAATGGGTAAAGGTGATCCCAAGAAGCCGAGAGGAAAAATGTCCTCTTATGCTTACTTTGTGCAAACTTGCAGAGAAGAACACAAGAAAAAGCACCCAGATGCATCTGTTAATTTCTCAGAGTTCTCCAAGAAATGTTCAGAAAGGTGGAAGACAATGTCTGCTAAGGAAAAGGGGAAGTTTGAAGATATGGCAAAAGCTGACAAGGTTCGTTACGAAAGAGAAATGAAAACTTATGTACCTCCAAAAGGAGAAACAAAAAAGAAGTTTAAGGATCCAAATGCACCAAAGAGACCACCATCTGCTTTCTTCTTGTTCTGTTCTGAGTTTCGTCCTAAAATCAAAGGAGAGCACCTAGGTCTGACAATCGGGGATGTTGCAAAGAAATTGGGAGAGATGTGGAATAACACTGCTTCAGATGACAAAATACCATATGAAAGGAAAGATGCTAAACTGAAGGAGAAATATGAAAAGGATATTGCAACCTATCGGGCAAAGGGGAAGCCCGAGCTTGCAAAAAAAGCTCCTGCCAAACCTGAAAAAAGCAAGAAGAAAGAGGATGACGACGATGATGAGGAGAATGAAGATGATGAGGAGGAGGATGAAGAAGATGAGGAGGAAGAGGATGATGATGAATAAACTCTTATTCAAGCATTTTTTTGATTATATAGCATTTAACCCCCTGTACACAACTCACTCCTTTTAAGGAAGAAAAAAAAAAGAAATATAAGGCTGTGTAAGATTTGTTTTTAAACTGTACAGTGTCCTTTTTTTGTTTTGTATAGTTAACACACTACCAAATGTGTCTTTAGATAGCTTTGTGTTGAGTGGCTTTTCAATTGCCACTAATTTTGCCTAGTACAGTTTGGGGGTTGTAAATTGGCATGGAAATGTAAAGCTGGTTCATGTTGGTGCACAGCACAAAATATAGTTTGTATGGGGATGTTGTTTATTATTTGTCATCTTCCGCATCATAATTGTTGTTCTGTTTTAACTGAATACCACTCTGTAACTGCAAAAAAAGTTTCAAATATTTTGTTGACATTCTGATTGCTTCTAAGTAAATAAGCTTTAAAAAAAAAAAAAAAAAAAAGAACTGATCGATATGGAATTTTTTAATTATTTCCTACATGTCAATCAGCTGGTAATTTGCAGGATTGATGCTCCCAAAATGAAATGCATATGTTTTAACGATGATTTATTATTGCAATACATAATTTTTATTATAATATTATGTAATTGCTGGAGATACACTGATGGTAACGTCTTGAAGTTATTCTAATGTTATAGATATGGGCTATGGGCGTTTTCATTTTTTTTTTTTTTTTATTTCATATAAATTATTTTTTTCTTACAAACCAAATTCTACCAAAAACATCCCCCGGCCCCATGTGGACATGAAACAGAATTTACTACAGTAACTTCCTGTAGCTCTAATATATTAAGTCAGATTGAAAGTCTGCCTTCCGAAATCTCAATTCTCATTTTGTAAAATTCAGAACAAGGGGATTTTTCACTGGCATCCAGTGGTCTTAATCTCTTTGTTTTCATTTCTTTTTCAAGTTAAAATTAAAGAAGTGACACCTTGCTAATTTAAAATCACACCTCCCAGACTCTCCAGCTTCCCCGCAACTTCCGTAAGGTAACTATCCATGAATCCGTTCAAGTTTTGAAATCAATATTTTTGCCAGTGGTATATCGACTAACTACCATGTGTAATTTAGAAGTTTTAAGAATGTTAGTTGAAGACTAGGAGGCCTGCACTATCTCGATACAATTGAAATAATAATCTTGTATTGGAACTACCTGTAAAAAAAGGCGTAATGATAACTATTAATTGTGAATAAAACTGTACTGCAGTGAAACATACTAATTAAGAATTGCAAATGGAAAATAGCATTAGCAGGAAAAGTTTAGAAAAAACAAATAACTGCACACTTTTAGCGTGAGATCATGCAATATTTGTGCGGGTGAAATTGTTTTTTTTGTTTTTTTACAGTAAGAGCAATAAAGATATGGAATTATTATTCTTCAAAAAGCGCCCAAAATTTCCACAGCGCAGTACAAAAGGTAGACTAACAAACAAGTAGTACTTTTCCCAATAAGACATGCTAACAACACAGGAACAGAAGGTGCTGAGGGCCTTGCTCAAACAAGCTTACTTTCTAAAGGGAGAGGGGTAAAATGACACATAAGTCACAATCATGGGGAAGACACAGTATCAGGAGAGAAAGAAAGTACCGTTAGTGAGGTGTGGGGAGGGAAAGCTTTTGACAGTTTAATTAGTTTTCAGTGATTTTTTTTTAAGTTATGGAGATTGGGTGAGAGTCAAATGGAGCAGTGAAGGGAGTTCCGAAAGAGACAGCGCAGGCCTAGAGAAGACTTGAAGGTGGGTGTCAGAGGTGCGAATATGAAGATTGGCCTGGATTGGCCATACTTGTATATCAGTAAGAGTAGGTAGGTGGGAGCAGTGACATGTAGAGATTTATAAGAGAGGACCATGTCCTATACCTGATGGTAGGATTCCAATGCATGGACTGATAGAGGGGGGAGGTGTAGGAGGACAGGAAAATGAGTGTCGCTACAGCATTCATTATTAGCCTAGAGCGTTTATTTGATCAGATTCTGTATAGATCGGCAAAATATGAGTTTTTCCCTCTTTTGGGTCAACGGCAGTAGCACAGATATGTGAAAGGCTTAACTTGATGGACTTGTCGTTTTTCAGTCTGTATAATATTTATCTTGGTAAGTTGCAGACAAACCATACTAATTTAAGAGGAGCAGCTCTTTAGGGATTCTGTTGAGTTTTGGAAAACCAGCTCTCCATATTCAGAACCCAAGGTTCTGCAGAATTTTGAGTTTATGGGAACCCTCCAACCCCAGAGAGAGATTGTCCAAGTGTGAGAGGTCCTACTAACTTTAGAGGAACTTTGGAATTCTAGAATATGTTACTATTACTGGCGTGTTCCAACATATTCTGCAGTGCTATACAATTGGGGGAAAAGGCCCCAATATGCCAGACCAATATAAAATGCAAAGATGGAACTGATCCAGAGCACTTTACAATTTGTGAAAATAGAACATTAGTAATTATAATAGTAATAATAATAAGAAAAATAAAAATGAATAAGGTAGCCTACCATATATAAAAATCATGCTAATAATCAGATGTACTCATTTTCAATATCATTAACTTTTATCTGGCCTTTTTTGAGACACTGTGTTCCCAGGAAGAGGACCCCCATTATTCTTTAGGACCCATACTTGCTTCAAACGGGTGGGGGCAGGAGCAGGACACTAGGCCCATCAAGTTTAGTTTAATAGCCTCTACTAGCAGGGTATGAGTGTCACTATGTCCCCTCTAGTTAATAATTAAAATAAGTGCCCCACCATGGGGACATGTGGGACCTTTGCCAGGTCCCGCTTTATTGGATTAGCGACTGAGTAACTAAAGGTGCCCAGTCACTTATATTTTTTTAGAACAGTGAGCAGCCACTGGCTGCTTGATGTTAAGTAGACATGCACACCCGGCACTGCTCTCAGCAACCATGCAGCGGCACACCTAGCACAATCTAACCGTGTAGCACTGTCCTAGAGGTGGATAAAGCAGAGTACTTTCAAAAAGAATGGTTTCTTAAAATAACAGTGCTCCTCTAAAAGTAAGGCATATGGATTATGTATTTACAGTCGGATATTCAATAAATTAGATATTGCACATAGAGAATTGCCACGTTTACTCAAAAACTGTAAAGCCGGAAGACTAAATAAGTTGGATTTTCCAATTCTGTCCTCAAATGTGTAAGTTCTCGGCATAGTCTTATCAGCGCCCGTGTATCTGTTACACAACGCCGACAGTGTTTATTGCTTTCCAGATAAAGTAGTAGTGAGTACTATGGCTGTGACTGCATTGTGGTCTTTTAACATTCGGAGCTTTAAAGTAGCTATTTTGTGACAGATGACGTGCAAGGACTACCCACGATATAATACAATTTCTGTAAACTCTTTCCTTGAAGGGGTTAATGATAACGGTGTGACAGTGGCCTGGTGTTGCCGGAGTCACAGTCTTGGTGTTTATGTACAGAGCTGTTACTGTTGTAGAGCAATGTGCGTGGAGAGATATGAACTCGTCACTGAATTTCCCTATCTCCGTGGTCGCAGGCTGCAGTCACCATGCTTTGAGCTGAGTGTTATCCTGTGATAACCACCTTGGAATTCAATACTAGAGGAAATATTTGGTTGCATTGTTTTCATGTTACATGTTCTGCTCTTTGCCGCTGTCCCTTTCTATCCTTTTCAAAGATGAACCCTTTGAATGTTTAAGATATGCACAGCTCATTGCTTGGCAATTTGTAGGGTTCAACTTTGGCACTAAAAGAGTTAAGGTAGAATTAATTCATTCTACAATATTCAACAGGAGTAATCCCAGTTTGATGGCCATTCATTGTCCTGTCCAGTAACAGGTCTGATTTATCTCCTGAATTTTATCTCTAGAGAACACTGACATCTCTCATTCCATACCAGGATGCGAAATGCAGTGTGCAGTACAGGCCGGCCGTGGCAGGAATGGGACCACCAATCTGGCTTGCAAACTCTAGGTCACTGTTGGGGGCTTATTTACTTAATAACTGACAAGGGAAGAGCAAACTGTAGGATACAATAGTTGAGTGGGGATAATAACCATTGGTGTTCTTCCAGTTCTGTTACTTTGACCTTATAGTTGCAATTTATTTCACGATCTTTCCCATTCTAGTGAATAACGTATCCTTTCTGACATGTTTATTGCTGCCCAGAAAACATCACATTTTAGACCAAATTAGCCAAAACAGAGAAATAGGAGAGTTTTTTTTTTTTTTTTTTTATTTGGTTATTTATGTATAAAAATGGCAAATTCTGGTTTAATTAGACTCCCAATTTAGTGAAGCCAGTGAATTTGTTGCATAGCAGGTAAAATATATTATATTTTACGTATAATTGCACATGCTCTGTGTCTGTATACAGCGCTACCATTCATGTTTGTGACGTAAATGGTAACATCCAACCTTTTCTCATCCAGCACCGAACACGTTCTCACATTTTAACTGCTTTTTAAGCTTTTAATAAAGATATTTTATATTACCAGAACTGAAAAGGAAACTCCAATAATAAAATCAGACACAATTCTATTAATAATATATTATAACACACATGGCCAGCACTATTTAACCACTTAAAACACTGACTTAAACTGTAACCTGTTACTGGCTTCAGGACAAAGGTCATCCAGTCCCAAGTTGTGCTCCTGTGACCATATACCATTAATGGGAACATGGCCCACCTGGGAAGGTGGATCAAACTTCTTCTCATTTTCAGGTCCATGAGAAAGTATTGTCCAGAGCAAAATCACATCTGTGATAGTAAATACAGAAGAAAACCAGTAGATAGTAAAAGAGTGGAGGGAGTGTGGTAAACCTGTCCATATCTCCTAATATTGGGGGTTATGATATCAAGACAAGGATAGGGCAGGGACAGCTTAGGAGGTTCCAATGATACACCAACTAGGAAGGCAGCCAGTCAAGGCGTTCCACGCACAGAACTCTCACACCTAACTCTGTAAGAGATTTATTAGCACATTCAGTCTTTTTTTTTTTAGGGATCCTGCTATGGTTTACTAAGAAGCATGACACTAGACAAAAGAAACATGGGACTGCAGGCCTCTAAATCAGGACTCTCCTGTCAGATCCTTGGCTGTTGGGACATAAGCTTCTCTTGCAGCACAAAACAACCTTGAGGAAAGTAAATAACATTGTAGCATCATAATCATTTACAGTTATCTCTTTCCAAAGGCCCAGTCTAGGTATCTGAGGCAGTCATGGACCATTTTCCAGAAATATGGTCAACGGGCATCCTTAATTGTGGTTTCTTCTTCGCACATAAAATGCCAAGTCAGGATCTTATAATGTGCTTGATAGAACTATTATTGTTGTAATGTTGGCTTCTAGCATGGAATGGACACACAAACCTGAAAGTTCACAATTCAGCACACTTACCGAATGGGAGATACTTCACAGTCTACAAATCTGTCCTAAAGACACATGCTGTCATTAGAAAATTCCCAGAAACAGGCATCCTTCTATAACTCTGTTTCATGTAGGCCAGGATCACATTTTGCCTTACATCTTGCAATTTTTTACATTAAGTTTTTATTATGAGTATGTGTCCACATTGTGTGGGTCAATCAAGTTTGTGGCTCCAGTGGGCACCCAATAGCATGTCTGCTATGTTAACACAGGAAGTGAATCACTAACAATGAATTGTTGAAGATAGCTGAATAACAGGTTTAGGTCCAAGTTGGGAATGTAAGCGAGTTAGGATATTTCACCCTAAATTTTTTTAAAATATTTTTTCCATTCATCATTTAGCAAGTAAACGGCCTCAGCTTAAACACTGCTTGGCGGGCAGTTTTCACGAACTACATGCTGCCTTTATTAAATGCGCAAACAAAAGAAGAGATATCAGAGACGGATTTGCCAAACAACTTTTGAATTATGCTAAAACGAATGGTCTCTAAAAAATATGGTACATCTCAAGTCCATGAATATACAGTGGGTGTAAGATATGAACTACATTTCATCACAGCCCCCGAAACTCTATTTTTTTTTTTGCAGAATTTTGATACCAATAAGCAGTAAGATATGCTTTACAGTAAGAATATGTTAAGTCACACATCTTTCGTGCTCAGTCACTTAAGCTTACAAAACAGCTCGAACGAAAATATCACCAGACTGGTCTTGGACGTGATGATCATACAAGGGGTGTGGCTTGTAGAGACATAATGGCTGCACACATGGATATATGTACATGCAGTGATTCAAGAACATAAATATAATGAAAAAAATAAACCAAATTCTAAAAAAGTAAAATCTAAATTGATATATCAAAAAACACAGTAAAGCAAATATATGTTTTCCATTATATTATGTGTCCTTTTAATTTTCCTTCTAATTACGTACATTAAAAAAAAGCATAGTTTACAAAACAAGTTCTCAAAAGTATAGTTAGAAATGTCATTCACATAATCAACCATCACGGGTTAAATTTAAAATCACAGTGTTTAAGAATAATAATAATACAAATTTATTATAGTCATATAAAATAATCAACCAACAAAAATTCTGAATAAACCAATCACAGTTACAAGTAATTAAGTACTCTTGACTTCCAAATTTGGAAGAGTCCAGTATGCTTTCACATTAATTAATAAGCCTTATCTGACAACAGAAATACACAAAAACTGCTGTGGTCTTGAAAAAAAACAAGATAACAAATGTCCTAAACTGCATGTTTTTGAGAAGTAGGCATTGAATATCCACGAGGTTGTTGCCCCCAAACATAGTAGATCTCTCATTTATAGCTGACCGCCTATTTATTGCAGGCTCTTGATTCAGTGGTTATATTTTCATGACATTGTGGTTTGATCTCACATAAGGCAATTTAACAGTCTGAACAAAGCTGTACACACAATGCACATCATCATGAGAATAAGACTTGCTTAATGGAATTAATATAAGTACCAGCTAGAAAATGTGAAATTAATGGTCGGCTCACTCTACAAGTAAATGCTGCCACTATGCAAACCGAAAAGTTTAAAACACAACTAAACACGGTTTTATACATAACAGATAAGTGCAATCCTTGGCAGTCAAGCTGCTGTGAACTAGGGTTCATTGATCACTACCAGCACACTCACAGTTAAATGAGAAATCAATAAAAAATCCATTAAGCAGGGTTATACTGGGACAATACAGTAAAGAATTCCTGCAGGGTGATTTTTTCATGAAGATGGGGTTTTGAGTGTCTTTTTTTTAGCCGGTCTACAACACAGTCTAGAGAGAGGCAAACCTCACAAGGATAACGAGAGTGAGGAGTGGACGGGTTTAACCGTTTCAACGCCAGTCAATAAGACTAGTTTGAAATGTTTAATAATTAACGTCCTTTTCATTTAGCCTGGGACATTCGTATATGATTGCACATTCCCACAGTTTAACTTTTTGTTTAATTCATAATTTCTCTACAAACAAAAAAAAAATGCAATAAAACTTTACAAATGCCTTCTGCTGTTATTACATACTAATAATAAAAACACAAGCTCATTCTGACACATGTAACCCGTAAAGGTTTTCACCCATCAATACCAAATTGTAATGAACTGGATATCAAACAGTAAAAATTAAGCAAAAAGCGAGATTTGGAAACTTATCCAACTAAGCTACCATCACTGCTTGGCTGTTTTGCCTAAATATCCCTTATTGAGTTCTCTAGAAATTTACTTTAACCCCTTAAGGACACGACATGTGTGACATGTCATGATTCCCTTTTATTCCAGAAGTTTGGTCCTTAAGGGGTTAAATGCTCTTTGACTCCCTACGCAATTGTTCATGATATGTCAAAAGACAGTGCTTCATGCGTATAGCATTCTGGTTTAAAGATGTCAATGTGGTTTAATCAGTGGAACATTCCATTGGTTTCCATGGTGACTGCTGTACTTTTAACCCCTTAAGGACAGATGACGGATATATTCCGTCATGATTCCCTTTTATTCCAGAAGTTGTGTCCTTAAGGGGTTAAAACTCATCTCGTTATAAACACAAATGTATCCTCCATTCACTAGTATCCACTAGGCTGATAGCCAGTCACAAGTCTAGGAGTCATAGGAGTTGAAGTTCAATAACAGTTGTAAGTTGTTATCAATAAATACAGAGTATATTTTAGCACCTACCTTCACAAAAAGTTCAATGTCAGGATCCTTTGCTTCTCCGTTAACCGGAGCAGAATCTGTCATTGTTTTTTGTTTGTTTTTTAAGGAGTCCGCTCTAGCTAGTAATTGATGAGTATTTTTAAAAAATGTACCATCGAGCGCCAGTCTTTCAGTCCCGGCTACAGCTAATCCTCACAGCATGCCTGTCTCACAGCGTCACTCACAAGTTTATTCTAACAAGTCCACTTTATTCCCAGACAGAATGATCTCTCGCTTGGGGTTAGCAATAAAATCCTAAAAATAGTATGGGGGCAGCCGAGAAGTCATCCCTTTAAGTCTCAATTTCTTTCTGTTACTGTTAAAAGAACTAGTTTTCAAAAGCAACAGGTCCTCCGGCTTGCGTTGGTTACAATATCCTCATCTGTCAGATATCCTGCTCAGTGACAGACCAAAATAGCCCGGAGCTCTCTGGAGGGGTGTGTTTTAGTGACATGGGAGGGCCTGTGTTACACCTATAACGTGTCTATGTGACAATGTATCCCTCTCTGTGCACTGTCCTCGGGACTGATGGCACTTCCCTGTTACTAAACTGGAAAGTGTGAAGAATTGACAAGAGAATAGCAAAATTGACCTTAATTAAAAAAAATATTTTAAAAAAATATATAAATTAAGCAAGACAGAACATTTCTTTTGTGAACTAAACTTTTAGATCTTTCTCTTCAATCTCCTGCATTTGTCCATTTAGGAAATACACCCAAAAAGTCGATTATCTTCATTAATCAGCAATGAATTTTTTTGCAATTTTTTGGAACTTTAAAGATAAAAAATTATTGAGTGATAGTTATACACTGTCTTGATTAACCCTTTTAGTGCCAGATCTGTGTATGTAAATGTCTTCTCTTTTAACCTCACTTTTTCTGTTTATTCCACCTTTTCAGTTTTAAACATGATCCGATGTTCTATTTATTTTTTTAACAATTGCCAATTTTCCTGTGTTCTGTGATCCAATTTAACTATTTAAATGCTTCATGATCCAGGATGTGCCAGATTAGGCATCATATATTGCTACTTTTATCTATTATTGTCAGCCTAAAAGGGAAGGACTAGTATTAACCCCTTAAGGACACATGACATGTGTAACATGTCATGATTCCCTTTTATTCCAGAAGTTTGGTCCTTAAGGGGTTAAACATAATATTAACTTCATTAAAATCAACACAGACGGAGTTATTTACTCTGGAAACTGGAAGCATTTTTCCAATTCATCTATTTTGATCAATAATTTCACAGTACTACAGTGTATACAGAGTCCTATGATAACGTGCAGTATGTATGAGTGTATTACAGAGTCCTATGATAACGTGCAATATGTATGAGTGTATTACAGGGCCCTACGGTAACGTGCAGTATGTATAAGTGTATTACAGAGTCCTATGATAACGTGCAGTATGTATAAGTGTATTACAGAGCCCTACGATAACGTGCAGCATGTATGAGTGTATTACAGAGCCCTAAGATAACGTGCAGTATGTATGAGTGTATTACAGAGCCCTAAGATAACGTGCAGTATGTATAAGTGTATTACAGAGCCTTATTGATACCGGAGAAACTGACGGAAGCCAAGCACAGAGAGATGGACACAGGTTTCTTCAGGAAGGAAGAGATTCTTTATTGGATCACCGATCGGGACTCAGAGGGACTAATGTCACCAAAATACAGCAAGTTCTGAGCCCCGGACAATAGTGCAGGCTCCTTATATAGGCACATAACTCCTCCCATATTAAGCTCCACCCGCACATTCTCTTGACCAATCAATACAAATAAGAATTAACTTCCTGCTTGACCGCATGGCCTGTCCAGCACAATGGAGGAGGGGAATACTACATCCTGTATTCCCGCACATGCTCCGTACACTACTGATCGTATCTTGCCTCGTGCAACCAACTGATCGATACGTCAGCATATGCACGTACACATGCCACGTGGTAATCTCGGCCTACTAAATTTATTTTTACTGAGATTCCACCACATTCCCCCCTATGATGCCTCTTGATATTTCACAATTACTTGAGGCATCACTTAACCTTAGTTTGCATACACCGCAAGTTACCTTGAACCAGACCAGACTTAACTTATGATGTGAATCTTCAACACTCATCTTCCTGCATTGGTTCTCCCTGATCTAGAGCCTCATATTTATAAATTGCCATTATCTGTGCAGCAGCCTTCCTCTCTGCTATATTTTCTATCAGACTTTGCACAGACCTAACTACTAAGGGTATAAGACACGGCAGGAGTAGACACAACATTAAAATCAGTAGGACTCCACCTACCACTGCCTTAAGCCCTCCAAACCACTCATACCAGCTACCAAACCAACTACTTGGATTATACCCTTTCCATACCTGAGTAGGCACATGCGCTAGTTTAACCATATGGCTAGTAAGCTCAGCTATTGCTTGCCCTTCGTCATCTATTTGAAGACAGCAATTGCTCAGGTTAAACTTCCCACATACACCTCCCTCTACTGCCAAAAGGTAATCCAAGGCTAATCTATTTTGGTAGACTGCTGTCCTCATCCTGGTATTATGCTTCGCTAGAAGATTGAGCGCTTGTGATGTCTCGTTAGTAATAATCTCAACCACCGCCTGTAATCTTATAATACGGTTGAGCATATAAATAGGGGTTCTATAACCAAAGGTACCATCTTCTGCCCACGTGGCTGGCCCATAATAATCTATAATACGCTGGGGAGGCCATTCATTATCTTCCCAGGCGCCTATCTCTATGAGTCCCCTTTTCTTCCTATGATTCACATCATATACTTTAACACCTAAAGTCTCACCTGTTTCAATAGGTAACAAGAAGAAGGATGGCTTGAGCATACCCAACACACATGCCCCTTCCCAGTCCTGTGGCAACTCCGAATAGGCTTTCTTACCACAGATCCAGTACAAATTTGCTGGGGCTCTCCAGGTAGATGTGATGGATAGATCAAACCACACATCCTTTAAATTGGCGTATCTAGCAAACGGGTTAGATGGTTCTGAGACATTTGAAGCCGACCACCAAGTTGTATTCTTTGTATCATCATCATAAGCTTTTTGCCCTAGACAAGTTAATTCTCCTACAGAAGTATTATACATCATTCCTTTCCTTGCTATGCAAACATAACCTATGATGGAGGTCTTTAATCTCCACTCAGATTTACCTCTAACACTCATATGATAATCGGCTTGTGTAGATATTAATTGGTCAACTGCCTCAGAACCAGACATTACCTCCTTTGCTTCCCAAGGCCATTGGTCTCCCATGTTAGTACCTCCACACACATAGCAGTTGGTAACATTAAGACTACCGGCAATACTTTCGGCTAAATCGATGAACAGGTTTTTAGCATTATGGGGGATCTTATTATCTATACTCATCTCTTCATAAAAAGAATGATATACTTGATGAGTCTGGGAGGATACCGTATCAGTCTCTATCCCTATAAACAATACTGTCCCAGGATCTAAACCCGTCCCATATATTTGAAACCCAAATAAATTACCATACTTGTCTAAGAACTTGTCGGGGTTATTTATAAGTATATGGACTGGGTTGCATTCCATAGACTTACAATATGGGCTGGTAGGCAACTTAGTCACTATCATGTCCTTGTCTACTGTCTGTCCCCAAGTTGCCCACCCCACACAAGACCAATATGGGCAAAAGTTATAATCTCTATTTGGGCATCTAGGACTCACGTACTTATTTTTACTACTGGGACAAATATATTTATCGTTAGACCCATACGTCCTCTCCCATCTAAGATCCCCACATACATTCCACGGCTTTCTACCACTTGATATCGCCTTACACGCATCAAATAGCAGAACACCCGAAGAATGTACGGATTCTAATACCGTCTTATTAATTAGGGTCCCCTGAGGATCTCCATTCCTGAGAGTCAACCAAATTGTACGAGGTTGATACTCCGGACTGAAGCACTTAGGTTCTCCTACTCCTAAATGGCACACACTATATTCTATATTAAGGTATCTACATCTTGATATATCTCCTTTACACTCGTATTGTGAATGCCAAATTAGGGTTTGGGAAATATGGTTACCTGTTCTTGTAGTCTTAATGCATACCTCACAGCTAGGAGTGTCGGTACCTCTACCTTCCTGAATATAAAAATACACATAAATAAACATTATCAAGAACACATCTTTCGCCGTCATCCTCAGTCTTCGTCCGTGCGAAGGCACCTCAGCTTCCAGTATGTAAGGGCTGCAGGGAATGGAGTTCTGCTCGTCTTCACAGGAGTCCCTTCGAGACTTTCCCTGACTTATACACTATACGTCGGTGAGCGGACAGGCTTTATTATGGCCGTCTAAACACTCACTTCACCAAATCTCTGTAACAATAAAATTTTGTAATCCACAAAGTTCCTCGTTACTCCGACTGAGTCGTGCGTTTTAACCGGATCTTGCAGGGATTCTCTGGATCTGCTGTAACTTGCCAAGAATCGACTGCTGCTGGTTTAACCCTGGAGTGATGTATCCACGGAGTCACTTCGGCTACTTTTATCGCTGTAGGGGTAGACAAAAGAACAACATAAGGACCTCTCCACTTGGGCCCTAATGGTACATTATTCCACTCTTTAATCCACACTTGGTCTCCTGGGTGGTAACTATGAACTGGGGGATAAATATTCACAGGTAATCTATCTTGTACCCATTTCTGTACCTCCTCCATAGTCTTACCCAACTCTACAACCTGCTGCCGGGTAATTCCTTCTCCCAACTGACTCAAGTCCCCCCTTAAGTTACCAAGTACGGGAGGTGGTCGCCCATACATGATTTCAAAAGGAGAGAGGCCCATCCTTCTGGTAGGGGTACTGCGGATTCGCAATAGAGCTATGGGTAAGAGAATGTTCCACTTAAGTTGGGTTTCCTGACACATTTTAGCCAACTGATTCTTAATAGTTCTATTCATTCTCTCTACCTTACCAGAACTCTGGGGTCTATATGCAGTATGAAGCCTCCACTTTATACCAAGCATATGAGTCAATTGTTGTAGGCACTGATGAACAAAAGCTGGACCATTGTCCGATCCTATAGAGCAGGGTAGTCCATATCGGGGTATTATCTCTCGTAACAGGAATCTCACAACTTCTCCTGCTTTCTCTGTACGAGTAGGACATGCTTCTACCCAGCCTGAATAGGTGCACACGATTACCAACCCGATTACCAACCCGATGTCCACCCGATTTAGGCATCACTGTAAAGTCAATTTGTAAATCGGACATGGGGAGTCCCCCCATAAACTGGACTCCTGGTGGCTTTACTGGTCCTTGTCTTGCATTATTTTTAGCACACGTTACACATCTTCGTACAATGGCCTGAGTCAAGTTGGACAATCTTGGTATGTAGAAATGTTTTCTGAGAGATTCTTCTGTGCTATCTCTCCCAGAATGTGTCCCGTTGTGATAGTTTTGGACAATTTCTACCGCTAGTGATGCTGGAATGACTATTCTTCCATCTTCTAACTGATACCATTTGTTCTCCAAATACTTTCCAGGTTCAGTCTTTAACCACTCCTCTTCTTGAGCTGTATAAACTGGAGTCCATTGAGACAGTGGAGTTGGTATAAGGGCAGCTATATGCCCCACATATTCCTGTCTTCCCGATTCAGCGGCACGCTTAGCTGTACTGTCTGCCATCCGATTTCCTTTAGTTACATCACCATCTCCTCTCAGATGCGCTCGACAATGTATAATACCGACTTCTTTCGTCTCCCACACTGCTTCCAATAGTTGTAGGATTTCAGCTGCATATTTGATTTCTTTGCCTTCTGAATTCAATAGTCCTCTTTCTTTATACAAAGCTCCGTGGGCATGAGTGGTTAAAAACGCATACTTGGAGTCCGTGTAGATGTTCACTCTTAAACCTTCAGCCAATTGTAACGCTCGTGTCAGTGCTATCAATTCTGCCTTTTGTGCTGATGTTCCTTTTGCTAGTGGCCGAGCTTCTATCACCTTGTCTATTGTTGTTACTGCATATCCTGCATAGCGGATCCCTTCTTTCACATAACTACTGCCGTCGGTATAATATTGAACATCGGGGTTCTGGATGGGAAAATCACGAAGATCTGGTCTACTTGAAAATACTTCATCCATTACTTCCAAACAATCATGTTGACTTTCAGTAGGTTGTGGCAAAAGGGTAGCTGGATTTAAGGTGTTTACAGTCTCTAAATGCACTCTTGGGTTTTCACACAACATTGCTTGATACTTGGTCATACAGCTGTTACTAAACCAATGATTTCCTTTGTAATCCAACAACGTCTGTACTGCATGTGGGACTCGTACATAAAGTTCTTGACCCAGAGTGAGTTTATCGGCTTCAGCTACTAGCAGGGCGGCTGCAGCTACGGCTCTTAGACAAGGTGGAAGTCCGCTGGCCACTGCATCCAGTTGCTTAGACATGTAGGCGACAGGTCTTTGCCATGATCCCAAGTACTGTGTCAATACTCCCACAGCCATTCTTCTTTGCTCATGTACATACAGGTAGAATGGTCGTGTGTGATCAGGTAGACCTAATGCTGGGGCACTCATCAAAGCCTTCTTCACATCTTCAAATGCCGTTTGCTGTTCTTGAGTCCATAAGAAGGGGTCGTGCTCTGTACCTTTGATAGCTGCATACAGAGGTTTTGCCAGTATCGCGTAGCTGGGAATCCATATCCTACAGAAGCCTGCTGCCCCCAAGAATTCTCGCACTTGTCTTCTATTCTTGGGTATCGGTATTTGGCACACAGCTTCTTTTCTCTCTGGCCCCATAATTCTTTGACCTTCAGAGATATGGAATCCCAGATATTTGACAGTTGGCAAACACAACTGAGCCTTCTTTCTAGACACCTTGTATCCTGCCTTCCAGAGAATGTGTAGTAGATCGTGCGTTGCTTGCTGACATATTTCCTTTGTAACTGCTGCTATCAACAAGTCATCTACATACTGTAACAATACACACTCTCCTGGGATGGACTCGAAATCCAGTAGATCTTGACTTAGAGCTGAACCAAATAGGGTAGGTGAATTTTTAAACCCTTGGGGCAGTCTTGTCCAGGTCATTTGGCGTTTTGAGCCCGTTACAGCGTTCTCCCATTGGAAAGCGAAAATACATTGACTTTCTGCGGCAATTCGGAGGCAAAAGAAGGCATCTTTGAGGTCTAAGACTGTAAAGTAAGTAGCCCTGCCCGGAATTAAAGCAAGCAGGTTATATGGATTGGGTACAACTGGGTGTATACTAACAACCTCATCATTGACTGCTCTCAAGTCCTGCACAGGTCGATACTCATCTGTACCGGGCTTTTGAACAGGCAGCAATGGGGTGTTCCAGGGGGAAGTACAGAATTTTAGGATACCATACCGTATGAACTTATCCAGATAAGATTGTATGTTCTTCTTAGCCTTCTGCGGGATGTGATATTGTCTTAGGCTCACTGGATAAACCCCAAGTTTTAGTTCAATTTTAATAGGTGGAATATTGCGGGCCAGTCCTGGTGGGTTGTTCTCTGCCCAAACTCCTGGTATGTTGAATAAAGACTCATCACTCCTAGGGTTTTGGCTAGTCAACGCTGTATAAAGTCGCCACTCTTCTTCCTTTGGTACGGATAATGTCATAATACCTGAAGGTCCATTAAACTTTAAGGATGTTGTTCCATTTGGTAGGAACGTAATCTGCGCTTGTAATTTAGATAGCATATCACGTCCCAGCAATTGGACTGGACATTCAGGCATATAAAGGAATTGATGTTTTACTACGTGGCCTCCCAATGTACAGAGTCGACTTTTAAGAACCGGTTTTTCAGCACTTCTTCCAGTTGCTCCTATTACAGTAATAGTCCTTCCAGATGGAGGAGCAACTAGATTAGTCACCACCGAATGTTCAGCACCAGTGTCGATCATGAACGCACTCCTTTTTCCCCCTATTGATACATCGACCATAGGCTCCGCTCGACCAAGGGGGATGGAGCCCGGTCGGTATCAATAGTCCTCCATGACCATGTCAGTCAATCCTACAAAGTCCCTACCTTCTCTATCGCGGGACCTTTGCGCTGCTGGGAAATACCTATCTTCCCTAACACTTCCTCTGTTCCCATTGCTCCCTCTATTACCATTACTCCCTCCGGGGCCTCCTCTACCTCTCGCTCTGCCTCTAAAGTTTCCGTAACCTGCCCTGGGTTGGTCTCTCTCGTACTGCTCTCTTTGTGGACATTCGTTCCTCCAATGCCCTTCTTCCTTGCAATACGCGCACTGATTCCTACTCAAAGGCTCCCTATTCCATCTACTATCGCCTCTATCTGGGCCCCGTCTATCTACGCCTGCGATCGCTACCGCTAGCATATCAGCCTTTTTACGCATCTTGCGCTCTTCCTCTTTCTTACTTTCTGTTTCCCTATTCATATATACTTTATTCGCTACCTCCATTAGTTGGGTGATAGACATTCCTGCAAACCCTTCTAACTTCTGTAGCTTGCGCTTAATATCTCCGTAAGCTTGGCTGACAAAGGCGGAGTTCACCATTCGGGAATTATCTGCGTCTTCCGGATTAAAGGGGGTATACAAGCGGTATGCCTCCAATAATCGGTCATAAAAGACACTGGGCGCTTCATCCCTTTTCTGAATCACCTCAACTGTCTTCGACATATTAATGGCTTTCTTTCCTCCGGCTTTCATGCCAGCAATTATAGCGTCTCTATAGGCTCTGAGTTGAACCATATCAGCACCATTTACATTCCAATCGGGATCGGTGTTAGGATAATGTGTTGCGGCCCATGCTGCTGGATTGGCTTGATTCAAAGCACGGGCTCTATCCTCTAGCGCTTTAATGTCCGCTTGATTAATTCTTGTCCTTTCCTCATTGTTAAACAAAGTCATTAATAACTGCTGGCAATCAGCCCATGTCGGGTTATGTGTCTGAACTATCGAGGTGAACAGATCAGTCATAGCTTGTGGTTTCTCAGTATACGAGGAATTGTGGGTCTTCCAATTCAAGAGATCGGTAGTCGTGAACGGGACATATACGAAGACTGGGTCAGCATGTGCCATTTGACCTGCGGCATCAATATAGGCTGACCCGGGATTCAGACGAAGAGGCATCTGATAATGTTTTAATTGTTGGGTACCGGTCAGTTGTCGGGTTTGTATGGGGCTACGTGGAGGGGCGTCAGTTATGGATTCCAGTCGGGGAGAAATAGGGTATGAGGATGTGGGAGCTTGGTTTTGGGAAAAGGTAGTAAATAAAACACTTCGAGCCGAGCTAGAAGAAGCTTGACCGGAAGTCTGAAGTGGTGCCAAATCAGGATATTCAGATCTAATGGGGGTTGGCTCTGATTCCGGAAGGGGAGATTTAGTACGAGAGGGGGTGGATTCTGTACTGGAGGAGGAAGCGGAAGTGGATGAGGGCAATGAGGGAAGGGTTGCAGGACTTCCTGCATTTGCGTCACTTCCTCTTAAAGGAAAGTAAGGGGGCGGCAAAGGGATCTCGGACTCAGGGGGCATGTCCAAAATGGGCCTAACACCAGTCCTAGTGGACAAACAAGTCCTAGCCACCATGAGGCGACATTGCTCCTCGTGGCACGTCTGGATCCATTTTGGCGAGTCATTTACGGCCTGTCTCCAACAATCAATATAAGGAAACTGCCCGTAAAGTTCAGGCCTACCTGATACAGCCACGTGTAAGCGCTGTACCAGAGTTGGATCCAAACTGCCACGTGGCGGCCATGCCGCAACCAAAGTAGGCCACTCCCTAGTACACAAAGTGACCAAACGTACAGGAGACATTTTAACCCCAAAATCACATGTTTTGAATCCCTTTTTAAAATTCTTCACCATACAACCTAAGGGATCCGGAATCGTTGACTGCGACGCGTCCATACTTATCAATGGAACGTCGTTGACAACGAATACTATGCACGCGTACTATTCAACAGTCACACCCGTTTCCTCTGGCAACAGCACCACGTGGTACGGTTACCAAGTGAAACGTACACAATAACACAATAAACACTCAGGGAGTTCCCGTACACACACAGCTGTTACACCAGTCACTATATAATCAATATTATGCCCTTTGGCGAAACTATACAGTCACCCACGCTATAATTCTTTAGATATGAATTACCCGTCTATAACACACCCCAGTAACATCGTCTTTTACAAATAGCGGTTACAGTACGGTTAGCATAGGTCAAAGCACAATTTAAGGTCACAATACAATTATTAGTGGTTATGGTGTTAAACATGCAATGGACGACAATTATTAGTACTTATATACAGTGTCAGTAAATATACAGGGTTATGGTACCGTGCACTATAATACAGCAACACACTATTAACACTCTCGCTAGACGGCTGAGCTTGCGCTATCTAACAAGATATACACTTTACTAAACAATCTTTAACACATTTACAATTCCCAACTAAACTATTGGCCAGTACCTTGAATGGACTACCTAAAACTATGTACACCCGTTTTGGTTAGCCACACTGCCCAAGCACCACATATAGCGAGCTAGAGGACCGAATTTACACAGACGCCTCTTAGTCGATAACTATCAAAAATCTAGTGGGTTCCAAATTTACACGCCTTCCCACTTAGCCAAGATAGGTTGAGAGCTAGCGAACCGAATTTACACAGGCGCCGCTTAGTCTCCCGGTCCCTCCGACCTAGCGAACGTAATATACACCCTAGAACGCTAGTCTAGACAAGACACCGGTGTCCGGCTAGGGCTATTTACACAGGACCCCGCCTGACTAACCAAATCAAACGGTCTGACTAAAGAGCGTTCGATTGAGCGGTGCGCCTTCGCTCCTTCCCTCCGACAGAGGGGGCAGATTCCATACACAAATAACCCCTTATGGGCCTACCGCACAATCGGTATACCCCTAGTGGGTCTGCCGTCTAAAACAGCAGTTGTCTTACCTCCTCGTTCCTGAACCTGAGTTCACACTCATCGACGGGGACACCCCAGCACTTCTTACGTAGAGGCCGATGATCTCCTGGACAACAGACCAGTGGCGCCGAGACGAAGGGAGGTCCACGCAGAAGTTCAGGGGTGCAGCCGTAGAGAACGTGGGCAAAGATAGACCGTCTCACGCCTCTGCCTCTCAGCTACCGTTGAACGATGAGCTTCCCGGCCAATGCACCAAATGATACCGGAGAAACTGACGGAAGCCAAGCACAGAGAGATGGACACAGGTTTCTTCAGGAAGGAAGAGATTTTTTATTGGATCACCGATCGGGACTCAGAGGGACTAATGTCACCAAAATACAGCAAGTTCTGAGCCCCGGACAATAGTGCAGGCTCCTTATATAGGCACATGACTCCTCCCATATTAAGCTCCACCCGCACATTCTCTTGACCAATCAATACAAATAAGAATTAACTTCCTGCTTGACCGCATGGCCTGTCCAGCACAATGGAGGAGGGGAATACTACATCCTGTATTCCCGCACATGCTCCGTACACTACTGATCGTATCTTGCCTCGTGCAACCAACTGATCGATACGTCAGCATATGCACGTACACATGCCACGTGGTAATCTCGGCCTACTAAATTTATTTTTACTGAGATTCCACCACATTATGATAACGTGCAGTATGTATGAGTGTATTACAGGGCCCTACGATAACGTGCAGTATGTATGAGTGTATTACAGGGCCCTACGGTAACGTGCAGTATGTATAAGTGTATTACAGAGTCCTATGATAACGTGCAGTATGTATAAGTGTATTACAGAGCCCTACGATAACGTGCAGCATGTATTTATTTATTTTATTTATTATTGCCATTTATATAGCGCCAACAGATTCCGTAGCGCTTTACAATATTATGAGAGGGGGATTTAACTATAAATAGGACAGTTACAAATAAACTTACAGGAACAATAGGTTGAAGAGGACCCTGCTCAAACGAGCTTACATTCTATAGGAGGTGGGGTGTAAAACACATTAGGACAGGAATTTACAATCAAATAAGGTGGGCTGCCCTTTCGGAGAGGGCAAGAGACAGGTATGTGAGGTAAGGGTTAGTCTTGGAGGCCATAAGCTTTCCTAAAGAGATGGGTTTTAAGGCACTTCTTAAAAGATGCAAGACTAGGGGAGAGTCTGATGGCGGTAGGCAGGCTATTCCATAGGAAGGGAGCCGCCCGCGAGAAGTCCTGCAAGCGCGAGTTGGCCGTACGAGTGCGGACAACGGACAGGAGGTGGTCACGGGCAGAACGGAGAGACCGAGAAGGGACATACCTATGGATCTGTGAGGAGATATAAGAGGGGCTAGAGTTGTTCAGTGCTTTATAGGTGTGAGTTAGTACCTTGAATTGACTCCTATAGCATACAGGAAGCCAATGTAAGGACTGGCAGAGGGGTGAGGTGTGAGAGAAACGACTAGAGAGGAAAATCAATCTAGCAGCAGCATTCATTACGGACTGTAAGGGTGCAGTACGGCTATTGGGGAGACCAATCAGGAAAGGGTTACAATAATCCATGCGGGAAATTACTAGAGCATGGACAAGCTCCTTGGTAGTATCTGGTGCAAGAAAGGGGCGGATGCGGGCTATGTTTTTAAGATGGAATCTACAGGATTTGGCAACATGCTGGATGTGAGGCTCAAAGGTGAGACCAGAGTCAAGTATGACGCCAAGACAGCACGCTTGCAAGGATGGACTGATGTTGGTACCACAAACTTGGAGGGAGAGCGAAAGAGGAGGATCAGTATTAGGAGGAGGAAAGACAAGGAGCTCAGTTTTTGAGAGATTGAGTTTCAGAAAGCGGGAGGACATCCAGTCAGAGATGGAAGAAAGGCAAGCAGTGACACGTTGCAGGACGGCAGGGGAGAGGTCCGGGGAGGAGAGATATAGCTGGGTGTCATCAGCGTACAGGTGGTAGTGAAATCCAAAAGAGGTAATAAGTTTGCCAAGAGAGGCAGTATAAAGAGAAAATAGAAGGGGACCAAGGACGGAGCCTTGGGGAACTCCAACTGAGACAGGGCCAGGGGAGGAGGTATCATTAGAAAAGGAGACACTGAATGAGCGTTGGGAGAGATAAGAGGAAAACCATGAGAGGACAGAGTCACAGAGACCAAGCGATTGAAGAGTTTGAAGAAGGAGAGCATGATCAACGGTGTCAAAGGCCGCTGAGAGGTCAAGAAGAATTAGTATGGAGTAGTGGCCTTTGGATTTAGCTGCGATTAGGTCGTTAGTAACTTTGATAAGGGCAGTCTCTGTAGAGTGGAGAGGGCGGAAGCCAGATTGAAGAGGGTCAAGGATAGAGTTGGAAATGAGGAAATGAGACACACGGGTAAAGACAAGTCTTTCCAGAAGCTTTGAGGAAAAAGGGAGCAGGGATATGGGACGGTAGTTAGAGGGGGTGGATGGGTCGAGGGATGGTTTTTTTAGTATAGGTACTACAGTGGCATGTTTAAGGTCAGCAGGGACGATGCCAGAGGAGAGCGAGCAGTTGAAGATGTGTGTTAGAGAAGGCACGAGACAAGTGGAGAGAGATCTAATAAGGTGAGATGGGACAGGATCGAGCGGGCAAGTGGTGGGGCGAGAGGAGCAAAGAAGAGCAGCCACCTCTTGGTCAGTAGCTGGGGAGAATGTCTGAAGGGTAGGAAATGCATGATCTATGTGTGATTGAGAAACAGAAAGGCAAGGAGGGGAGAATTCTTTCCTTAGCTGTTCAATCTTGTCAGTGAAGTAACATGCGAAGTTATCAGCAGTAAGGTTAGTTTTGGGGGTGGCCACAGCAGGGCGAAGAAGAGAATTAAAGGTGTGAAAGAGACGCCTGGGGTTGCGGGAACATGAACTAATGAGAGTGGAAAAATAGGACTGTTTGGCAAGGGCAAGGGCTGCACTGTATGAACACAATATGAATCTATAATGGAGAAAGTCTGATTGTGTACGAGACTTCCTCCAGGAGCGTTCAGCACAACGGGAGCATCTTTGCAGGTAGCGCGTTGATTTAGTATGCCATGGTTGGGGGCGGGTCCTCCTCGAGGTGCTTGTTTGGAGTGGCGCTGCAGTGTTCAAGGCAGATGTAAGAGTAGAGTTATATATGGAGATGGCCTGTGAAGGACAGGAGAGGGAAGGGATGGACAGCAGTTGTGAATCAATGTCAGCTGACAACTGTTGGAGATCAAGAGAATTAAGGTCCCTCCTGAGTTGAGGGGGGTTAGGCTGAGGTTTTTGGGTGAGGGGGTATGTGAGAGCAAATGATAAGAGGTGGTGATCAGAGAGTGGATATGGAGTGTTGCAGATATTAGATACTGTACATGCATAAGTGAAGATTAGGTCAAGGGTATTGCCAGCTACATGGGTGGGAGAATCTGCCCACTGCGATAGCCCGAGGGAGGAAGTCATGGAAAGTAGTTTGGTGGCTGCAGAGGTCAAAGGTGGGTTTATAGGAATATTGAAGTCCCCGAGAATTAGGGATGGAATGTTAGAAGAGAGGAAATAGGGTAGCCAGGCAGCAAAGTGGTCAAGGAAGAGAAGAGGGGAACCAGGGGGGCGGTAAATAACAGCAATGTTAGCAGAGAAGGGTTTGAAAAGGCGAATTGAGTGTATTTCAAATGATGGGAAAGAGAGAGAAGGGGGGGTGGGAAGAGGTTTAAAAGAGCAGTGAGGGGAGAGGAGAAACCCAACACCACCACCTTTACATTCAGAGTTTCTTGGGTTGTGGGTAAGTTGGAGACCACCGAAGGACAAAGATGCAGGGGTGGCAGTGTCAGAGGGGGAGAGCCAGGTTTCTGTTATGGCTAGTAAATCTATAGAACGAGAGATGAAGAAGTCATGGACAGCAGTGGATTTAGTTATATTGCAAACAGAGCGTGCGTTCCAGAGGGCAGTATTGAAGGAGGATTTAGAGGAACATGAGATGGGTATGAGATTAGTGTGTGAGTGTATTACAGAGCCCTAAGATAACGTGCAGCATGTATGAGTGTATTACAGAGCCCTAAGATAACGTGCAGTATGTATGAGTGTATTACAGAGCCCTAAGATAACGTGCAGTATGTATGAGTGTATTACAGGGCCCTACGGTAACGTGCAGTATGTATAAGTGTATTACAGAGTCCTATGATAACGTGCAATATGTATAAGTGTATTACAGAGCCCTACGATAACGTGCAGCATGTATGAGTGTATTACAGAGCCCTAAGATAACGTGCAGCATGTATGAGTGTATTACAGAGCCCTAAGATAACGTGCAGTATGTATAAGTGTATTACAGAGCCTTATGATAACGTGCGGTATGTATGAGTGTATTACAGAGCCCTACGATAACGTGCAGTATGTATGAGTGTATTACATTGTCCTACGATAACGTGCAGTATGTATGAGTGTATTACATTGTCCTACGATAACGTGCAGTATGTATGAGTGTATTACATTGTCCTACGATAACGTGCAGTATGTATGAGTGTATTACATTGTCCTACGATAACGTGCAGTATGTATAAATGTGTATTACAGAGCCCTACGGTAACTTGCAGTATGTATAAGTGTATTACAGAGTCCTACAATAACGTGCAGTATGTATGAGTGTATTACAGAGCCCTATGATAACGTGCAGTATGTATGAGTGTATTACAGAGTCCTATGATAACGTGCAGTATGTATAAATGTGTATTACAGAGCCCTATGATAACATGCAGTATGTATGAGTGTATTACAGAGCCCTACGGTAACTTGCAGTATGTATAAGTGTATTACAGAGTCCTATGATAACGTACAGTATGTATGAGTGTATTACAGAGCCCTATGATAGCGTGCAGTATGTATGCGTGTATTACAGAGCCCTATGATAACGTGCAGTATGTATGAGTGTATTACAGAGTCCTACAATAACGTGCGGTATGTATGAGTGTATTACAGAGCCCTATGATAGCATGCAGTATGTATGCGTGTATTACAGAGCCCTATGATAACGTGCAGTATGTATGAGTGTATTACAGAGTCCTACAATAACGTGCGGTATGTATGAGTGTATTACAGAGCCCTATGATAACGTGCAGTATGTATGAGTGTATTAGAGAGCCCTACAAAAACATGCAGTGCGAATGAGTGCATTGCAGAGCCCTATGTTATCGTTCAGTAGATATGAGTGCATTCCTTTCCTGGTTAAATACTTTGTTTTTATTATTATTATTATTATTATTATTATTACAGAGCTGTGCAGTGTGTATAAGTGTACTGCTGAGCCCTATGTCAACGTGCCTTTATATGAGTGTATTACAGAGCTTCCAAACCCAAATCTCCAATGTTATTTATAGCACTCCACAGATACAGAGCAATGTAATGCGTAGGTGTATCAGAGATCAACTGTAATGCCAGGGGGTTACGAACGCTGGTGTTTCAGATACCCGTTCACTTTTGGTTCTTCCCGAACTGCTAAAGGCTGAGTGATCATAGCTCGCAGTTCGGGTGTTGATTTGAATGTTCTCCTGAAGAAACTACAGTATCCCAGTAAATTCTCCAAGCAATCAGACGAATACCCAAACATCAGCCTAAACTAGATAAAGGGTACAACAGGAATACATTTATTCAGGCCAACTGGTCGGTTTATATGCAAGTCTCCATGCAAGAGGTTTACTGTGACATATTCCAGGGGCATTCCCCACTGGACCTGAGAGGGGACTATGACAAAGTACACACTGTAATTACATTGGCTCACACAAAACATGATACGGTGCCTGTGGAATAATTGAGTCAGGAACTGTACTAAACTCAATTATCTCCAGGCACAGAAAACATACATTTCAACAACACCCAAAAGTACCCCCAAAACAAATGAAAACCCCACAAAAGTCACATCCCGTGATAGCCCCGATCTGGGGGACCCACAAATCCAAAAATCACCCAAATCGGTTTAGGGGTTCTATGGAAGTCATAATTTTTAGTGACCGTGCACATGGTCCTATGCACAAAACAGTTTCCGGGAATTAGGGCTAACGGTCGGTCTCTCTTTCTGGAGTACAATAGTACATAAATCACATGAACGGAGCCTTTTAAAGTCCTGAGGCAAGAGGCTGGCTCAAACTAATCTTTGCCAACAATGTTCTAGAAAATTCTTGACCATACTGACCTAAAATTGCCAAATTTAAAGCAGAATAACAGAGAATATGAGAATGGACAAAAGTTTAGAGAGACTCGATAGCTAGCCAATCGGTAAATCCCCGCTTCAGTCTAATTTGTGCCACTACAAAGTGAATCTATATCATTTGCATATCAGACTAATCCTACCCATAAAGCCAGTCCAAACCCGAAATGACAGCAAGTTCTGTCTGCACAAGAGATACAGCAACAGCCAACTCACGCTTGCAGGACTTCTCACGGGCGGCTCCTCTCCTATGGAATAACTTGCCTACTGCCATCAGACTCTCTCCTAGTCTTCAATCATTTAAGAAGGGCCTTAAAACCCATCTCTTCAGGAAAGCGTATGGCCTCCCAGAGTAATCTCTCCCTTACATACCTGTCGCTTGCTCTCCTATGGGATAGTGCTTTGCTCTCTCCTCCAGCTCTGCTTCACTCCTACTTGATATTTCCTATCCTAATGTTTCTAATACCCCACCTCCTATAGACTGTAAGCTCATTTGAGCAGGGTCCTCTTCAACCTATCATTCCTGTAAGTTTTCTTGTAATTGTCTTATTTATTGTTACATCCCCCCCTCTCAAAATATTGTAAAGCGCTACGGAATCTGTTGGCGCTATATAAATGGCAATAATAATAATAATAATAATAACCTCAGACAATCGTTTCAGCCTTCTTTGGGCCTTATCAGTGAGGTGTAGTTGATATCTCTCTAGGCACCGAGACTAAGGGGTTCCCATCTGGATTACCCTTTTAACTTGGAGTGAGTCAAAAATAACCTAAATGCTCAGTGAATACTTTTCTAACAACCTATTTCATTACCCCACTTATACCCTTTGTGTCGCTATACCACACTCACACTAGAATGTAAGCTCATTGAGCAGGGCCCTCAATCCCTCTGTTCCTGTGCATCCATTTGTCTGGTTACAATTAGTCCACCAATTGTGCAGAATTTGCTGGCGCTATATAAATAATAAAATAATAATAATAATAATAATGAGAATATGAGAACTATTGATGCAAGCTATGAGTTTCTTTAAAATGTCCTCAGAGTTCTCATATTCTTTGTTTTTGTTACAATGCATTAACTTGACTCTCCGTAAGTTAAAAGGGTAATCCAGATGTGGACCCCGTGCTCACTGTGTATAGCGGGAGGGCCTTTAAGAAGGCTGAAACAATCATCTGGGGTTGCTGTATCTCTTGTTGCCAGAATGTCTGTTCTGGACTGCCGTTATGGGAGGGATCAGTCTCATGTGGGCACAAGTGAGCAAAAACTATTTTGTGACCTGAGTTTGTGACGGATTTACAGAAAGGCAAGTAATTGCGTTTCTTTAAGCCTATGTCCATTTTTACAGTTCTCATATCATTTTTTTTTTTTTTGTTCAAAGCAGAACAGTGTAGACAATTTAGTCATATACCTTTTCAACAATATTATATTATTTTCCATAGTGGGAGCTAATTGTTGGTAATTTGATGTTTATTTAATAAAGCCCATAATATGAGATTGTTAAGTAGGTTACATAGGACCTGCTCAGCTGGAATACCACACTTTGCTTTCTGACGGGGTTTATGGCCATGTGTAAGTTTAGGATATATGAGCACATCAATAAAATGTTAATTATTGTCTATATTGTTTGCAAAAATGCACTTTCCTAACCATATAAGTTAAAAATACGTTGATAACTCTGCTTGCAAGGCTCACACCCTACCTACTCAGTATTGCACAGCTAGTACCTACAGCTGCAGTTTCGTATCATTGTAGTTCCAATGCTCTGGGTTTTTAACTCACATCATGCTACGTTTTTCTTAAGATTTAAAAATATGTAGGGATCATTGGACCAGGGAGAAAAGACAATAAATTGTAACAGGACAGAAAAAAAAAAACAGGAATATAACTTGAAATGGGACAATCTTGGGCATTTACAATCCTGTTGCTACTTTTTGGCTAGGCTAATGGCTCCCATTATTGCCTATTGCAGCCACTACCCTCTACTTAGCAAATGGTTCCTGGCTGCCTCTAACCCAAAATCCAGCCTCTGGCCTGGTGAAAGGAAGGTAAATCTCGACACATTCTATCGAAACAAAAAAAAATCTTGTGTTAATCCTATCGCCACTTTATACTGGCTATCCGCTACTTGCCTTTCACTACTGGCCACGTATGGTGTCTGTAGCGGAAGTGGCTATTAGTGAAAGGCTACTGAAATTTAGCAACTATTGAATGAATATTTATTTTTTATTAATGAATATTTTCTTAATATTAGCTTGATAGGTTAATCCTCAGAGAATTCCCAATCCCCCGTCCCTTTATATATAATATTAGTACATCTAGTCTCTGTGATACTGATAATATTCCTGGGCACAGGGGATTATATCCTAAATCCAGGAATATCATAAGGGGGCCCAGGACAACAGGCATCACCAGGGCCCTGATGGGTCAATATTAATTTAGTGCCAAATAAGCATGTCTTTGGCCCTTATTTATAACCGCTCATCCTGCATCCAACTGGAAAAAGTATTGGGTAGGGGTCACTTGTCAGACCCCTACCCAGTATTGTTAAGGTCCAGGAAACCACATGCTTTTTTCTTGTTAGTTTTAATAATTGTTTTTTTGTTTTTAACAGAGAAACTGTTTGTGTGTGAGCCAATTGGCTCTCTCTACTGGATGAATGGAGACTAGCAATTGTTTAATTCAGTCTTTGTCAACCAGGCAGATAGGCTTTAAAATTTGAGAGATAGTGGTTGCTGTAAACTGTAGTGACTGTGCGAAACCAGGCGGTAACCAGTCACTAAGTAGCACCATCTATACTCTGCAGGAGTCGTTAACAGTAGAGGCAGCTGGTATTATCGTTACAGAAATATTGGTAGGGTATTATGTTGGTAAAAGGCTGTTACATGCTTGCAGTAGTGACAGACATGTCTACAGTAACAGCATGTAGTGTTAGGTCTGTAAGGTCTGACAGTCTACCAGGGTAATACCTAACAATCTGTAGCCTGGGGTGGATTTTTGGCAAATCCCTACATTATGTTCAGCTCAGGTTTAATTGAGATCTGTAATCCAAACTTTTGCACGACCGTGAGGTATTAAGTAGAATTCTAGGTGCAACTAAACACAGTCAGCCTTATCTATTGTTGTCTCTTCCACGGATTATTTTAATTATTTTTAAACCTAAACTTTGTACTTCCTCTATGGTTTACAAGTCTAAAAATAATGTCCCTGTTGCAGTGTGCAGGTCCCGCACCTTATATTTTGCATTTCACTTAATGCAAATGATGTATCTGCATAGATAGACAAATGTAACCGTGTCTCCATCGAGTAACTGTGGGATATTTGCTGTAACTAAATTTGAATTGTGTCAGTCTGGAGTCTGCGAGATAATCATTCATTAATCAGATTTAATTATGAAACTGTAAAGTATGCAACGATGAAGCAATGAAAATATCTGAGTAAAGTGTTGTACTATGCAGTACAAAACAGAGCAGTTGTACAAAGTAGTAATCGTTTTTGTATTTGTTTTTGTGCAAAGAGTCACTGTGTGCCATCCCACTGGTGTCATTACCGAGTCTTTCTCCTCCCAATGCATCTATCATCATGTGCTGGTTTGACTCTTGGCTGCGATTTGATCAGGATGTGGGTAACTGGCTGATCCCAGGCCTGTGCTGGCCCTTAGGAAAATCAGGAAAATGACCTGTGGCCTCCAATGGTCTTGGCTCGAGTATGGACTAGGGAGATCATGGGATCTCTGCAAGTAGTAGCCCTGTTAAATGGGCAGGCCTGCTAAGCATCCTGCTCTACCCATGTGGTCACTTGTAGACCATAAAGTGTAGGACTGCAGAGGCTGGTGATGCTTTCTGTACTGGAACTGAGTTAATATGTGGCAAGCAGAATGGGCTGTTGTAGTTCCACTCATCACATCCAACAAGCAGGTGGATTAGACTGAGACTGATTTTATATTCCATTCTGAAATAGATAGATAAACGGATGGATAGATAGATAGAAAGACAGACAGAGAGATAGATCTTTTGCAGTTACCTGTTCCGTTGGTGAACATGGTATTATTACAAGTATCAGGAGAACCCATGTTGGTTTGTTAATTCATTGTTTCTGCTTTAATGTTTTGTAAAAGTCAAATGTTTTAGTACATATGCATGGCTTTGTTGGTGACACTGCTGGTTACATTTACCCATTTCATGGTATACTCAGCCTGCATTGTCATCATTCCGTGACTGAGAGACATCCATTCTACTGGCATTCAAGCTATTCCAAAAACACACCATGTGCACAAACTGGACCGTGTTCCTCTGCTCCATCTTATCCCTCTCATCCCTCCATGTCTTCTCACCCTCTAGCTACCCCCGTCTCTCCACCAGCCTCCTTTCCACACAGCTTACCTGCTGCTGCTTCACAGTGTGAGGAGAGAGTAGACATGTGATGGTACTTCTCATTTCTGCCTCTCACTCTCAGACTCTGTGCCAGGACTCTTTTAGCAAGGAGGGCTTATGTCCAGTGCAATAAGGCTTCAGGGGGATACACACAGCAGGTACCCCACAATCTATATCTGGAGCAATGTCTATGGATAATTGATTTCCAGTTGGGGAGAATGCCTGTGCAACTTTCCCTTTGTCTGTGTAAATTTCTGTTTGTTGGGAAAACAGACACATTGCAGATTTAATTAAACCCAGCTATTTTGGCCCAAAATTTACAGTGCGGTTTTCAACCCTACATAATTCATTAAGTCAAAAAACCTTGGAGAGTTTTTCATTAAAACGCAACATTTTAAGAATTCCCCAAGAAATAGATAGAGACAAAGACCTTGATTTCATTATTTTGGGTAAGCTATTCAAACGATCACAAACTGTTAGGAACATGTTTTTAGATGATTTGTCTACAAATATTCCAGTAGACTTTAATGGTGACTAATATAGACAAATCACTTGAGGTTTTTTTTTCTAACAGAACAGGCTGTAATCATTTAGAAAGATTATCCAAAATCATTAAACTGAGATCAAACAGAGGGGCAATTAATTATTTAAAAGGAAATTTTAATAGTATGATACATTCTGATGACATGGGAAGTCGGTCAACTGGAAATTATCGGGAAAAAAGAAAGTATGAAGAAACAGGAATTCTGAATTTTTGATAGAATTGATAGAATCCAATAAGCTTCCAAAGAAGTGATAAAGCAGGAGAGCCAACATGTTCCTCTGGGATAATCTCAGTCGCTTGTTTAATGAAGGTGTCAACGTGATGATGGCAGTCAACTTGAACTTAGAGGTCACAAAGTCAACAAGTTTTTTTTACGTGATGATTATCAGACTGAACTATTCCTCCCAACAATACCATAACAGAGAATAAATTACCAGGTGAGGAATCTGATGAGAGATAATTAAGTTTTCTCTGTTACTACAACAAAGGCAGATATCAGTTCTCACCCCCACCAGCGTCCCAGCTGAATCAGAATCTATAGGCATGGGTCCAACAAGAGCACAGGCCAGCTTAGCCCAATGAGCTCATGTGTTTGTTAAAGAGGACTGACCGTGCTTAACCCCTTAAGGACACATGACGTGTGTGACATGTCATGATTCCCTTTTATTCCAGAAGTTTGGTCCTTAAGGGGTTAATATGAGATGTTTATGCAAAGTTTTCGCCTTTCCCATCCTGTGACGATAAGGGATCTGCAGGAACACTTTCACTTTACTTTCAAACACAACATAAAAGCACGCCAAGCTATTTGCTTTTCCTGCAATAAGTGCACGAACGCTCATACCTGTGATATTTTATATATTTGTTTTTTTATTTAATTTACGGTCGGTTGTTATTTGGTAAATTGTGTAAATGAATGAGTGAGATTGGCAGGTTCATGCTAACAACAAAGGGAAAAAAAATATAGAAAAATCAATAAATATGAACCTAATCTCAGGCGCTACGTGGACATGCATGCTCGGGTCTGTCTGAGATTAGTGGGCGTTATGCAAGCAATCTCTGTTGCCATTTTAATGATAATAGACGGACAATCAGTAACTCCCACTAATCTCAGCCCTGGAGCATTGCAACATGTACAAGTTCCAGAGACTTTGAAAACTTCCTTAACCATGACAGTTTAGTTAGTGCTAATTTCAAGGTGCTAATATCAATCATTTTTATAAAATAAGATTTTGTAATCTGGTGTCACTGCAACTCGTCCAAAATGCAGAGCACTCTCCGGGTGTAGATTCTCTCCCTGTGTCCACTAGAGGTCAGTGTTTCCTTTTGACTCTCTGACCTGTTGACAGGTTATGAACTACTACTAACCCGTCAGTATACAGGCTTTATACAGCTCTGGGTTACATTTCTTAATTTCTAAGTGGGGGCCACATCCTGAGTGCCCAGCTCATATTGCACTTTCCAGACAAATGCCTGAGCGTACATGAGTGCGACTGGGGCATCTGAGGACAGTGACATTACCAGCACACAAAGTGCTGCCAATGAAGACGCGTTTTGTATTTTCCTCCACTGGACTTTTCATCCTTGTAAATGGTTAAATCACATTCACTGGGGTGAAGGATACTTTGAGATAAGTCACAGCTCATCTGTAAAAGTACCTAGTCACGCTATAATGGTGTCTATGCAAATAGCTGCTAATCACCACCTAGGGCACACAGATTGCCATTATCAACAATTAAAGGGACGTGACACGCATCACAACCACTGTAGCACATTGCGGTGGTTATGGTGCTAGGAAACTGTGGGTGTAGTCCCTCCTGTTTTTGTCAAACCATTTTCAAACGGACAAAAACCTGACCATTATTTGGCAACCTAAGACGGCCCACTCAGCTGTTGACATCATAATGAGTCATTTTCAATTCTCCATTTCCTGTACAAGTGTTGGTACTGGGCTGGTTGTGCATTGCATGTTCTCACAGTACAATGATAACATCTAAGCACTGAGATACGGGATTAATTCAGCTTAATCAAATTGTTGCCATGTTTTTGGCATGGCCAAGTTGCCATTGAACATTTTAGCACAGCCTAATTAATAATGGGAACCTGCATCGATAGGGCCCAAGGAATCCTGGCACCAAACCATTACAACAAGCTGTAGTTATTGTAATGACTATTACACTAACGAAAGCTCAACAGCAGAATCCGTTCAATGCCACAATCAGAAGTTACATTCTGCGAGGTTGGTTGGGAGATCGTTACTGTTATCCAGGAGGACTCCATCACAAGACATTTCTCTAGTAAAACCATATTGTGAAATCAGGTTTAAACATAAGGACACATTTAACAATCCCTTTTTATGTTTTGCTCCACTGGCCCAGAAAAGATAGTTCCACCTCCAGATAAAATGTTCTTCATACTCAAGCAGTGTAAAAAGTATTGGCCTAAACTTGTCTGTCGCAATGTCTTTGTTTGAGAACTGCAGAATATGTGTCGTATAGACAACACAACAAGCTGGATAAACAAGTGTACACCATCAGACAGAGCCCTACAGAGGAAACACGCGTATAATAATAAATATGGGACTTCCATGAGGTAAAACAACCTTTATTTAATATTAAAAATTAAAAATGATCAATTGCCTCTGGCTGCCCTCCTGAAAATCAAATATGGAGTAGGAGGTCATATTTCTACTTTTGCTACACTTTATCTCTTGGCTCCTTTTTATGATTTTAGATTTCTTTCTGGATGCACAGACGGATACTTTGTTGCAACATACGTATTTGACAAGTCTCAGTTATATAGGGCTATTATTATTATTATTATTATTATTATTATATAACAGAAGGCTATGATACCAGCCTTCCATTACACCTAGCTCTTTGATACAGGTGTGAAATTGCAAGCTTTAGGGTCTTGTTAATTCATTACCTTACAGTCACTTACATACTGTTATAGCTTTTGTTTTTTTACAATTCAGTTTTTTTTTTCAATTATTATTTTATAATTAATTATAATTATTATTATATTATTTCATTTATTATTTGTTTAGACATTTTAAATAAAGGTTAAGGGGACACTATAGTCACCAGAACAACTACAGCTTAATGTAATTGTTTTGGTAACTATAGTCAGTCCCTGCAGGCATTTTCATGTAAACACTGCCTTTTCAGAGAAAAGGCAGTGTTTACTTTGATCACTAGGGAGCAATGATGGTCACTCAGACAGCCACTAGACGTGTTCATATCTCAGAAATGCACAGTGTGCAGCACTGATGTTCAGCATCGAGACACTGAACTTTCCCCCTAGAGATGCATTGATGCTGATTGGCACAGCGTGGCATATTGCTGTGCATGCGCAATAACCTCCCAATGCTTTCTTATGCGAAAGCATTGGATTGTCTGAGAGCAACAAGACTGGTGATTTCGGATATAGAGGTGGGGTCAGTAAATCACCTTTAATCTCAACAGAGAGGGGGGCTTGTGACCTAATTAATTGTATTCCTGACACTATTGTGTTCCTTTAAGTTTGGACTCATGGCTTTAAGTTTGGACGCAAGTTCCCCCAAATTTATTTTTAATATGGCGTAATGTGAGTGGCAGACACTGCGCTCCTGCCTTCGTCATCTCATTCTCTTTTGTCATAGCAGGTGATTTACTAAATGGTAAACCGACGGAATTGGAAAACGTAGACTAAATTACAAAAAATAACTGAAAACACATGAATGTCAAATCATATAGAGGGATGTAAATGTGAAAAAAAAGACAAAAGTGTTGGGGGGGGATAATGCAGAGAGGCACAACTGGGGGAAGGATATATAACAGGATGGAAGACAAATAGAGAGAGAGGGTACACAAATGTGATGATAAATGAGGGAGGGAGACACGTTTTAATAGATTTCAGTGAAGGAGATGTGATTATGGTGGAGGTGGGGGAGGGAGGAAGAAATGAACAGGATGAGAGAGATACAAGACTGATGAGGAGGAAGACTGATGAGGAGGTGTAAAGGGTTTGTGTGTTTATTCAACACTGCAGAAAAGGGTAAACAGCAATTTGGAACGTGCAGCCAAATCCTGCCCTAACCTAGATAAATAAATATTATAGATGGTTAACGAGGAAATTAAATTGCAATGTGATTACAAGCAGGACGGTAGGCCTTGGGTACAGAAGCTTAGAATTATTAAATAAAGTCTGAATGGGGCAAAACCATTCGGCAGCATACAGGGACTAGCGCTGAGGGTGTTTAACTGTTTGGCTGTAGTAAATATGAAAATTGGCACAGCTGCCGGAATTCAGTCATTTTCACCAAATTTTGTCCATCCGGACAAAATACACTCTTTAATGAATAACCCTATTAAAACGTTTGACAAAATCTGTAATGATGGCACCCACACCTTATGTCACTTTTAAATCTGACATTTCCGGGGGAGGGTGCTATTGGACAAAAATGTTTCATCTCTGTGTGTGACTATGCATCATTAGTGTCTGGGGCACTCTAAACATTCATTGTTCCAGACTGAGAGAGTGCAGGACAGGAGAAAGATCATAAAAATCACCAATAAATTAATCTAGAAATCAGGATGTATCCCATGGAGCCAATATAGGGATTAAAGGTTTTCATCTAAAATAAGGCAATGGGTATAAAAGGAATTAAGAATAGAAGCTGTTTTCATAGCATTTTGGAGCACTGTTTTGGAGGACTTGCTGGGTATGATGCCAAGTGGGGGCTGCACCCCTCAGTTTGGAGAAAGACACTTTGGTAGAGCTGCGTTTATACCTTCCTGTACTATGTCTGCTAACATGGCTATTGTTCTCAATTCTCTGTTAAAGGACCACTCTAGTGCCAGGAAAGCATACTCGTTTTCCTGGCACTAGAGTGCCCTGAGGGTGCCCCCACCCTCAGGGACCCCCTCCCGCCCGGCTCTGGAAAGGGGAAAGGGGTTAAATCTTACCTTTTTCCAGCGCTGGGCGGAGAGATCTCCTCCTGCTCTCCTCCTCCGATCCTCCTCTTCTCCTCCCCGTCGGCTGAATACGCACGCGCGGCAAGAGCTGCGCGCGCATTCAGCCGGTCACATAGGAAAGCATTCATAATGCTTTCCTATGGACGCTGGCGTGCTCTCACTGTGAAAATCACAGTGAGAAGCACGCAAGCGCCTCTAGTGGCTGTCAATGAGACAGCCACTAGAGGACATAGGGGGAAGGCTTAATCCATTCATAAACATAGCAGTTTCTCTGAAACTGCTATGTTTATGAAAAAATGGGTTAACCCTAGAAGGACCTGGCACCCAGACCACCTCATTAAGCTGAAGTGGTCCGGGTGCCTAGAGTGGTCCTTTAATTAATATACTAGTCCAGGGGTAGGACTACAACTCCCAGAATATTCTTACAGATATAATGTCGGCAATGCATCATGGAAGAGGTAGTTCACGACACATGGAGTGCCAAACATTGCCCACTCCTGTATTAGACACTGGGCTTTTAACTAATATAGCAAACTATGCCAGGTATTAACATTATTCATAAGATGCCAATGTGTTCCACAGTCTTGTAAAACATGGATAAACACACAGGTAATTGAGACAGGACTGGCTGAACTTGCAGGAGATCCCTACTGAGACAAGCTTACAGAAATATATCACCGAATATATCACAGAGCCGAATATATCACAGAGCCGAATATGTCACAGAGCTGAACATATCGCAGAGCTGAATACATCACAGAGCCGAATATATCCCAAAGCTGAATATATCACAGAGCCGAATATATCCCAGAGCTGAATATATCGCAGAGCTGAATATATCGCAGAGCTGAATATATCACAGAGCCGAATATATCCCAAAGCTGAATATATCACAGAGCCGAATATATCCCAAAGCTGAATATATCACAGAGCCGAATATATCCCAGAGCTGAATATATCACAGAGCCGAATAGGTCACAGAGCCGAATATGTCACAGAGCCGAATATATCGCAGAGCTGAATATATCGCAGAGCTGAATATATTACAGAGCCGATTATATCCCAGAGCTGAATATATCACAGAGCCGAATATATCCCAGAGCTGAATATATCACAGAGCCGAATATGTCACAGAGCCGAATATGTCACAGAGCCGAATATGTCACAGAGCCGAATATATCGCAGAGCTGAATATATCGCAGAGCTGAATATATTACAGAGCCGATTATATCCCAGAGCTGAATATATCACAGAGCCGAATATATCACAGAGCCGAATATAGCACAGAGCACCATAATACCCAAACAAGCAGGTATGTGCTTCTAAGTTATTACTGCGTGTTTTCTGATTTCACATTTTGGAGTTTACCCAAACTTGAGCATGCAATGGGTGGAACAATCCTGCTTCATATGGAATCCTGCTGACAGAGAAAAGGAATATACCTTCTTGTTTTGGCAGTGTCCAGCAAACCATTCATTAAACTGTGTATCCAGACATCCAGACATCCGACAGGTGATAATAGATTGTTTCCTTTATAAATAAACCGATTCCAGGGTTGTCTAGCCCCCCTTTATAATACCATTTCTGATCCTACTATTCATAATTTAATTTATCCTAAATTTCCTGACTATCAGAAAAGGAAGGTGTTGTTCCAGTGGAAATGATTGATATTTATAATCTGGAAAAATCAGGAAATAAGAATTTATTTACTTTGAGTTCCACAATATGAGAGGATTTTATTTCCTGCCTTCCTCTAAGACAGGGATGGGGATCCTTTGGTCCTCCAGACATTGTGGACTACATCCCCCATAATGCTCTTACAGACATTATGCTGACAATGCATCAAGGAAGATGTAGTCCACAACATCTGGAGATAAACAATTAAAATATGTAAGCTCCCCCATTATTATGTAATTTGATGATTTTATATATAACTGCATTGTAATTGCTGGTGGGTAAAATAAATATATTTTTTACTTGGTGAGAAGACGTTACATTTAAAAGTCATTCTAACTCAAAACGGCTCGTTAGCTCCTGAGCGCAATCTTCACATCCCTCCCAGATTAACATCGAGGTCCACACCACACATTAGGCCCAGCTGACTGATGTTTCATGTGTTCTGCTGTGGAATACTGGGTGCCATATTTATACAATGTAGCCAGCAAGTTACACAAATATTTCCTGGATTGGCTAAGCCTTAGGGGTATCATAGTAACAATATGTGAGCTAGTTCCTGTGCAAAAGGAATAGACTGGTTCTTATCCAAGCCCAATGTTTGCGGATAACTCACATCATGATTCTCTGGCCAGCAGTAACCAGAGACCTTTCTCCCCCAGTGGGTTCCTCTGTAACCATAATGTCAAAAGCCTTTTTATAGACAACCATAGCAGAATTGATGGTACATCTTTTTGGTGACCACACGTTAGAGGGACTCCCAAACATCAGAGGATACACTTTGTGATCCAAGCCAGCAGTGGAATGAGGACCAGATAAATTTTCCAGAAAACCTTAGAATAGGGTATGATTAATCAACTAGTGCTCCTCACAGCTCTTCCTGTTCAGAAAACATTCAGATGGATAATAGGGTCAACTGAATTACAAGCCAAACTAGGCAAAGCCGGGCCAGTTACTGACTGTAAATTATCATTTGGAATCTCATTATCAGTCAACACTGTAAACGTTTAACACTCACTGCCTGCCCCAGCTCAGATATTCTGCAGAATACATACAGCTACCCGGTCTTTGCTAAAAATGGAATGTGCGTACAGTGGTTTATAAAGCCATGTCAAAGTGTGCCACAAACATATTGACTTCCTGGCTTGTCAGCATTAAAATTTGGATTCCCATCCGGCAAACAATTAGAACCAAAAAGTAAGTTTTGCAATAATTATTCATATCTGTAACTTAAGGCTGCAAGAAAATGTGACCTTTATAGTCACTGAAACATTTTAGAAATAAAATAGATGTTCTTAAGGAAAAGCGTAAGTGTGCCTTGGTCCATAAAGGATCGGGGACCACCATCTACTAGCATAGTTCATTAGGCTGACATTAGGGACTTTGGTGACAATACAGTCAAGTATAAAATCGAATGACTGAAGCCATCAGAGAGGGAGTGGAGGAATTGGAGACAGATCTTATTGTATTCTGTTTGTGTGTAGACAAGTGATGGAGTAAGAAGATGGCTTACTGAGATGGTAAGCAGTCAAATAAAACCTGGGTACTTATTAGAATCACCCGTTGCATTTTTTTTTATAGGCTCAACAAGAAGCTGCAGCAGGATAGCTGATCACCTCTTACACCTCTAAAAATTCTATACCAGGCCTATAATGCATCGCGCCAGCATAGTGCGCAGCTATGAAAGCAGGGGAAAAAAAACATAAAACTGAAAACTATCTCTCAAACGTGAAGAAAAGCACTCATAGGGCTTCAAAATAAACAAAAGAGCGGCTTTGTTGTAAGCAGACATGCATTTGCATATAATCAACTCTAAATTATAGGGAAAGCAGGAGACACGAGTGAAGATGCATTTTGTTTGTGTCTTTCTCCCCCAAGTCCCTTTCATGTGTCTCTTAGCCCCAGCGAATTTCCCGGTATCCCGGTGGGTCAGTCCGGCCCTGAATAGGACACTATAGTCACCAGAACAACTACAGCTTAATGTAGTTAAATACTGATGATGTCAGCAAGGAGGCAGATCAGGGCCGAGGCCAGGGGCTGTAGAACCACGTGGCGCTGGAAATAAGGTAATTATTTTTACCTTTTAATTGGTTAACAGGGGGCAAGCCACCTAAATGGTATTTTTAACACAATATTGTCACGAATACTCTATAGTATTCCTTTAAGTGTTTCCAATCCAGGGGTACATTCTTCCATGATACTTAGAGGCACAATGAATGTCATTTTGGGAGGGTCATGTATTAATCACCCATAACTGAAAAACAATCATCAAAATTAATGGTGTGGGAAAAACAGTTGCTATAGTATATATGTCATCTATTTACTGCTACCTCCTCCACCACCCTGTGTGTAATAAAATGACATTATACTTACACTCCATGCTGCTGCCCTGCTTTCCTGCTTGAGATAATCAATCTTTATGATGTCAGCCAACCTCGAGCTTTCCCAACGGGAAGCATTGTGAGGCACCAGACTGCACCAATCAGCATCTTCTGGTAGAGAAACATTAAACCTTTGGGGAGCGATCAGCATCTCTATGCAGAGCGTGGAGATGCTGAACGTAGGTCTTGCAAAGATTACATGACCTCATCCAGGAAGTCCCGCTAGTGGCTGTCCGAGTGCAAAGGCTGCGTTTACACTGCTGACCCTGCAAGGACAGGCTATATGGTCCAGAATCACTACATTAAACTGCAGTAGTTCTGGTTACTATAGTGTCCCTTTAAAAGTCACTTGCAAAATGCAATACATTAATGGACAATATTACTGTGTATTTACAAACATTGTCAGCCAATGTACTGTTTGTACTAGTGATAAATGCAAAAATCACAAGGTCTGGTTTCTTAGATATGTGCCGGTGCATACCTTACCTTGTGACTTGCGCTGTGCGCACTGCACAGTCGCTTTAAAAATAAGAGATTGGACTGCGTTTCCGCAGGACTTTCATCAAGTTTTCATCAGGAATATATAGTCAATCTCATAATCGCTTACAGTAGGCACAGATCCCTTTCACCTGCGAGAAACAAATCAACCGTCTGTTAACTGACGAATGAGCTAATCAAACAAGCCCAAACAAATCGGTCTGTTAGTCCATAGATTAGAAGGTGTTGGATTCAATCGACACTGCTGAAAGGGGCTTGTGCACAAGTCTAGTCTACAGAGCTGCCTTGTTTGTCTTATGTCAATAGCAGGACAGGTGAGAAGGCCAGCAAGTGGACATTTTGATGGAGCGATAACCTTCACAGACAACATGCACATTGTTGCATCATCCCAGGATGACAGTTTGCCCTTAGGCTGAGGATTGCTGAAATACCCACCTAGGAGTTTAATTGTCCTGTAAAACTCTCCTACTTACACATGCATTCACACTTTGACTTACAACAGTAAACCAACATCATGTGTTTGGAATGTTTGGAACTCATGTATCAAATTACACAAAGAAATTACACAACTAGACACTGTTATGAATATAGTAAAATCCAATAACACAAAACCTACGGTCTCCCTAAATCACAGCAGGATTAATTCATTGAACATAGAATTATAGTGAATCGAAAACCAAATTACATAATTTACCCCTCTGGTGGACCACCTGGTACCCTGCCTGGGTACCTCCGCCAATTATGCTTCCTAGCTATCTCTGAGCTACCATAAGCACTCCCACCGGACACCATAAGCACTGTAGCCCCTTAGCCGCCGCAGCTTGGCTGGGGTCTCACCGTCTTCGCCCACCTTGGTCCCAAGTCCTGTATCCAGCTCCCAGTGCATAGACCTCTCCTCCAGAGAGTATAGCAGGTATAGCAAGTATCGTTGTTCCCCTCGCACACGAGCCTAGGCGTAATGCTGGTTTATTTATGCAAAAGCCCCTACAAGGAGTTTCCAATACAAAGTTACAGGGTAATCCATCCCATGATCCTCTGTGCCTGAGAGATAGTTACCTGGGGAAAAACCATATAATTCAATTATCTCTCAGGTAGAGAAAAATCTACAATTTATACAACACCCCAAACCATACAGAAAGCAACCATGTACCCCCTCAAGTCTTATATCCCTGGATAGCCTGGATATGAGCGCATAACATATCTGAAAAGTGCTCATATCCCACGAACACAGCCGACTGGGAGTACAAAAATGAATAAACTACTGAATGTGGTCCATAGTCATAACGTGGAGCTTGTTCACCCGATACATTCAAACGATTCCACTGAACAGTGCCCTTCCACGATGTAACGAACCGAACGCAGGCGATTATGGAAGTTCAGCAGTGTTCGCGAGGTCGAGTGTCCGATTTTAGTTCCATGTAGACGACGACCAAACATCAATGCATGTGTTCGTGCAAACAAGATGGGCGCCACCACATGTTTGGGCATACGAACAGCGGCCACCCAGACGAACACTTAGAACACTGTGAGAATCGTTACAAGGTGTCAATAGACTTTAACAAGCATCCCGGGTGGTCTTTAGTTTGTGGATTTGTTTAGTTACCAAACACATGATGTCATCTTCCGGCTCCGGTATCAGTGCGGTGTGCAAGGGAGCTGAAGAGGAAGCACTCAGGGGAGAGTGCTCCCTCGCGCACCGGCCAGCCTGACTGCCCGCCGGGTATAAGCAGGGCCAGCCTCGGGGGGCCCGGAGGTGGCTGGCTCCTGGGCCCCCCAGGAGAAGAGGCTGGCCCAGAGCGTACATACCAGGTCGCAGGGGCGGCCGGGCCCCCTGGTGGGCCGGGCCCGGTTGCAGCTGCGACCCCTGCGAACCTGGTATGTACGCCACTGTATGTCACAAAAAAAAAATCCAGAGGCAGGCTACAAAATGAACGAAAATAATGGAACATTTTAGCCATAAAGAAAGGTTAAAAAATTTAAATCTCTTTAGTTTAGAAAAACGTCGCCTTAGAGGGGATATGATAGCATTATACAAATATATTCAGAGCCAATACAGACCATTGTCTGGAAATCTATTCATAAACCGGACTATACACAGGACACAAGGTCACACATTTGAACTGGAAGAAAGGAGAATTAGTCTAAGGCAAAGGAAAGGATGTGCAATTAATTGCCTGAAGAGGTGTTTTTATCAGAGTCTGTACAGATGTTTAAACTGGATGAAACTTTGCAACACATAATATACAGGGATGTAATTTTTAATTTGTGGGGTCATAGCTTCTTGATCCAAAGATAAATCTGACTGTCATCTGGGGTCAAGAAGGAAATTGTTTCTTAGTTTGATGCTAAATTGTAAAGCACTTCAAACTGTGCTTGTTTCTTTTGGACCAACAGCAAAAACAAATGTAAGAGATGCTGAACTTGGTGGCTGCATGCCTCTTTTCAGCCTATGTAACTATGTAACCCACTAATGTTCTCGGTTTAGTGAATAAATCCCTTTGAATTGGGGCATCCTCCCTTAGATGGTGTGTGTTCATTTAAGGGAAGCATGTGTGGTCATACAGGACATGTTATCAAATTCTCAGAACTTGCTTATTTCCAGGTGGTAACATTCTAGTGAAACCAGAACAGATTCCACATTCAGATCCTCTTCCAAATAAACAGAAAGAAAGCACCTGGGGATTCATTCAGGAAACACGACCAGAATGAAATGGAAAGAAATGTTTTTCGTTTTATTGTCACGGCAACCTTAAAGGAAAACTGCAGACTGGATTTAACCCATATTCTTCTAATGAAATATTTATTTAGATGCATTATAAAAATATATGAAAACAGTTAGTAATTGGAACGAAATATATGCTTGAAATTAAAGTTCTTATAATTGCTGAAAAACTCCAGACTCTAAAACTTCAGGTATTAATACCTGTAACCCAACCTACACAGTGCACCTAACGTGTGTGAGAGCCTGGAGTGTCCCTTTAATAAGATAAACCCACCCAGTATAACTAACTGTAACCTAACCTACACAGTGCACCTAACGTGTGTGGGAGCCTGGAGTGTCCCTTTAATAATATAAACCCACCCAGTATAACTAACTGTAACTCAACCTACATAGTGCACCTAACGTGTGTGGGAGCCTGGAGTGTCCCTTTAATAATATAAACCCACCCAGTATAACTAACTGTAACCCAACCTACATAGTGCACCTAACGTGTGTGGGAGCCTGGAGTGTCCCTTTAATAATATAAACCCACCCAGAATAACTAACTGTAACCTAACCTACACAGTGCACCTAACGTGTGTGGGAGCCTGGAGTGTCCCTTTAATAATATAAACCCACCCAGTATAACTAACTGTAACCCAACCTACACAGTGCACCTAACGTGTGTGGGAGCCTGGAATGTCCCTTTAATAAGATAAACCCACCCAGTATAACTAACTGTAACCTAACCTACACAGTGCACCTAACGTGTGTGGGAGCCTGGAGTGTCCCTTTAATAAGCTAAACCCACCCAGTATAACTAACTGTAACCTAACCTACACAGTGCACCTACCGTGTGTGGGAGACTGGAGTGTCCCTTTAATAATATAAACCCACTCAGTATAACTACCTGTAACCTAACCTACACAGTGCACCTAACGTGTGGGAGCCTGGAGTGTCCCTTTAATAATATAAACCCACCCAGTATAACTAACTGTAACCTAACCTACACAGTGCATCTAACGTGTGTGGGAGCCTGGAGTGTTCCTTTAATAATATAAACCCACCCAGTATAACTAACTGTAACCTAACCTACACAGTGCATCTAACGTGTGTGGGAGCCTGGAGTGTCCCTTTAATAATATAAACCCACCCAGTATAACAGACTGTTACCTAACCTACACAGTGCATCTAACATGTGTGGGAGCCTGGAGTGCCCCTTTAATAATATAAACCCACCCAGTATAACTAACTAACTAACCTAACCTACACAGTGCATCTAACGTGTGTGGGAGCCTGGAGTGTCCCTTTAATAATATAAACCCACCCAGTATACCTAACTGTAACCTAACCTACACAGTGCACCTAACGTGTGTGGGAGCCTGGAGTGTCCCTTTAATAATATAAACCCACCCAGTATAACTAACTGTAACCTAACCTACACAGTGCACCTAACGTGTGTGAGAGCCTGGAGTGTCCCTTTAATAATATAATCCCATCCAGTATAACTAACTGTAACCTAACCTACACAGTGCACCTAATGTGTGTGGGAGCCTGGAGTGCCCCTTTAATAATATAAACCCACCCAGTATAACTAACTGTAACCTAACCTACACAGTGCACCTAACGTGTGTGGAAGCCTGGGGTGCCCCTTTAATAATATAAACCCACCCAGTATAACTAACTGTAACCTAAACTACACAGTGCACCTAATGTGTGTGGGAGCCTGGAGTGCCCCTTTAATAATATAAACCCACCCAGTATAACTAACTGTAACCTAACCTACACAGTGCATCTACCGTCTGTGGGAGCCTGCAGTGTCCCTTTAATAATATAAACCCACCCAGTATAACCAACTGTAACCTAACCTACACAGTGCACCTAACGTGTGTGGGAGCCTGGAATGTCCCTTTAATAATATAAACCCACCCAGTATAACTAACTAACCTAACCTACACAGTGCACCTAACGTGTGTGGGAGCCTGGAGTGTCCCTTTAATAATATAAACCCACCCAGTATAACTAACTGTAACCTAACCTACACAGTGCACCTAACGTGTGTGGGAGCCTGGAGTGCCCCTTTAATAATATAAACCCACCCAGTATAACTAACTGTTACCTAACCTACACAGTGCACCTAACGTGTGTGGAAGCCTGGGGTGCCCCTTTAATAATATAAACCCACCCAGTATAACTAACTGTAACCTAAACTACACAGTGCACCTAATGTGTGTGGGAGCCTGGAGTGCCCCTTTAATAATATAAACCCACCCAGTATAACTAACTGTAACCTAACCTACACAGTGCATCTACCGTCTGTGGGAGCCTGCAGTGTCCCTTTAATAATATAAACCCACCCAGTATAACCAACTGTAACCTAACCTACACAGTGCACCTAACGTGTGTGGGAGCCTGGAATGTCCCTTTAATAATATAAACCCACCCAGTATAACTAACTAACCTAACCTACACAGTGCACCTAACGTGTGTGGAAGCCTGGGGTGCCCCTTTAATAATATAAACCCACCCAGTATAACTAACTGTAACCTAACCTACACAGTGCATCTAACGAGTGTGGGAGCCTGGAGTGTCCCTTTAATAATATAAACCCACCCAGTATAACTAACTGTAACCTAACCTACACAGTGCACCTAACGTGTGTGGAAGCCTGGGGTGCCCCTTTAATAATATAAACCCACCCAGTATAACTAACTGTAACCTAAACTACACAGTGCACCTAATGTGTGTGGGAGCCTGGAGTGCCCCTTTAATAATATAAACCCACCCAGTATAACTAACTGTAACCTAACCTACACAGTGCATCTACCGTCTGTGGGAGCCTGCAGTGTCCCTTTAATAATATAAACCCACCCAGTATAACCAACTGTAACCTAACCTACACAGTGCACCTAACGTGTGTGGGAGCCTGGAATGTCCCTTTAATAATATAAACCCACCCAGTATAACTAACTAACCTAACCTACACAGTGCACCTAACGTGTGTGGGAGCCTGGAGTGTCCCTTTAATAATATAAACCCACCCAGTATAACTAACTGTAACCTAACCTACACAGTGCACCTAACGTGTGTGGGAGCCTGGAGTGCCCCTTTAATAATATAAACCCACCCAGTATAACTAACTGTTACCTAACCTACACAGTGCACCTAACGTGTGTGGAAGCCTGGGGTGCCCCTTTAATAATATAAACCCACCCAGTATAACTAACTGTAACCTAAACTACACAGTGCACCTAATGTGTGTGGGAGCCTGGAGTGCCCCTTTAATAATATAAACCCACCCAGTATAACTAACTGTAACCTAACCTACACAGTGCATCTAACGTGTGTGGGAGCCTGGAGTGTCCCTTTAATAAGATAAACCCACCCAGTATAACTAACTGTAACCTAACCTACACAGTGCACCTAACATGTGTGGGAGCCTGGAGTGTCCCTTTAATAATATAAACCCACCCAGTATAACTAACTGTAACCTAACCTACACAGTGCATCTAACGTGTGTGGGAGCCTGGAGTGTCCCTTTAATAAGATAAACCCACTCAGTATAACTAACTGTAACCTAACCTACTTAGTGCATCTAACGTGTGTGGGAGCCTGGAGTGTCCCTTTACTAATATAAACCCACCCAGTATAACTAACTGTAACCTAACCTACACAGTGCACCTAACGTGTGTGGGAGCCTGGGGTGCCCCTGTCACTCAGGGTTCAGGTTCATGTATTTCTGGAGTTCACAAAATAAAAAAGTGCAGTTCTTAAAACATATATCAACAAGAGCCACAGTTTGCGGAGTATCAGGAAGAAGCGAAAACACCTTCTGTTTCCTTTGTGTCCGAACTGAAAGCATTTATAGAGTTGCTATTTGTGGCAGTGAGGAGACGGACCAATCAGAGCATTGCTAGTGAAGGCTGGCCGTTTGATCAGTCATTCCCCAAGAGAAACATATTATCCTGCTTTACAGCTGATACTATCTTTACATATAGGGCTATTTACCACGTCGCACCCTTTAGGTGCTGGATGACACTGCTAACAGGTTGTGAAACCTACTGGCAGACTCATGTCAGGGTTAATAATCCTTCCTTACTCTTAGGATAAACTATAGATCGGGATCTACACTTTTTAAATACGAAGAACAATTTCTGAATACGAATGATATGGATGTCTTTATTTACCTTCGTTATCAGTTTTCCGATTCAGAGCCGCATACCATGAAAACGCATTCAGTAGCAACAGGGAAATGTTTGCAATTATAATAAAATCGGTGTATCTACCTTACACTGCTAAAGGTGAATCGACATTTCCTTGGCAATTACATCATTGCAAACACACATTAAAATCATTGGAAACACACTCTGTATTGTAACCAAATCCCTGCGACAACTACAGACAGAAAAAAAACCTCACCATCTTTGCAACCACAAAATAAAAGGATCGAGCAATACAAACTATTAGTGGGTGACCAGCATACATCCAAACTCAAACAGAATAATACTAGCGCGATTATAGTAAGAGTCCAAATAAAGGCATACGTCCAATTCAATATAAAACAATTCTCCACTTGTAAATTATTACAGAGTTAATCACGGTGAGAATTCAAAGTTTAATGCAGATTTAAAGGGACACTATAGTATCAGGAATACACTGTAGGTTTAAAACAGCCATTTGGGTGCCCGGCCCCCCCTTTATTTCTGCTACTTTGCCCTTCAATTTATATTTCACTTTGAATTCTTACTATAGTAAATAACCATGTTATTATATTCAATAAGATCAGATAAGTGATTAAATAAAAAGTATTTTACCTGCAGTGATTTAATGGGAAAGCCGGGATTGGCTGACAGATCTCAGCCTAGTCCTAGTCATGGCAGGTTCAATACTTCAAAAGTGAGTTTTTTGCTATTTTATTGCATTATTTATATAACACATATATGTTTACAATGTATTTACTGTGAATATCCTCATTAAAGCCAGCTTGGAGTGTCCCTTTAATTCTAATAAGTGAAACCTTGTAATATATTTATTAGGGCAGGACTGTAGAATCACATTTGTAACTGCTGATATGCCTTTACTGATAGCATTTTGCTCTAATATTATTCAAATCATGAATACAGCTCCATAACCGAATCCTTGTTTTTATGCTTAAATCGCATTAAGATATAATGTAATGAGGGCATTGCACAGGGTTATTCACCCTTCCGGTACTGAATGACACTGCTAACAGATTATATACCCCTGCACCCTCCTCTACTAAACCCCGACCCCTGTTAAAAAAAAAAAACAATATTAGCCAACAAGTAGATTCCACTTACATTGCCGCTGCCAGTATGCGACTCCAGAGTCCAGCCTCTGGTATACCCCCAATGGCGCTGTGCACACCATGTGCCAAAGTGGAACCTCCCACTACTCCCTGAAATCCTGTGAAGGTGGAACACGTTGACGTCACGTCTGAATGCGACGCGGCGTTGAGTGCCTCTGTGCACCTCCAGATCCTCCATGGTCCAGCCGCGGCCATCGCAACACTGACCAACACACACTCACTGACAGACACATGCACTGACAGACAAACACACACACTGACAGACACACTCACTAACAGACACAGGCACACACACTCACTGACAGACAGACACACACATACACTCACAGACACACTCACTCACTCAGAGACACACACACACATTCACTGACAGACATGCACACACACACACACACTCACTGACAGACACACACACACTCACTGACAGACACACACACTGAAAGACACACACACTGATAGAGAAACACACACACACACTGACAGACACAGACATTTACACATTCTTGCACACATTCACAAATAATTTATTTCTTGCTCCCTACCTTTGGGAGCTGGTTTTGGGACTCACCCTGGGGTCTCCCGCCTGCTCCTCATTGCTCCCTCACGCACGCAGTTTAGGGATGCCGGTCTGGCATGACGTCATATTCCGGCACCCGGCATCACTACAGACTACCATTAACTCTCTCCTCCAACTATCATTTACAGTTGGCACAATGCAGTCAGGCAGGTAATGTTCTACTGGCATCCGCCAAACCCTGACCACTTACAGTTGACCATGGACTATCTAGAAGAGATGGAATTTCACAAACTGACTTATTGCAAATGTGGCATCCTATCACAGCTCTTCAAAACAACCCATTTTTCCCACAAATGTTTGTAAACACAGGCTGCATGCTTAGGTGCTTGATTTTATACACCGGTGACAATGGGTCTGATTGAAAAACCTGAATTCAAGAGGTGTGTGCCAATAGTTTTGTCCATTTAGTGTAATTGTGTCACAAATGTATGGTGAAGATCTCTCACAATTTAGTCTCTGATTAATTATTTCTCACTGATTATTTTACTCAATCCTGTGTACATTTAGACTATTTTCCTGACTGTAGCAATCATTTGAAATGATAATTCTATTTTCAAACTAAATAACCTATTTTAGATTTACAGTTCTGTTCATTTCACCTCGTACCATGCACAAAACAAGCCAGACCTACATTTTACAGCCTGTAGCCCTCAGATACTTCTAGACTACAATTCCCATCATGTAGGTGAAAGGTGATGGGAGTTATAGTTACACTTTGGTGTTTAGTAATATAGTCAGGACTCATTACCCTGACCCAGGCATTAGTGCAGAGTATAGAGATCGGAGCTGTTTAATACAGTGATATACATTTATATGTCAGAATGAGTTTACCACTGAGATAGATTGTTGCAGTAATTCTCCTACATCACTTGGCCTTTTTTACTGGGCATGAAATTAACATAGAAAATAGGAGCTTTGAAATGTTCTGTCGGACACCGGGCGGATGGTTACCATGGAAAGAGAGGATTCTCAGATTGGATTTTTATAATGTAATTGAAGTAACTGTGTATGATTACAGCCATTCCAATCTTCATTTTATTTGCAATGGAAATAGGGGGTTCTATCCCATCTAATCGTAGTGTTTCCATGGTGATGTGTCTGTCATGACCATTCTTCCTTCAGAGTGAATCTTAAGGAGCACTTACATGCTTTTTATGCCACTAAATAAATTCTGCACATATGATGATGCCCCACGGGTGAAAATGCTCCGAGCGACTTCTTAATGTCTTTTAACCAATCTCTCTCTGCTTAACAGACTTGGGCCTCAATTTAATAAGCTTTCCACGCAGTGGCGGAATAAATGAAGAGAAGGCCCTGGTGCAAGAAATGTTTGTGGGCACAAGAGTGGCGATAAGCTAGATCCCCATCTGTCGTACAACTATGCCAGCTGGGGATCTGCCATTTGCCCATCCTTGCACAGTTGTAATTGTGATCAGTGTTTGTGCATTTGAATGTAAGCTGGTTTTCGTATAGAGCATGTGTGTGCATGCAGGGGTGTGTTTGTATGTACTGTGGTCATTGGAATGCAGTGGTGTACTTGTGAGTAGTGTTTGCATTTGAATGCAGGGGGGGTGTTTGTATGTAGTGTTGACTTTTAAAGGCATGTGTGCTTTTGTGTGTGGTGTTGGTGTTTGAATGTAGGTATTTGTATATAATTTTAGCTTTTTAATACAGGGATGTGTTTGCATATAATGTTTGCATTTGACTGCAGGGGTGTGTCTGTTGGTGTTTGATTGCTGAATTGTATGCACATACACACATACACACATACACTGCCACATACACACATACTTACACAGATATACATACACATTAGCGCACGCAGGTACACACATATTAACACTCTAAAACATTCATATACACACACACTCGGACACACACACTGATACATACCCACGCCTTGACACACAGATACACACACTGACATACAGGTACAGACACTCAGACACATACACACATACACTGCCACATGCACACATACTTACACAGATATACATACACATTAACACACACAGATACACACATATAAACACACTAAAACATTCACACACTGGTACATACCCACACCTTGACACACAGATACACTCAGAAACACAAATCTTCATATTTTGAATATTTTTTTTTAAAATGATTTCATTTTATGAAGACTATTTTAATTTTGTAAAAGTTTGATATTACTTAGTGCTCCATTATTTGAAGAGTTCTCTCTTGGTTATCATAGGGAGATAACCAATGAGAACAAACCAATTACAAAAACAATTGTCTCTGATGTTCTCTCAGCCCACCAGAGCATGCTGTACTCATAGAAACCCGTGGACGTCGACTGTCAGAGGTCAAAATAAACACCAGACTATAGGGATGTCTGTGAATTTTAATCAGGATGCTCTTTGTTTTGCACCAACAACATGGAGTTTTTCATAATATCATTAATATGTTATTACCATGTGGGTGTACAGACTTTGTCCCTAAATTAACAAAGTATTTACAGGTCATAATTCATGAGATGAGTCACAGATACTTAACTCATTAACTAGATTTAGATTAGATAGATTTAATCTCTGCTGTAGAAACGTAATGCTGCTAAATTATAAAATTGAAAGTTGATTTAAGGTTATTGTGTACAGGCGACACACTGCAATGTAACGGATGAATTAGAGGAATGGAATATTTCTACATCTTGGGGTTTATTCAGTAATCAAAACTATAGAGAAATTCTGCAGCCAGTTTATACTCCCAACGTGTCTATTTTCCGTTACATTTACATAAACGCATACTATGCACACCATTTAATAATCTGCATTTCACTTTATTCAATATCTGTAGAATAAGAGGGGCAATTTCACCAAACGCTGAGATGTAGTTAACAGAAAATGGAGTTGCAAAATTAAGCAAGGACATGCAAACTTTGCCTGCCTATAATTTAGTTGGAGAACTTGTGCAAATTAGCTATATTTGACTTCATTTTATAATTCAGCTTTTTGATTCACTGCAATAGAGGGTTTGGTTAGTAAACCATGAAGTGTTTGCCAATAACCAAGAAATACATACTTAACTCAATATACTAAAAACATAATGCATCCCATCATTGCATCCCATGTGGCCGGATTTGTCACAAGGCTACCTAGGCCATAGCATCAGGGAGGCAGGCAGGAGAGGGATGGAGTGGCCAATGGGGAGATAAAAGGGGCCAATAGGGGAGATTTTCCTCGCTTGTACTATATCGAAGCATTGTCATGGCAACGCTGCCATACATTTCCTGACGCTGGCCGAAAGCAGCTGTCTGTACCCATTGGAGGTGCACACATGCTGCATCTCCCACTGGATCACCAGGGATCCAGATTCCCAGTCCCTGGCCAAAGATAACCCTCAGGGAGGGAGGAAATAAACTTTTATAGAGCTCCTGTTATCCCACCACAGCACCTCTAACTCCACTGTAGCCCATGTCATCCCACTACAGCCTTTCACCCCACAATAGCACACCACGCCACTACAACTCCTCTAACCCCACTATTGCCCCTGTCACCCACATTACAGCCCCTGTCACCCCACTACAGCCCCATCATCCCACCAAAGCCCCTGTAACCCCATTATAGCCCCTGTCATCCCACTACAGCCCTTTTCACCCCACAATAGCACATCACCCCACTACAACTCCTCAAACCCCACTATAGCCCCTGTCACCGAATTACAGCCCCTGTCACCCCACTACAGCCCTATCATCCCATCACAACCCCTGTAACCCCACTATAGCCCCTGCCATCCCACTACAGCCCTTTTCACACCACAATAGCACACTACGCCACTACAACTCCTCAAACCCCACTATAGCCCATGTCACCGAATTACAGCCCCTGTCACCACTACAGCCCTATCATCCCATCACAACCCCTGTAACCCCACTATAGCCCCTGCCATCCCACTACAGCCCTTTTCACACCACAATAGCACACTACCGCACTACAGTCGTTGTCATCCCACCACAAACGCTGTGACACTACTATAGCCCCTGTCTCCCTACTACAGCCCTTTTCACACCACAATAGCACAATACCGCACTACAGCCGTTCTCATCCCACCACAACCGCTGTGACACTACTATAGCCCCTGTCTCCCTACTACAGCCCTTTTCACCTCACCACAACCCATGTCACCCACGATAGCCCCTAAGGCTACTGCCTTGGGAAATGCTGTCTATAAAATCAACAGTACCCTTATATAAATTGTTATGAACAATTCAAATTCTTTATTGTCACATATTACTGCTGTTGTCACAAAACATGTTTTCAAAATTGATAAAAGTGCAATAGACCTGGATAAGATGTTTTACTGCATTAACCCAGGGGCATCGTCTGTGAACTTAATTAATTAGACTTTTATCGTCATAAATCACCAGGGATTAAATGTGACTAATGTACAATATTATATTAATCAAAGAGTAAAGCAGAATGGCAGTTTATATTTATTGTGTTGTTAATGAACACGTCATTCTGTTTGTTTTATTTATAAAATTTTATTGTGCGATAGGAAAGTACAATACAACACAGAATATTCACATCAAAGACCGAGCTGTAAACGAGAATTCAGCTAATAACACGCAGGGACAAAATATTTCGAATTTAAAAATAAATACAACAGTAATTTAATTCAACAATAAAATAGAAAATAAAAGGGAAATGGAGGGGGTTACGTCAAGAGAAGTCAAGGCCCGGGGCTTTTTTGAGGTTTAGTTATATTTAAAACATGAATCACAAGGTACTTCACCCATATGGTAGGTCACCTATTTCCCACAATATATACTGAATATATTACTATAATAAGCTACAATATAACAATTTAGTCTCAAGACTAAAACAAATCGAGACAGCAATTTTATTAATTCTGGGTTTTTTTTCTGATTGGGTAGACAAAGAAATTACATACTGTAATCTGAAAATCTTGCCCAGGAAAAAAAAAAGAATTATCTCCAATCCCTACTTATTTGGTTAGTTCTAATGAACAATGTGGAGTAAAACGCTGCACTCCAAAATGATCTCAGTTTTGCCATTAAATTAGCAAACCATGATGTGTGTAATTTTCCTTAAGTATTAGCCAGGGACAGAGTGAGCACAGATTGGAGTGGAAAATCACATCGTTATTTTGACTGGAGCAGAGCCAATAAGGAGGGCATTAGAGAAGCTGTGGTGGAGATGAGCAGTTCATGAATTTGAGAGGTCAATTGATAGTCTTAAAACATGACCAGTATTTCTTTATGTCTTAATAATGGTTTTGTAAATATAATGCATCCTGCCTATTATTTCCACTGAACTACAACCTAGTTAATAAAAAAAAGGCCATATACACGTTAGTAGACAGGTTCAGAGGTGAAGGCAGATGTCCAAGGTCAGGAGTAGGCAACCTTCACCACTCCAGATGTTGTGAATCATGCTGGCAAAGCACCATGGTCAACATCTAGAGTGACCCAGGTTGCTCACCCTTGTCCAAGGACATTATTTGAGGGTGCTCCTTGAGCACTGTCATTTCTACTCTATGTCTTTCCAGACTGAACAGGTTGATTCTATGAAACTGTGACAAAAGAAGAGGCTGGATGAGAATTGTGTTGATCCACTGCAGGCAATACAGACAGAATGAGCAACACATACAGAATAAACATTTGGTTAAACAAAAAATGGTTTGATTGTGTTTTAATAAAGTCTGTCCAATCTCTGTCTCCAGGGCAAGGTGTAGAGTGGATTCCATGATAAAGCTTATCGGTTACCTAGTGGGGGCATGTTAACAAAGTATCCCAGATAACTATACTAACAGTGCTTCCAGTAATGTCATGTAGGCAACAATGCAATAGGAAACTGAAAGGAGACGATAAAGGAGAAGGTTTGGTCAAACACCAATCCCAATGATCTAGAATGTTTACCCAGTTATATTGTGAAGAAGAAAATAAACTAGATAACCTGTTACTTACTCATATCATAATGAACTCAAGAGATTGCGTGAGTGTAAAAAATTTACACATAAATAACAATGCATAAGTATGTCTTTTCTCTTTCTTCTGGTATAAATCGGCTAGCCTTCGGTCATACAAAAAAAAAATTCTGCATGTTAGTAAACGATATGATGTTGTGTCTTGTGATCTTTTTCCCTAAAATCGAAAACTGCAAAGAAAGCCTATTTCATGGTGTAAGTGTAATTAATGGTTTACAGAAAATTCTACCTTTTTTATTCAGAGATTATGTAATGGAGTGGACTTAGTTGGATGGAACGCCAACAGACTTTCAGAGGGACAGCCGTGATTTTGGGGTCCTGTCCCACCACCCCACTTTAGTTCACTGGTGTCCCTCATCTGGGGACACTAGGGAACTGTCCCTGGGAAGCACAGCACCAACATATCTCTACATAAGTAGCAGGCCCTAAGAGCTCCCTGTGTGGTCCTGAAGGCTGGGGACTGGTCATCACTATTAACATGACTCGTGCCACGGGCAATGCCCTATCAGGGCCACACCAAACGCGTCCAGATTCGTTGATCAAGATTGTTGGGTGTGTTAACAGCATTTATATAGTGCCAACATATTTTACAGTGCTTTACAGTTATGGAAATAAAACAAAGAAAGACTTCTCAAACAAGTTTATAATCTACAAGGATCTGAGATAGGCAGATATAAATCGGTGATGTCACCTACTGGTTAGGTGGTATAAGTTAACCTAATTTGTTCCGAGAGACCCAGTTGTGTTGAGATCAGGTGCATGTGTACAAAAATATAAGGCTACTGTTTGATTGGATTCGTACCGCGAAAACCAAGCGCTGTCTAGGGACGAAAAAAGTGCTACTTCACTAGTACAGTGAGTAGCAGGGTTTCGTTTAATTTCTACATTTTTATTTCAATTGTTTGCCTAGTGTAATTTGATTTTATTATCTTTTGTTTTCATGGATGTATGCGTTGTCACTGTCCCTGTTCATAATAAGTGTTCTTTATTAAGTTCTGCTTTTTTCACGCATAAGACCCGTGCAATGCATGGCATTTTCTAATAAATGAATGCTAAATTGTGTTTGAGGTTGTTAAGCTAATTTTGGCAGCTTAATCCAGGATTCCACATTTTTAAATTGCCAAGATGGTGGCAGTGTCTATATGACAATAAGTGTGAGTGGTTTTATCAGGGGGGAGTTTTGGCATTCTTCTGAGGCTTGTGCAGATAAAAATTAATTCGTAGCCCTTGCATCAACCGAAATAAGACTTGTGAGCTCCAGGAGTGGCTTTGTTTATGGCAAATTGGACTAGGGACTCACATACACGGGATTGTCCTAGATAACATTTTATAATTTGCAATAACTTTCCACTAGAAGATAGGGCTTAGTCAAGTAGCCCTGGTGATAACAGGTTTGTTTGTCAGCTGTAACAAGTGCGTGGGTAGCTGTATCCTTAAATAAACCAGCAATAGGATATATCATTTTGGATGATACACTCACTGGCTAGGAATATTAGGAGTTGTGCTTTGTGAACATGTAGTACATTAAATGTGGATGCACCTGAGGGTTCTATGCGGTAACTCAGCGTTAAATTCGCTGAGGGCCGATAGACATTGATTGAGATTATTCTCTGGTTCTAAATGATCTGTTGTTAAAACTAGAGAATTGAAGATCAGGTGCATGCTGGGAAATAATTTGTTCTTAGCACAGAGAATAGTGTTCTCTATGACGTTTCAATATCTATTGTTTAGATTAATCTAATGCAATGTATTTACTTACCTGAAATTCCACATGTGACCAATAAAGATTTATTAAATAATACATATTACATATATTCACCTGATATTTTTTATACAGAGGGTCATTAATAAATATTAGACCTGTCAGTAGTAGATGGGAGGACTGGTCAGTGTGTATAGAGCCTACACAAAGTTCAGGTGTATTGGGAAACCTTCCTGTCGGTCCTCGTGGGTGGGTTTTTCTCCTCCGTTGAAAGCTCTAAGCCTCCCCCAGTCATAATAGTTAGGGAAATGTATTTAACCATCAGTTCATTCAGACAGTACAATATTGCTCATCTAGTTTCTTCTACTTATTAATGATTCTTTTTTATATTATCTACTGGACTCACCCCCAGAACAGAAACTTCGCAAACTTTATTCATGATATTGAATGATTTTATTGCATTGTCTTTGTTCTGTATGTGCCCACACACCCATATGTTTACAGAGAACAAGTTGAGCATGTTAAGACTTGTTTGAGTTACACCATGTGTGGCTTCATCCACATTGTTTACAGAATTTTGGATAATACATGTTTATTGAAAGTTGCCGGTGCCAAGGATTACGTACACAGCAGCTCTGTAACAGGCAGACTGGACAATTCCCATGGAAGCCCAGTATATCAGTTTCCCGTTTCGGTTTGATAGACCATAGATTGTCTACATGATTTGTCAACGCAAATCTAATTTGTTTCCTGATACTATGTTACCATGATACCTTTTTGTATAGTATTTACTAACACATTGATTGTGCAAGCATGCTCCTCCAACAATTACAGGACATTCATTCCTATCATTCTTTGATAGCTGTTGGCATATAATCAATTAATGGGACATGTAGTCCAGAAATCACTGGTGGACCAGGTTCAGATACCCCCTGTACTAACATCATTCAATGTGCAAACACATCAGAACATTGTGGAACATTTCTTGGCAACTGATGTCTAACTGTGTTGATCTGCAGAGGATCTTGAAAAGAAGAGATTTACTCAAATAATGTCACGTGTAACGTTGTTTTGTAGCAGAGACACTGAAGGCGAGGACTGACCTCTTTTTATAAATATCAAAGATCACACAATAATGAATGAGTGAGTACCATTAAATTGGGTAATAGTAACATCCCTGGGTGTTGGGCAAAAGTATCTTGGAAACCAGAGTAATCTGAATGTACCTTTCCTGGTTAAATACTTTGTTGTTATTATTATTAAAGGAACACTCAATTGGACATTGTTTTAATTTACTCTACAGTTTAGTAAATAAACCCCATAGAAAATATGCATATACTTTTTCTACATGTTTTCATTGCAGAATATAAAAAAAAGGAATATTTAAAAAAAAAAAGCAGCTCACCAGAGCTGCAGGCCTGTGAACCTTCCCTGTTATCCCAGCACAGACTGAAAGAAGCCTTTGAGAAGCTTCTGTACTTGAACTGGGAGTACGCAGGTCGTGACTTTCCAGTACTTCTATATGAGCTTTAGTACAGCTCATCGAGAGAGAGAAAGGCAGGCACGCTCCAGCTTAGTGCACTTGCTGCTTAGCTCTGTGGAACTAATGGAATCTGAGAAAACCTCCCAGCCTGTCAAAATGACAGCCAGGGGAGCTGTTCCTGCCCCTCAATTAAAAAAGGCATATGGTTACTGAAATCAGCACATTGACATTTTTTTACAAAATGACAGGCAGCTGAAGGGCTTTATGTGTGTAGAGTGTTCTTCTAAAGGGACATAAAACACATTGGGACAACTGTCTCATTCCAACATTTTAGCTCTGAATGAGACACTTGCCTCACTATGCAGGCTGAAAAAAGCAGGCAAATATGTTATGCTTTTTACACCTACTCCAGGGAGACAAATATCTAACCAATCAGTGTTCTATCCCTGGGAATGCTGGACAAGTGCATTGGGCATGTCTGATAGATTTACACATATGCAGTTGGAAGAGCTCTTCACCTTGCTACATACTGACAGGGGAAAAAGAGAGGGAGTCTGATCAGTGTGATCGTGCAGAGCAGAATCCAGTGTTCAGTTTCCCTAAACTGCTGCTGCGCAGTGATGCCATTTTTCTGTCATTGGTGCACTGGTCTGAAACTGAGATGGGTGGGAAAGATGGAGGGGGACTGATGAAACTCTCCTAGCTGAGAGTCGTGCCCAACAATGCAATCTGACCAAGTTTATAGAAATATACAAGAAAAGTGGAAACCACCCAGAATGCGTTTAAATATATATACAATAGAATGACCTGTATATAGGTAGACTCTCCAAGCGTATGCTCTGTGTAAAAAATCAAATAGCTAACATAGCGTAAAATAGTATAATATAGGGATGCGGATGAGTAAAATATGAATGCACTCACAAACGGATGAGAAAATCAGGCCTTTCACCCACTCAGGGGTACTGTGATGGATATGAGATGAGATATCTTCCAACCAAGTATGTAAAATAAAGGAAATCAAATATGGTGAAGTATGTTATAAAATTATATAAGACACATTTATTGGTCGCACTTACACATAGGAAGTATAAAAACAGTGTGTCTCCAAATAATCATAGGGCTCCTGGATGATGTTTTCAAGATATCCACAATAGGAGTCTAGGAGCAACGATATGGGTACAGCAGAACATAAAAATAAACACTGGCCAGTGTTTTCTGAAGCAGACACTCTCACCTGTGTGCAGCTCTCATGCCCCTTGCTCATCTTACTGGACGAAACGCGTTGGATTTATTCCTTGTGGACTTTTTTTATATTTATGTTTGTTTATTTTGATGTTCTGCTGTACCCATATCGTTGCTCCTAGACTCCTATTGTGGACATCTTGAAAACATCATCCAGGAGTCCCATTATTACTGGGAGACACGCTGTTTTTATACTTCCTATGTGTAAGTGCGACCAATAAATGTGTCTTATATAATTTTATAACATACTTCACCATATTTGATTTCCTTTATTTTACATACTTGGTTGGACGATATCTCATCTTATATCCATCACAGTACCCCTGAGTGGGTGAAAGGCCTGATTTTCTCATCCGTTTGTGAGTGCATTCATATTTTACTCATCCACATCCCTATATTATACTATTTTACGCTATGTTAGCTATTTGATTTTTTTACACAGAGCATACGCTTGGAGAGTCTACCTATATACAGGTCATTCTATTCTATATATATTTAAACGTATTCTGGGTGGTTTCCACTTTTCTTGTATATTTGTATATTTTCTTAGGTGGTTGTGAAGTACACCTGGGATCACTTCCAGTCATACGTTTTTTTCACCTTTAGTGTATATACTTTCCTCTTGTTTTTACAAGTTTATAGAAAGTCTACAAATGTTTGCTACATACATTTCAAAGATTTTTTTGCTTTATGTTGGTTAGTATATTTGTTTAAAAGTATTTGCTTGCGGTTTGAATAAGAAATTGACAAGTAACACATGGCCTTTTAATGTAACAATAAATTACAGGAGCAAACGGAATTAAAATCAGTAAATGGAGTAAATGGAGTAGTGGTAAACTGAGATCTACAGATTAACACCTTGATTTCATAACCTTTCCAAATGATCCAATACTTTACAAATGATGTATCTATGAAACTTCCGATAGGCTTTACTGGTGACTTCTGTTGATAAATAATGTGGACATTTTTACTAACAGTATTGAATCATTTGGTAAGCTTGTTAAATGGAGGCTTCAATTTGTAATTTTACATTTGTGTCTAATTCCAACAATGTTTCTACCGAAGCATTCTAGGACCCCTCTTCTACAAGAACTCAATGTCAGTCTTTAGAAACGATTCAGGTTAAAATGTAGCCTTCCATATACTAACAGTTGTTGTAACAACACTACCATGGTGCTGCCTTCAGAGTACAGTATCGCTGACTCCACTCATAGTGAGTATGTCGAGCAGCAGTATTAAAGCGTTGGGTTCCACATGCAGGAGTCCTGCATCTCTAGCTTGCTGTGGACCTTGCCACTCAAACTATGGACACGGGGATGCTGTGGTCTGTAATACCCATCAATATCAGCCAGGCCAGCCAGCTATTCTGCTTTAATGAAATTACTACCAGGGTCTGGAGGAGTGCAGTATCTGCAGGCTGTGGAATTTTGGGTTTCAGTTTAAGAATGCAGTTTTCTGTCATGTGAAGCCAGGACTTACCCATCATTAGATGCTCCAAGATGGTCCCGTACATAAATCAGCGAACCCACCTTCTATTACATTCTTTGATTACATATTGGGGTTTACAGACCATACATGGAATAGTACAGAACTGGCAAGGAAAATGCGAATTTGAGGCTAAAATAATCAAATCATTCTCATGTCGATTCTCTGCAACTTCTAACTTCATCACTAAACATCATTGGAGTTTAGTAAATGTAAAAACTGGAGTAAATGCACAATTTGGCGATTTTAACGTAATTGTACAGTTTGGTGATTTTAGCGTAAATGCACAGTTTGGTGATTTTAGCATTAATGTACAGTTTGGCTATTTTAGCATAAATGCACAGTTTGTCGATTTTAGCGTACATTTTGCAGTTTGCATGGCTATTTACTATAGTGTGAATTCAGAGTGAATATTAAAGCCAGCGTAGCTGAATTGAAAGCATCGCTGACTTTTTGCACTTTGGCTATTTTGACCTTAAATTTGAGATTCACTTTAAATGAATATTGAATTAATTAAAATAATCGTTTAAAAGATCTATGGCAACATAACTCAATACAGCATGCATCTATCATGGATGACTATATGTATTACCAATTATGTGCTACATTTATTTATGTATGATATACTGTGCTTCCCTGAAAATAAGATTGGGTATGATATTAATTTTCCCCCGAAAAACATGCTAGGGCTTATTTTCAGGGGAAAAATAATTTCAAGCATGTGCTACAATGCAGGTCTACGTTTGGGTGAATTCCCCCCCAACAAAGACCAGTTCAATAGTGCATGGAATCCCACGAATCTATGTTTGGGGGAACGTCCCGTACATTGATTAGCTTACTTGCGAATGGAATCCCACAAATCTACGTTTGGGGAAAACTCCCCGAACATAAATTAGCGAACTAGGGCTTATTTTCACTTATTTTCAGGTTAGGGCTTATATTACGAGCATCCCCCAAAAATAAGCTAGGGCTTATTTTCGGGGGATGACTTATTTTCAGGGAAACAGGGTAAATATATATATATTGTACATGTGTTTGTATATATGTATATATATATATATATATATATATATATATATATATATATATATATAGTATTTTTTTTTGTTTTGTAATACTGTATCCTATTGTAACATGGCAGTGTTTGTCAGCCCAGGAAATACTTCAAAACAAGAGAAATCTCAATATATCCTTCCTGGTAAAACATTTTATGAATAAATAAAATATCTAATTCTCACTTTATTGACTAACTCTGATAGATTTCAATTCACTAAATAACAGGCTTATTTTATAGACTGCCAAATCAGCAGAATTATCAGAAAAAAAAAAAAAGATTAACCTGTGCAATGCCGAAAAGCATATCAATGTGTACACCTTTTAATCTTCAATATTGTACCTTGAATTGTGTAAATAAAACACATATATTGGCATTCCACACACACTGTGTATTAATTATTTAATAGGAGTTTGCATTTATCCAATCAATGATCACTCTAGCATAGTTATCTCATTCATCCAGTTTACTCTTTAATCTGATTTAGTCCTGTCTTCAGCATCTACAAATCCCAAGACCTGCTTTACTACCGGTATATACAATACATAATAATACATAGGAAATAAATATCCATGTGTCTACAGCTGTCTGAAGTCACTGTAGATGTTGCTAGAGGGCGTATTTACTAAACTGCTACTCGTTGAGAATTGACAGAGAAATTGTACATTTTAGACCAAAACAGCTAATCTGGAAATTAGTTGACTTTTTCCATTTCTGCTATGTTGGTCTCAAACTGTCAATCCCCCTGTTATTTCTCCATAATTTGAAGTTTAAAGAAAAGTCTCTGCATGGCTGCTGGCTTTGTTATGGTAAATCAAAAGAGTTAACCAAAGCAAGGCAAAATGATCTGCCCAAAACTGTTTCTGGTCTACATTCTACAAAGATTAAGGAGCGATTTTGTCCAGAATCCCAAGGGTTGTATAACCTCTTTAGCCTCAATATTCTCTTAATAAACCAGTCCTCTTTATTATTCTAACCAAAATGCATGCAGACATATTTCACACCACTGACCGCAAGTAACACTGATACTATGATTGACAGTGTATACATTGTTACAGAGCTAAAAAGAGACATGTGTCCATCAAATTCAGCCTATACAGTGACCGTCATTTACCTACCTTGACGTAGAGAGATATGTCATCCTCTTCACCACCATTATCAACAGCGTCAACATTTTCGTTGTTGTTTAATTGACCAGCAGGGTCCAGTTGTCGAGTGTGGAACCCATAGGGTTGGATGTATTCGCGGGGAGAGGTGGGGGACGTCACTGATGAGAAATTGTTGATGTAGCTGGGGGAGAATGGCGATTTTGGGGTGTAAGGAGAGGTTGGAGTTGTGGAAGAGGTGGGGGATCGGGGGTTGCTATTCTTCAGCTGTTTCTTTGCTAGTTCTAAGTGTAGCTGAGGTCTAAGGTTCACATTCGCCTTCTCTCCATCTTCTGCCCCATATTGGGAGGATGGTGTAGTCGACGACCTGCTGGATGGTCTGTCAGGGCTGAAATCCATACTATCTGGGCTGCTTGGAGCTGAGTGGCTTCTCTCACTGGCCCATCCTCGAGGCATTGTAGATTCATAAAAGTGGTCTGTATCCTGCATGGCCAGTGATATATGTAGATAGTTACAGGGCAACGCCGAAAAGTCCCAATTTCAGAGAATGTGTTGGGGGATACAGTTGTCAATCTATGTTTGTCCTCGTTCTCTGTAATTGAAAGAACAGATCTGCAGCTGCTGATCCTGGATGAAAATTGCCGTAGGCTCTTCGAGTGTCAAAGATCTTCCAAGTTTTCTTTGCACTTGTTCCTTGAGACAACATCAAGTAATAATTTACAGGCAGCAGGAGCAGCAGCCAAGCTCAATGTGCAGAAGGTGCTGTGTATGTGTGACAACAGACTATGCCCAGGGAGGGGCCAACCTGCTGTGCTCAGCCTGATATTACGCAAAGCATCTCTATAGCTCCTACCTACCTGCACATTACATGTGTATGTGTTCTATCAAGTGTTCTTTACATCCGGTTCTGTGAGGCCATGGTTCTCAAAAGTGTGATTTGTTGGTCACAGTAAAACCCAGACAAAATTTATGACAGAGATTGTGTTTCTTTACAGACACTTGTGTTGTGTGCTGTATGTGTGTGTGCCAGTGTGTGTGTTGCGTGCTGTTTGTACGTGTTTGTACCAGTGTGTGTGTTGTTTGCTGTGTGTGTGCGTGCTTGTGCCAGTGTGTGTATTGTGTGATGTGTGTGTACGTGTTTGTGCTAGTGTGTGTGTTTGCTGTGTGTATGTGTTTGTGCCAGTGTGTGTATTGTGTGTTTGTGCCAGTGTGTGTTGTTTTCTGTGTGTACGTGTTTGCGCCAGTGTGTGTATTGTGTGCTGTGTGTACGTGTTTCTGCCAGTGTGTGTGGTGTGTGCTGTGTGTATATGCGTGTGCCAGTGTGTGTGTAGTGTGCTGTGCAGGCCCGGACTGGCCATCGGTCCACGCAAAGCCAACGCTATCCTAGTGCCGGCCCCCGCTGTGTTCCATGACAGGCCGGTGGGGAGATCAAATGTGGCCGCCGGCTGGGGAGGGAGACAGCCAGGAGAGGAAACCGGAGGAGCTCTCCAGGTTTCTCTCGCGAGATCCGGAGCGTTGCCATGGTTAGAGTTCACTCACCACTAGAACCACCAGGGATGGATGGCAGCAGGACCACCCCTCCCAGGCTACATGTAAGAAGGGAGGGGGGCTATAATGCCTGTTTTTTCTTATTATAGAAAAATAAATAAATACACAATCTGGCATTAACACATCACCCTCACACAGCACCTTAACACACAGCACCCTAACACACACACACATCACCCTCACACAGCACCCTAACGCACACAGCACCCTAGCACACACAGCACCCTCACTCACACACAGATCATCCTAACACACACACACATCACCCTTACACAGCACCCCAACACACACACACACATCACCCTCACACAGCACCCTAACACACATCACACCCTAACACACACATCACCCTCACACAGCACCCTCACTCACACACACAGCACAATCACACACACACACACACAGCACCCCTCACACTCATGCTGCACACACACACACACACAACACCCCCACGTATACACACACACAGCACCCTCTCTCACACACACACACAGCACCCACACACACACACACACAAACAAACACATACCCCTCACACAGCATCCCTCACACTCACAGCACCCTCACACACACAGAACCCTCACAAATGCACACTACACCCTTCACACATGCACACTACACCCTTCACACACACTGCACTCCTCACACATACACACAGCAGCCCCCAAACATGCTGCACCACTCTCACACACACACACACACACACACACACAAAATACTTCCAAACATATATGTATATATACTACAGAACTCCTCACACATAGTGCACCCCTAGATCCCTTACCCAACTCTGGATCATCTACAGATATACACTCACTAGATCTCTATATACACTCTGAATCCTCCACACACACACACACACACACACACACACACACTCACTAGATAACCTATACACCTCTGGATCCTTCAAACACACATTAGATCCCCTACACACAGACGCTGCACCATCTACACACACTGCATTTCTGACATACACTCTCTGGATCCCCTATGCTCACCCTAGATTCCTTGTAAGCAAACACATAGTGTCTCCAGAAATGGGATCCCAAACACATAGTGTCTCCAGAAATCCCATTTATGGAAACCCCTGAGACAGGTTTCAAGCAAACACAACGCAGGCATGTTATTAAATTTGCTTGCGCTGTGCAGAACAAATATAGGGCCCTTTTCTCATGCTAGAGCTCTTCAACAGAGCTCTGCGCTTGGTCTGCCTTGGAAGAGCATTGATCCAACATGCTCACTTTGAGATGGGGTGTGCTTGTCATTGAGGATGACAAGCCACACCCTATCTGACCCCGCCCCCTTTTCAGTGGGCCGCTGGGGATAAAAAATGCCCAGATTTTTTATCCTAGTCCGGCTCTGGTGCTGTGTGTACATGTTTGTGTCAGTGTGTGTGTTGTGTCTGTATAAATACATGCCCCGTCTCTCCTTATTACATTTGGCACAATGCTTATTTGATTATAAGTTTCAAGTCATTGCATAGCCCAAAGTGTACTGTAAACTGCATGCCCTCCATTCCTGTATCACTGACCTACTTACAGGGTGTCAATAAATAGGCATTCACTTCATGAATAATTCCATATCTGATCCGACCAATTAATGCACTCACATCCAGGGCCGTCTTAGCAGCATTATGCCTCCGGCAACGCAGTGTACTGGAGCTCGGCCTACACAACCAGAAAGGAAAATGCAAATTATTCATAAAATTAAGCTTATATGTATTGGTACCTCCAACAAAATCAGTGCTTAAACATTAAAAAACATGCTGTACAGCAGAAATTAATCCACAGAAACATTCACTAGGTAACAGGGAGATTCGACTGACATGGACTGTTAAAAATATTAGAAGAGCTTTATCATAGCTTTAAGGCTTCAGTAATGTATGTGTGTTAATTTTGTCTTGGTTATATACAGTAAGTTGTTTTTTGTCAAGGCCAAGATATGTATACACAACAGCCAGATCACATCAACAGATAACAGCTGATACTGTAGGGGTAAGTCCATTTAAATGTTTTGACGGTTCTGTATAAATCTCCCAGGATAATATACTGGAAAGTTGGCAAGCCTATGGGGCCCCTATGCTCGTGGGGCCCCTGGGAAACTGTCCAGCATGCCCATGCGTTAAAACAGCCCTGCTCACATCTCACAAGCTAATTTCTACTCATTACGTCATACAATGCCGTGACAATGGAATGGTAGCAGTGATATCCTATCATCCAAAAGCCTTTGATTTATCACCCGCATGGCTATAAAGACAGAATTTAGGGATTGGTTCTCTAAGTTACAAAGAATGCAAATAAATTCCTATACATCCTACACATGAGAACATACATGTTAGCTATATGGCATGACATGGAAAGTCCAATGCACTTATCAGAGAATGTTAAACGATATCAAGCGGCAATAAAATAAATCAAAAGGCCAGCTCTTCACATTACCTCCTTAACCAGTCAGCACTTTAAGCTGCCAACTTTGTAAACACTCAGCTGCTTAACCAGTAAATGTGTTAAACATTCACCAACTTAACTAGCTAATTAGTTAAATGGTCAACACTTTAACCAACCATCTCCCTTACGAGCAACATTCCTAAGATTTCATTTCTATAACCCAGCCGTGCCCAAAAGGTAGATCCCCAGATGTTGCAGAACTACAACTCCCATGATGCTTTGCATGCCTTTAGAATGCTTTTAGAATGACAAAGCATCACGTAAGTTGTGGTTTTAAACCATCTGGGCATCTACCTTTTGTACACCCCTGTTTTAATTAGTAAATGGCATAAATCACAAACTCCTTAACCAGTCAAATTCCCAATCAGTCCACTCTTTAACAAAGTGATTCCTGATAAGTTCACGCCTTAACCAGCTAACTAAGTAACCACTTAATTTACCAATCATCTAAGCTAACTATTTAAATAATGAATTCCTTAACTAGTCAAGAATTGATCCAGTTATTTACTTAAAGAACCATTTTAGCCATCTATGTATGCTGAGTACATATTGCTTACAACGTTAGAGAACATTCTACCAAGAAGCGTTAAACTCTAAAACCTTTTTTTTTTTTTTTATTGGAACATGATGTATTATCTTTAAGAAATATAGAAAACATAATGGCTAGATTGGTCCCCATCAATTTCGTTTTGAAATTGCCATACAGTATTGTTTGTCATTTGTTTTTACAAAATTAAGTTTGATTGGACACAAGAAAGTTCAAAGCTGAAGGAATAAGAATTCTATGGTCTTATGATTACTGTCTGTCTGTGTCTTCTGCAATCTGTCTCTGGTATTGAAAACCTTTAAAAGACACAGCAGACCATCAATGGTCACAAAGCCTCCAACATTTAGGGAAGAAAAGCCATTTATTACAACCTTTTGTTATGAATGGGGACAGAAAACTCTACTTAGAAATTGCTGCATACAATTTCATAATAAATCACCCAAAGAATATGGTTCAAGACAATTAACCATTAACCCCCTTAGTGAAACCTGCTGTGTTAACCAACACCTCCAGCATAATTTATTAAGAGCTAATCAAAACCAGACATAAAATAAAACATTTATTTAAAGGGACACATATTATGCCTCCATCGCGCAGAGCGTACTTAGGAAAGCATTGAGAAATGCTTTCCTATTGACAGTTTGAATGCGCGCGCGGCACTTGCCACGCTTGCGCATTCGGATCCGCTAACGTCGGACGGGGGAGGAGAGGTCACCAGTGCCGAGGGAGCCCGGCGCTGGAATAAGGTAAGCTGCTGATGGGGTTCTAATCCCTTCAGCGCCACGGGAGGGGGACCCTGAGGGTGGGGGCACCCTCAGAGCACTATAGTGTCAGGAAAACCGTTATGTTTTCCTGACACTATAGTGATCCTTTAATGTATCTTTAATTTTACCCATTTAACCCTGGCCAATGTCTGTCACACAGAGCAGTGTAATGTCCTAATCAGGGCTGCTTCAAGGATTTATGCCACACTAGACATTTTTCCAATCAACTTTATTTCTTTCTACTGGTATTTTACCTCTACATATGTCTATGTCATACTAGCTAACTTTGTGCTGTTGTTGCAATATGTGTGTGTTGAAGATTGAGTGTTTGAGGTTGCAACATGTGTGTGTGTCAGGATCCTATCCTGACAAACAAGACTTTTTGTTCCGTTTATTCTGATCCTTTAAAAGCAAGTTCCTGCACTGATTATGTTTGACCGCTAGTGGCCTCCCTTGCCTCTAGTTCTGTAAACTTATCTTATAATCCTCACCTGCCTGGACTAATTGAGCAACCTACAAAAGGCTACAACCAACTCACCACAGCGCCTTTACATTGAAGTTGATGCTCATCCTGAAACACTTCAGATCCTTACCTTCTTTGCTTCAATCCTGCTACCTTCCAACCCTGCTCAATACCAGCCTGAACTACTCCTCAATCCTGCTTACTTTCGACCCTGCTCAATACCAGCCTGAACTACTCCTCAATCCTGCTTACTTTCAACCCTGCTCAATACCAGCCTGAACTACTCCTCAATCCTGCTTACTTTCAACCCTGCTCAATACCAGCCTGAACTACTCCTCAATCCTGCTTACTTCCAACCCTGCTCAATACCAGCCTGAACTACTCCTCAATCCTGCTTACTTTGAACCCTGCTCAATACCAGCCTGAACTACTCCTCAATCCTGCTTACTTCCAAACCTTCTCAATACCAGCCTGAACTATTCCTCAATCCTGCTTACTACAAAAAATGCTCAATATCAGCCTGAACTACTCCTCAATCCTGTTACTTCCAACCCTACTCAATACCAGCCTGAACTACTCCTCAATCCTGTTACTTCCAACCCTGCTCAATACCAGCCTAAATTACTCCTCAATCCTTCTTCCAACCCTGCACAATCCAAGACTGAACTACTCCTCGATCCTGTTACTTCCAACCCTGCTCAAAATCAGCCTAAATTACTCCTCAATCCTTCTTCCAACCCTGCACAATACCAGCCTGAACTACTCCTCAATCCTGCTTACTTCCAAACCTTCTCAATACCAGCCTGAACTACTCCTCAATCCCGCTTACTACAAAAAATGCTCAATACCAGCCTGAACTACTCCTCAATCCTGTTACTTCCAACCTTGCTCAATACCAGCCTGAACTACTCCTCAATCCTGCTTCCTTCCAACCCTGCTCAATACCAGCCTGAACTACTCCTCAATCCTGCTTCCTTACAACCCTGCTCAATACCAGCCTGAACTTCACTTTATCTTACCCACCTGACTTCTACCAGCCTGATCCATACAACGTGTCTGGTCCACACCTACCTGCATAACACCAACCTGGACTCTGTCTCAAAGTAATATTTTATGGTGTTATTTTTCTGCTTGATCAATACTCATTCTAATTGGGGACTGATTAATTAAATTTCTCCTTTTCCTGTAATCCTGCAATCTATGTGTTCTGTTTTATTTGTCCTATTTTAACCACTTTTATCTATAGGTTTTCTTATTATTGACTTTCATTCCTGTTTATAATCTATTTAGGGCCCCTTTATTTCTGTTTTCTCTCTCTATTTCTATTATAGGATATCCTGTTCATACTATGAATAAGAGCACACATAAAGTACCTGCAAGTCAATCCTGGCATAAGTCTCCTTTCTGACCTGCTCAAGATCATGACAGTGTGTTAAACTTGTCTATGGAGAGGATGTGTGTTTCTTCCTGTATGTCTGGTGAGGCTGCATATGTGTGGGCTGACAGTGTGTGTGTGTTTTGTGTTTTGGAATGAATATTTGTTGGGCGTGACGTTGGGTGTGTATTGTGTGTAGGGATGGCTGTGCGAGTTTTGTTTTAGTGACTGTGTGATGTGACTGTCTGCGATGTATGTTTTGTGACTGCGTGTGTGTGACTATGCGTGATGTGTGTGGCATGTGGGTTAGTTGGAGTCAATAAAACTTTATATGATTAAAGTTATGGCTGCGGTGATTTGATGGCCCTTATCTAGGGCTGGAATGAAATCCTTTTAATCAATTTCAACAACATGCATTTTTTATCCCTGCACTTTTTAAATGTTGTTGTGAAAATAGCACAAAGATGATTAGTCCTGTGTTTTACGTAGTATATTGCCTAGCTTTGGACTTTGATATGACATCAAGGTTATTTATTATTATTACCGAGCTGGATTGTAAAACGCCATAGTACTATTTTTGTTTTGTACCCTTACATAGCGGTCACACCTGTGTCCCTAACCTTTGATATTTTCACTCTACATTTTAATTAACTATTTCGACAGGTAAGCTATAAGAGTACAATCCATTTTTAAACATTGCATTCTTCATTTGCTATAGTATTCAAAACAACAGCAATATTGTTAGAATGTGTGTTATATAATAATAAAAACAGTAGCATAGTGTTTAACCAGTAAAGGAACATATAGATATTCTTTGGTTCTCAAGTAATTCCTGGGGATGTGTTATATGTATTGGTCTCTGCTTTTGCTAGTAAGTCATCGTCTTTGCTAAGTATGTAAGTGTACCACCCTAAGTGTATAACCACAGCACAATGATTGCGTACTGTTCAAGTATTTACCAAGTGGGTTTTCCATGTCTGGTTGTGTCCAGCCCCTTATCTAAACTTAAACTAACCCCGTAACCACACTTGTTTTGCTAATTGATTTATATTAAAACTACTTTTACCGTCAAAAATGTAACAAATCCTGGAAAGCTTTCCAATAATAAAAAGGGGAAATAAAACAGCCATTAACTAAGAGACAAATCGAGATCACCTCAAGTACGAGATGAAGAGGGACCTGCTAGACAAGCTTACAATCTAGGAGGAATTGGTGTAAAAGAACACAAGAGGAAGAGAAACAGGAAAGAGGAGACTCGATGTTGGTAGGTCTGACCCCTGTATCTAGTTTAACTTGTGAGGGAACAAAGCCACGAGACCGTTTTGCCATTCTCTAACCAAATGGAAGCTTAAGTTAATTTCAACGGCCAACTAGAATGGTCGACTGCTGCTCCTAGTTGTTCAAAGTTACCAAAGCATTACAGGAGATCTAAACTACCATCTGCACTGTATGATATAACTCTTAATTACTAGCTAGGTTTGTCAGAAAACAACACTCTAGAACAAGCATAGGCAACCTTCGGAACTCCAGATGTCTTGGACTACACCTCCCATGATGCTCTGCAAGCATTATGGGTGTAAGAGCATTATGAAGTCCCCAACATTTGGAGTGCCGAAGGTTCCCTATTCCTGCTGTAGAAGTCCATCTTGTAAGTGGACAAAACTGTTATTGGGACGGCATTGTGTGGGACTAAATTTAGAGGATGCCTGCCTTCACCATGCCGTGGACTGTAACTTCCATGATTCTCAGCCAACCAACTTGTTTACTGAGTTCTTTCAGAATCCACCATGGCATGAATTACAACCTGTGTCAACCAGCAATTTAGCTGCATGTATTTGTTAAGACCAAAAAACGTGTTGCATGTGCAACATTCTATAACTGGAAAGGATATTAAAAAAGGCACCAAGACTAAACAAAGGTTTGTGAAATGGACCCCTTTAATGTTGTCGCGTATTTATAAACTGACAGCATTTCCCATAGAAATGAATAATGGATAAGAGAAACATTTAAGTACGTGACATACACATTAGTCAAATGCAAATTGACAAGATAACTGCTCAAACAAGAGTCTGTTCTTACTGTAAGTGGGGTGTAATGACACGTTCTGAGAAATGTTATGTATCCACAAAGAATGATAGATTGTCAGGTAACAAGCCTGATCTAGCTGCACAATAGTTACCTGTAGAGAACGCATCTGTGGTAGTGTTTGATCAATGCACAATGTGTGATCTGAGGGTAAGCTGTTTGTTTTAAGGAAAGGGAGTCATTGTTAATGTTTATATTTACACTAAGAAGTGGATCTTTAGGGACTTTTTCAAAGGACTGAAAACTGGGGGAAATTATAATGGGGTGAGGTCAAGCATTTTAAGAGAATGTGACAGTCAGGGTAGGGCTGACTACTTTTCACCTTGGTGGGCAACACAATACAGATGCCCAATTTGATAAATAAAACGCTACTTTACCCAACGTGATTATCTTAAATGGACACCATAATGGGAGATAAACACATATTATGTTTTACCCTAGTGTGTCAGTGGGGGCTTTTAGATTTCAGATTTCAAAGAAATTCTTTAAATGTCACCATTTACTTACTCAGACAGATTACAGGTTGCAATATTGACAGAGAAGCATTGTGGAATTAATGCGCATGCACGATGCGCCAACTAAATGCTTCTCATATAAAAGCTCCAAGAATTGTACGTTCAATGTCCTCATGCAATCTGTGCTTACAATATATCAGCAAATATATAAATTTTACGTTAGTTCACTATACATTTACCAGAGGAAACTCTACACTGGGGGCAGTGATGGCACAACAGAGATCGCTAAAGTTGTGATTGTGACTGTGCCCTCTGTGTTAAGCCTGTCACAGGGGGGCTAAAAAGAGTAACAGTCCTCCCTTCAACTACTGAACTGTTACTCTTTCAAACCAGACATTGCCCACCATTTACCCTTCAGTTTTCACTCCGAATTACCCAAGATATGATGTTCTGCTCCCATGTGACCACGTATACCTCTTGCTGGTTCTTGTGCTAAACCTCTAATCTTTTAAGTAGTACGCTTGCTTAATCTCTGCAGCAAGAAGACGAGCTGTCTTAAAGTGCTTTAAAGAAGATTCCTGTATAGTGATGTCCCGAACTGTTCGCTGGCGAATAGTTCCTGGCGAACATAGCTTGTTCGCGTTCGCCACGGATGGCGAACACATGCGCTGTTCGGTTCGCCCCCTATTCGTCATCATTGAGAAAACTTTGACCCTGGCCTGTACTTCACAGTCAGCAGACACATTCCAGCCAATCAGCAGCAGACCCTCCCTCCCAGACCCTCCCACCTCCTGGACAGCATCCATTTTACATTCATTGTGAAGCTGCATTCTTAGTGAGAGTAGGGACAGTGTAGCTGCTGCTGATTTGATAGGGAAATTGATAGCTAGGCTAGTGTAGGACTCATCTGATCTCAGCTGTAAGGACAGCACCCCAAAAAGTCATTTTTAGGGGTGGAACATCAGTCTGCTTTTTTTTTCTCTGTGTAATGTAATTGCAGTTGCCTGCCTGCCAGCCAGCCTGTGTGTCAGGCTCACACCATATACTGTGCCCACTTGCCCAGTGCCACCACTCACTCACTGGTGTCACAATAGCTTGCATTTAAACAAAAAAACAAAAAAAACTTTGCATTTAAACAAAAAAAACTTTTTTGACTGTAATATAATAGCAGTCAGTTTCCTTCACTAGTGTGCGTTTCAGGGCCTGCCCAGTGCCACCACTCACTCACTGGTGTCACAATAGCTTGCATTTAACAAAAAAAAAACTTTTTGGACTGTAATATAATAGCAGTCAGTTTCCTTCACGAGTGTGAGTTTCAGGGCCTGCCAGGGCACAGTGTCACACCAGTGCAACTCATATCTGGTGTAACAGTAGTGTACATTTAAAAAAAAAAAAAAATACAACTTTGACTGTAATAGATTGAATAGCAGTTAGTTGTCTGCCAGCGTGTGTGTCAGGCTCACAGCGTATACTGTGCCCACTCGCCCAGTGCAACCACTCATATCTGGTGTCACAATAGCTTGCATTTAACAAAGAAAAAAACTTTTTGGACTGTAATATAATAGCAGTCAGTTTCCTTCACTAGTGTGCATTTCAGGGCCTGCCCAGTGCCACAACTCACTCACTGGTGTCACAATAGCTTGCATTTAACAAAAAAAAACTTTTGGGACTGTAATATAATAGCAGTCAGTTTCCTTCACGAGTGTGTGTTTCAGGGCCTGCCAGGGCACAGTGTCACACCAGTGCAACTCATATCTGGTGTAACAGTAGTGTACATTTAAAATAGCAGTTAGTTGTCTGCCAGCGTGTGTGTCAGGCTCACAGTGTATACTGTGCCCACTTGCCCAGTGCCACCACTCATATCTGGTGTCCCAATAGCTTGCATTTAAAAAAAAAACGTAACTTTTTGGACTGTAATATAAAAGCAGTCAGTTTCCTTCACTAGTGTGCGTTTCAGGGCCTGCCCAGTGCCAACACTCACTCATATCTGGTGTCCCAATAGCTTGCATTTAAAAAAAAAAAACTAAACTTTTTGGACTGTAATATAATAGCAGTCAGTTTCACTCACTGGTGTCACAATAGCTTGCATTCAGGGCCAGACTGGGGATACAAAGCAGCCCTGGATAAAAAATGTATGCCAGCCCCATAAGTCACTGCGCCATATATTGTCGCGTGTAACATGTAAGGCTATGTCTTGCCATGACAGATGATTGAGTAATATATATATATGCATGTCCCTACAGGCTTTTCAACGTAAACACTGACTTTTCAGAGAAAAGGCAGTGTTTACATTGCCTCAAAGTGACACCGCTAGTGACAGTCACTCAGACGGTCACTAGAGGTGCTTCCAGTGCACCTACATTCAGGGTCTCCACACTCTGTAGGTGCTGAAGAGTGATGTCGCGAACATAACATTTTCGGTTCTCGAACAGCGAACGCGAACTTCCGCAAATGTTCGCGAAACGGGTGAACCGCCATAGATTTCAATGGGCAGGCGAATTTTAAAACCCACAGGGACTCTTTATGGCCACAATAGTGATGGAAATTTTTTTTCAAGGGGACTAACACCTGGACTGTGGCATGCCGGAGGGGGATCCATGGCAAAACTCCCATGGAAAATTACACAGTTGATGCAGAGTCTGGTTTTAATCCATAAAGGGCATAAATCACCTAACATTCCTAAATCACAATAGATATGGATTGACACCTGACATATAACATGCTCTTTGTCATTTTACAGAGTGTGGGAAAATTCCAAAAAACTTTCCCACGCTGTGTAAAATGACACAGAGCACTCTGATTGGTTAGATTCCAAGCCCACCAATCACAGTGCTCTGTGTCATTTTACACAGCGTGGGAAAGTTCTTTGGAATTTTCCCACGCTGTGCAAAAATGACAAAGAGAACTCTGATTGGTGGGCTTGGAATCTAACCAATCAGAGTGTTCTGTGTCATTTTACACAACGTGGGAAAGTTCTTTGGAATTTTCCCACGCTGTGTAAAATGACAAAGCGCACTCTGATTGGTGGGCTTGGAATCTAACCAATCAGAGTGTTCTGTGTCATTTTACACAGCGTGGGAAAGTTCTTTGGAATTTTCCCATGCTGTGTAAAATGACAAAGAGCACTCTGATTGGTGGGCTTGGAATCTAACCAATCAGAGTGCTCTGTGTCATTTTACACAGCGTGGGAAAGTTCTTTAGAATTTTCCCACGCTGTGTAAAATGACAAAGAGCACTCTGATTGGCTTAAACCAGCCAATCAGAGTGTTCTTAGCCTAATTGCAGGACGTGGCAAGGCTTTATAAGCCTTCCCCCGCCCTGCAGAGCTAAGTCTGCACGGAGCCCTCCATGGGTGAAGATGGATTATTTTTTTTGCGCTCGTTTTTTTTTTTTTTTTTTAAATTGCGTCGGTTCTTATGGCTTTTTATTTGGCCTTTTTGGGGCTGAAAAAAGAAGATTTTAGAAAAAAGAAGACGTCAAATGGTAAGTTGAATTTTTCGTTACAGGTTAGTTATTTTATTCCCCCCTCACTATTTTTTAGGGTGAGGGGGGTAAGTAGGGGGTAACTTATTTTTGGGTGGGGGAGTGGGTGACTAGGGGCTTGGGGACCCCCAAGTCACCTTTGATTGGGGGGGGGGGATTTTTATTTAGGGCCCCCACCCACCACTCAGGGGTGGGGGCTGGTGGGGGACAGTAGGCCCCCCCTTATTTTTTTTAGGGCCCCCACCCACCGCTCAGGGGTGGGGGCCGGGGGGAGGACAGTAGGTCCCCCCCTCATTATTTTTATGGCCCCACCCACCGTGCAGGGGTGGGGGTGGGGGGAGGACAGTAGGTCCTACCCCCATTTTGATTTATGGCCCCCACCCACCGCGCAGGGGTGGGGGCCGGGGGGAGGACACTAGGTGCCCCCCCCAGTGTGTATCAGGGTCCCTGAGGACAGGTGTCAATCCATATCTGCCAAGTGGCCCTATGTAGGGGGAACAGTCCCTATTCTGCTCGGTCAGTGTGTATCAGGGATCCTTAGGATAGGTGTCAATCCATATCTGCCAAGTGACCCTATGTAGGGGGAACAGTCCCTATTCTGCTCTCTGTCAGTGTCTGGGGGGAGTATCTGCAGTAACACAGAGTGTCTGGAGGGAGTATCTGCAGTAACACAGAATGTCTGGAGGGAGTATCTGCAGTAACACAGAGTGTCTGGAGGGAGTATCTGCAGTAACACAGGGTATCTGGAGGGAGTATCTGCAGTAACACAGGGTGTCTGGAGGGAGTATCTGCAGTAACACAGGGTGTCTGGAGGGAGTATCTGCAGTAACACAGAGTGTCTGGAAGGAGTATCTGCAGTAACACAGAGTGTCTGGAGGGAGTATCTGCAGTAACACAGGGTGTCTGGAGGTAGTATCTGCAGTAACACAGGGTGTCTGGATCGAGTATCTGCAGTAACACAGAGTGTCTGGAGGGAGTATCTGCAGTAAGACAGGGTGTCTGGATCGAGTATTTGCAGTAACACAGAGTGTCTGGAGGGAGCATCTGCAGTAACACAGAGTGTCTGGAGGGAGTATCTGCAGTAACACAGAGTGTCTGGAGGGAGTATCTGCAGTAACACAGGGTGCCTGGAGGGAGTATCTGCAGTAACACAGAGTGTCTGGAGGGAGTATCTGCAGTAACACAGGGTGTCTGGAGGGAGTATCTGCAGTAACACAGGGTGTCTGGAGGGAGTATCTGCAGTAACACAGGGTATCTGGAGGGAGTATCTGCAGTAACACAGGGTGTCTGGAGGGAGTATCTGCAGAAACACAGGGTGTCTGGGGGGAGTATCTGCAGTAACACAGAGTGTCTGGAGGGAGTATCTGCAGTAACACAGGGTGTCTGGAGGGAGTATCTGCAGTAACACAGGGTGTCTGGAGGGAGTATCTGTAGTAACAGTGTCTGGGGGGAGTATCTGCAGTAACACAGAGTGTCTGGGGGAGTATCTGCAGTAATACAGAGTGTCTGGAGGGAGTATCTGCAGTAACACAGGGTATCTGGAGGGAGTATCTGCAGTAACACAGGGTGTCTGGAGGGAGTATCTGCAGTAACACAGAGTGTCTGGAGGGAGTATCTGCAGTAACACAGAGTGTCTGGAGGGAGCATATGCAGTAACACAGGGTGTCTGGAGGGAGTATCTGCAGTAACACAGAGTGTCTGGAGGGAGTATCTGCAGTAACACAGAGTGTCTGAAGGGAGTATCTGCAGTAACACAGGGTATCTGGAGGGAGTATCTGCAGTAACACAGGGTGCCTGGAGGGAGTATCTGCAGTAGCACAGGGTGCCTGGAGGGAGTATCTGCAGTAACACAGAGTGTCTGGAGGGAGTATCTGCAGTAACACAGAGTGTCTGGAGGGAGTATCTGCAGTAACACAGGGTGTATGGAGGTAGTATCTGCAGTAACACAGGGTGTCTGGATCGAGTATCTGCAGTAACACAGAGTGTCTGGAGGGAGTATCTGCAGTGACACATGGTGTCTGGATCGAGTATCTGCAGTAACACAGGGTGTCTGGAGGGAGTATCTGCAGTAATACAGAGTGTCTGGGGGAGTATCTGCTTGTAACAGTTATATGCACTAAAAAAAAAAAATTGAAAAAATAAAATGAAATGGTTGCAGCTTCCTAATGTATCTAAAATGGATGCTGTCCAGAAGGTGGGAGGGTCTGCTAGGTAGGGTGTGCTGCTGATTGGCTGGAATGTGTCTGCTGACTGTGAGGTACAGGGTCAAAGTGTCTGGAGGGAGTATCTGCAGTAATACAGAGTGTCTGGAGGGAGTATCTGCAGTAACATAGAGTGTCTGGGGGGAGTATCTGCAGTAATACAGAGTGTCTGGGGGGAGTATCTGCTTGTAACAGTTATATGCACTAAAATAAATAAATAAATAAATAAAATAAAATGGTTGCAGCTTCCTAATGTATCTAAAATGGATGCTGTCCAGTAGGTGGGTGGGTCTGCTAGGGAGGGTGTGCTGCTGATTGGCTGGAATGTGTCTGCTGACTGTGAGGTACAGGGTCAAAGTTTACTCAATGATAAAGAATAGGGGCGGACCGAACATCGCATGTGTTCGCCCGCGGTGGCGAACACGAACATGCTATGTTCGCCAGGAACTATTCGCCGGCGAACCGTTCGGGACATCACTAGTGCTGAACGTTCCCCATAGAGATACATTGATTCAATGCATCTCTATGAGGAGAGGCTGATTGGTGTAACGTTTTGCAGCCAATCCAATGGCAAAGCATTGGATTGGCTGAGATCATCAAGCTTGATGATCTCAGCCATAGAGGCAGGGCCAGTCGAGGGGAGACCAGCTCGCTGCATGGGGAAAAAAAAAGGTGAGCAAAAACACAGAAACACACACACACCATGACAGACCATGACACAGACAGACCCACACAGACAGACACAAACACATATACCATGACACACACACCATGACACAGACACACACACCATGACGGACAGACACACCATGACACAGACATACACATACACACACCATGACAGACAGACAGACACACACACACACACACACCATGACACAGCCAGACACACACATGCACCATGACACAGACAGACACACACACACACCATGACACAGACACACACACACCATGACAGACAGACACACACACACACACACCATGACAGACAGACACCATGACACAGACAGACACACACACCATGACACAGACAGACAGACACACACACACACACACCATGACACAGACATACACCATGTCACAGACAGACACACACACACACACCATGTGAAGTAGTAGTAAAACGAAATTTGAAGTAGGAGGACCGACCAAGCATGTTTTTCCATCTCCCGCTTCCTAAAATCAATGCCTTATATACAGGGATTAAACTGATAAGAATAGTACTACTTAACACACCACTCCTATCTGGTGGCACATTAGATTGCACGCGCAGTGCCCCAAATTTGAAGTAGGAGGACCGACCAAGCATGTTTTTCCATCTCCCGCTTCCTAAAATCAATGCCTTATATACACGTCCTCTGATAGGGGACGTAACAGGGATTAAACTGATAAGAATAGTACTACTTAACACACCACTCCTATCTGGTGGCACATTAGATTGCAAGCGCAGTGTCCCAAATTTGAAGTAGGAGGACCGACCAAGCATGTTTTTCCATCTCCCGCTTCCTAAAATCGATGCCTTATATACACGTCCCCTGATAGGGGACGTAACAGGGATTAAACTGATAGGAATAGTACTACTTAACACACCACTCCTATCTGGTGGCACATTAGATTGCATGCGCAGTGCCCCAAATTTGAAGTAGGAGGACCGACCAAGCATGTTTTTCCATCTCCCGCTTCCTAAAATTGATGCCTTATATACACGTCCCCTGATAGGGGACGTAACAGGGATTAAACTGATAGGAATAGTACTACTTAACACACCTTATAATAACGCAGAGAGAGGCAATGCAGAGAGAGGAGTCTGAAGAAGAGGAGTCAGAGGAGGAAGGTGGCTTTGAGGAGGTGGAAGACCAAACACAGCAGGCGTCCCAGGGGGCTTGTTGTCACCTTTCGGGGACCCTTGGTGTTGTACGTGGCTGGGTGGAGGAAGAGACCTTCAATGACATCAGTGAGGACAAGGAATGGGACATGGCTAGCTTGGTATCCAACCTTGTGCAAATGGGGAGTTTGCGGTTGTGCAAATGGACTGTTTGCGGTTGTTTGTGGTGCGTTAAACGGGGAGTTTGGTCTGTCACTGTGAAGCAGGCGTAACCCTTACACTACCTGATCGATACAACATCATTCCAAACAATTTAGGAATGTTAGGTGATGTATGCCCTTTATGGATTAAAACCAGACTCTGCATCAACTATGTAATTTTCCATGGGAGTTTTGCCATGGATCCCCCTCCGGCATGCCACAGTCCAGGTGTTAGTCCCCTTGAAACAACTTTTCCATCACTATTGTGGCCATAAAGAGTCCCTGTGGGTTTTAAAATTTGCCTGCCCATTGAAGTCTATGGCGGTTCGCCCGGTTCGCCCGTTTGCGAACATTTGCGGAAGTTCGCGTTCGCCATTCGCGAACCGAAAATTTTATGTTCGCGACATCACTATTCATGTATAAATATTGTGTATATATAGTTCTGTATTCTGTTTTTCTGAGAATAATTGGAGTGATAATCCTTGTGTATTCTACAATTGCTAAGTTAACTTACCCCATTTTATATGGGCTCAAATGTCAGTCTATGCCAAATATTACAAAGTAAAGTCTTCTCATTTATTTCTAAAGTTATTGTGCCCTTTAATCATTATTGTTCCAGATATAACACAATCGCTAACACAGAGGCATAACTAGAAACCAATAGGTCCTGGTGTGAAAATTGTCCTGGATCCCCCCATGTGTCTCATTTCTCCTAATGTGTCTTATTCCACCCCAGTCCCTACATCTGTCTCAGTCTCCTCACCCAGCTCCTCCATGTGTCTTATCCCCCATGTGTCTCATTCTCTGCCCATCTCCTCCATGTGTCTTATTCTCCCCCTGAACCCCTCCATTCTCCTCACCCATCTTCTCCATCTACATAAGAATAAAAGTTTTGGATTGGTAAATTGGTGATAGCCAGCCAACATAAACCCATCTGCATTTAAATTAGTGGACCCTGGGGGTAATTACTATCGGAAATTTGATTGAAATTATTCATAATTGAAAACTTTTTAAAAATCCAAGCCGTATGAATGCAGAAGGATCTAAATATGTTACAGGTGCACAAGTCTAGTAGCCACTGTTAACACCAACTACTTTGAATCGCTAATTTACAGTCGAGAGGTTTTGTTGTCTTTTTTGTTATTGTTAATGGGACACTATAGACACATTTTCCTCTTCATTTTAGGGCATCCCCGGCTTAATCCACAGAAAATGTAAATGTTTTTTTTTTTATCAAACTGAAACTTTTTGGAATTCAATTCTTCAGAACTGTAAAGTTGTGAAAATTTTAACCAAATCAATTTGGAAGAAACGGAAATGTTTGCCATTCACGAGTCTAATAATTTCAGTTATTTTAATTGCTATAATTTCTATAAATATAGGCCTGGCAGGAGAATTCATTAGAATATTAGATTATCTGGTTACTGGCCACTGTGATTAGATTACCACCCAACCAGTAACAAGCAATTTACTACAGAATAGAGAAGACACACCATAGGTAACAGTCACTCACGAAGCCTAATGAAATAGTCTTAGTTTGGTGACTTTCAGTGTATTCCTGAAAGAATTAAAGCATCAAAGAAGGGCTTAGAAGTAATTGTTGGGCTGCTACGTGTAAATACAATAAAAGATTAATAATTGTCTTCACCAAGCGGACATTGGAATGTCAAAGGGCTTGTCGGTCAGGTATTTTTGCCAATCATTTATTATCTTGATAGGTTTAATGGGGTGATAAGAATTCTGTCACGTTTGAGCTTCTTAGTGAAAATTTCCAGAAGGATCCACAGCTCTACTTATCCGACAGGAGTCAGGAAGGCATACCGAGGAGAATCGTCACTGTCATAGTCATCTTGCTGCAATGTAATCACATGACTCGTGTTTCTTACTGTGAAGACTACCCTGAATGGGCATAAATGACCCAAATGCACTTTTTAAAGTTGGTTCATGACAAAAACATAAATAAAATGTCAGGTATTCATTAGGACTCTCTCGGTGAGAAAGATTACTGTGTAATAACTGAGGTATTAGGTGAATTAGAGAATAAGAAAGACAAAATGTCACAATCATATAATTGTATTGTAACATCGATTCCTCACACTGTACAGGCCTATGTTTCAAGTCTTCAAACTTTTTTTTTGCTCAGTTGGCATTGCCACCAGTAGTACTAACTGAAGCTGAATTGTTATCAGAGGTGGGAGGATGGACTCCCAAACTAAAAATTATTTCCTGCAAGAGCCTAGCCAGGGTTCTCACTGAAGAACTGGTGCACCCAGAAGTATTAACCTTAGTAATTACTGGGGCTTTATTTTCCATATGTTTTAAAGGGTGAGGGTTGAAACAAGGGAACAACAGTTATAGCATGTCCTACCGACACATTTGTCAATACTCCACCCCAATGCTGTATATCACTCTCCTATACAATGCATTTCTAAGGTTTCATTTATTTAATTTTTTTTGTTTTTACATCTACGCATTCACCTTAAATTAAAATAAATAGCATGGCTCTTGACGAGGTTCTGCTGCCCCTTCCTGTACAAAAATTAGAACCTATCTAGAAAAATATAGATATCACATCAAATAAAGGTATAGAAAAACTATAAACAATGAGGCTCTGGTAAAAGATTATAAAAGCAGGGGGCGGAGCCTGGCACCCATGCAGGATAGACGTGTGGGGCTCGAGCTCCCGGGCTTTCCGCACTCTTTGGGGTGATAACCCCGATTAATCGTACGTACCCTGACACCGGAGGGCATTACCGGGAAGCCGAGCTCGTGAGATACGCACAGATAGTGGTATCTAGCCTGTAACCTCTTGGAGACCTGAGCCACGCCGTTGCGGCCTACTGGGAGAAGGCTGGGGAGAGGCGGCCGATCTCCTCACCTTGAAAACCCCCATCTAGCTCGGCGGCGATCCAACCCCTCCCCCCCCCCTCTGGACCGGTGGGGGATATCCCGGTCCATACCGAACACACTGGGGCAACAAGCACGGCTCCAGTCTCCTGCCACAGACTGGCTCCCGGAGGAAAGCCTGATACACCAAGCCACAAAATGGCGGCTACCTGCTTGCCGACCACGCAGCACTTACATCCCTCCATAGAGTATCAACACAGCCTGGAATCTACTCTGCAGCGCCTGGATGACATATTTCAGAGATTCTGGCTGAGGATCCGGGAGCGGGAGCAGAACGTCATGGCTGAGAGGGAAATCCCTCCTAAGAGCACAGAGCAGCCGAGAGTAAACAGGCCTCCCCCAGGCAAAGCACACAAGCCTGCGCCCACTCACTTATCTGCTCGTCCGCCTGGGCTGAAAACCCCTCAGAGCACAACCCCCAAGCATCAGGCGCCGAAGCGGAGGATCACCCGCCGACACAGGCGCATTAAATCTGAACCCACTACTTACCCAGGGAGAAGGAAGAGCCTGGCTCCAGTGAACACCAGAATCAGCATGAAAATGCAGCAGGCACTCATCCAAGCCTGGGGCCGAAACGAAGCCCTGCATCGCTATGCCAACACCGACCACCGGAATGCTCAAGCACAGGCTCCACATATGCCACAAGCGGGTATCGGATGACCCAGACGCAGCACAAGCTTTGCGCCCATGGTGGAGACCACAGAGTTGTCTCATCTTGGACTGGCGCTCCCTCACTAACACTATCACACTGCATGCCATTGTGTAATTATGTCATTAATGCTTCGTTTTTCTTTCTTTATTTTCTATGTTTTCTTATCTCCCTCTTCCCCCTATACTTTTCCTCTCCTGCCAATGACAACTGTTTACTGTTCCAATTTTGAGGCACCCCGGAGGCCAGTGGTCCATTACCATCTGACAACCTAGAGCCCACGCCAGAACCCATCATTAGCCTTGTATAACCTTGCTGTCTCACTGCTTTAACCCAGTACCAATAGCATGTTTTACAATCTACATTACAATCTTTATATACCTACATGTCTATAGACTTGCATGCATAGAATAGAAGATTTTGCTTAGAATCTCCTCTAGACATGTTCTGCCTAGCCTGTACTCCTTATCACCATAACAAAAAATGTGTAGTACAATCAAATGCCTTATAACTGTCATGCATTGATAAGCTCATTATCTTGCCATTGCTGTTGGGGCAATGCAAAACGTCTGTCACTCTCATACACACAAAAATAAAGAATTAAAAAAAAAAAAAAAAAAAAAGATTATAAAAGCAGTAATATATAAGTCCAGTTACCAAACCAAGCGTTGGCGTGTTTTGTATCTAGCACCACTGCTGTGATCCTTATCCCAATAACCAACTCCAGAGCATTTACTGAGCTGAGGGAATGAGGAATTGTCTCAGTCAAATACGGGTTATTTTCTCTTTAAAGGTCTCTTTTTAATTGTATTTATTTATTTATTTATTTGAGAATGTATTTAATGCATTTTCTACATCCTATGTAAAATGGGGGTGGCTTCCAGCATAATCCCTTTAATGTTTCACTTGATAAAAATTCATAAAACATTTGATTCTTTTGGCCCTGTGATAGATAATTAAGTGTTATTCTAGTGATTGATCGTATTCACTTTAATTCAATGCTTTCTAAAGCAAAATAGATTTGTGTTCCAGGTCCTAAACAACAACTTCAAAGAGATTAAAACAAATGAATTTGCATATTTATCAGACTAATCAGACTTTAAAGAAACATGAGTTCTTAGAGGTGCCGAAGCCAACCAGTGCTTCACTAATGAAAATCTTTTTACAGAATAGGCTGAATGTGTGGATAGAAGTCTGTGGGCCGCAGCCTTACAACTCCTTGCTTCAGCTGATTAGCAGCAGGAGAAAGTGTGTTGGAATGTTGACAGAGTACTTCAGAAAAACGTCTGCAGCAGTGGTGGGACTAACATAGAGAGGACCCTGATGCAAGAGTTTATTTTGGGACTCCTCCCTTACCCCATAGCAGGTCCACAGATGGGTGGTCAAAAGATACATCCCCATCGTCGTACAAATCCCATAATGTTTTGGCAGCTGGGAATTTACCATTTGCCCATCCGTGCAGGGTTGCAGTTTGCACTGAGCAGTGTTTTGTGTTTGAATGCAAGTTGTTTTTTGCGTATGTGTGTGTAAATGTAGGGGTGTTTTTGTGTGTTCTGTTGGCAATGAATGCAGTTGTGTTTTCATGTACCATTGCCATTTGAAAGCAGTGTGTACTTGTGTATAGTGTTTGCTTTTGAATGTAGGGGTGTTTTTGTATGTAGTGTCGTTGTTTTAATGTATTGATGTGTTTGTGTGTAGTGTTGTTTGAATGCTGAGATGTATACACATATACATATAGACTGCCACACACACTGATACATATATACACAGAGACATAGAGATATACAAACATACATACAGATACACAGACACACACATTGACACAAACGTGCAAATACACAGATACAATCACTGACATACATACAAATACACAGACACAGATACAAACACAGACATACATACAAATGCAAAGACACAGATACAAACACTGACATGCATACAGATACACAAACACAGATACAAACACTGACACACATACAGATACACAGACACAAATGTAGTAAGTTGAAAAAAATTGCAAAATGATTGTGAAAGTATGTTCTTTAAGCTGTAGGGGATTTTCAAAACGCTGTCACTTTAAACAACTATGTGCAGGGGACATAGTGACCACATGATCTACACAAAGAGTTGAGTTGTGGTTCCCAGTGTCCTTTTAACATAACAAATGTATTCTGGTGTCCCGGTGATGATGGAGGATAAGCTATGCCACCTTCCTTGTTAACTTTAATTTTCATTTACAGTCGCCATCTAGTGGCATAACAAGGTTCAGTACACTTTCTTGGATTGTGTGTAGATTTTAGAGCTTCAGACAAGTGCATAACATTCCATCACTGACGCCTTATCGTCTGAGCACACCCATTTAAGGACGGGAGTTCGAAAGTTTGATTCTTATCTATGGTGTACATATTGTCAGGGCTATTTTCTTCTACATAATACACGTAGTCCTTGACTCATAATCCATTTATAGCTCTGGGTCATGGTTTTATGACCTTACTGCATCTATATTCCTGATAGCAGCAGGGGACCACATCCCTGATACTGGAAGCAGCCTATAGGCTTATAGTTAAGACACACAGATTAGTTAGTTAGTCATTCTGTTAACCCTATAACTGTAGGCATGGTGGATCTCATTTTTTTTTTTGTGCACAAGACCTCCCTTGCCCCCTTCGCATTCATTTAATAACACCATGACATTGTCAGACCTTCCGGCATTCGCTAACCGTGGACTTCCGGGTTCTCGGAGCGCGGCCACTCCCCCTCCTATGACGTGGTCGTTCCCAGGGTTCATAGAGAGTCCGCGTCAACACCACAGTGCTGGATCAACTCGAAAGCTCCCGCGAACTTCAAACTGAATATTTACTTCTACTGTGTATCGGACCCGGACTGTTTAATCATTTACCCTCCTTCTCCTCTCCTACGACCTCGGACTGTTTTTTGGATATTCTCTTGCCTGCTGCAACCTCGATTCTCTGTGGAATCTCTATCACCAATTTGGATTATCACTCCTTCATAAGTTAAGTAAACCAGATTGGCTCAACTTAATATATAACCATCCTAAATCTAAGTGGTTCGCATTCTGCTCCACATCAACTCATAATCTTGTTTCCAACACCTACGTATTAATTATCTGCATCCTAATTTGGAACTTCTCGCTGGTTGTGTTAAATTTACCTTATCCTAAAAACAACTTCAAACACCGCTGCTGGTTATAACCTGCCAGGAATTAAAGAGACAGTTCAAATTGATCATCTTTTTTATTTAAAGTAATAAACATTATCAAACTCAGAAATCTGCAGTTGTTTCCATCTTATCAACAATTGAGCGTTACAGATTGATCCAGCCTAATTAATGGATACAGCAGATCTCACTTCTGAAATCACCAGATTAAACCAAAGGGTGGATACTCTCACTCAAGGCATGCAAGATCTACAGATCACCAATGAAAGAATCCTTACTTATGTAAGGGACTTGCAAACCCATACTCCTCACACAGTTACACACTCGGCTAGTGACCCTGCTGTCTCCAACCCCGAAAAATTCTCTGGAGACAGGTCCCAATACCGAGAGTTCATCAATTCTTGCAAGTTGTTGATTGCATTAAAACCCCGATCATATCCCACAGAAAGATCTAAAGTCTGTTCTGTTATTTCATTTTTGAGAGGTGAACCCATGGCCTGGGCTCATTCCTTTCTTGAGAATGATGATCCCATATTGGATTCTCTGGATGAATTCTTTGAAGCCATGTCTCTCCTTTACGAAGACCCAAACAAACAAGCGACTGCAGATTTAACCATTAGAACACTGCAGCAAAGAAACCGGCCTGTTGAAGATTACATTGCTGAATTTAAACGATGGGCACCTGAAACTCAGTGGAATGACATAACTCTACGTAACCAGTTCCGTATTGGGTTATCTGAAGCTGTCAAAGATGAGCTCTCCAGAACTGAACTACCTACTACACTAAATACACTTATTCAACTGTCAATCAGTATCGACAGAAGACTTAGGGAAAGAAAAGCTGAGAAATCACTCACTAGCTCTCTATGGAAAAAACCCTTCACCTCTTCAAAGGCACCGGAGAAACCTATAACTCCCGCTGAACCTATGGAAATAGGGGTTGTGAGAAGTCCTCTTACTCCAGAAGAGAGAACCAGAAGAAGACAACTGAACCTCTGCATGTACTGTGCTTCGCAAGAACATGTGGTCCCAGACTGTCCCCTATTGAAACGTCCAAGAGGCGGTAAGCATGGTTCTACCACGACTATAATGAGTGTACTTCCTTCTAAACCAACCTCTCATTTCTCATCTGTCTCTCTCATATTACAGTGGGACAAAGAAAGAATTACGACTAAGGCCATTATTGATTCCGGTGCTAATGGGGTGTTCCTGGACTCATCCTTTGTTACAAAAAATAAAATTCCTTGTGTTCAAAAACGTAATTCCGTCTCTGTCAGAGTTATTGATGGCTCCTTAATCTCCTCGGGGCCCATTCGCCTTGAAACTGTCCCTTTAAGGACTACTACTAATTATGTCCATTCTGAATTTCTTGTTTTTGATGTCATAAATTCTCCTCTTTATCCTATAATATTAGGGATAGACTGGTTACGGACTCACAACCCACTTATTACCTGGGCTCCTTTCTCTCTCACGTTTAACTCTGCATATTGCCAGAAAACATGTCTACAACACATCCCCATTTTGCATGTTACCAAGGAATCCACTATACCTTCCAGCTATTCGGAGTTCGCTGATGTGTTCAGTAAAAAGGAAGCAGAGACACTTCCTCCTCATCGACCCTATGATTGTCCGATTGACCTTGTTCCTGGTGCTCCTATCCCTTTTGGACATATTTATCCCCTCTCTGAATCAGAGCTAAAAACCCTCAAGGAATACCTAGATGAAAACCTCCGGAAGGGGTTCATTAGACCTTCCTGTTCACCAGCCGCTTCCAGCATGTTTTTTGTGAGAAACAAGGACCAGACTATACGCCCCATCATCGATTACAGGTCTTTAAATAAAATAACTATTAAGAATCGTTACCCTCTTCCCCTGATCAATGAGTTGATTGAAAGATTAAGAACAGCTACCATCTACACTAAACTTGACCTTCGTGGGGCATATAACCTTGTTAGAATCAAGGCCAATGATGAATGGAAAACGGCGTTCAGAACCCGATATGGTCTTTACGAATATCTTGTCATGCCCTTCGGGCTATGTAACGCCCCTGCAACCTTTCAGCATTTCATTAACGATATCTTCCGAGATCTCCTAGACGTTTGTGTCATCATTTACTTAGATGATATTCTCATCTACTCCAACAACCTTGAAGAACACAGAAAACACGTGAGATGGGTATTATCCAGATTAAGAACACACAAATTATACGCAAAACCAGAAAAATGTATATTTGAAGTCAATGAAATCACTTTTTTGGGATATGTTATCTCCCCTCATTCAATAAGTATGGATACCTCCAAAATAGATTGCATTGTCAACTGGTCTACTCCTACTAATACTAAAGACTTACAACGTTTTTTGGGATTTGCCAACTTCTATAGGAAGTTCATTAAAAATTACTCTAAGGTTGCTCATCCCCTCAACCTGCTCAATAGCAGTAAACGGTCCTTTGCTTGGAACGAAGAGGCTCAAGCAGCCTTTGATGAATTAAAACGGAGATTCACAAGTGCTCCCATTCTTCAACTACCTAATCCTGCTTTTCTCTACGTCATGGAAACGGATGCTTCTGATACAGCTATCGGGGCTGTCCTCTCTCAACACCAAACGCCTCAAGATCCTCTCCATCCAGTAGCTTTTTTTTCTCGATCTTTGTCTCCTGCTGAACGAAATTATCCTGTAGGAGAAAAAGAATTATTAAGTATTAAAGCTGCATTCGAAAACTGGCGTCACATACTTGAAGACACACGCACTCCTGTAATTGTTTATACCGACCACAGGAACCTTGAATATCTTCATTCCAACAAAACACTCTCTGCCAGACAAGTACGCTGGAATCTTTTCTTTTCCCGTTTTAATTTTCAAATCATCTACAGACCTGGATCCAGAAATAAAAAGGCAGATGCCCTGTCCAGAATTCACCAAGATCTTCCTGTAAACGAAACTCAACCTCATAAAATCATAGGTATTATTTCGTCATTAACTGATGAGATTAAACATCTTAAAGAAGAAGATCTTGATCTTCCCAAACAAGACAATCTATCAAAAAAGGACGGGTTGTACTACTTCAAAGACAGGTTATACATTCCTCCCTTGCTTAGGAATAAAATACTCTCCTTGATTCATGATTCCCCTCTGGCTGGTCATCCTGGTACAAGAAAAACACTGGAGCTGTCTAAAAGATATTACTGGTGGCCTCGCCAGGACAGAACCATAGAATCTTATGTCAAAAACTGCCCAACCTGTCTGAGATCAAAATCTGACCATCATCCACCCTTCGGTCAATTACTGAGCCTACCTGTTCCAGAAAGACCTTGGCAGTCCATCTCAATGGATTTCTTGGTAGAACTCCCTCCTTCGCAACATCATACCACCATTCTGGTGGTGGTAGACCGTTTCACCAAGATGTCCCATTTTATTCCTTTAAGAAATTACCCTCTTCATCTGAACTTGCAAAAGTATTCATCAACAACATCGTGAAACTCCATGGTCTTCCTGAAGAAATCATATCAGACAGAGGAACACAGTTCACCTCCAAATTCTGGAATGAGATGTGTTCCTCCCTCAACATTCAACGTAAATTATCTTCAGCCTATCATCCTCAAACCAACGGACAAACAGAGAGAGTTAACCAATGTCTTGAACAATACTTGCGGTGTTATTGCTCTCATTTACAAGATGATTGGATCACGTGGTTACCAATGGCAGAGTTCTCATACAACAACTCGGTACACGCTAGTAGCAAAATGACTCCATTCTTCTCAAATTTTGGATTCCATCCTTCTTCATTCCCCGATCAAGGACTTCCTTCTTCTAATCCATACGTCTCCAACCATAACTCGTTCATGTCTGCCCTCTTCCTCAGGTTACGTGATAACCTTAAAAATGCATCATCTGCTCAGAAAAAGTTTTTCGATACTGGTAGACGACCTTCCCCTACTTACAAGGTTGGTGATCTAGTATGGCTCTCTTCAAAAAACATTGTTACCAACCGTCCCTCAAAGAAACTAAGTTCACTCTTCCTTGGCCCTTTTCGTATATTGTCACTCATCAACGAAAACGTGGTTAGATTGAAACTTCCACCTACCATGAAACTGCATCCAGTCTTCCATGTGTCGTTGCTTAAACCTCACCACTCCGACCCTTTTATGAGGGATGTTCATACCACTCCTGATCCCATTCTGGTACAAGGTGAAGAGGAATACGAGGTTCAGAGGATTCTCGACTCACGAATCCATCGAGGTTCCTTACAATATCTTGTCCGGTGGAAGGGCTACGGAGTTGACGAAGACTCATGGGTGTCGTCCTCCGCGGTGCATGCTCGTCGACTTATCAACGCGTACCATGCTCGCTACCCATCCAGACCTCGTTGACAGCATCCGGTGGCTGCTTCTTATGAGGGGGGTTCTGTCAGACCTTCCGGCATTCGCTAACCGTGGACTTCCGGGTTCTCGGAGCGCGGCCACTCCCCCTCCTATGACGTGGTCGTTCCCAGGGTTCATAGAGAGTCCGCGTCAACACCACAGTGCTGGATCAACTCGAAAGCTCCCGCGAACTTCAAACTGAATATTTACTTCTACTGTGTATCGGACCCGGACTGTTTAATCATTTACCCTCCTTCTCCTCTCCTACGACCTCGGACTGTTTTTTGGATATTCTCTTGCCTGCTGCAACCTCGATTCTCTGTGGAATCTCTATCACCAATTTGGATTATCACTCCTTCATAAGTTAAGTAAACCAGATTGGCTCAACTTAATATATAACCATCCTAAATCTAAGTGGTTCGCATTCTGCTCCACATCAACTCATAATCTTGTTTCCAACACCTACGTATTAATTATCTGCATCCTAATTTGGAACTTCTCGCTGGTTGTGTTAAATTTACCTTATCCTAAAAACAACTTCAAACACCGCTGCTGGTTATAACCTGCCAGGAATTAAAGAGACAGTTCAAATTGATCATCTTTTTTATTTAAAGTAATAAACATTATCAAACTCAGAAATCTGCAGTTGTTTCCATCTTATCAACAATTGAGCGTTACAGACATATAGTCCATGATTCTGGTTCAGATTTTAGTTCTAGATGTTCTGACACTGGCTTTTCCCATTACAACTCTAACCTAAAGCGTGGCATCCACATGTACTGTCCCACTACAGGGAAGACTGAGCCCGATTTGCACTTTAACCAAAATGACAAATGATATATATAGAATTTCCTTATTGTATCTATCATTGTTTCACTCATTATCACTATGTCTCAGTTAAAGGACCAGTTATAATAAAGCTCAGGTGTATCACAGTATTGGTGTGTTTTAATGGATAATATAGCAACAGTTTCTCTAGAAAACTGGTACAAATAAAATTAGTTCTGAACTAGACTAGGCTTCTTATCATGTCATCCCATACTCCCAGGCCTATTGTACCCTGTAGCAACCAGGACAAATAATGTAAGTTCATACATCATTATGGCATCACATAGGGCAGCTACCTGACTGACAGTGTTTCTAAACAGAAAACAAAATTACAATGGGTAGGAGGAAATGGGAAATCAGAACATGGGGGAAAAATAAAAGAACAAAGAAGGAATAAGAGAAAGAAAAATAATAAATTGGAGAAGATAATGAACATGTAAACTTACATTTGTATACGGTAGAATAGGGGGAAAAATTATATTGAGACAAATACAGTGTCAAAGGTAGACAATGATGAACATGAAATGGAAGAGAAGATTAAGTTATTTAAAAAGCATTTGGGTGACATGGATTGGAGAGTAGAGAGAAGGGGTCCCAGATCTAAACATGGCATTGATCTCCAAACTTTCTGTAGGTGGCAGCCATGATAAAAAAAGCCAAAATGTAATTGAAACAGATTCCCTTCCCCTATGTTCAGTTGTTCGTACCCCTTGTTCGTCTACCGAAAGACTTGTTTGTGGCCCCCTGTTATGCCCCAGTGAACACCGACCTCCCCTGGCTGTTGACCACAAATTAACGAACTCCAGCGAACATCTTCGCTGGAGTGCTTTCCCAAGGTGGCCACCATTGGTATAACCCAGGGATAGGCAACCTTCGGCTCTGCAGATGTTTTGGACTACACCTCCCATGATGCTTTGCCAGCATTATGTGTGTAAGAGCATTATGGGGGGTGTAGTCCACAACATCTGGAGAGCCGAAGGTTGCCTATCCCTGGTATAACCAAAAGCACATGGTCCAGTGAATGGTGACCATTTTGTCTCCCGAATGCAGGCTGCAATACTTGGTCGTTGAACGTCGGGGACTGTTTTTGGCATCACGTTTCCATGAACCCAGGCAAAGATGGTACTGCTGCCCATCCCACTTCCTGACCACCTAGATGAACGGCGTTCGGGAGATATAATCTACCGAACAGGGGGAGCATTTGCTACATAGCAGCCAGGGTAAGTGTTTGTTGATGTTCACACAGGAACCCCTGAAACCCGACCAGCCCTTTTGTCCAATTCTCTGGAACTGTTTTGGGCTATCACCTCGTGGCCAGTTGGTCAAAACATTGCTTGAAAATAACTTTTGTTCTACCAAACCAATCTGAGTGCTTTTTGGATATGTTGTGCGCTCAGATTGGGGCTATTCGGGAATATGATTATCGTGGGGTTCCTGTATTGTTTTATGTATTAATTTGATATTGTAAAATATGTATGCAACTTTCTGTGTTTGAGAGATAATTGAGTTATCCTAATTTACTTGGGATTTTCTTGTTCCTGATTCTACTATTGGTGATCCAGCGGAGGAAAGTCAGCTGCAGGACTAGGGCTCCGCTACATTGGTTGGCAGCGTCGGGATCCAGAGCACATGGAGGAACAAGAGCCACAGTGGATGTTTAGCAGTACCAGATGGACCGTGGATAGAGATTACAATCTTTTTAATGGCGAACATCCGTTAACGGAAATTACTGCCTGAACCAATTCAGAAGTCCAGGAGTTCGTGCTAAAACAGAACGAAAGACAAACTCCCATTCGGTGACCATAGTGCAAAAGGGTAAGATGGTGCTTTAAACTATGGTGTTTTTAAGAACTTTGTAGAGGTGGGGGAGGATATCCCCTTAAGGACACATGACGGAAATATTCCATCATGATTCCCTTTTATTCTAGAAGTTGTGTCCTAAGGGGATATTGATACTTTCCTCCAAGATTTTCAGAGACAATGTGCATTGCTTAGGATCAGTCCGGAAGACTGGGTTCCATTTGTGGCTAGCAGACTGTCCGGGAGGGCAGCCGAAGCCTACCAGACTGTCCTCAACGAGGATATTCGGGACTATGTTCGGCTAAAGAAAGTGATACTAGCCAGATATGCCATCACTCCGGAGGCATACCGCAGGCAGTTCAGAGAGATGAGGAGTGTTGCTGGGGAGGAGGTGGGCTATTTACTTGCTATTTTCTTGCTCCTGATTCTACTCAGGGTGATCCAGCAGAGGAAAGTCCCTGCCAGCACTAGGGCTCCGCTACAGTCATTGTGTGGCAGGGTTTTATAATTGAGACTTACTTTGTAATAGGCTCCTATGTCTGAAATAAAGCATACAATTTACTGTCTAAAGAGAGTATTTTTATTAAGCACCAGTGTCTTGTTTGAAGCTGCTCCTTGAAATGTGTAGTTAAAAAAAAAAAGTTGTCTCTAAAGCTTGGTGGCCAGTTCCAGGGTCGATGCAGCACTCTCCACAGCTTGGATTGCGATAGTCAGCTGGTGGTGGACCATGTGCCAGTCTTCTGTTGTGTCAGTCTCAGTGGCTTGCTGGTAAGCATCGGCAAGGCCTGGGAATGTTGCAAAGCCAGAACTGCGTGTAGCCCAGAGCACATGACTAAACCAAACAAAAAGAACAACGCATAACACATAGGAGAGATGCAAAATATATGGCATAAATAAGGGACGAGTAAAGTAGGAGAGAGCCAATGAGATATGACCCCTGATATAACCCACAAACCAATCATTTTTATTCCAACATAGACAACTAAGTTATTGTGGTAGAAACTGACAGAGGAAAAAATAAGTCAATAAACTCTTTAAACAAAATATGTATTGTTGCTGACATTAAATGGTTCATAGGATAATTCAGAACTATGTTTTTTTATTTTTATTAAAAAGAATTTCTGAATAAAATAAATAATGTTTAGAGTTCATACCTGAAATATAGTCTATTAGGGAAGGCCATCGAGTTAGTGAAAGCTCGTTCCAACAGCATTAGTTGATCGTTTACCATCCGTATTCTAAGTGGTCTGTAATGAAAATTGTCATGGTTATATTAGATAACAATGTGCTTAATTGCAGTAGGAGGAAGTATTACTTTGCAGAAAGGGTCCTAGGTACAATGGAAAGAAACTAGGTAGGGGGGCTGTTTGTGTTGATGTGTGGGGTAAAAAATGATGGAGAATTTGGGCCATGTATGTGATGATGGTGTTCTAGATTACGGTCCAGGAGATTGGTAGGGATATGAAAAACAAGCTGATTTCTTAGTATAGTTCACACACTACTCACGTTTCATCAGTCTCCTTGAGGTTTCGAATAGTTTCTTCCAAAGTCTCTGATGCTGTCTTATATCTGTTTATAGCAGTTTTCAATGGTTCTAAAGAAACACGGAATTACAAGTTAAATAAGATTCACAATACACAACATACACGACACCCACTTCTTCTAAGTGCAAGCCGAACACCCACTCACAAGAGTGCCAGGCCTCAAAAAAGTGGGTATGCAAACATGTAAGTACACCAGCTTTGAGCCAAGAAGTAAACTATTGTATTGCTCAGAGATATCAGATTGCACCTACCATTGAGCCGTACCTTACAGACACCTACCTAGGGATATCTTGTGCAGGTTGAGATTAACCAGGAACTGTTTCTCTGCTTCATTGTAGTAGTTTTCTAGAAGTTCCACATAATCCCTAACCCCGAGAGGAAGGATAAGGCTGTCAGACAGTCGTAGCAGGACATTACCTGCTGTGCGAGCAACCGTTTGGTGACTGGTAAAACCTAGATTACAAAATGAATTATTAAGAGGAGTCTTTCATTACCCCATTATTATCAACTAAGGGTATACGCATACTAACTTTAATTTAACATTACAAATGAAACTAAATTCATCCCATAAAACCCCATAGTCCAGTACTAATTCTTACTCTGCCATAACCCCATTCTGTTCCTCTCCATCTCTTTATTTGCTATTCAAAAGGCAACTTCTCCACCACACTGCCTCCTCCCATTGTTGTGAAACAGCAGAACTATAAATCCCATCAGGTTTCTTAAAAATACCCATGGCTGAAAATATATTTATGCTTCTACGCTATATTTCATACCCAGTCTGAAATATTACAAATTAAATAATTTCATATAAGATCTAAATAATTTTATCCCCTTTCCTCCAATATTTTTGTAAAGGATAAACATTTACGTGAACATATAAAACTGTTAATTTACATTACAATTTTATTTTCTAAGTATTCCTAAAAGCAATCTATACTCAAAACTATTTCATCTCATACTTATATACAAACTGTTTGAAATGTTATGCAGTTTTTTTTTTTTTTTTACATGTTACGAGGAGACAGGCAATTTTTCTTATTAAAAGGACACTATGGTCACCAGAAGAACAACATCTGAGTGTCTTTAAATGTTCCCACAGCGGCTGCTACTGACTTGCATCAATTTTAACAGCAAAAGGTATGTGATCGATGTTGCTGAATGGACGAGGATTGGCGCAGTGAGAAAAACTATGTGATAATTTTCGCACATTTAAGATATGCAAGATGGAGTGTTCTGCTATGTAAAAGATGCCAGAATGGTGCTAAGCATCAACATGAGCACTGTGGGGCCCAGGGGATGCAGAAGCCAAGACATCCTCTGCATGATTCTATCCTGTGTGTGTATACCAATATCAGTATTTTAAACCATGTAGAATGTATGTTACCTAAGCATCATATTGTTATTACTAATTTTAATAGTGAGTTTACATTGTCTCCACGTTAGGTAAGTGTGTATGGACAGAATGTGAGCTAGTGTGCACCAGAGGTGTACGCCTATCTTCTAGCATACTGCAATTACACCTCTGTTAGACAGTCACATGGTTTGCATTGGGTCGGTCTCTGTCTATGTCAGTATTGTGCTTCTTGCAAACTCTGCCTCTGAAGAGCAAAACTTGCTGACTTCCACAACCCTACATCTAAAATTAGTCTTATAATCCTAACTCCTATAACTCATGGTCTAACAATTAACGTCCACAATCCTACATCTAAAATGAGTCTTATAATCCTAACTCCCGTAACCAATTGTCTAACAATTAGCCTCCGTACCTGACGATTAACAATAACTGCTACAATTATAGATCCTCACACTAACGCCTAGAATCCTAAGCTTGCCTGCCCCAGTTAACAGAGCTGAAATGACACTGCCGTGAAGTAACAGAGCCGCATATCAAAAGCATCTGTTTGGCAGTCGCTGCTCCGTGGACGATGTCTAAATTGGTTACCATTTGGAAGTGCACATTGATTAAAACCTGATTTGAGGCTAATGTTTTTTCACACATTGTCTTTCATTGTGTGTATATATACAGTGTGTTCAATTGCAATTACCTGGATCAATATATTTAGATGCGTAATCAAATGTGTCAAAAGCTGTATGGTAAGCAGGATATATCCGGGCCGACGTTTTTTTCTTTTTCAAAAAGAGAAAAGCAGAATTAGCTTTAAAATATTACATTAATGCTTCGCAACAAAATACTTTTTAAAGGCAGCGGTCACAACTACACGTGTCTTATTATATAAAGTTTTAATAAATACCACCTTGTCCATGGTGCTGATTATGTTTATGTTTATGTGTAAATGTGTTTTTTAGAAGTCCTTCCTTTTACTGTTTTTTTTCTAAGCAGTAGATAGAATTCATTGATATCTAAATAGTCTGTAAAAATGTAACCTGTTTTAGTACAGACAGTATTTCCATTTGCAAGTATTATTATTATTATTATTATTGCCATTTATATAGCGCCAACAAATTCCGTAGCACTTTACAATATTATAGTAAGGGGAGATTTAACAATAAATGAGACAATTACAAACTGATACAGGAACAATATGTTGAAGAGGACCCAGCTCAAACAAGCTTACAGTCTATAGGATGTGGGGTGTAAAACACAATATGACAGGAGGTAGCAATCAAACAAGGTGGAGTGAGGATGAGCTGGAGGAGAGAGTAGAGTGCTGTGCTTTTGGAGAGAGTAAGAGACAGGTATGTGAGGTAGAGGTTACTCTGAAAAGGCTGTAAACTTTACTGAAGAGATGGGTTTTACGGCACTTCTTAAATGGTTGAAGACTAGGAGAGAGTCTGATGGTTGTAGGCATTCGATTCTATAGGAAGGGGGCCGCCCACGAGAAGTCCAGCAAGCGTGAGTTGGCCTTTCGGGTGTGAGAAGCGGACAGGAGAAGGTCATGGACAGAGCAGAGAGACCGAGAAGGGGCATACTTATGATGTACAGGGCCGGATTAACATAGGGGCTGATGGAGCTGCAGCACCAGGCCCAGGCCCATGGAATAGGCCCATTTAAAAAAAAAAAAATGTAACTTTTTTTTTTAACACACTACTCTTAGGTTTGCCACCTGACTGGATTTTTTTTTTTTTTTTTATTTGACAATTTTTATTTTTCCAAGTAGAAATGGGGTACAAAAAGTAAGAGGGATAAGGGTTCGTAATAAGTAAGTTCACATTTGCGTGTTACAGGTACAATAATGTGGTTAAGGTTTGTATCTTTGCTAAGGTTCAAAGCTCTATACTTGTTACATTTGGTCATGGGATAAACAGTGGTTACAGCACATATCTCATAAGCGCTACTTGCTGCCTTTTTGGTTGTGGCCTTTGCTTGCGGTGGCCCTGGCCCTTCGCGTGTTACCTGTATTGTTGGTGGTAGTGCAATATTTGGGTGGGGGCAGGGGGATGAAGGGGGAGGTGTACTTGTAGGGGTATGGTGGGGGGTGCAGTTGAGATCAGAGAGACTATACATGGGTCAGTGTGGAATATGCTCAATTGGGTGTGTTCTTCCCCCTGTCGTGGGGGTTTTCATTCCAGCATGTGGCGTATCTTTGTGTGTCACGTCAATGGGATTTGTGTTTGTCCCACAGGTCCCACGCTGCGGACCAGTAGGAGCCTTTCTGTTGTGTCTTTCGTGCTGAAGTTTCATATAATTTGGTGTGCTCAATCGCCTCTATGCATTGTTTGATCGTTGGGGTCGTTGTTTGCTTCCACTGACTGCTCATGACCGTGAGAGCCGCAATTATAATGTGGTATACCATATATTTGAGGTGTGTGTGTGGCTCCTGTGGGAGCAAGAGTAGTAGGAATGTTTCAGGTGTCGAGGGTAGTTTCAGTCCCGTGCATCGGGTTGATAGGTTTGCTACTTGTGTCCAGTAATGTTGAAGCAGTGGGCAGTGCCACCATATGTGTAGAAAGGTTCCTCTGTTTGTTTGGCATCTCCAGCATGTGTCAGAGGTGTCGGGGAAGCTGTGTTTGAGTCTTGTGGGGATCAAGTACCATCTATAGAGTAGCTTGCATGAAAGTTCTAGGTGATTTGTCGTGGGCTTGGTAGATGTCTTGCCATTGGTCATCCATGAGTGGGTGTCCAATGTCCTGTTCCCATGCTGATTTGAAGGAGGTTGATTGTTTTTGGCATTGTGTGTTTTCCAAAGCGTATATCATGGATATGAGTTTCATTGCTGGCTTCGTCACCTGACTGGTATTTTACTGGCACAGCCGGTATTTGTGGTTGCCTGGACATGCCTGTATTGCAGTAATACCGGCAATACAAATGCAGGTATTTTTCTCAGTATAAACGGAGATTACTCTGCAATACCAGCACCAGCCAGTAGGGATCACAGTGTGTGTGGAGAGAGGCAGGGATAGGATATTACAGCATATCCCTGCCTCTCTCTACTACTCACTGATCCGTGGGGGAGCAGCCACACAGCACAGAAAGTCCAGACATCAGCTCTACAGCTCAGTTAAGTGAGGGATGGGGGGAAAGGGAGCAGGCATACATGGGGACACTGATACACTAGGGGACACTGGGGACACTGAGATACTTGGGGACACTGGAAAACATAGGGACACTGAGACACTAGGGGACACTGAGAGACATGGGGACGCTGTGAGACACGGGGACGCTGTGAGACATTGGGACACGGAGACACTAGGGACACTGTCCCATGTCTCCCAGTGTCCCCATGTCCCCCAGCCAGTGTCCCTAGTGGCTCAGTGTCCACACGGCTCCCAGTTTCCCCTAGTCTCCCAGTGTCTGTGTCCCCATGTCTCCCAGCCAGTGTCCTCAGTGTCCCCATGTCTCCCAGTGTCCCAAAGTCTCCAAGTGTCTGTGTCCCCATGTCTCTTAGTGTCCCTAGTGTCTTAGTGTCCCCACATGTTTCAGTGTCCCCATATCTCCCAGTGTCTGTGTTCCAATGTCTGTGTCCCTAGTGTCTCAGTGTCCCCATTTCTCCCAGTGTCCCCATGTCTCTTAGTGTCCCCATGTCTGTATTCACAAGTGCCCCCATGTCTCCCAATGTTCCCGGGTCTCTGTGTCCCCTAGTATCCTAGTGACATGGGGACACACGGAGACATGGGGACACTGGGAGAGTAGGGGATGGGGTGACATGGGGACACTGACACTGTGATACATGGGGACACACTGAGAAATGGGGAGACTTGCAAGACTGAGACACGGAGACAGGGAGACACTGTGAGCAATTAAGCTATACAGCAGAATCAAACTGTGAGTAGTTTGTTAGTGATTTTACAGAATTTTCTCTTGTCACTCCTTGTGATTTACATCATGTGATGTCACTCATAACTAATTATACAAAGGCTGGTATTTTTTTTTTCCCAAGAAAGTTGGCAACCCTAAATACTCTTCACATACTCTTGCTTAAAGGAACACTATAGGGTCAGGAACACAATCATGTATTTCTGACCCTATTATGTAAAAAACACCTTCTATCCCCCTTGGCCCTCTCTTGCCTCCCTAAATATAGTCAAATCTTACTTGTCTTTAAGTCTGCAGCAGCTGGCTCTGCTTCTGAACTGACTCTGTCTGCTGACGTATTTAGAAGTGGTGGTCTGAGCAAATTACAATGCTTCCCCATAGAATTGGCTGAGACTGTCAACTAGGCAGATCAGGGGCAGAGCCAGCACAAGTCAAACATAGCCCTGGCCAATCAGCATTTCCTCATAAAGATAAATTGAATCAATGCATCTCTATGAGGAAAGTTTAGTGTCTGCATGCAGAGGGTGGAGACACTGAATGGCAGTGCTGCACACTAGACAGTACTGCCCCAGGAAGCACCTCTAGCAGCCATCTAAGGCAGGGCTTGACAAATTTGTTTGGAATCTAGGAGCCAGCTAAACAAGTTAGGAGCCAGTCATTTTCAATGAGAAAATGCAATTCTTAAAGGGACACTATAGTCATCAGAACCACCAAGGATTGATGTAGTTGTTCTGGTGTCTATAGCCTGTCCCTGCAGGCATTTTAGTGTAAACACTGCCTTTTCTGTAAAAAGGCAGAATTTACATTGCTGCTTAGTAACACCTCTAGTAACAGTCACTCAGACGGTCACTAGAGAGTCCTGGGTCATTGCAGCACCACGTGCAGCACCCAGGTTCAGTATCTCCAAGCTCTGCATGGAGGTGCTGAATGTTCCTCGTAGAGATTCATTAATTTAATGCATCTCTATGAGGAGATGAGGATTGGTACATTTGCTGCGCATGCACACAATCCTCCCAATGCTTTCCTAAGGGAAAGCATTGGCTTAGCTGAGATCATAAAGATTGATAATCTCAGCCATGGGGAAACTGGCACGACGTGAGAAAATGGGGAAAAAGGTGAGTAAAAACAATCGGAGGGTGCAGGTCCCTAAACGCACACACACTCACGCTGACAACAGGCTTGCATGCACAAACTCTTGACAGACAGACACACACACACTCTTGACAGGCACGCGCACATGCGCGCGCACACACACACTCGACAGGCGCACACACAAACTCTTGACAGACTCGCTCGCACACACACACACACACACAGTCTCTTGACAGGCTCACACACAGTCTTACGCTGACAACAGGCTTGTACGCACACACTCTGAACGCACATACACACACACACACACACACACACACACACTGACATACTTGCACACACACACACACTCTGACAGACTTGCACAAACACACACTCTTACAGACTTGCACACACACACACACACACACTGATAGGTTCTCACACACACACAGACAGGTTCACACACACACAGGTTCACACACACACACACACACACACAGACAGGTTCACACACACACACACACACACTGACAGGTTCACACACACACACACACACACACACTCTGACAGGCTCTCTCTCACACACACACATACACATTTTTGTTTTAATTTAAACCCACTCAGCCTCCCTACCTTCGGGAGAGCTGAGAGGGTCTTTCCTGGGGTTCAGTGGGGCTGTACTCTTCTTGTGTGCGAGGGAGCAGTACTCTGCCTGTAGCTACTCTCTGCTCCCTCGCGCTCTGTAATGATGCTGGGGCCCGAATGACATCATATTCCGGCTCCCGACAGCATTACACAGCGCGAGGGAGCAGAGAGGAGCTACAGGCAGAGTACTGCTCCCTTGTGCGCCGCCCACAATGCTCCCGCAGGCGGCTGCCTGCCTCTATGCTCCCGCGGCGGGCCACCTCCTCCATGCTCCTGTGGGCGGCCGCCCGCCTCCATACTCCTCAGGGCAGCCGCATCCCAGGCGCCAGGGCGAAATTTTTAGTCGCCATGGCGACCTGGCACCTGGGATTTGTCGAGCCCTGATCTGAGGAGTGGCCAGTTGAGTTATTTTCTCTGAAAAGACAGTGTTTACTGCAAAAAGCCTGAAGGGAATGATTCTACTTACCAGAACAAATACAATAAGCTCTAGTTGTTCTGGGGACTATAGTTTCCCTTTAAGTTTGGAAGCTTAAGAGGGATGTATGGCAACAAAACCTGTGTGGACGGGGTGACAATAAAATTAGTTTAGGTAATGCAGACTTTGGTTTCTCTAACACAGTTGCATGTCCCCTTTCTTCTACACTCATTACATACACCTTTACTCTGTCCCAGACTATATACCAGGAACTTCTGTAAGAAGATAAGGAGACAAATGGACATGGGAGTGCTTACGACAGTCCTTAGAAAGCGTGGAGTAGGCGCATCATTTGATGCATTTATGTCAAGCTCAGGGTACTGCCTGCATAGTATGCCCTTAGTTGGACAGCCTGTATGATTGGCAGGCAGCCTGACATGCATTCATGCCAGGCTGGCCTTCCAATTCTTTGGACAAACATGCCCCCTTTTTGGGCATGTTCACACCTTTTGGCAGGTCTGGTCACGTGATTCGCGTCAGTGGCACAACCTTTTACCCCGCCCATTGACTTCCTGCTTCACTGGACACTGCTGTTAGGGGTTATGGATTTACTTGAAAGATGAAAGCATAAATTAGAGTGAGATTAGCATAGAGTATGTGTTTTCGTATCGCTGCATCCTTTCCCTCCAACACCATCTCCATCAGATACATGACGCTTGGGAGGTATGGTTGTTTCAGTGTTTTTGGTCGATAAGATTCTGTAATTAGGCCTATCATAATTGTCAGCTCCAGGCCCACTGGGCTCTTAATCTGGCCCTGATGATGTACTACCCAGCTGTCCTACTATCTACCTACGTTCTTTTGCGGCATACTTATGATGGCCTTGGAATTGCCACACTTTATCTAAAAAAATGAATCTCCCCATTGTTCCTCTTCCTTCCTCAATTCTTTAACACTTCAATGTGACTTCAACTCACAAAAACTTTGGTGAATTTCCCCTGAGTGTAACAATTTGAAGTCTACTCACTTCACCTTGAGAATTGTTGGATTTACAGTTTACCTCAATCTGCTGGGAGATGAGTCTCGACTTTCAATCTCATGACTTGATACTGTATCTACCAACAGCATTTCCAATGACTAATAGCAGAACTGTAGAGACATTCTGGGTTATTCACTAAACACTGAATGCCGTCTTATTAAAGCCAAGCAAAATCCAGTTGGAATTTGTTAAGTCCATCCAGATTTGCAGCAATCGCCCAGATGCAATTGTTGTCTGGGTTAAAATTGGTGCTTTTGCATCCAAACCCCAATGCAGAGTTTAGGATACGGAAGATTCAAAAAGCACCAGTTTTAACAAAAACATTTTACCAAATGTATCCATCAGGATGCACATTCGGAAAATTGCGCTCACTTGTTTTTTTCAAGTGAATGATCATTTTTCAAGTACCGTGCTGCTCCTGCTGCCAGCGGTCTGCCATGTGCTTGCTAGCAAGCTGCCACGTTAAAAAAGAAAAAAAAAAAGTAAAAATATAGATAATTAAAAAGCTTATTGGAGTCAATAAAATCCCCATATTACGATAAGGGAGTATTTAAATCTCTCTTTGCCCCCACCTGCCGTGTGGTAGGTGGAGATAAATCTACTAAATATTTAAAACTAGCAAGTGAGTAGCCACCTTTCTATGCACCCCAAACAATAAAATGGTCCCATCCATGCCCTCAACTGGGGGGATACAGGTAAGGGCAGGGGGGGGGGACATAAAGTGTATTAACCCACATCTGCTTGCCACATATCAACCCAACAATGCCCACAGGTGGGGGGACTATGTCCTCCACTTTAGTTTACAGTCGCCATGCCCAGTCACTGTTTTAAAAAAAATAGTTTATAGGTCCTTATTTGCCACATGGGAGGTGGGGCATACAGAGGTTTAAAAAAACCCTTATAGTAATAATACCCCCGTAGACTTTTATATATATTTTTTTATCTATATATATACAGGGAGGGCAGAATTATTAGGCAAGTTGTATTTTTGAGGATTAATTTTATTATTGAACAACAACCATGTTCTCAATGAACCCAAAAAACTCATTAATATCAAAGCTGAATATTTTTGGAAGTAGTTTTTAGTTTGTTTTTAGTTTTAGCTATTTTAGGGGGATATCTGTGTGTGCAGGTGACTATTACTGTGCATAATTATTAGGCAACTTAAAAAACAAATATATACCCATTTCAATTATTTATTTTTACCAGGGAAACCAATATAACATCTCAACATTCACAAATATACATTTCTGACATTCAAAAACAAAACAAAAACAAATCAGTGACCAATATAGCCACCTTTCTTTGCAAGGACACTCAAAAGCCTGCCATCCATGGATTCTGTCAGTGTTTTGATCTGTTCACCATCAACATTGCATGCAGAAGCAACCACAGCCTCCCAAACACTGTTCAGAGAGGTGTACTGTTTTCCCTCCTTGTAAATCTCACATTTGATGATGGACCACAGGTTCTCAATGGGGTTCAGATCAGGTGAACAAGGAGGCCATGTCATTAGATTTTCTTCTTTTATACCCTTTCTTGAACTTGGACGCGTGTACTTGGACGCGTGTGATGGAGCATTGTCCTGCATGAAAATCATGTTTTTCTTGAAGGATGCAGACTTCTTCCTGTACCACTGCTTGAAGAAGGTGTCTTCCAGAAACTGGCAGTAGGACTGGGAGTTGAGCTTGACTCCTTCCTCAACCCGAAAAGGCCCCACAAGCTCATCTTTGATGATACCAGCCCAAACCAGTACTCCACCTCCACCTTGCTGGCGTCCGAGTCGGACTGGAGCTCTCTGCGCTTTACCAATCCAGCCACGGGCCCATCCATCTGGCCCATCAAGACTCACTCTAATTTCAGCAGTCCATAAAACCTTAGAAAAATCAGTCTTGAAATATTTCTTGGCCCAGTCTTGACGTTTCAGCTTGTGTGTCTTGTTCAGTGGTGGTCGTCTTTCAGCCTTTCTTACCTTGGCCATGTCTCTGAGTATTGCACACCTTGTGCTTTTGGGCACTCCAGTGATGTTGCAGCTCTGAAATATGGCCAAACTGGTGGCAAGTGGCATCTTGGCAGCTGCACGCTTGACTTTTCTCAGTTCATGGGCAGTTATTTTGCGCCTTGGTTTTTCCACACGCTTCTTGCGACCCTGTTGACTATTTTGAATGAAACGCTTGATTGTTTGATGATCACGCTTCAGAAGCTTTGCAATTTTAAGAGTGCTGCATCCCTCTGCAAGATATCTCACTATTTTTGACTTTTCTGAGCCTGTCAAGTCCTTCTTTTGACCCATTTTGCCAAAGGAAAGGAAGTTGCCTAATAATTATGCACACCTGATATAGGGTGTTGATGTCATTAGACCACACCCCTTCTCATTACAGAGATGCACATCACCTAATATGCTTAATTGGTAGTAGGCTTTCGAGCCTATACAGCTTGGAGTAAGACAACATGCATAAAGAGGATGATGTGGTCAAAATACTCATTTGCCTAATAATTCTGCACACAGTGTATATATATATTATTTTTTTTATTATTTGTTTTCATTTTAATATTTGTGGATCTGCAGAGGGAAGCCTAACAAAAAAATAATATACCGCATTGTTAATTTTTGGCACTTGTGCTGCACAGGATCCAGGTTTATATTTCCGGACAGGCTGAGCTTTATGGACCAGCTCATGTCTCAATTAATTGACCTCTTCTTTCTGTCGCTCCTCCTCATCTCCGCGTCTCTCCTCTTCAAGCAGGGCTTTCCGGGTGTCCATTTCAGCAAGAAGCTTCTCAAACTCCTGACGTTCCTTGGCACGTTTCTCTGTCGCTAAAACTGTCATGAACGATGGAACCAGAAAGGCTCTCTGTCAGTGACTTGTTGTCCTTCTTGGGCATGAAGGATCCAGATGGTGTATACTTTGAACAACTTGTGGCATTACTTATTGTAAGTCTCCTGCCTCTGTCCTGTCTAGTGAGAGTTTAAATTGAGTGTGGTTTGCATGGATTATTAGCTGGCACGCACTGAGCACCAATGAAGCTGATATTACCTAGCTACGCAACTTAAAGGGGATTTTAAATATTATCAGGGCTGGTCATTAAAGTGACAATTGTTGGGAATGCAATGTGAGTTTAACATTTTTGGCCCAAATAAACAAACGTGAATCATTCTCCAGTCAGCTATGATTTACGTTTTGTTGTTTTGGTCTTAAATTTGAAATTCTCTTTGAATTCACTTTGAATTTCTGCCAATTCTCATTGTAGTGAATTACACTGTAAGTTTACTTTTACACAATTATTCATTCGTGAGGTGTAACACCTGACAATTAAAATTAAATATAGAAATCCACACCTCTTTATCTCCGGTACCAGGGTGTCTCCCTCAGAGCTCCCTGTCATTCATTGTAAATTCTGACATTTACACCTGGCAGTCAGCATAGACAAAACATACAGAGACAATGAGAAATTAAACCAGTTCTATTTCTGCTCCTCATTTGCAATGTTTGCCCTGACTTTGTCCTGTCTGAACGGGATCATGATGTCATTTTGCTACATCTTGAATAAACATTTTAAAAAAGAGCATCGTATAAAAAATAAAGTTTACACAAGTTATAGGTGACTTACAGCATTTTATACAATGATGTAAATGACATAGAAGTGACAGATCCGCTTAACTGAGCAAAGGGCGTTGAATAACAAAGAACAAAGAAATTAATAGGGTGGAATCATGTTTAAGAAATGTTCTTAGGTATGTAGAGATTATGTCACATAGCTTTCTGAATTTACAGTCATCCACGTATAGCTAGATAAGATAATACTAAACATATATACATTCATGAAGGAATACCTTTGGATAGTATTAGGCCATCGTGAGTTACAGTAAGTGATAAAATCTAGTTGGCACTGCATTTGGTACACTGACCACCATTTACACTTAGAATAAACCCGACTATCACTGACACGTTTCAATAACTTCATAAAGTAAAACTGTCTACTATCCACACACCCCATCTGCAGGATTCTGCACAGTTCTAGGTGTACCATCTGCAGGGTTCTAACGATATCATCTGCACGGTTCTAGGTATAGCATCTGCAGGTTTCTAACTGTATCATGTGCACGGTTCTAGGTATAGCACCTGCAGGTTTCTAACTGTATCATGTGCACAGTTCTAGGTATACCATCTGCAGGTTTCTAACTGTATCATGTGCACAGTTCCAAGTATACCATCTGCAGGTTTCTAACTGTATCACCTGCACAGTTCTAGGTATACCATCTGCAGGGTTCTAACTGTATCACCTGCACAATTCTAGGTATACCATCTGCAGGGTTCTAACTGTATCACCTGCACAGTTCTAGTTATACCATCTGCAGGGTTCTAACTGTATCACCTGCACAGTTCTAGGTACGCCATCTGCAGGATTCCAGCTGTATCATCGGCACAGTTCTAGGTACACCATCTGCAGGGCTCTTGCTATATTATCTGCATAGTTGGTTTTCTACCCATGCCATATGCAGATTCATAAAGTTTATAGCCAAATGGTCTACAGAGTTATATTGTATTATCTGAAGAGTTATATTTGTGTTATCTGTAGGGTTCTAGCTGTATTATCTGTAGGGTTCTAGCTGTATTATCTGCATTGTTCTAGCTCTATTAGCTGTAGTAGTCTAACTGTATTATCTGCAGGGTTCTAGTTGTATTATCTGCAGGGTTCTAGCTCTATTAGCTGTAGGATCCTAGCTGTATTATCTGCAGGGTTCTATCTGTATTATCTGCAGGGTTCTAGCTCTATTAGCTGCAGGATTCTAGTTGTATTATCTGCAGGGTTCTAGCTGTATTATCTGTACGGTTCTAACTGTATTATCTGCATGGTTCTAGCTGTATTATCTGCATGGTTCTAGTTGTATTATCTGCAGGGTTCTAGCTCTATTAGCTTTAGGATTCTAGCTGTATTATCTGCAGGGCTCTATCTGTATTATCTGCAGGGTTCTAGCTCTATTAGCTGTAGGATTCTAGTTGTATTATCTGCAGGGTTCTAGCTGTATTATCTGTAGGGTTCTAGCTGTATTATCTGCAGGATTCTAGTTGTATTATCTGCAGGGTTCTAGCTGTATTATCTGTACGGTTCTAGCTGTATTATCTGCATGGTTCTAGCTGTATTATCTGCAGGGTACCAGCTGTATTATCTGTAGGGTACCAGCTATGTTATCTGCATGGTTCTAGCTGTATTATCTGCATGGTTCTAGTTGTATTATCTGCAGGGTTCTAGTTGTATTATCTGCAGGGTTCTAGTTGTATTATCTGCAGGGTTCTAGTTGTATTATCTGCAGGGTACTAGCTGTATTATCTGCAGGGTACTAGCTGTATTATCTGCAGGGTTCTAGCTCTATTGGTTGTAGGATTCTAGCTGTATTATCTGTAGGATTCTAGCTGCATTATCTGCAGGGTTCTTGCTCTATTAGCTGTAGGATTATAGCTGTATTATCTGCAGGGTACTAGCTGTATTATCTGCAGGGTACTAGCTGTATTATCTGCAGGGTTCTAGCTCTATTGGTTGTAGGATTCTAGCTGTATTATCTGTAGGATTCTAGCTGCATTATCTGCAGGGTTCTAGCTCTATTAGCTGCAGGATTCTAGTTGTATTATCTGCAGGGTTCTAGCTCTATTATCTGTATGGTTCTAGCTGTATTACCTGCATGGTTCTATCTGTATTATCTGCATGGTTCTAGTTGCATTATCTGCAGGGTTCTTGCTCTATTAGCTGTAGGATTCTAGCTGTATTATCTGCAGGGCTCTATCTGTATTATCTGCAGGGTTCCAGCCCTATTAGCTGTAGGATTCTAGTTGTATTATCTGCAGGGTTCTAGCTGTATTATCTGCATGGTTCTAGCTGTATTATCTGCATGGTTCTAGTTGTATTATCTGCAGGGTTCTAGCTCTATTAGCTGTAGGATTCTAGCTGTATTATCTGTAGGGCTCTATCTGTATTATCTGTAGGGTTCTAGCTCTATTAGCTGTAGGATTCTAGTTGTATTATCTGCAGGGTTCTAGCTGTATTATCTGTAGGGTTCTAGCTGTATTATCTGCAGGATTCTAGTTGTATTATCTGCAGGGTTCTAGCTGTATTATCTGTATGGTTCTAGCTGTATTATCTGTATGGTTCTAGCTGTATTATCTGTATGGTTCTAGCTGTATGGTTCTAGCTGTATTATCTGCATGGTTCTAGTTGTATTATCTGCAGGGTTCTAGCTCTATTAGCTGTAGGATTCTAGCTGTATTATCTGCAGGGCTCTATCTGTATTATCTGCAGGGTTCTAGCTCTATTAGCTGTAGGATTCTAGTTGTATTATCTGCAGGGTTCATGCTGTATTATCTGTAGGGTTCTAGCTGTATTATCTGCAGGGTTCTAGCTGTATTATCTGTATGGTTCTAGCTGTATTATCTGTAGGATTCTAGCTGCATTATCTGTAGGATTCTAGCTGCATTATCTGCAGGGTTCTTGCTCTATTAGCTGTAGGATTATAGCTGTATTATCTGCAGGGTTCTAGTTGTATTATCTGCAGGGTACTAGCTGTATTATCTACAGGGTTCTAGATCTATTGGCTGTAGGATTCTAGCTGTATTATCTGCAGGGTTCTAGTTGTATTATCTGCAGGGTACTAGCTGTATTATCTACAGGGTTCTAGATCTATTGGCTGTAGGATTCTAGCTGTATTATCTGTATGGTTCTAGCTGTATTATCTGTATGGTTTTAGCTGTATTATCTGTATGGTTCTAGCTGTATTATCTGCATGGTTCTAGCTGTATTATCTGCATGGTTCTAGTTGTATTATCTGCAGGGTTCTAGCTCTATTAGCTGTAGGATTCTAGCTGTATTATCTGCAGGGCTCTATCTGTATTATCTGCAGGGTTCTAGCTCTATTAGCTGTAGGATTCTAGTTGTATTATCTGCAGGGTTCTAGCTGTATTATCTGTAGGGTTCTAGCTGTATTATCTGCAGGATTCTAGTTGTATTATCTGCAGGGTTCTAGCTGTATTATCTGTATGGTTCTAGCTGTATTATCTGTATGGTTCTAGCTGTATTATCTGTATGGTTCTAGCTGTATTATCTGTATGGTACTAGCTGCATTATCTGTAGGATTCTAGCTGCATTATCTGCAGGGTTCTTGCTCTATTAGCTGTAGGATTATAGCTGTATTATCTGCAGGGTTCTAGTTGTATTATCTGCAGGGTACTAGCTGTATTATCTACAGGGTTCTAGATCTATTGGCTGTAGGATTCTAGCTGTATTATCTGCAGGGTTCTAGATCTATTGGCTGTAGGATTCTAGCTGTATTATCTGCAGGGTTCTAGTTGTACTATCTGCAGGGTTCCAGCTCTATTAGCTGTAGGATTCTAGTTGTATTATCTGCAGGGTTCTAGCTGTATTATCTGTATGGTTCTAGCTGTATTATCTGTAGGATTCTAGCTGCATTATCTGCAGGGTTCTAGTTGTACTATCTGCAGGGTTCCAGCTCTATTAGCTGTAGGATTCTAGTTGTATTATCTGCAGGGTTCTAGCTGTATTATCTGTATGGTTCTAGCTGTATTATCTGTAGGATTCTAGCTGCATTATCTGCAGGGTTCTTGCTCTATTAGCTGTAGGATTACAGCTGTATTATCTGCAGGGTTCTAGTTGTATTATCTGCAGGGTTCTAGCTGTATTATCTGTATGGTTCTAGCTGTATTATCTGTATGGTTCTAGCTGTATTATCTGTATGGTTCTAGCTGTATTATCTGTATGGTACTAGCTGCATTATCTGTAGGATTCTAGCTGCATTATCTGCAGGGTTCTTGCTCTATTAGCTGTAGGATTATAGCTGTATTATCTGCAGGGTTCTAGTTGTATTATCTGCAGGGTACTAGCTGTATTATCTACAGGGTTCTAGATCTATTGGCTGTAGGATTCTAGCTGTATTATCTGCAGGGTTCTAGATCTATTGGCTGTAGGATTCTAGCTGTATTATCTGCAGGGTTCTAGTTGTACTATCTGCAGGGTTCCAGCTCTATTAGCTGTAGGATTCTAGTTGTATTATCTGCAGGGTTCTAGCTGTATTATCTGTATGGTTCTAGCTGTATTATCTGTAGGATTCTAGCTGCATTATCTGCAGGGTTCTTGCTCTATTAGCTGTAGGATTACAGCTGTATTATCTGCAGGGTTCTAGTTGTATTATCTGCAGGGTACTAGCTGTATTATCTGCAGGGTACTAGCTGTATTATCTACAGGGTTCTAGATCTATTGGCTGTAGGATTCTAGTTGTATTATCTGCAGGGTTCTAGTTGTATTATCTGCAGGGTTCTAGTTGTATTATCTGCAGGGTTCTAGTTGTACTATCTGCAGGGTACTAGCTGTATTATCTACAGGGTTCTAGATCTATTGGCTGTAGGATTCTAGCTGTATTATCTGCAGGGTTCTAGTTGTATTATCTGCAGGGTACTAGCTGTATTATCTACAGGGTTCTAGATCTATTGGCTGTAGGATTCTAGCTGTATTATCTGCAGGGTTCTAGTTGTACTATCTGCAGGGTTCTAGCTGCATTATCTGCAGGGTTCTAGTTGTACTATCTGCAGGGTTCTAGCTGCATTATCTGCAGGGTTCTAGTTGTACTATCTGCAGGGTTCTAGCTGCATTATCTGCAGGGTTCTAGTTGTACTATCTGCAGGGTTCTAGCTGCATTATCTGCAGGGTTCTTGTCTTTTTATCTGAAGGTGTCTAGCTATGCACATTGTCAAGCTTTTTCAGTCAAGCCACATCTTTAATCAGCAATCTTTACTGAAATGATTGAGATTTTGGTTATTGGAATACAAAGAAGAACAGTAGTTCTGGATGAATATGCAAGTGAAATATGTCTACACATATACTTTCTAAAACAAAATACCAACTGCCCAAAAACTGAATTGCTGAGGTTTATTCTCTGAGACTCAAAGTCCCGTATAGACCCACATATGACTTATAATAAAAAACATTGACATTTAAAATGTTTATTTACCGTGTCATACGTGTAGGCCAAATCCATGCACGTTATTCCCAGATAATGCAGAAACGGGGCATAATCACTTCCAATCCCCAGAGTGCCCAATCTAGAAGAAAAAGCGTATCACCTCGTATTTTACACATATACCAACAGATAACAATCAAGAGCAAACGAAGTCAGTACAAAATGCTTATGCCACTACTTATATCAAAAAGTTATGTATTCCCAATAGGATAAGTAAAGACTACGTTCCCATATGACTTGCAGGATGTCAGGTTAACCAATTAACAGGACCTTGTTTTGCCAGAAGATAATAAATATACACTATGCCCTTAGAAGACACGGCACGGTTTATACGTGGAAAATGTTGAGAACACAGCTGGTCTTAAATAGCCTACAAATTGCAAATGACTTGAGTTTGAGAATTTGAGAAAATAATACATTTAACACATACAACAAACTGTAAGGAGCTGGCCGCCCCTTCTTGGGTCACACATTCACTACAGTTCAAGAAACACACTCTGCTGCTCTACTGAGGAACAAAGGAGAACAGTCCATGATGGGACAGAGTGGAGAAATGGTTTCCATCTTGGAGAGAGGATTGTGTAACATATGACTCCACTTCTGTGAATGAAGAAAAAAGTCTTGTGCAAAGCTTCTGAAACCAAAAACTCCTGTATCTAGATTGTCGTTGACTCTAGAACCCTAAGCTTAGAGTCTATCCCATTGTAACATTGTTTGTATTTATCTATAACTGTCTTTAAGTAAACCTAAAATCACTCTGTGTTTGTGTGCCTTCATCTATGTTGGCATTCTATGTGATCGGCTGAGATAACTTTTTTAATATTAAAATGCATTATGAGGGATCGAGATCAGCCTCACATATGTAAGTATTTAATATTTTATTGATTTTTTTAATATATATTTCAAATATTTTCAGTATTATATATATACGGGGGGGGCGGGGCCTGACCGCAGAGCCGAGTGGATGCGAGATAGGGGAGCTCCTGCATCGGCAACTGAAATAAAGCCAAAACCAGGCACAAAAAGGCACCAAATCGAGGCAGAAGTGCCACCACCAGAGAGGTGACATGGTGGGGCACAAGCTGACGCAAAACAAAAAGCCCATGGGACATAACCCGGCAAAACGAGGCCTGCGGCCTACAAGCATGGCGGACACGGGGGAGACGGACGCTTTCCCGCGACCTGCCACAGAAGCAAACACGTACAAGGGCTCCTGTTCCCCCCCCTATGGGCCGGCGGGGGTCATCCCGGCCCCAAGAGGATTAGCCCAAGCAACGGAGCAGCGCCTCCAAATGAGACCCACCAACACCAAACTGAAGCCGACAGTAACCGGTCCACCTACCCTTCCAGATGGACTAGATACACTGGCACGGCTCAACGCCATATTCAAGGCTTTCTGGCGCAAAATAGAGGACCGACATGCCACGACACAAGGCCCAGCGGCACACTCACGAGTAACGGCACTCACAAGCCCACGCCCTCAGGGCACAAACCAAGCGGGAAAGAGAGCACAGAAATGGAGTCGCAAACACAGACCCCCCCTCCCGCCGGGCAGACTTCGCCAGGTGCAACCAGTAGCAAACGGCGCCTCAGAGAAGCAAAAACCCTCCCGGCCTCTAGCCCACACGAGCACCGAGACACGCCTGCATCACCACACACACCAAAGTGTAAAGAAACCTCCCGCAGAGATGAACATCCCTTGGAAAGGGCGGATTGGGCTCCACGCATCATCCCTGCACAAGCAAAAGAAAACGCAAAGTCGGACCCATAAGAGACCTACCTCTGCACAGCGCCGAAGACCTCCGGTACTCCCAGCAACTACTATAGTCCAGCGCCAACGCAAACCCGCCTACCCACCTCAGAGAGGCTCTACTACACGCCGACCCAGCAAAGACCCACCAGCAGCCGCAGAGAGGTGGGAACCGACATGGAGCAAGCTCAAGCCAAACAAACCTCGGAGAGATCAAACCCTGAGCGGTGAACCACGCTGCCTATCATCAGACTTTCAAAACTTGGCATGCCCCAGGGCGGGCAGGGACTTTGCTGTACCATTACAAGGTATAGGGTGACTGTGAACTGCGATATAGGTGCCACAGGGGGTCCCATCAGCCTTACTCTGCGAGATGTGGAAAGACTGTCACACTAACTCTTGTTACCTCTTGTCTTCCTTGCACTCTGGGCCCAACTAGGTCCCTTAACTGTTTACCTGATGTCCGGTTCTATTTACTCTGGGGACATGCTGGATACCAGCTGCAACACACTAAGCCCCTACAATCACAGCCATATGCCTTTCTGTTTTAAGCTGCAACTTAACTCAGAAGAGCAACTTATGTACTTTCATACTTGTCCATTTGCCTGCAGGTCTCTGCTAAGTTAGCTTGTACCCTCTGGCAGGTGCTATCAACACCAAATCTGTCCCCGTAGACGTAGCCTACAGTACCCGGCACCATAACATATACGATATACTCCTCATCAGCATCTCCCGTTCATGAGAACAACATTTATGACACACGAGCATTGCTATTGATCGTTATCTTGTGTGGCTATTCGTGTACTAAGTCACCATCCTGAGTTCCTTGGGTGCATGTACTGCTTCACCCTGTTAAGCCAAACTAACTAACCACCCGAATGCTCAAGCTTGCAGTTATTTAATAAATTGGATGTGTCCTTTCTATGTCAAGCATCTAAGATATACCATTAATATTAATTTACATATACTTAATCGTTTGTGTTATCATTTTATTTTATTTAATATTACTCTGCAGTGCATATTAGCGCGTAAACAAATCATAACATACCAAGCACTATGTACCTCCCGCTGAGCTTACCCAGCTAGTTAATTTATCTTTTGAAAATTCTAGACAGCAGGATGTACATATCTCTTCATTGATTATTGTTTTAGCTAGGCTTGAAACATATGTAAAGAAATGTCTATGTTTTTTCTCTTACAAAACTAAAATTGTGCTGTATACTCATATGCCACGTTATGTTTTAACTGTTCGTTACCTTACTGCTTGTGACTGCTATTGTGGCTGAACAAGCCTGTTGTTATACCATGCACGACAAAAATAAAGAATTAAAAAAAAAAAAATGTATATTTTTCATAATAATTTTTTTTCAGATTTCATACAGTTGTTTAGGCCTATCGCTTGAAATTCACATGTTAGTTCTTCATTAAATTCTCGATTTAATAAATAATCCTGCAAGTGATTATATATAACCAACGCTGAACACAAACTAAGCTCTATGAGGAGTTAAATACATGAGAATGAAGCACTCACCGGGGAATCTGTCCATAGTGAGGGCTATCTCGACTGAAATGGTTTTTCCAGTTCTCGTAGACTGTGAGGGAAGAATCACCTGGGATTTTAACCTGAGAAAAACAAAGTAATTACTAATTTATGATGGAAAAGATAATTAGAATATAACATTTATTTATAAAATATTTTACCAGGAAGGATACATTGAGATTTCTCTCATTTTCAAGTATGTCCTGGGTCCACAAAACATTGCATTGATACATTAGGGTACAATAAAATACAAAAACAATATTAATACACAATAAATACAAAATGTTACATAGAACAGGTAGGAAATATATAATCAACCATGACACGTGCATTATTTTTTGGTCGGATTTACAAAGAGCCTGTGTTGTTCATTGCGATGATAACAGCTATAACTCTATACAAAATTAAGAAAAACAGAAATTACAGTGTCATATCTTTCAATGGGACTCTAAACTTGAACCTGTCAGGATTGCCAATTAAAGTGCAAATTCAAAGTAAATTGAGGGTAAATTTGAAACTGAATGCCAACCATTTTTTTTTTGTCCTAACATTTGAAATTCCCTTTGAATTCCTGATAACTCATATTTTAGTGAAGAACCCTTCTGTCATGATATTCGGCGACACTCACCTGTCCCAGGGCATCTGTGACGTCCGGTCCTGCAGGTGGGACCTCGGGCAGCTGTGGTGCTCGCTGCTACTGCAGCACTGTCTGTCGACTGACTCTTGTGTCCACCATCGGTGACTGCCTCATGCCGTGCAGGAAGGATCGGGGAAAGCTGAGGAGCGGCTCAGGGAGATGCAGCCAATAAGGTGCAGAGCCCCAGAATGTATCTTAAAGCCTATGGGTAGCAGTCATGTGACTGAGTCTATCTTAAAATACCCAAGCAGTTCCTTCAGTCAGTGCTTGGTTGTTCTGGTGCTTTGCTTCAGATCACTGGCGTCTTTGTGAATTCCTCTCCAGTTCCTGTTTTTTGTCTCTCAGTTTGTGAATTCCTGGCTTCTGACCTTTGGCTTTGATTCTTCTCCCTAGCTGCCAGCCAATGGCCATTGCACCGCCTGACTTTGTCTCCTTCCTGACCCTTATTGGATAATTTGCTCTTCTGACCTATTTATCATTAAAAGCACCCATGCCACCATAAGGTACCTGGTAAGGTCTGTTTGTAAAGGGTTTCTGGTCCAATGGAAGAGTAGTCCTCTCCAAAACAAATCAACCAGTAGGTTGTCTCACCTACCTATTGAAGTTAAAGGAACACTATTGGGTCAGGAACACAAGCATGTATTCCTAAGCCTATAGTGTTAAAAACAACATCTAGACCCCCTGACTCCCCCTTAACCCACTAAATATAGCAAAATCTTACCTTTACCCCAGTCTGCTGGCTCTGTCCCTGATCTGCCTTCTTAGCTGACATCATCAGAAGTGGTGTTCTGAGCCAATCACAATGCTTTAACATAGGAAATCATTGGATTGGCTGAGGTTGTCAAGAAGGCGGATCAGGGGCAAAGCCAGCACAAGCCAAACACAGCCCTGTCCAATTAGCATCTTCTCAGAGTTGCATTGAATCAATGCATCTCTATGAGGAAAGCTCATTGTCTCCATGCAGAGGGTGGAAACACTGAATGCCAGTCACACTGTGCAGCACTGCCCCAGGAAGCACCTCTAGCATCTGAGGAGTGGCCAGTGGAGTTATCAATAGGCTGTGTTTACTGCAAAAAGCATGAAGGTAATGCTTCTACTCACCAAAGCAATTACAATAAGCTGTGGTTATTGAGGTGACTATATTGTCCACTTAAATGCAGGGTCACCTTTTCAGTAAGAGTCAGTTTTCTTGAAAAACACATAAACAGTTTTCTAGTGATTCATTGAAGGTTATGTTAGGAGATAAGTAACCATGACATAACATTAGCGCTGCCAACCACAACTCACTGGTTTCTTACTTTTTACATGTTTTGACAATTTGGTTGTTCACCCAGATCGGGGCTATCAGGGGATGTGACCTTTGTGGGGATATTTTGTATTTTGAGGTACTTTTTGGGGTTTGTAAAAATGAATGTTTTTTTCTGTTTAGAGTTAATTGAGTTAGCCCATTGTCTTTGTTAATTGTATCACAGACAGAGGGGAGGGATTGTGTGCTGTAAGTGGGAGTGTCGGACATTGTTGTATTGTTCTGATTGGTTTGTGTCCTTTGTGTGCCTGTGTTCCATCAGGTCCAGGGGGTGTGCCTCTGGTCTAAAGAATTGTATATAAGCCAACCTGTATCAATAAAGCCTCAGACTTATTCTAACCTTCATGAAGTTTCGGCTCATGTTTGGGGGATTGGAGAACCTACACTTTGGGGATTGCTATAATCACTATACTCCAAGAGTATAAACACTAAGGTCTTGTAAGAGCTTGTTCCTGTTCCTGCTCTCCGGATTACGAGAGTTCTTCGTACTGGAAGCTGAATCCTGGTCTTGGGTCCAGAGTGGGTGGAAGACAGCGAGACCCCAACCAAGCTGCGGCGGTTTTGGGGGTCTGCGGTGGTTATGGTGTCTAGTGGAGTGCTTGGAGCCCGCGGAAAGTACAAGGAGCATCCCAATCGGGGTGCCAGGCGATCTGTTACATATACCTTTAAGCACCTGAATCTTAAAAAAAGACTCCTGGACATATAGTGAAAGGGGTGTCCAGTGGCTCCCAATGACATGCGCATTTCCATGTACATATTACGCTGTGTAAGTGACACCCCTAGTGACACATTTTCAATGATTAAATCTGTTAAACCCTTCTATAAATACCTGTTTGGATGCAGCAAAGATAACGCTTTGCGCTGGAGGTGTTCCCTGGGCTCTCAGTGATGCATTGGCTAAAGTCAGAGATGAAAATAGATTAACTACAGATCCACATGAGCAGATAGCAAATATTCAAATATTTTTTATAGGACAATATTTTATACTTTAAGCACCGGCCGCTGCTCAGAGATATCAATCGCTGCCACCATTCAACAATACCATAGAGCACAAGCAAGCCGAAAAAAAAAACACACGAAAAAAAATGTTAACTTTATTTCTTTAGCAGGAATCTTTGGCTAAGACACAGCAAGGGAGACGACACAGACAGATGACAGGTGTCTTAAGAAAAATAAATAAAGGTATTGTCTGCTTTCTATTACTGGTTGAAGTCTGTGATTGGGTTTTTTTCAGGCTTGTTTTTGCTCTGTGTTACAGCAGTAACAGCTGACGCCCAACCCACAGATATCGCTCCGATATTGCAGCTGTTCTACTATTGACCTTTAGCAGATATATAGGAACAATGCGTAAAGAGATAAGACCATAAGACAGCTTGAGGCAGGTTCCTAGATTTTATAGGAGGTAGACTAGAGGCACCATGAGAATACTTGGCTGAGCTCGGCTCCAGGCGCCATCTCTGTAACAGGGTTACTGTAAATATCGTAAATATAAAAGTGAGAACTGTTTCAAATTGAAGGTCAAAGTAGATTAACTGGAAATATAGCTGACTTGGAGAATTTTTTTTCCAGAGCAGTTATTCCGGCATTAAATTTGAATTCACTTTGAATTCACCACAATACTCCTTTTAGTAAGTAACTATGTATATCTCACTTTTGGTCGGACAGTTCCTGATTTAATTAACCCTGTCTTTCTTAATTAATAAAAAAAAAATAGTATAACTGATTTTAGTATTGTCATTAATAATAATAATAATAATAATAATGTAATAAGATGTACGTGAAAATGTGTATTAATTAAATACATCCTTCCTGGTAACGTATGTTGATAGTATTATTAACCTCCATTTAGTACGAAGAATGTGTAAACACATGTATATACATTTGTCTCCATTATATAATCTGCAAACAAAATTAATCTAGACTGTCAGCTCGTTTGAGCAGGGTCCTTAACTGCCTATTGTTCCCGTGTCACTGTGTAATTGTCTCATTTATTGTAAAATTTCTCCCCCTTTCATAATATTGTAAAGCGCTGTGGAATTAGTTGGCGCTATATAAACACCAATGATAATAATAATAATAATGCATTCTGGTTTTGCCGTTATTCTGTGATATCGTTGAAACTGCTGCATTCATTACTTTGTCCACTAGGTGACACTGTAACAACAGTCTACAGAGAATCGTTCACTAACGCTATCCCAAGCAGATACAGAGAAAGCAATAATATGTATAACAGCAGATGGGATACTACAAAAAATGTATCATTCCTGCCACTTGATATCAAAATAGAACATTTTCTAATTGTTAAAGACGTATTTTAATATTTAACATATGCTTCTGAAGGAGCTGAGGGGCTGTATTCATTTGTACATCGCTTCTGAGTATGTTGGTGCTTTGTAGAAAATATTTACCCAACACTGACCGCATCACCCCGAGTTAATTATTTCAAATATTTCAATATTCAATGATCTGATAACCACGAAGCACTGTGCATTCAGAAAGCACTGTGTTTTATTCACTAAATGAAGATTTTTAGAGAATTGACAGGACAATTGGAAAAAATAAATGCCACAAATTAGCGATTTTATTTTTCATCGTACTAATTTTCAGCATGAAATGTCAAATTTATTGCTAATTCTCCACAATTTCTGGTTCAGTGAGTAAACCCATTGCTTACAGATATGGCAAATGATCACAGCCGGTTCTTACTCACTAAAGCATCAGAGAATGGTCAGTGACTGACCTGGTGTTTGCATATGTTACATTAGAATAGTTGACATAAGGGTGCTAAGTGCACAGCACACTTCCTTAGATGCTCATTCACAAATGTATCTTACCTGAAAATGTGTTGATTGTTGAATCAAAAAGTATGTTTAGATTTAGTCATGAAAACAAAACATAATAGAGCTTGGGTGCTGAAAATTACCCAAAATCTTCAAAATCAAGCAATTATCGTGATACTTTTCCTAAAGATAATAAGATGACCCAAACTGACACAAAATTCTTGGTAGGGACTTAGATTGTAGATTGTGCCATGTGTTAGGGTATATTAAACGTGGCACACCCCTTGCGCACACCATCAATTGATGGGCTGGAAAAGTAGCCGAAATTGATTTTTTTCCAATTCACCTTTTTTGCAATGGTATTTGATTTTTAACTTGTGTTTCATGTGATGCTTTTATCTCCTTTCATCTCCTGCACAAGTGTGAACAATGAAAAGCTCTATTTTTTTTTCTTCCAAGTCTTACCAAACACAGCGATATCCACATTAATATAGGCTGCAGTTCGATCTCTCAGCTTGCTGTAATATTCCTAAATAAAATGTAAAAATACATATACAAATAATTATTATTTATAATTTATTACATAAATAATTATTTTGCTTCTTAACCCCTTAAGGACACATGACGTGTGTGACACGTCATGATTCCCTTTTATTCCAGAAGTTTGGTCCTTAAGGGGTTAAATTATATAAACTAAACCCCCTTTGCCGTCACACTAAATGTAAAAGCAGAGAAAAGCAGAGTTTGCCACATGACATCATATTACAGTATCAAAAATAGAGAAGAGGGTTTCACTCAATCACAAAAATCTAAATGAGTATGGGTCAGAATACCCCATAGAATATACATCAAAGAAAAAATCTCCCTGTGACACTCCCTGTGATACGTTTAAAGCAGATTTAATGGATCTGCAACGTTTCGACCTGTTTCGACCTGTACCAAGGTCTTTATCGAAACGTTGCGGATCCATTAAAGCTACTTTAAACGTATCACAGTGAGTGCCTGAGATTTTTTCTTTGATCATACTAAAGTAGTCTTATTAAAACCTACATGAAACTCCATAATGAAGCGGGTAGAGAGCAGCAAACAAATGGATCTCACCACAACCTTCCTCTAGATCACAAACCCATTTATGTACTTACCCCAGGAATAAATAAATAGAAGACAGACTTAAAGCTGTTATTATGGAAAAGGACTAAGCGCAATTAACATAGAAAATAAAATGTCTCTCGACATTAAGCAATTTGGCCTAGAATATAAACTGTCCCCAAACATATGACGATAGTCAAGGTTCCCAAATGTTTTGGGTTATTTACTGCTTATCACCATTAGTAGTTACCTCTGCAAACTCTGTTGAGCCAATCAGGCCAAATTCTTCGGCACCCCAGCTGCCAAAAATGATAGATCTTCGAGGGCGCCACTTACCTATGAAATCATCAGATGGTAGACTTTCAGTATAATGTATCATAACATATAGCTAATAAATATATTTGGCAGAAACAATAATGGATTCCATCATCGTAGACATGTAAGTGTTGCATAAGTAAGTGTGTGTTTTTTTACATTAACTTTTACTACTCAACCCAGTTAGTAAATCAGTAGTGTTTTCAGTTTCACTTTTAGTGCCTAATGTTTTTGCTGTTCTTAGTGCGCACTCACCCTTACAAAAAAAAGTCTACACAGTGCACTAGTCTACTCACTCTTACCCTCATGTTTCTTTGATCATTTCAATTACCATCCTTATTATTCTACAACTCTGCTTCACTTGGTTTTGCTATTCATTTTATGGACCAGATCAGTTGATAATCAGCAGATTTCACTTTCTTCAATCGTCAAGTTCACCTCCACCGTCCACCCGTCCTACTGTAATGACTGGCTGATGGTAACTCACAAACCATAGGTCAATTCTTGACCAGCAAGAAAATAACAGAGACAGACGTAAGAAGAAATAGTACTGGTCTATAGGGGGGTTGGCCTAGAAGTAACACTGTCACTTTCTTCAATCATCAAGTTTACCTCCACCGTCCACCCATCCTACTGTAATGACTGGCTGATGGTAACTCACAAACCATAGGTCAATTCTTGACCAGCAAGAAAATAACAGAGACAGACGTAAGAAGAAACAGTACTGGTCTATAGGGGGGTTGGCCTACAAGTAACACTGTCACTTTCCAGGTTTTCATAAAAATAAATTCTTAATTGAAATTTAATAATGACTGCATTGGAATTACATTGAACATTCAACATCAGAAAATAGTATAATAAAAATAAAGAATATGAGAACGGGAAATAGCTCAGGTCTTAAAAATGTTTTTTGCTCACTTGTGTCATTACAGAGAGAATATATAAAATTTTCCTATCAGACTGATATGGACAGACCACATCCAAAATTCTGGCAAGTGCCCTCTGCACAAGAGATACAGCAACTCCGGACAATCATTTCCACCTTCATTGGGTCATGTCAGCGAGGTGTAGCCGATACCTCTAACCATGGGCAAGTTATTGAGGTTTCCCTGTGACCGCGCCCATTCTCTATTTTTGTTGCAATGTATTTACTTAGGCTCTTCCAGAAGGAGGCCCCATGCTCACTGTGCCTAGAGGGGTGTCAGCTATACCTCACTGACGAGGCCAAAACAGTTTTTTCCAAAAATCAGAATCTGGGGTTGCTATGTCTCTCATGCAGGGAACATGCCAGCAGCCCAGGGATTAAATACTGGTGATCTGAGTTAATTTAGCTAGGTTGGGAGATGTTTGTCTGGAATTTGGCTTGCTTACATTGATGAAGCTAGATTGCCCAGAAAATACTTCTACTTCTCCATATACACAAAAAATGGAAGCCATTTACCTGATCCTGTCCCAAACTATTCATTCCCTTTTTGACACACACACATGTGCTGTTCTCATTATGAATGAGATTCTTGTAAGACTTACATTCAGAATAATCTGATTATGTTTATCTGCTTTTATAACATCTTTGCCAACTTCAGTCTGATTGTCAACCCCCTTCATTAATATGAATGCACTTAATGAAGGTTTCCAATGGCATGATCCCTAAAAATGTCTCTTCCTTTAACTTTTTATCTTTTTCTGTTTCTGACACTGCTAATCGCTAACTCCCTCTTAACCTGTTCTGTTCCTTGGGTCTTCATGGTGGACAGACACTAGACTTTTCGCTAAATCATAAATTGGCATTAAGTCACATATTTACAATGTTTTAAAGCCAAAAAAGCGGGGCTGGAAATATGGCTGAGTTGAAGAATGTTCCTAATTTGTCTACATTGGGCTAACATTTGAAATTCAATGCTCGGTTCCATAAATTCCCAGTTTAGTGAATAACTCTGAAAGCGAGTGTCTGGCTTATGTCATATCCTTGAAATTATTCTCTCTTTATCTCCATCCCTGGTAACTCGCCCCCATCCAAGCATTGTTCTCCCAGTGCTATCAAAAGCTATCAGAATGGAATTGGAATGGAATCATAACGTAAAACAAATCAAATCAAAAATAGTTTGGATAAATATTTCACAAAGGGTTCTCTTTGAAGCTGGAACTGGTACTGAACAGATTACCTTGTTTTAATTTGCTTCCAAGAACTCTTGTTATCTCCAGCATTACAGCCGTTCCGCTGCTGGGGTCGATAGCTCCGTGTACCCAGCTGTCTCTGTGGTTGCCATACATAATATACCTGTCTGGGTACATGAATCAGATAGGGAGTCATGTAGAGTGGAAAGAACAAGCTGAGCATAGATTAACAGAATTTAAAAAGACAGGTTATAAATCAAGCTCTGGAAGAATAATGACTAAACCTGGCACTGCAGAATGCTCATTATAATGCTTTATGAGGACAGAGCAATACAAAAAATATACGGTAAAACATACGTTACATTTACAAAAGTAAAAAGAAAATACTTAAAGTTGCCAGTTTAATTAATAATCCTATGTATATTTTTGTAAAATTACACTATAAACTGGTTTATCCCATAAATCCCAGTTCTTCTTACACAATCCATTTGTTTCCATGGCGATAGCTCCACTTTTAGAACATTGTTAAATTTATAAATCTCTCCAAATTACCAGTAGACTAATAAATACACAAAAAACGTGACAATGGGGGTGTTTAGATATAAGGAGTAAATTGCAATCTCAGGTTTAATGATTATCGACATGTTAGCATCTAATATTTCTAATACATTTGTGCAACATATTCACCATTTCTAGAAGTAGAACACTGAAAAGGGCCGTATACCTTTAAAGGACACTGTAAAGGTTACTATATCATGGACTAAAAGGTCATTCACTTGGTTGTCCATAACCTTCCATTGTCTCAGTTAGCAAGGTTACTACAAAGATGAAAATACTGCACTCAGGAATAGCGATCAATACCTTGATCGCTAACAGTGGAGCTTCAAATCTCTGTATAGATCATGCCCCTGCAGTGTCCCTGCTCAATTCATTGCCATTTAGGAGTTAAATCGCTTTTCAATCAGATGTGACAACACAGTGCATTTAATTTAGAAGTTTTCAGCTTTGTAAATTGCACTTTAGTCAATAACCTGCAAGCTATTAACAAAACATGAAATAAGAAATTCTAAATTAAACAGACTGTGTAATAAGTAATGTTAAAGAAACACTATAGTCACCTAAATTACTTCAGCTAAATAAAGCAGTTTTAGTGTATAGATCATTCCCCTGCAATTTCACTGCTTAATTCACTGCCATTTAGGAGTTAAATCACTTTGTTTCTGTTTATGCAGCCCTAGCCACACCTCCCCTGGCTATGATTGACAGAGCCTGCATGAAAAAAACTGGTTTCACTTTCAGATGTAATTTACCTTAAATAATTGTATCTCAATCTCTAAATTGAACTTTAATCACATACAGGAGGCTCTTGAAGGGTCTAGCAAGCTATTAACATAGCAGGGGACAAAACATGTCTTAATTAAACAGAACTTGCAATAAAGAAAGCCTAAATAGGGCTCTCTTTACAGGAAGTGTTTATGGAAGGCTGTGCAAGTCACATGCAGGGAGGTGTGACTAGGGTTCATAAACAAAGGGATTTAACTCCTAAATGGCAGATGATTGAACAGTGAGGCTGCAGGGGCGTGTTCTATACACCAAAACTGCTTCATTAAGCTAAAGTTGTTCAGGTGACTATAGTGTCCCTTTAAAACAATAGATATTACTTTACAGGAAGTACGTAGGGTAACTGTGTAAGTCACATGCAGGGTAGTTGAGGCTAGGGCTGCTTAAACAAAGTGATTAAGCTAAAGTTGTTTTGGTGACTATAGGGTCACTTTAACAGCACTGAAACCATTTCACACACAATAGAGATATCAAAAATACTGCCAGCAACTGTTTTCCATAAAACCCCAAGGTTAAATCAATGTCCCACACAATGGATGCTGGTCCATAGCGTCTGGTGGGCTTCCTTTTTTTTGTTGGCAGCACATAGGGATAAGTGGGAAGCACCCAACAAGGGAGTGGGGGCAGCAAACCACCAGCCAAAATAGCTCTGTATGATAGATAGATACATACATACAGACAAGACCTCTGAACGTGCCATGTAGTATCTGTCACCAAGACATTGACAGCAGATCCTTAAAGTCCTGCAAGTTGCGAGTTGGGGCCTCAATAGATTGGTTTGTTGTTCCAGAACATCCCACAGATGCTCAATCAGACTAAAATCTAATGTTTCTAAAGACTAAAATAAAATGTTTCTCAACACATTCCTGAACATTTTTTGCAGTGTGGCAGGGTGCATTATCCTGCTAAAAGAGGCTACTGCCATCAGGGAAAACCATTGCCATAAAGTGGAGTACATGGTCTGCAACACTCTCTAGGTAGGTTGTATGTGCCAAAGTAAACATACACATGAATGCCAGGACCAAAGGCTTCCCAGCAGAATATTGCCCAGAGCATAACACTGTCTCCACCGACCTGACCCCTTCCCCAGGTAAACGATGCACATGCACCAAGCCATCACCAGATCTAAAAGACAACATGTTTCATCAGACAAAGTAACCTTCTTCCATTTCTCCATGGTCCAGTTCTGATGTTTATGTCCCCACTGAAGGCACTTTCAGAGATGGACAGAGGTCCATCACGGGCAATCTGACTGGTCTACGGCTACACAGCACCATATGCAGCAAACTGCGATGTACTTTGTGTTTTGACACTTTTCTAACATGACAACCATTAATTATTTCTGCAATATGAGTTAAAATATCTCTTCTATGTAATCAGACCAGTCATGCTAGCCTTTGCTCTTTACGTGAATCAATGAGCCTTGAGTGCCCATGATGGTGATGCTGGTTCACCGCTTGTCCTTCCTTTCATTACATTTGGTAGGTACTAACCACTGCATACAAGGAACACCCCAAGACTTGTTGTTTTGGGGATGTGCTGACCCAGTCGTCTAGCCGGCACTATTTGTCCCTTGTCAAAGTCACTCAGATATTTTCTCTTTCTCTTTTTCTAACTCAAACATGAAATTCAAGAACTGACTGCCTCATATATCCCACCCCTCGACAGGCGCCATTGCAACAATATAATCAGTTATTCACTTCACTTGTCAGTGGTTTTAAAGTTGTTGGTGATCAGTGTGTATGTGAAACAGACATGTTAGCGATGAAAAAAAGGCATTCAACCATTCCAATGATGGAGTAAAACACTTACCTATAACCACATGCCATCACACACATCACAGGGGCCACACATAACATCATTTGGAAACTTACATTGATTCACAAGGAACTCACACACCTCAAATACCAGATTGTTTCCACCATAGTTATGGCATATTTCACATTGTGGTTTATGGGAGTTCAGGGGTTAAATGGGAGTGTTAAAATGTAAATATTGACAAACAGTAGCCATTTTTTTTTCTGGATTGGCCACTATAAAGTGAAACAGGACACAAGCTCCTCACCGGGTTCCACGGCTCCCCTGATAAATCCCATCACGTTGGCCGAAGACTTTATAGTTCTTTTATTGTAAACGTTGATCTGGACATCACTGAAACAGACGTTTAACATTGTCACAATCATTGAAGATGTAATTAAGTCTATTTACTAAATTGTGTCAGGAATTCAAAGTGAGTAATACATTTTAGACCATAACAACCTAACTGGGAAAAAAGTTAGAAATGTATTTACTTAATCTGTTTTGGCCTAAACTTTGAAATTCACTTTGATTTCAATTTTTGAATTACTATGTGCAGGTGTCTTTAAATTTGGGTTTCAAGAGTGTGTCAGTGTGTCTTTGTGTATGATTGTTAGCATGATTTTGTGTATAAGTGTCAGCATGCTTTGGTGCATGAGTGTCAGTGTGTTTGTGTATAAGTATCAGTGTGTATGTGTCAATGTTTGTGTATAAGTGTCAGTGTGTGTCTGTGTATGATTGTCAGCATGCTTTGGTGCATGAGTGTCAGTGTGTTTGTGTATAAGTATCAGTGTGTATGTGTCAATGTTTGTGTATGAGTGTCAGTGTGTGTATGTGTATGATTGTCAGCATGCTTTGGTGCATGAGTGTCAGTGTGTTTGTCTATAAGTATCAGTGTGTAAGTGTCAATGTTTGTGTATGAGTGTCAGTGTGTGTCTGTGTATGAATTTGAAAGTTTTTGTTTATGAGTATCTCGGTCTCTCTCCTGGTTCCCCTCCTATCTCTCCCAGTGCTCTTTCAGTGCTATTTTCTCTGGCTCTTCCACTACTCCACAACCCCTCTCTGTTGGCGTTCCCCAAGGTTCTGTCCTTGGTCCCCTACTGTTCTCGGTCTATACTATCTCCCTTGGTAAACTCATCAGCTCCTTTGGCTTCCGATTTCTAAGTGGATGACACACAAATCTATCAGTCCTCTCCTGATCTCTCTTCGCTCATCCTGACGTGTGTCTCTGACTGCCTCTCTGCTATTTTTAACTAGATGCCTGCTCACTTCCTTAAACTTAACCTGTCCAAAACAGAACTTCTAGTCTTTCCTCCCTCAAGTACTGCTACTCCTGTGTCTGTCTTCCTCCAAGTCAACGGCTCTACCTTGTAGGCTCGCTGCCTAAGTGTTCTCTTTAACTCCAACCTCTCCTAGCAACCTACTTTCCCCGTACATGAAATACATCTCACACTTACCTCTTGTGCCACTTTACGTCACCGCCAAGAATGTTAGCTCATTTGAGCAGGACACTCAGCACCCTATTTTCCTGTGTGTTCAACTCCTCTTGCTACAAATACTTGTCTGTTAGTCCACCTATTTATTGTACAGCTCTGGTGGAAAATGTTGACGCTTTATAAATAATAATAAAGTGTCTACAATTGATTTACATTTATGTATGCGTATTAGTGTGAATCTATGTATGCATGTTAATGTGTGTCTGTGTGTTTATGCTTGTGTGTGTAAAATAACATTAATTTAAGATTAACTTAAATTAAATAGAATTTCAGGCATACCTGTTGCTGAACAAGCTGGTTTGAACAAAGCCAGGGCCGGTGTTATAGGTGCAGCCCAGAGAACCCTGCCATGGAGCTTCTGAACCTGAAAGGTTACTGAGAAGACACAAGATGGTCACCAAGAGAAGTAGAAACCGGCCAAGAGAAATGGCTTATGTGTTAGTGCAAGTCACATGCATGGAGGTGTGACGAGGGCTGCATAAACAAAGTGATTTAACTCCTAAATATCAGAGAATTAAGCAGTGAGACTGCAGAGGCATTATCTATACACCAAATTTGCTTCATTCCATCTTAAAAACATAGCCCGCATCCGCCCCTTTCTTGCACCAGATACTACCAAGGAGCTTGTCCATGCTCTAGTAATTTCCCGCATGGATTATTGTAACCCTCTCCTGATTGGTCTCCCCAATAGCCGTACTGCACCCTTACAGTCCGTAATGAATGCTGCTGCTAGATTGATTTTCCTCTCTAGTCGTTTCTCTCACACCTCACCCCTCTGCCAGTCCTTACATTGGCTTCCTGTATGCTATAGGAGTCAATTCAAGGTACTAACTCACACCTATAAAGCACTGAACAACTCTAGCCCCTCTTATATCTCCTCACAGATCCATAGGTATGTCCCTTCTCGGTCTCTCCGTTCTGCCCGTGACCACCTCCTGTCCGTTGTCCGCACTCGTACGGCCAACTCGCGCTTGCAGGACTTCTCGCGGGCGGCTCCCTTCCTATGGAATAGCCTGCCTACCGCCATCAGACTCTCCCCTAGTCTTGCATCTTTTAAGAAGTGCCTTAAAACCCATCTCTTTAGGAAAGCTTATGGCCTCCAAGACTAACCCTTACCTCACATACCTGTCTCTTGCCCTCTCCTAAAAGGCAGCCCACCTTATTTGATTGTAAATTCCTGTCCTAATGTGTTTTACACCCCACCTCCTATAGAATGTAAGCTCGTTTGAGCAGGGTCCTCTTCAACCTATTGTTCCTGTAAGTTTATTTGTAATTGTCCTATTTATAGTTAAATCCCCCTCTCATAATATTGTAAAGCGCTACGGAATCTGTTGGCGCTATATAAATGGCAATAATAAATAAAAATAAATAAATTAAGATAAAGTTGTTTAGGTGCCTATAGTGCCCCTTTAATAAGAAGATTAATTCATATGATGTTCTTGAGTATCAGTTTTTACACAATAAATGCTTCATAATGATAAAGTCACTGTTAACTCTGGGTCATCTTTGTTTGGCTCAGAGGGTTCCAGCTATTTGCTTTCAGAGAAGCTTTCAGAGAAGCTTTCAGAGAAGCCCCTTGTTTGGCCATGCCACTTAAAGTCACTATACACTATAGTCACCAGAACAACTACAGCTTATCTTATTTGTTCTGGTGAGTATAATCATTCCCTTTGGGCTTTTTGCAGTAAACACAGTATTTTTATATAAAATGCAGTGTTTACATTACAGCCTAGGGATACCTCTAGTGGCCACTCCTCAGATGGCTGCTAGAAGTGCTTCCTGGGGCAGTGCTGCCTAGTGTGACAGCCATTCAGTGTCTCCACCCTCTGCATTGAGACAATGAACTTGCCTCATAGAGATGCATTGATTCAAAGTATCTATATGAGGAGATGTTGATTGGCCAGGGCTGTGTTTGAATCATGCTGGCTCTGCCCCTGATCTGCCTCATTGACAGTCTCAGACAATCCTATGGGGAAGCATTGTGATTGGCTCAGAACACCACTTCTGATTATGTCAGCAGACAGCAGGCAGGTCAGAGGCAGACAGGGGCAGACCCAGCAGCTGCAGACTTGAATAAAAGTAAGAGTTTACTATATTTAGGGAGACAAGGGGTCTAGATGGTGGTTTTACTATTTTACTATAGGGTCAGGAATATATGTTTTTTTCTGACCCCATAGTGATCCTTTAAAAAACAGTAAGGCCTAGATTTCCTGAATGCAGTCTTGCTCTCTAGAACTTTAAACAATGAACATTTTAAGGGTTTTAATGAAAAAACAGTTAGCTAACAACCAACGTTGTCAGCTAAAGTTGGTTTAGTAAATAATCGTATTCGAGGTTAAAGGCACATGATGGGGGTGCTTAAGTTGCTTCCTTCTGGAAGTGGTGCTGAAAAATAGCTAAAAGAAAAGTGGGTTAGATTTGTTGTAATAGCACATCCAAATAACGTATTTAAAAATAGAGTGTGAATTTAGATATAATTTCTTGTGCAAAATCATCTATAACGGAGAAAGGGAAATGTCATTATGTCAACATGTGTGGAATCACCATATTAACTTCTTTGCATCCTCATATCCTATTGGCTGTGCCGGAATATTGGAAATTCCTTTGATTTGTGACTCTTGGATTCGATATGTGAAATCTGCAATGAGAAAAGAATGAATTGGAAAGAATCGAGATACCGTGCAAGGTGGACAGGAAAAAGAAATAAGATTGAGAGATCAGATGTAAATAAGACAGGAATTCAAACATGTGAACTTGAGTTAAAAAGAGGAGTTAAAGTGATGGCTAGCTATGGGTAGAAATACACCCGATTAGTGGATACAAGTAATCTATAGCAAGGGTGTCTGACTGTGGTCTTAATCTGTTGTTGGACGATTGGTACTATATAGCCATAGCATTATAAAAAAAAGAAAAGATAGAGACACGGTAGAAATTATAGAGACACGGTAGAGTTCCACGTAAAAAGAGATAAACTGGTAGCTACCTTTAGCTGGATAATACGGGGTGAGCTGGTCTCCAAAGTTCTCTTTAAATGAACCGCGTTCGACTCCTGAAGGAGGCATATACCAAGAGTTGGGATAACTGTCGCGGGGGTCTGACTTTCCATCATTTATATCTTTAGGATCAGTATAAATGATTACACCTATCACTCCAAATTTTTCAGCATTAATTGCCTGTAAAATACAAAACATGCACAATTCATTTCAAAACCCAATATAGCCCCGCAGAATATATTGCCGCTCTATAACAAAACAAGTATTGAAACTTAATAGGAGGCCATCACCCTCATTTGTTAATTGGTGGACACACTCCAGTCTCCAGAACAGGTCATTATGGCCTCAAGAAAACATTACATGAAATGTCAGAAAGCAGGCATGCGTGACTTCCTCGGTGCCGCTGTGACCATGTTGGCTGGGTGTTTTTTTTTTCGCTCCATGCACCAGTGGTGGCAGTGCTTGTGCGTATATTCTTTGATGTCCTAAGATGGCAAGTTCAATGGTGAATTTCAGCACCGTTGAGTTTAAAAGGGGAACTCTTAAAACGATAACCACTATATGCAGGAGAAATAGTTTCGGTGCTAGAAGATCGTGGTGTTGCATTCTTGGTCAAATTGTTCTATGGTTTGACCAAAACATGGGACCCATGAGGCAGAATTTACATTTCTGTGTTATTTTCCTATCCAGTCGGTCCTCTCACACCTCGCCCCTCTGCCAGTCCTTACATTGGCTCCCTGTATCCTATAGAAGTCAATTCAAAGTGCTAACCCATACATTTAAAGCACTGAACAATTCCAGCCCCTCTTATATCTCTTCACTGATCCAGAGGTATGCCCCTCCTCGTACCCTCCGCTCTGCCCGTGACCACCTCCTGACCGCTGCTCGCACCCGTACGGCCAACTCACGCTTGCAGGACCTCTCACGGGCGGCTCCTCTCCTATGGAATAACTTGCCTACTGCCATCAGACTCTCCCCTAGTCTTCAATCATTTAAGAAGGGCCTTAAAACCCATCTCTTCAGGAAAGCGTATGGCCTCCCAGAGTAATCTCTCCCTTACATACCTGACTCTTGCTCTCTCCTATGGGATAGTGCTTTGCTCTCTCCTCCAGCTCTGCTTCACTCCTACTTGATATTTCCTATCCTAATGTTTCTAATACCCCACCTCCTATAGACTGTAAGCTCATTTGAGCAGGGTCCTCTTCAACCTATTATTCCTGTAAGTTTTCTTGTAATTGTATTATTTATTGTTACATCCCCCCCTCTCAAAATATTGTAAAGCGCTACGGAATCTGTTGGCGCTATATCAATAGCAATAATAATAATAATAATTAGCATTAATTGGGTCCATATTTTAATGGCAGTGATAGGATGAGCATGTCAGAAAACAGTCTAAGATGGTGTCCGCAGCCTACTAATACCATAACCACTACAACAGCACATAGCTTAGACTGTCCCTTTAACATAACTGGTAATGAGGTCATTAATGGTATCTGACGATACCAGCTAGAGTTACCATTGTCTAACTAGTCATTTTACTATCTCAGAGGTGCATAATTACCTTAATAATGGTTAATTAAGTCACGTGTATGATTGCAATGCTTATTCATGTTCTGACATGAATGCAGTACCTTAAAAATAAAAAAGTTTTTTTTTTTTAAATTGCATTGTACCTGCCTGCACTCTTACCTTGTTAACTCTGCCTATTCCTCCGTATCGTACAATAGCGATGGTGCCATTAAGATCAATAGTCTTAGCCAGATTCTGGAAATCACTTATTTTGCCTTCATTGGCAAAAACCAGCTTCCCCTGTGTAATAAAGAGATAGCATTCACGAGTGATTGCGTAAATTTTGTAATTGCAAACATCAGGCTAATACTGCTGGGTTGGAAAAATTCAAAGTGAAATTTGGCTAGTTTTGTCAATTTGGTAATGAATTTACCACAATTCATTGCATAGTGAATAGACCACAGAATGTAATTATTGAGAGAGTGTAGATGTCAGACCTGGGCAGTGTGACTAAGCTATTGTCATGTATGACAAGGTGGTACTAATTCATATTTTAAAAATACTACTACTACTTTCATAAAATATGAAAAACACCAAGACATGTGGGAAAGGCGTATTTAAGTAATTCAAAATTTAAGTAATTCACAAACGGAGGATACAGCACTTACACTCAGGAATCCAGGTGCTTATCTTCCAGATGCTTATCAGGGCCGGGGTTGGCAAAACCCAGTTTAGTAGATAAAATAAATTAGGTCCAGGTACTCAGGATTGCTGCAGGAAGGCAGGTTTATTGGAACAAAAAGTGAAACGTTTCGTCCTACACAGAGGCCTTTATCAAGCGTGTAGATTGTTTAGACCGAAACATAGCACTTTTTCTTCCAATATGCCTGCGTTTCTGCAGCAACCCCGAGTGCCTGGACTTAATTTATTTAATCTGGTGCAGAATTTAAAGGAAATTGTTACTTTTTCAATCTAGTTCTCATGAGAGCCCTGGCCATGGGGGTCAAACTAAGCCAGCAATAATGCAAATCAGCAAAATAAGAAATATTATATTTTTATGTGTGTGTATGTTTTTTTTTCACTTCTACATTAGCCAAGTCATATTAGAGATATCAGGCTGGTATCAGGCGGACCGTATCCAAAGATTCTGCACCATAACCATTACAAAATTAACGAAATGTTGTGGTTATGGTGCTTAGATTGGCTCTCTATATGCACTACAACTTTGAAAATGCCCAGGGAAATTTTTAGCCACTTTATAGTTCTTTGCATGTTATACTCTGGATTTAAATATTGACTGAACCAATAGGCACAATAAGCTTTGTTCTTTATTGTACATATTACTTATATATTTATTGTAATGCTTGGTGCCTTTTGTCAGTGTTTTTACTTTTTATATTGTGATCTTTACCGTGACTGTTCCATTGGGAGCATATGCAAGAAACGGCTGTAGAATGTCTGGGTGTTTCTGGTCATCGGTGAGCGGAGATTCCATGTACTGAGATGTAAAATTATTAATAGACCCATCTGGACGCACTAAAAAGTGAAAACAAAAAGATGTAAGTTACATAAAGACAATGTTAAAGAGTGAGGAACCATATTGTGAAGTTATAACCATCTAGTGTCACTGAGAAGTCCCTGAGTGACAGACTACAGACTTGTGAGTTCCCAAATTAACGACCAACATCATGGGTGATTAGAAAGAATGTTCATGTGATACCATCAGACTGCGAGCCACATCACTTACCCACGGCCACATTGTTTGGATTCTTACTGTCCGGAAATGACAGGAAAACGTCATATCGCTCTTCTTTCACTTCATCCAAACCAATCTGAGGATCCCTCCAACGAGACAAGATTAACTGCACCAGGTCTTCATCAGCCTGGCTTGTTGCCACATGGGGCTTTTCACTAAGTGCCCTGTAAGGAAAACAATCTTAAGGGGGTTGATGGAATTGGGATGTAAGCACATAACATGTACATTTCTTCTACTGAATTAAAGTGAGCATAAACGACCACAGGTACTACTGAAATAGACCTGTACGATTTATATCCAACATTACACCTATCTAACATAAAGCCATGATCTTCAGGTCCTTGGGCTTCAGCTGTCAGAAGCCAACGTAAGCGCTTTACTCTTACACATGAGCAAGAGTACAACACTGAGGTCTATGGATGCCCTCTATGAGGTGCATTGGATTGGACAAATGGTGGAGGAAGTCATGACACCTCCATGACATCGCTGGAGAGGTGAGCATTACCAAGGGATGCTAAGCACAGGAAAAAGGTTAGTAAAACTTTTATTTTGTTATTTGTTATTGAAAATGGGATGTTTGGGGGGGGGGGAGGGTTATGTCTAGCAAGGTAGTGTTGGAAAAACAGGTTTGTATTCCTAACATTGTAGTGCTTATTTAATTCTGTGCAAAATTTACAACTGTCTTTGGAATGCGCTGCTTCAACAATAAGCTTCTACCTGTCATGGTTCCGGAACCAGGACAGATCACAAAAGGAACAGTTGCAATACTGGTCATTAGAGTGGCCGGGCTATGCAAAAGGAGAAAGGTCAGTGTACAAGCCAAAGTCAAAGGAGTATAGAGATATGGAACAACGATAAGACAAGGTCAAGGATCAGAGAGGACAGAGTAAACGAGAGACAAACCCAAAATACGGTAACCAACTATCAGACAGAGTAAACGCACTATTGAGTTCATAAGACCACAACAGGGCAACAAGGCATGGAGGAAGTAAGTTTAAAGGATCACTATATTGTCAGGAAAACATAGCGGTTTTCCTGACACTATAGTGCCCCTTCGTGGAGCTGACGTCAGCGGAGCCGAATGCGCATGCGCGGCAAATGCTGCGCGTGCATTCAAAGTGTCCATAGGAAAGCATTTCTCAATGCTTTCCTATGTACGCTCTGCGTGTTGGAGGCATAATATGCCTCCAGCGTCGCAGATGCACCTCTGGTGGCTGTCTGGAAGACAGCCACTATAGGGTGGCTTAACGCCAAATGTAAACATAGCAGTTTCTCTGAAACTGCAATGTTTGCATCTGAAGGGCTAAAACCTGAGGGACATTGCACCCAGACCACTTCATTGAGCTGAAGTGGTCTAGGTGACTATAGTGTCCCTTTAAATATGCTTAGGGTTATTCTGATTGGCTAGTTTCCAATTAGAGTTAAGTTTAACACATGGAAGGTATTTGAACCTTCCACATTGATCCCTGACGTCATCGATGTGCACCAAGTCAGGTGACTCGCGAGTGGGACTTGAGGTCACTGAAGCAGCCGCAAGCAACGAGCAGACACTGGTAGCAGCCGCTCACGGTGAGTGGATAAGTGAAGCCGCCACGAGTGGCACGCGTGCAGAGGGCCTGACACTACCCTTGCAAGCAAGCAGTGTTTTAAGTGCACATACAAGAAGAAGCCTTAATAATCCTCTCTCTACCTTGCTGATGAGCTCCATCTTGGCCCTCTACTTCTCCCTTCATTCTAAATTATTATTTTTGTTTGTGTTTTTTTTTTTTTTTTTTACAATTCCCAATTTCTGTACAAACCCCTGTCCACCCAACACTTGCTCCCCTTCTCTGCTCAGAGAGTTTGCATGCAGTCTGAGCCTGGAAATGAGTCAAATTAAATGCTTGTCTATGAGAAGAATTTTGCTGAACCAACGAAAGGGAAACAGTGACGACAGACTTGGCGTCTCCCAACACTGGATTCCAGGTAAGTTAATGCTTATTTTCTAGGTTTTTCTTGAGAAATAAGGGAGGTGGGCTATAAATGTAAAGAATATATATAATTAAATATATAATGAATACATATAATAAAACATGGGATACTACCAGAACATGCTGTGCAATATAATCACTATAGCAATTACACCTTCAAGTATGGTTGGCCAAGGTTGTTCTAAACTCAGCCTCTGATATCCAGGGACGCCTTTCTGACAAAAGAACAAAGCAACCGGATATACCAGGCATTGAGTTGAATAAGGCATCCATTTTGATAGCCAAATCCATATGAAATTTGATAGCATGGGATAGCTATAACTCCATTTTAGGTTACTGATATCTTAGCAGTTAAAAAACAGGAAATAGATCTTACAAACATATTACAAGGTACAGGTGTTATCTAGAGCTTGGAATTGTTATTGCTGGAAAACAAGATAACATTTGCAGCGAGATGTTTTGTTCACGGTGTTTATATTTCCTTCCTACAGATAATCAGCGATCTATAGATAAAGATGGCTGCAATGTGTAGCAATGGATGTATATCTATTTAGAGATTTATAGGGACATTTTAACCTAAGAATTATGTTATTCCTAAAGAGCCATTGGCATTCCACATTGGTATACAACAGCCAGTAGAGGTACCTCTGCCAAAATAGTGAAGTAAAACTTCATTATTTCAATCAGTCTCATGAAGACCATCTAATTGTGCAGTGTAGCATTTTGCTGCGCATGCACACTAGTCTCCCAATGCTTTCTCATGATTTTGATAATCTTAGCCAAAGATGCAGAGCTACATGTTGGAGACCAATGCACTAAGGGAGAAAAGTCCCTTTTTCACCCTGGCAGTGAGGTGCTTGGTCACCTAAATGTTTTTTTAACGCTATATTTTTTTCTTAAATCATCACAGAGGATGATTGGTACAGCTACACCATGACTGCTGTAAGTTTATGCACTATCTAGTAAACCTGGCTATGTTTGACCCATAGTGGAGTACATATGCCTGGGGACAAACATGATACATCTTACAAAAACATGATATTAAAGGATATCATTTTAACTTTGTGTGGTAGTAGCTTTTTGATCCAAGGAGAGATCTGACTGCCTTTCTGGGTTCAATAAGGATTTTTTTCCTAGTTTGTTGCAAAATTGGGAGCTCTTCAAACTGTTTTTTGGGTTATTTTTGCCTTCTTTTGGATCATTAGTAAAAACAGATGTGAGAAAGGCTGAACTTGATGGACACATGTCTCTTTTCAGCAACGTAACTATGTAACTGTATAATCTTTTGTGCAATTGACACTGGCAAACTATGTGTTCTGGGCTGCCGTTGTGGCGGTATAAAAGCAGCAGTAATTTTTACAATTTGCTGCCACTTTCAGACATGACAGACGATTCAGGGTTCCTTAGCAATATGCATGTTTACCTTTTTCTGATATTAATTCTATCATGTTTGGAAGGAAAAAGGTTCAAGTTAACTTGGGGGACAGTTGCAACTGTGATAGTGGAATTTGAACAGAAATACTGTATTCGGAACATTAACTAGTGAGGTATCACTCGTACATCTGAACAAATTGTCCTTTACTCTACCCTCGTCAGTTCCAGTTCTTATAAAAAGTTAAAGACTAACTAGACTTTGAGGCTTAACACTCTTTCATGTAGAAGCAAAAGGTGATTTCCAACAAAAAATCGTTTTGGGGTATAGAGGAGAACATGAGGGGAAGAGAAAAAGTGTAGAATCTCCTTTGAGTTTAGCATTATTCTTACCTCAAGTTCTCTTCAATACGTTTATTGTCCACCTCTTTCATGAATTCCTTAATAAATTCTTCATCGAGATCAGTATCAAGTTCCTTAACCCATTGTGGCTTTGTATCTTTACTTATTCCAAAGTGGCCAACGAGGAGTCCAATGGCTAATATTACACCACCTCCCAGTATACCACCCGCAACCTTCCACCAATTCATCCTTCGACCAAGAGTATCCCAGCACTCTGACCGTTGAACATTTCTTGGGTTTATAATCGATGCATCTCAGGTAAAACTTTAAAAGTATTAACCAGCAAGATAAGATACCTTAGCTTTCAAGATCTAATCAACCAGTATAACTGTTAAAGATTAGCGCAGTGATAGCCTTTGGCTCACCACTGCCCTTTTTTTCAATCTAAGATTTGACTAATGTACTTTGAACGTCTCTAGAATTGATAAAGAGTGTATTTGTGTTGCACAGATTATAGAACATGTTCATTTTCTGAACATTTTCTAAAAGCACAAATAGTTAATCAATCTGTATGATATCATGCAAAATTAATTATTTGAATACAACACAACTGTAGGGTTACTTTGACTGGTGGTGTTAACCTTTGGGGATGATATAAGTAATATTCATGGCAGTACGTTGTCATTATGATCACTTTAGGTGTGTGCAGAGTGAGTTCCACTCTCTTCACTCATGAATCTCTTCACTCACTTCACTTACTTTTCACCAGTTTTAGACCACTTTTGCACCCATATGTTTAACCCCTTAAGGACACATGACATGTGTGACATGTCATGATTCCCTTTTATTCCAGAAGTTTGGTCCTTAAGGGGTTAAAGCTCACCTAGCTTCCATGTGTGGAACATTGTGTGGTATTGACGATTGGTTAAACATCCACTTAAATAAAATAATATTGAAATATTTAACCAGAAAGGTCAAGTGATGGCTATTCCACCATCCCCCTCTGTACCTGGCAACCTTTTGACAGGTTTGTGTCTTTATCAAGTATAGGAGAAATACTGTGAACAGTCAAATATCACTTGACTTTCTATACTAGTTGTCTTGGCAAGTTATTATTTCTTTTTCGGGAACTGTGACTGTGAGCTCAGCACCAACATTAAAGAAGAAATGAGGCTACACTATTTCATTAAGTTGTAAACGACTATCATGTATCCATATGTTCTCCTGCTTTTTGTACTTAGCATTTCATTCATTTTATATGTGGCCTTTAACGTCTTTTTCTTTGTTTATTCAGGATGCGTGATCCAGGTTTTTATCTGACTGTATCAGATCTTGCTAAATTTGGACAATAATAATTTTAACCAATTATTATATGTTCAAACACTCAAGATAATACTCAATAAATACTTTGCAGATGAGGATTCCAGAAGTCATACTGTCATTCTTAATGGTGGTTGTAAAGGGCAGAGACCAGAGAAATGGTCTTCCATAGCTTCAGTGAAAGAGGACCCGCAGGAGATTTATATTAGATTAATCTTTATCAAGGAATAAATAGGTAAAGACTTGGTAAAAATGGTGATGCTATGAAAATGGAAAAAAATTCATTTTCACTGAGAAGGTTAAATAAATATGGCAGAAAATGACTGGATAAAAATTAGCAAAAGACATAGGAAACCAGTATGGTTTTAGCAAGACCTGAAGTTAGGATTAAATTGATAGACCATCAGACTGCACAATTCTCCTCTTATTCAGAATGCTGAGAATTCCATTTAATAGACTGACAATGATGCCCAGAGAAATGGCTAAAACTACCTAAAAGTGCTCTACTATTTACCCAGAAGCCTTTGCTTTCATCCAGGCGCCAATCCTTTCCCTTGCCTAGATGCCATGTTGGACTTCTCTACGTACTCATAAGGAAGCACATTCTCTCCCCAATCATACATATACCTCTGACTTTGCAGTTCTTCAAGGAAAAAAATGTATTTTCAATGGGACTTTGTTTGATTTAATTGTCTTGAATACCAGCACACTTTGTGCATATTTGTTGGAGGTTTACACATGTATACAGACCATTGCCCCATTTTAGCTGCACTGGTTACTGATACAATCAACTACTATGATTCCAAATAAGTTATTTACCCTGTAGCCTGCTTTACAGTGCTTCAATCCATGTACATAACATTATAGGACAGGCTCTTTAAAAAGTCACAGCCGAGACATCCTCACTTATTGTATATTCTGTGGAGCTATAGAAATATTAGTTAGAGGTACTTCCTAAATAGAAAATCCAATAGGAAGTACAGAGAGAAGTGGGTTATAGGGGTGGTAATAAGGGCATAACCCTGCATATAGCTCAAGATATATAGAAAATGAAAGGTGAAGGAGAAACCACATTGTATCAAAGCGGGCCGCTCTCCTTCAAACCACCCCAAAACAACGTCTAAGAAAAATAAATAAATTTTATTAAGTGAACATGATTAAAAATAAAGTATTAAAACCAAATTACCTAGGAACTCGTATATCTAGCCTGTTAACTGCAAGGCTAAAGTAACAATAGCATATATCAATCACTAATAAATGTAGCAATTAAACTTAAACAAAGTTAATGCTAGAAGTGAATATTGCAATATAGACTAAGCCTTGCAAATGGTCAGAACTTGCAGAGTTACAAACACATAATTGAAATCGAAAGGATAGGGGAGATCATATAAATGAAGAGGAAAATATGAAGTAGGAATTGGTATGGCGTAGATCCAGATAAGAATAGAGCTGGAAAAAATTAAACTAGCAAAAATTCCATACTACGGCTCTCCCCAGAGTATCAAGCCAGACCCAATCAACCCCAAAGTGTCTGCAACACCCTATCAATAGGAGTTCGCTAAGGTGTAGGAAACAAAACAAATAAACAAAAATCACATCGGTGAAAAAAAGCCCGACGCGTTTTTCGGCGGAATAACCGATGTGACTATCAGTATTGGCCAAGATGGTACATTTCACTCTACATTGTTCAGAAAACCCACGGCAACCAACTCTCTCCTACACTGGATTAGTCTAGATATACGAGTTCCTAGGTAATTTGGTTTTAATACTTTATTTTTAATCATGTTCACTTAATAAAATGTATTTATTTTTCTTAGACGTTGTTTTGGGGTGGTTTGAAGGAGAGCAGGCCCGCTTTGATACAAGCTATAGAAATATGGATATTTACATAGTTACATTGCTAGAGAGAGACATGTGTCCATCAAGTTCAGCCTCCCATCTGTTTTTGCTGTTGATCTAAAAGAAGTCCGAAAACCCAGTATGAAGCGCATCCAATTTTGCAACAAAGTAGGAAAAAATGCATATTTTACCCCAGAAATAGAAACAGATATATCCTTGGATCAAGAAGCTATTACCTCACTACCTCACTCATTAAAAATTATATCCTTAGGTATTATGTTTTTGCAAATATTTATCCAATTGCTGTTTAATCATCTGCATAGACTATGATAAAACCACCTCTTCGGGCCACATCCTTATTTTTTTATTGTAAAAACTTTTCCTTTGCCTTAGACCAGGGGTGGGCAAATTGTGGCCCGTGGGCCACATGCGGCCCGCCACAGAGTTTTTTGTGGCCCGCCAAGACAGTCAGAAAAATCCGCCTTGAACCAAGATTTCATTCCTGTGCGCGTGTCTACTGTGTCATGAAACGATAGCTGTATTTAAGGAGTACAGTATGAAACGACACCACGAAGCTGCGGAGTGCGTGAAAAAGATGAAGAAGCTACAAACATTATTTACAAAGCAATCAACACTTCAAAATAGCGCTACAGAAGCAAGTTTCATGGTAGCCTACAACCTTGCTAGACGCAACAAGCCTTTTTCGGATGGCGAGTTTATTAAGCAGTGTATAGTAGAGTGTGCAAGCGTATTGTGTCCTGATGTGAGAAGCAAATTTGAAAGCATTGCATTGTCAAGAAGGGCTATAGTGCGGCGCATTGACTCAATTAGTGACGAACTCACAGAACAGCTGAAGACTGGAAGCAAAGATTTTCTTTGGTTTTCTTTGGCACTGGATGAAAGCACAGATAACGAAGACACTGCACGATTAGTCATCCCTATCCGTGGAATTAATTAAAATGTCGTCATCACAGAGGAATTACTTGGCCTAGAACCAATGAAAGATAGAACCACTGGTCAGGACTTGCTTGAGTGTGCTGTGAATTGTGTGGAGAAAAGTGTCTTTCCTGGAACAAAATGGCAAGCATTTCAACAGATGGGGCCAGAGTTTTCAGTGGAAAAAATGTAGGTATGGTTAAGCTTTTAAAAAACACGTTACAAGCACAATACACAGACACAGACAGTGATATCTTGTCTTTTCTTTGCATTTTGCGTCAGGAGAGCCTTTGTAAAGCTGCACTGGACTTAAAGCCGGTGGTAGAAGATCCTATGTTTAGTGTGGTGAACAAAATTAGAGCAAGGGCACTCCAACATCGACAGCTCAAATCTTTGCTTGAGGATGTGGAGGCAGAGTATGAAGACGTAATTTACCACAACAGCGTGAGGTGGTTGAGCCTTGGCAAAGTGATTTAAAAAAAAGAGTCTGGGCATTGCAGAATGAAATCCTCTTGTTTCTGCACATGAAGGAGATATCTCATGATTTTGTTACAAAAATGAGATGTGAGGAGTGGAGATATGAGATGATGTTTGCAGCTGATTTATTTGAGAAATTGAATGAACTGAACGTGACATTGCAGGGAAAGGGGTTGTTTGCACATGAAATGTGGAAGCATGTAAAATCATTCAAAGCAAAACTAGGTCTATTTGCGAGGCAAGCAGGTGAAGGCATTTTTTGTCATTTCCTTTTATTAGGCAACCAGAAAGTGCCTGAAAGTGTTTGTGCTAAGATTAGGGATCATCTGCCGAGTTTTGGAGGACGAGGTCACAAGAAGATTTCAGGACTTCAAGAAAATTGAGCCTTAATTCAATTTGCTCTCTTATCCCATCACTGCGGATATTGATACAGCACCGGAGGAGCTGCAGCTTGAACTTATTGACATGCAGTCAGATCACACGGTGAAAGAAATGTTTAATGCTGTGACATTGGTTGACGTTTACGAATCTTTGTCTGCTGAAACACTTCCATGTATGAAGAAATTTGCTGGGAAAATGTTCTCTATATTTGGGTCTACATATACTTGTGAGCAAAGTGTTTCTTGCATGAAAATCAACAATAGTAAATATAGACGCTCTTTGACAGACATTAACTTGCAGGCTGTGATGAGAATCTCCACAAGCAATCTCGATCCTAATTTTTAAAAAAAATTGAGAAAAGTGTAATAGGGTACATTTGTCTCATTAAACTGATTCTAAAATCAAATGTGTTTGCAGCTATAGATGATATGAAATTAGCACAATAAATAAATTGAATAAAACTACCACTATTTTATTTAATTTACATTTATTGATTTTTATGATACAATGTATACCTTTTCTGAAATGCAAATTTAACTAATGAATGCAATAATTTTAAGAGGTGCGGCCCTCCGCTAACCTCCGCTCCCACAAAGTGGCAACCGAGCCAAAACAATTGCCCACCCCTGCCTTAGACTAAATCTCCTTTCTTCCATTCTAAATGCGTGACTTTGTGTCCTATGTATAGCCCTGTTAATGAACAGATTTCCAGACAATGGTTTGTATTGGCCGAATATATTTGTATAATGTTATCATATCCTCTCTGAGGCGCCGTTTTTCCAAACTAAAGAGATTTTAATTTGTTAACGTTTCTTCATAACTATAATGCTCTATTCATTTAATCTATAGTGTAGCCCGCCTCTGCATATTTTCTAGTACCATAATATATATATATATATATATATATCTTTTTTTTTTTTTACAGGGAATAATGCCCTTTTTTATACACAGTGATCTAGTTGTCCTACTGGTTAGGAAATGTATAGGACTATGGGCGCATCCTGACTTGTGCGAAATGGCGGTGGCATGGCCACCATGGTTCTAATGCTTCGAGACGGAAATTCGACATGACGCTACGTTATGAAGTTAGAGATTGGGGTCATAGTCACTTCTTCAGACAAGGCCATATTAAATGTGGAATCAAGAATATTCGAGGACAGGGCCATCTTTAATACTGGTTGGACCCTGGGCAAGCACTTGCTTGGGCCCCTGGGCCTAGCATGCAATCATTATTTATTTATAAAATATTTTACCAGGAAAGATACATTGAGATTTCTCTCATTTTCAAGTATGTCCTGGGTCCACAAATCATTGCATTGTTACAATTAGGGTACAATAAAATACAAAAACAATATTAATATACAATAAATACAAAATTTAACATAGAACAGGTAGGAAATATATAATCAACCATGACAGGTGCATTCTGTTTTGAGGTATGTAGAGAGGGATCTCTTAAAGGACTTTAGGCTTAGGGAAGATTTTAAATTGTGCGGGAGGTCGTTCCACAGGAGAAGGAGGTTCGGGCTGCTTTCTTTTTGTATTGAGGTAGACTAAGTAAAGTGTTGGTACTGGATCGGAGGTTATAGGAAGTGGGAACAGCTGGGGAAAGCATTGTGTTCAGGTAGGGTGGGAGTTTCCCAGAAAAGCTCTTAAACACAAGGCTGGAAAGATGAAGGGTGCGTCTGGATTCCAGCGACAGCCAGTTTAGTTCTTTTAGCATGTCACAATGGTGGGTCCTGTAATTACATTGTAGCACAAATCGTCAGAACGAGTTATACATTGTGTTGAGTTTATTAATGTGGGATTGCGATGCAGATGCATATACTACATCCCCATAATCAATGATTGGCTGTACAATCTTTTCCTTTACTGTAGGGCTTTGGCAGGATTTGTTTCTGTACAGGGCACCTAGTTTTGGATAAAGTTTAGCTGCAAGCTTTTCTATGTGCAGACCAAAAGATAGATTGGGGTCTAACATCATACCCAAGTATTTGAAAGAGTGGACTGCGGTCAGTGTGCCATTTGAATTTGTTTTGATGAATCATGCACTCAACGCTAAAAAAAACAAAAAACAAATAAACACACACTTAGCTGCACTAATTTTTACTGAGACAAAATACACACACTGACAGATATACAGATGCAGACACTGGCATACACTAACATACATACAGATACACAGACACACACAATGACCAGGACACACAGAACAATACACATTTAGATACACACACTGACACACATACAAACATTTACACGCACAGATGCACATACAAACACACAGATACACATGCAAACAAATACACACACACAGATAAACATACAGACAAACAGATACACATACAGGCACACAGTTAAACATGTACAAAAAGATACAGAGACACAGATAGGCATATGGACACATAGATACACATACAGACACACATATGCATACAGATACACATCCAGACATACAAACACACAGATAGGCATACAGATACACATACAAATACACAGAAAGACATACAGATACACAAATGGACACAGACACACATACACACAGAAATACACACAAAAACAGATACACATACAGACACACATACAAACAGATACACAGACACACAAAAACAGATACACATACAAACAGATACACAGACACACATACATACAAACATACACATTCAGACAGACACACATACAAACAGATACACATACATACACACATACAAACAGATACACATACAAACATGCAAAATGTCAATTTTTTAGTCACCCTACTGTGTATTACATTTTAAGTGCAAGAGGGTGACTCCCCTGGGGCTGATGAGTGTGAGCTCTGACTCTCTCCTTCTTCTCCTCCTGTGCGGCACTCATGAATGCTGGGAGGCAGTGACCTCCTCCCAGCATTGTGACATCATCACAGGGGGCCCAGTTGTGCTCTTAAAGCACCGCAGCGCTGACCGGGCCCCCAGAAAATAAATTGCCATCGAGTGGCCCTTAGATCATGGGCAACCCGATGGGCCCCCTCATCATGTGGCCCATGGTGGTAGTTCCACATGGGCCGCAAGCACCACGGCGGCCAGCGGGCTGAAGAGGCAGCTGCCCCTTTTGCCCTGCGTTAAAGACGACCCTGTTTGAGGCAAGGGCAGCCATCTTTGTATAGGGAAAATACCCAAAGTAGCAATAGCAATCCAGTAGGTGCTATAAATGGCTCCATTAGTAGTTTATCCCTCCAAAGGCAGAAGCAGAGACAAATTGGCAACCTAGGACTGATTCATACCCAATATATAATCCTGAACGCTTTACAATGGGTGGACTAACAAACATGTAATTGTAACCAGACTCCATGAGCTTACATGCTAGAGGTAGTGGGGTAAAGTGACACAAAAGGTAAGGACAGTATCAGAGAAGTAGATTGGTAGAATAGTACTCGCTGAAGACTAAATGTGTTTTTTAATAGTTGCAGGAGAGAAACCAGTTGGGAGCCATTAACATTTTAATTGATATGCTTTGAGTTTTTAATAATTTTTTTTGAAGTAGTGAAGACTGGGTGGGAGTCTAACAGAAGAGGGAAGGGGGTTCCACAAGAATGGTGCAGCCCTAGAGAAGTCTTGAAGCGAGCATCAGAGGTAGGAGTATGAACAGAGGTTAGACAGATATATTTGAGTGCATTGTGCACAGAAGTGATAATGGAAGTGAACAGGGGCGGACTGACCGGTCGGGCACTTCGGACATGGTCCGAGGGCCCGGCCGGGAGGGGGGCCCGCCATCAGGGGGCCCGGCCGCCCCTTTAAATGCTGCAGCTTCTCACCTCACCTCACCTCCCCTCCCCTGTAGCGTGGCCGAGCGGCTTTCCGGTCCGCGGTGCCCGGCCGGAGTGATAGGAAGGTGCACACTGAGTGTGCACCTTCCTGTCAGTCCGGCCGGGTACAGGAAACAGAAACTCCTGTTCCGCGCGGAACAGAAGTTTCTGTTTCCTGTACCCGGCCGGACTGACAGGAAGGTGCACAGTGTGTGTGCACCTTCCTATCACTCCGGCCGGGCCCCGCGGACCGGAAAGCCGCTCGGCCACGCTACAGGGGAGGGGGGGGGGTTAAAAGAGAGAGGGGGGGTTAAAAGAGAGAGGGGGGGTTAAAAGAGAGAGGGAGGGGGGGTTAAAAGAGAGAGGGAGGGGGGGTTAAAAGAGAGAGGAAGGGGGGGGTTAAAAGAGAGAGGAAGGGTGGGTTAAAAGAGAGAGGGAGGGTGGGTTAAAAGAGAGAGGAAGGGGGGGTTAAAAGAGAGAGGGGGGGGGTTAAAAGAGAGAGGGAGGGTGGGTTAAAAGAGAGAGGGAGGGTGGGTTAAAAGAGAGAGGGAGGGGGGTTAAAAGAGAGAGGGTGGGGGGTAAAAGAGAGAGGGGGGGTTAAAAGAGAGAGGGAGGGGGGTTAAAAGAGAGAGGGGGGGTTAAAAGAGAGAGGGAGGGGGTTAAAAGAGAGAGGGAGGGGGGGTTAAAAGAGAGAGGGAGGGGGGTTAAAAGAGAGAGGGAGGGGGGTTAAAAGAGAGAGGGAGGGGGGGTTAAAAGAGAGAGAGAGGGGGGTTAAAAGAGAGAGGGGGGTTAAAAGAGAGAGGGAGGGTTAAAAGAGAGAGGGGGTTAAAAGAGAGAGGGGTTAAAAGAGAGGGGGGGTTAAAAGAGAGGGGGGTAAAAGAGAGGGGGGGTAAAAAGAGAGAGGGAGGGGGGGTAAAAAGAGAGAGGGAGGGGGTGTAAAAAGAAAGAGGGAGGGGGTAAGAAGAGAGAGGGATAGGGGGTAAGAAGAGAGAGGGAGGGGGTAAGAGGAGGGAGGGGGTAAGAAGAGAGGGAGGGGGGTATGAAGAGAGGGAGGGAGGGTAAAAAGAGGGGGAGGGGGGTAAGAAGAGAGGGAGGGGGTAAGAAGAGAGAGGGAGGGGGTAAGAGGAGGGAGGGGGTAAGAAGAGAGAGGGAGGGGGTAAGAGGAGGGAGGGGGGGTAAGAAGAGAGGGAGGGGGGTAAGAAGAGAGGGAGGGTAAAAAGAGGGGGAGGGGGTTAAGAAGAGAGAGAGGGGGTTAAGAAGAGAGGGGGGAGTAAGAAGGGAGGGGGGAGTAAGAAGAGGGGGAGGGGGGAGTAAGAAGGGGGTAAGAAGAGGGGGAGGGGGGGTAAGAAGAGGGGGAGGGGGGAGTAAGAGGAGGGCAATTGCCCCCTTCCCTGTCATACACTGCCCACCCATACACACACAGCCCCCCCATACTAACATTGCCACACACATACACAGCCCCCTCTTACACACATTGCCCCACACACCCTACACATTCACACACTACACCCCCTCACACACACTGAACCTTTCACACACACACTGCACCCCTTACACATTGCACCACTGCTCCTATACCCTACTACAGCCTCATATCCCAGCAGACCCCAGGTAAGTTGTCAAACTGTTCTTAAACGGTTTGACTACTTACTCTAGGAGGGGGGCCCGGCCCTCCTGGCACCATAACGACTACACAGAGCAGTAGTGGTTATTGTGCATGGATTATTTCTTTAAATAATCTACGAGTGCCCCAGTAGCCAGCCCACAGGCCGGCCAGCCAGCCAGCCAGCCCACAGGCTGGCCAGCCAGCCCACAGGCTGGCCAGTAGCCAGCCAGCCCACAGGCCACCAGTTAGGCTTAAAGCCAGCAAGCCACAGCCTGCCAGCCAGCAAGCCACAGCCAGCAAGCCACAGCCTGCCAGCCGCAGCGAGCAAGCCCACAGCCTGCCGGCAGTAGCCAGCAAGCCCACAGCCTGCCAGCAAGCCCACAGCCTGCCAGCCACAGGCAGTAAGCCCACAGCCTTCCAGCAAGCCCACAGACTGCCAGCCAGCAACAGTAATTAAGGTAAGAGGAGCCAACTTGGCCTAGGTATCAGCGAGCTATGTTGTGTTGCTATATTGTGAATAGGAACCAGAGTGTTGGAGAGACCCCCCTCCAGGCCCCATTAGACTCCATTGTAGTCTCTAATGGGACCTGGAGGAAATTCTTTCTAACACACTCTCTAAAGGACACTGAGATAGCCTCTGCTAGAATTCCCCCCCCCCCCCTCCATGGCCCATTAGCCCTCAATTGAAGTCTCTACTGGGGCCGGGAGGCGACTGTTTCCAGCAGGGACACTGAGATGGCCTCTGTTAGAAAGACCCCCTTCCAAGCCTATTAGACTCCATTGTAGTCTCTAATAGGGCCTGGAGGGTATTCTTTCTAACACACTCTCTAAAGGACACTGAGATAGCCTCTGCTAGAAAGACCCCCCTCCATGGCCCATTAGCCCTCAATTGTAGTCTCTACTGGGGCCTTGAAGGGATTATTGCACTTTTGTTCCTTGTGTCTAAAGATTGTGTAGGGTGTGGCTGGAGGCGGTGCATGGAGGCGGGACATGGGTGGCGCTTGCTGCGGAGTATGGGTGGGGCCTGTAAGGGGGCCCTTGATTTATTTTGCCCGGGGGCCCTGAGGGTTCTCAGTCCGCCCCTGGAAGTGAAAAGAGCTGATGAGTTTACCAAGGGAAACAGAATAGATCGAGAACAATAGAGGACCAAGGACTGAATATTGGGGGACACCAACAGAAATGGGTTGGGGGGAAGAGGCAGAGACAGAGAAAGAAACACTAAAAGAGCGCTGGGAGAGGTAGGAGGAGCACCAGGAGAGAGCAATATCTCGTAGACCAAAATTACAGAGGATGTGAAGAAGTTGTTGATGATCAACAGTGACAAAAGCAGCAGAAAGATCAAGGACAATTAGGATTGAATAGTAACTACGAGATTTTGACAGGCGATTACATCATCAACTAGATGGAGGATTGGATAACAATCTCTGGAACTGGCCAATGAGAAGATTGAAGGACATTTAAAGTTAGGACAGGACTTGGTGGTAACCATACCGATTGAGAAAACCGTTACATCAGCGCAACGCGTCTTGGGAGCTCCATTGTGAGGATTTTATGTTTTATCTATATTTGTTTTTATACAAGTTGTAATAAAAAGTACTTTTTTTTTTTTTTTTTTAAAGATAAAGACTTTTTATTAAACATTGTAAGTGGAACACTGTACATACATTATGTAGTATATGAAATCTCCGACTGGAGCTGTCCAAGGTGCTGCAGTTGTACGTATTATAAGTTCTGTTTGCCCATTTTTCCTGCTTCAACACACGGACCGTTCACTTGCTGCCTAACATAGCCCACCATTTGATTTGCATCACCTGTCAGTGATTTTAATGTTGTGGCTGATCAGTGTATATGGTAACGTAGATTTTATATACATACGGTAACTATAAATTCACCACAATGGTCAGCTCCATCTAGGATAAGATAAACCTTATACAAGATGTCTGTATTGCATACTGTCTACTCTCAACTCATATTTGATTAAAAAAGTACTTTTTTAATCCTTCTGGGAGACTCTACTCTACTACCTTTGATCCTGTTCTAAAGAAGGGTTCTCTGTCCCCTTTATAGACACAAGAGTCTACAAACTAAGAGCCAAGTATAATATCTGGAGAAGGTGAGCAGTTTTGCAACCCTATGCATTTGCACTTTTTTCAATATTGGCATATTGCACTAGGTTTTCTCCCACTTTCTGTATTTCAAGCACATCCAGATACAAAGGAAGAGGGGAAGTGTCACCATAGAACACATCTGTGCAAGTGATCTGAGCCTATCCTATGGGGCACAATTAAATATTAGTGTACCAATATTGAGTGATATCCTCTGTATAGTACTGGATATAACACACTATATTAGCATTTTGTCAATATAGGACATTATACCTTACCTATATAATAGGGTAAGTGAACAAATTTTTAGCGCTCCACTGTTTCACTGGGGTGGGTGTATATTCCACACAGTGAAGGCTTTTTGGTTCTACTAGCAGAAAGCTATATGCCCAGTGCGAGCGGTAGAAAGGTATGCATTCATGAAGAAGCATTTCTGTAACAGTGGTGACGTGTAACAGTGGTGACGGGACGTTTTTATCAAAGTACCAGTTCAGCTATATACTATCTACAGCTGGTAGGATTCTAGGGTGGGGAAAGACAGCTTTTTCACATCATTCATTCATAATAGAAGCGGTGACTGATGCAGCACTAGATGGGGCATCAGAAAGTGTGATCAAAACTTTGAGCAGGTGGAAGTCAACAAAATACAAAGGTTACATCAGGCCCCCATTAAAAGTAGAACAAAAAAATAAAAAACATCAGAAATGCTAAGTCCCAACTTTCCATATTTTTTTCTTTGGGACATATGGTCTATTGTAGGTGGAACCAGACGGTGCAAGAAAATATGGATCATAGGCCACTCTTACCTTCACTGGGCAGCTGTTTGAGCAGCATCACCACCTGAAAGACTGCAGTTAGGTCTGTCAAGGAGGGACATAGTTATAAGTTATAGTTATAAGAAGGCGAGGCATGAAACCGATCGATATTCCAACCCAGATTAGCGAAACAAGGAAGGGTTGGGGGCGCCCAGATGTAATTATCCTACATCTGAGTGCATATGACGTTGGCAACATGCCCATGGGAGAACTCCCTGACATAATGATGAGTATGCAGTTTCTTCCATCAACCATCGTATGGTCCTATATGATATCAAGAATTAGAGATGGAGATTTATGAGCTCCCAAAGAGCAGGCTTCAGGGTTAAAAGAAAGATTAACAGGGACTAGTGATGTTGCGAACATAAAATTTTCCGTTCGTGAACGGCGAACGTGAATTTCCGCAAATGTTCGCGAACGGGCGAACCGGGCGAACCGCCATAGACTTCAATAGGCAGGCGAATTTTAAAACCCACAGGGACTCTTTCTGGCGACAATAGTGATGTAAAAGTTGTTTCAAGGGGACTAACACCTGGACTGTGGCATGCCGGAGGGGGATCCATGGCAAAACTCCCATGGAAAATTACATAGTTGATGCAGAGTCTGGTTTTAATCCATAAAGGGCATAAATCACCTAACATTCCTAAATTGTTTGGAATAACATGCTTTAAAACATCAGGTATGATGTTGTATCGATCAGGTAGTGTAAGGGTTACGCCTGCTTCACAGTGACAGACCAAACTCCCGTTTAACGCACCGCAAACAACCGCAAACAGTCCATTTGCACAACCGCAAACTCCCATTTGCACAAGGTTGGATACCAAGCTAGCCATGTCCCGTTCCTTGTCCTCACTGATGTCATTGAAGGTCTCTTCCTCCACCCAGCCACGTACAACACCGAGGGTCACTGAAAGGTGACAACAAGCCCTCATACTTCAAATTTGGGGCACTACGGAAAATAAGCGGTACACAGAGCAAAACCAACCTAAACAGCTAGGAGACAGACCCCACAATGTCCCAGCGCCAAAAAAACAAGTCTGGGAAGACGGAACGTGCCTCATTTTTCCTGGCAAAGAATGCGGCCTCCAAGCTCAGAGAAGAACTGGAGCCTGCGCAAGATGGCGGCGGACACAGCAAGCGGGAACACTCCCTCTCACCACAAGCGTCCCCAACTCGGGAGCCAGAAGAACAACTTATCACGATGGAGGGAATTCGTGCACTCATGGCAGAATTCTCAGAATCCTTACAACATAACATACAAAAGCAGATTCAGTCCCTGGCAACTGAACTCCGCAAAGATATACAAGAAATTGGTAACCGCACATCTCAAATTGAAACCAAGATGGACGAATACGCTGGAGCACACAACAGCCTAGCAGACAAACTCCAAGAAATGGAGGAAACTCTGGAAACGCAGAGACTGAAAATAGCAGATATGGAGGACAGATCTAGGAGGAACAACCTTAGGTTCCGGGGAATCCCGGAGACGGTACAAAACGCTAACCTGAACGATTACCTCCTAGACATGTTCCACGAACTCACGCCCGAAATTCACCCAGACCAACTCATCATTGACAGGGCCCACAGACTACGCAGGCCGAAACACCTTCCACCGACAGCGGCGAGAGATGTGATTGCGAGGATTCACATTTTCCATGCAAAAGAGAGGATTATAAAGGCCAGCAGAAATGCAGACCTACCGGGAAAATATGGGACCATTAAAATCTTCGCGGACCTATCGGCGGACACCCTGCACTTCAGAAAATCTATGTCGGGTATAACCTCTATCTTGAGAGAACAAAGCATAATCTACCGCTGGGGATACCCGGCCAAACTGCTGATCTCCTATCAAGATGGAATACACGCCATTAACAACGCTACGCAAGGTCTCCAGAGATTGAAGGATTGGGGTCTCCCAATCCCGGCAACGGCCCCAACCCATGCGACTACTGTTTCGCGGATGTCACCGGAATGGGCGACTCGCTAAGTTCACCGTTCCTGCTCATCGACACGTAACTATGACCCACACACTACACATGTTACACTAATGACTGTTCCAGTTAGTTCTCTACGGGCTGCCACGTTCGCCCAGTTCCAGGGACAATGAGAATCCACCAGAGACATTCTTATGGACACTACTAACTTTATTGAAGGCAGCGACTTCGCTGGCTAGACTCCGGCACTGCCCAATTAGCATTCATACATAACCACGTAAATAAGCTCTGCAAAGTAATGTTTCAAGTTTTAATAGTAGTACAGTTGTGAACCATGACATGTTTATTGGTTGTACCATAGTTAAGATGCAAATGCTCGAGGTTTTACGGTGATTGACACTACACGATAGTCAGTGTTACCACCACCCCCCCCACACCTCGCGCCTGCCCACCAGGCGACGAGTTACGGCACCTCTCCTGGGAGCCGATTTGGGTACGAGACCCACAGGTTAACCCCTACCTTCCCTGTCCCCCCCCAAAACCCACAAACCTTCCAAAAACCCATTTACCTTTCTCATGTACCGAGATAAGATTTCATCTGCATGTGCCGAAGCTCCAAGATGCTAAACAATTACACCCACCAAGTGACTTACAGGGACTAAACCCAGCGTCCACCACCCCAGTATCACCCTAGTATGAAAGTGTTGACATACAATGTTAAGGGGCTTAATTCCCCGGGCAAACGTAGATTATTGTTACAAGAACTGAAAGACCAGTCGGTAGATATTGCCTGTATACAGGAGACGCATTTTAAAAAACAAAAAACCCCTGAAATCTTCACTAAACTATTCCCGAACCAATATCACGCCCTTTCAGAAAACAAATCGAAAGGTACCTCCATACTAATACACAAGGATGTGGCATTCCAAGAACAAACTTGCTCCATTGATCCCCAGGGTAGATACATTATACTAGTAGGCCTTTTCAACAACGTACAATATACCCTTGTGTCCGTTTACTTCCCTAACACAGGGGCGGAACGCTACCTTAAACAGCTCCTTGTAGAAATTGACAAACACAAACAGGGAGGTCTGGTATTGAGTGGGGACTTTAATTTTTTTACATCTCCTGAATTAGACACTTCGGCCCACCCCAAGGAGGTGAGAAAAAAAACCATGCTGGCTGCAGGTAAAACTTTAGGAAAACTATTGGCGAGGCATAACCTGTATGATAGCTGGAGAGTACTACACCCAAACGAGAGAGACTACTCTTTCCACTCGACAGTGCATAACACGTATACCCGTATAGACACCTTCTATGTTGATCAACCCACCTTAGCACAGGTCTCGGCCTGTACCATTGGAGACATAACTTGGTCCGATCACAGCCCAATCTATTTGAAATTGCATGATTCCTTTCAATTTAAGGGTAGGGGTCAGTGGAGACTGAATGAATCTTTGTTACATGACCAACCATTCGTAGACCAGATGAGGGCAGACCTCACTGAATTTTTCCACACCAATGCGACCGATGATGTTTCAGATACGACGGTGTGGTCGGCACACAAAGCAGTAGTACGGGGCTTATTTATTAGGCGTGCATCTTACCTTAAGAAACACAGGCAAAAGACACTAATAGATTGTCAGAAACAACTGGCAATCCTCAACTCACTAAACAAACAATCCCCCTCCCCAACCCTGGCGACCAGAATCCAAACCTTGTCCGACCAACTTATGGACCTACAAGCAGAAAAGACAGCATATTTCCTCCACAAAATGAAGGCAACCTCTTACCACCACAGCGGAAAGGCCACCAAATACTTAGCTAACAGACTAAGAGACAGAATTACGGCCTCTAAGATAGCACACCTCCTAGGCCCAAATAATAAAAAGATTTTGAACCCACCGGATATCACCCAAGAATTCGCAAACTATTATGCGGGGCTTTACAACCTGAAAGACCAACCGGGAATCATTGCCCGGGATGTCAAGACCATTAACGAATACCTGACCCATCTCCCCCTCCCCACTATTACACAACACCAACTTGACGCCCTTGTTAAACCTATCACCCTAGATGAAGTGCTACGCACCATAAACCAACTCCCAACAGGGAAATCCCCGGGGGCAGATGGCCTATCTAATGCATACTATAAAAAATTTGCAGGGATATTAGGTCCGTGGCTAGTAAAGATATTCCAGACCACGACAATTACTGGCGAGCTCCCCCCGGAAATGCTACTAGCAACAATAGTTACCCTACCCAAACCAGGTAAAACCCCGGATCAATGCAAAAATTTTAGACCCATCTCACTCCTAAACACGGATGCCAAAATTTACGCAAAGATACTGGCCTCCAGACTAGGACCAATCTTACCATCACTCATACATGACGACCAGACTGGGTTTGTGCTGGGTAGACAAGGACTGGACAACACCCGAAAATTATCCCTCACTCTAGAGAGAATGAGGAGGTCAGGCCCAGGCGGCCTGCTATTAGCGTTAGACGCAGAAAAGGCATTCGACCGTCTGAGGTGGCCATTTCTCCGACAGGTATTAGAGAGATACGGTCTCCCACCCCAATTCATCAAACAAATATTCGCACTCTACTCCCACCCTGCGGCCCAAGTACTCCAAGCGGGATTTATGTCGCAACCATTCCAAATTACCAACGGCACACGTCAGGGATGCCCGTTGTCCCCCTTACTCTATGTACTGGCCTTAGAACCCTTGCTTACAGCAATTAGAACCCACCCGGAGATCACAGGAGTTGATTGGCATGATCGCCAAATACGGATAGGGGCATTCGCGGATGACATTCTGCTATACGTCTCCAGACCAGAAAGCTCCCTACCATATATCATGAAAATCATTAAGGACTATGGAGAGCTGTCCTATTACTCCCTTAATACCACTAAGACACAGGCGATGGGTCTCCGCCTAGACACACAAACGATCTCCAATCTACGCAAACAATACCAATTTGAATGGAGAAAGAACAACATAAAATACCTAGGCCTTACATTTACTAAAAACACGGCAGATATGTTCCCCTCTAATTATAACAGGGTGTGGAGGGAATGCACAGAAGTGCTCAGGGGCTGGGACAGACTCTTTCTGACATGGTCGGACCGCATAACAGCGATAAAAATGACTATCCTACCCAAACTGCAATATGTCTTTAGGAACCTCCCCATGCGAGCGCCACAAGTATATTTCAAGGACATACAAGCTAAACTGACGCAATTCATTTGGGGAAAAGGCCGAGCTAGAATCTCCCAAAAGGTATTGATGGCCCCGATTAAACAGGGTGGGATGGCATTCCCCCATGTCAAATCATATCACCAAGCAGCAGTACTCACCTCCCTGCTGACCCACATTAATAAGGAGACTCAACCTCAATGGGTGCAAATGGAATCAGACTCAATAGAACCCTTTCAAATCTCCAACTTACTTTGGCTGAACAAAAAATCTAGACCTAAAACACCAGACATACCTACACAACTGGCCCTTGCCCTCCACACTTGGGATTTGCACAGATCAAAACTCGACACTGGGCAACCCATCTCCTTGGCAACTCCCCTAGAAGCCATAACATACTGCATACCGACATTTCACGCCAAACCATGGATTGCTAAAGGGGTCACCCACCTATCGCAGATGTGTAAAGAGGGCAAATTGATTGATTTCACTAAACTAAGCTCAGAGTATAATATCCCGAACACATCACATTACTCTTATGTACAACTCCAATCTTTCCTCAACAAGCAACCCAAAGAAAAACCCCAAATAAGTCGCACACAAGGACCGAATATCCTCTCCATCTGGGAAAAAATTGGTATTGCAGGAAAACTCCCAACTAAGTTTAAACCACTTTCGGAATGTTACAAACTCCTACAACAATATCAACCCTTCCATAGTTCGACCCAAGCTAAACAATGGGAATCGGACCTAAATCTAAACATCCCTGATAGCAGATGGCGTCACATCACCTCGTCGGTGAGGAAATTGATTAAATCCGCCCCACTATTAGAACAACACCAGAAAACATTATACAGGTGGTACATGGTCCCGACACGGTTACATAAAATATACCCGAACACAACCCAATCATGTTGGCGATGTGACCGAGAACAGGGCACGGTCTTGCACATCTGGTGGAGATGCACACGGTTAGCCAGGTTCTGGAAAGAAGTTCATAAACTTATAGTAGAGGTCACGGCCGTAGTCATCGACTTTGAACCCGCAACCTGCCTGTTACTAGATTTCCCCGAAACTCTACCCCCCACAACAAAGAAGCTAATATACCACATACTACTGACTGCACAAAAACTAATAGCTAGATCATGGAAATCTACCACACCCCCTTTGATTCCACACCTCGTCCAAGAACTAGACAAACAGATGTCCTACGAAACACAGTTTGGTAAACTTTCTCCCCATTCACGTCATGTCCAGGGGACATGGGAAAAATGGCGCAAATGGAGAGGGGTTAGCTCATCCAAACAGGGAAGTACTACGTTAGACGTAGTCTAAGACGAGACACAAGACACCTAAATGCAGAAGCACTGAACCAGTGCGCTACACTCACCAAAACAAACAAATAGGCGAAATTTTTGTAGGGAGAGTGGAGTACTTCCCAAGAGAATAGAAGTGAGACAAAGAAAGGCAGGGGGATACCAGCAGGTTGCGATGAATGGGTAGACAGGCTCCTGCGGGTAGATTGTGTAGAATGTGTACAAGGTAGCACCGAAGTTCTCAACTCCTCAGTATGTACGAACTATGTATATGTTATGATAAAGGTATAAACCATTGTATTGTGTTGTATTATCCCCCTCCCCCCCCCCCCCCTCTTCCCTTCTGTACCCTCCCCCATCCCATTTGGCTGGAAAAAACAATAAAATACAAATTACAAAAAAAAAATTTGGGGCACTACGTGTGAAGTCTAATGTGCCACCAGATAGGAGTGGTGTGTTAAGTAGTCCCCCTCATCAGGCCTTTTTTAGTTGAATGTATCGCCCACTGTCAGTCCCTTCGGGATCCATCCCTCATTCATCTTAATAAAGGTGAGGTAATCTAGAGTTTTTTGACCTAGGTGACTTCTCTTCTCAGTGACAATACCTCCTGCTGCACTGAAGGTCCTTTCTGACAGGACACTTGAAGCGGGGCAGGCCAGAATTTCTATCGCAAATTGGGATAGCTCAGGCCACAGGTCAAGCCTGCACAACCAGTAGTCAAGGGGTTCATCGCTCCTCAGAGTGTCGATATCTGCAGTTAAGGCGAGGTAGTCTGCTACCTGTCGGTCGAGTCGTTCTCTGAGGGTGGACCCCGAAGGGCTGTGGCGATGCTTAGGACTTAAAAAGCTCTGCATGTCCTCCATCAACAACACGTCTGTAAAGCGTCCTGTCCTTGCCGGCGTGGTCGTGGGAGGAGGAGGATGACTTCCACCTCTTCCCCTGTTAGATTCCCGTTGTGCTGTGACATCACCCTTATACGCTGTGTAAAGCATACTTTTTAATTTATTTTGGAACTGCTGCATCCTTTCTGACTTGCGGTAATTTGGTAACATTTCAGGCACTTTCTGCTTATACCGGGTGTCTAGTAGCATGGACACCCAGTACAGGTCATTCTCCTTCCGCCTTTTTATACGAGGGTCCCTCAACAGGCACGACAGCATGAAAGACCCCATTTGCAGAAGGTTGGATGCCGAGCTACTCATGTCCCGTTCCTCGTCCTCAGTGATCTCAATGAAGGTATGTTCTTCCCCCCAGCCACGTACAACACCACGGGTACCACATAGGTGACAACGAGCACCCTGGGATGCCTGTTGTGGTTGGTCTTCCTCCTCCTCCTCAAAGCCACATTCCTCCTCTGACTCCTCTTCCTCACAATCCTCTTCCAGCGTTGCCGCAGGTCCAGCAAGCGATGCTGATAAGGCTGTTTCTGGTGGTGATGGTGACCACAACTCTTCCTCTTCACGCTCGTCTACGGCCTGATCCAGCACTCTTCGCAGGGCACGCTGCAGGAAGAAAACAAATGGTATGATGTCGCTGATGGTGCCTTCGGTGCGACTGACTAGGTTTGTCACCTCCTCAAAAGGACGCATGAGCCTACAGGCATTGCGCATGAGCGTCCAGTAACGTGGCAAAAAAATTCCCAGCTCCGCAGAGGCTGTCCTAGCACCCCGGTCATACAAATACTCATTAACAGCTTTTTCTTGTTGGAGCAGGCGGTCGAACATTAGGAGTGTTGAATTCCAACGGGTCGGGCTGCCGCAAATCAAGCGCCTCACTGGCATGTTGTTTCGCCGCTGGATATCTGAAAAGTGCGCCATGGCCATTTAGGAACGCCTGAAATGGCCACACACCTTCCTGGCCTGCTTCAGGACGTCCTGTAAGCCTGGGTACTTATGCAGAAAGTGTTGTACTGTTGTACAATCAGATTACACACATGTGCCATGCACGGCACATGTGTCAACTTGCCCAAATTCAATGCCGCCAACACATGTTTTCCGTTGTCACAAACCACTTTGCCGATCTCCAGTTGGTGCGTAGTCAGCCACTGATCCAGGATCCGTTCAGGGCGGACAGGAGTGCTGGTCCGGTGTGACTCTCTGCTTTCAGGCAAGTCAACCTCAAAACGGCGTGACACTGCGGTATCCGGGATGTGAAATAGTACCTGGGGAGCTGGGGGGGGGGGGGGGGGGTTGATGTGGAGCAAGACGCAGCAGCAGAAGAGGACTCAGCCGAGGAGGTTATGGAAGATGCTGGACCAGGAGGAGGATGACGTCTTTGAGTTTGTGTGCTGCTTGTACTCATGTGTTGATCCCATAGGCGTTTGTGATGTGCGATCATGTGCCTTCGCAAAGCAGTTGTACCTAGGTGGGTGTTGGACTTCCCACGACTCAGTTTCTTTTAGCACGGGCTGTAAATGGCATCGCTGTTGTCAGAGGCAGACACACAAAAAAAAATGTCACACTGCTGAGCTCTGCAATGACGGCATTCTGGTGGTGGCAACAGCATGCGTTGATTGGCATGCTGTCTGATTGACCCCAGGTGCCGATGCATGCTGTCTGACTGTGCCACTAGCTCCTTGCGATGACCTCCCCCTGCTTCCAACTCGTCTCCTCCTCCTCTCTGTCTCCCCATCTGAACTTTCCCCCTGTTCTTCTTCTCTTCTAGTGGGCACCCACGGGACATCCACGGACGCATCGTCATCATCAACTGCTTCACTTCTATCTGACAACTCAGCAAAGGAAGCAGCAGCGGGTACAACATCATAATCATCACACCATACGTCCATGTGTGTAATGCTGCCTGACTGAGACATATCCCTGTTATCTACATCCTCTGGCAATAATGCTTTGCATCTCTCATTTCTACCAACTGATGTGTAAATAACTCCTCTGACATATCAAGTGAAGCAGCTGTGGTGCTAGTGTTGGTGGCGGCAGGCGGGCGAGTGGTAACTTAAGAGGTGCCCGAAGCTAAGCTGGAGGAGGATGGTGCGTCAAGGTTCCGAGTGGAAGCTGTAGAAGATTGGGTGTCCTGTGTTAGCCAGTCAATTATGTCCTCAGAATTTTTCGAGTTCAGGGTACGTGGCCTCTGAACACTGGGCATTATTCTAGGGACAAAGGGAATCACAGCACCATGACCACGACGGCCCTTGAGGGGTGGCCTGCCTCTGCCTGTCATTTTTTTTTCGATTAGTGGTACTATGCGTGCAAGCTACTGTGACAACAGATATGAGTGGCACTGTGCACTGGCAGAAGTTGGCAGAGTAGACACTGTAGGCCTGACACACACGCTTGCAGACAACTAACTGCTATTCAATCTATTACAGTCAAAATTGTATATATGTTTTTTAAATGTACACTACTGTTACACCAGATATGAGTTGCACTGGTGTGACACTGTGCCTTGGCAGGCCCTGAAACGCACACGCGTGAAGGAAACTGACTGCTATTATATCACAGTCAAATTTCTAGTTTTTTTTTTTAAATGTACACTACTGTTACACCAGATATGAGTTGCACTGGTGTGACACTGTGCCCTGGCAGGCCCTGAAACGCACACGTGTGAAGGAAACTAGCCTCACAACCGCAGACCGAGTGTTACCACACCAGCCCAGGACCTCCACATCCAGCATCTTCATCTCCAAGATCGTCTCAGGCCAGCCACACGGACAGCTGCTGCAACAATCTGTTTGCATAATCAGAGAATTTCTGCACAAACTGTCAGAAACCGTCTCAGGGAAGCTCTTCTGCATGCTCGTCATCCTCATCGGGCTCTCGACTTGACTGCGTTCATCACCGTAACCAACTTGAGTGGGAAAATGCTGAGATTCAATGGCGTCTGGCACTTTGGAGAAGTGTTATCTTCATGGATAAATCCCGTTTTTCACTGTACAGGGCAAATGGCAGACAGTGTATATGGCGTCGTGTGGGTGAGCAGTTTGCCGATGTCTACGTTGTGGATCGAGTGTCCCATGGTGGTGGTGGTGTTATGGTATAGGGAGGCTTATGGTATAGACAACGAACACAGGTGCATTTTATTGGCATTTTACAGAGATAGCATGATGAGATCCTGAGGCCCATTGTTGTGCCATTCATGCACGACCATCACCTCATGTTTCAGCATGATAATGCACGGCCCCTTGTTGCAAGGATCTGTATCTGTACACAATTCCTGGAAGCTGAAAACATCCCAGTTCTTACATGGCTAGCATATTCACAGGACATGTAACCCATTGAGCATGTTTGGGATGTTCTGGATCGGTGTATACGACAACGTGTTCTAGGTCCTGCCAATATCCAGCATCTTCACACAGCCATTGAAGAGGAGTGTACCAACATTCCACAGGCCACAATCAACAGCCTGATCAACTCTGTGCAAAGGACATGTGTTGCACTGCATGAGGCAAATGGTGGTCACACCAGATACTGACTGGTTTTCAGACTCCCCCAATACAGTAAAACTGCACATTTTAGAGTGACCTTTTATTGTGGCCAGCCTAAGGCACACCTGTCCAATAATCATGCTGTCTAATCAGCATCTTGATATGCCCCACCTGTGAGGTAGATGGATTATCTCAGCAAAGGAGAAGTGCTCACTAACACAGATTTAGACAGATTTGTGAACAATATTTGAGAGAAATAGGCCGTTTGTGTACATAGAAAAGGTCTTAGATAATTAAGTTCAGCTCATGAAAAATGGGGGCAAAAACCAAACTGTTGCGTTTATAATTTTGTTCAATGTTTATACATATATAGAGGGAGGAAAAAAGGGGGTTCGGCCTGGCAGCCGATGTATACACACTCGGACAAGGGAGAGAACGTACAGCTGGGCAGTGAGTTTAACCCTTAATAGACAACCAGATCGATTCTTATGTTTCTAGTCAGTGGGGGTTTACCCACTGCTTACACTTTAATTGCAGCGACTGCTAGTATACCAAACACTGTCTCTGTTTCACTTGAATTTGGAGTTTACTGCCGCCCTTTGCTGCAGGTGCTCTTTCTAATAAAGGAATTTGGATTACCCTGTTCTTCCGGTTTTTCTTTAAGACCTTTCGGAACAAGATCTGTTCCTGGGAGATTCCATCCAACCTAAATAATGGTTCTGTAATCTAACTGCTTCTGTGAGATTTTATCTGAGCTAGATAATTGTCCTAAGATCTCAACTGGTTTTGTAAGATTTCATCTGGGCTAGATAATTGCTCTGTTACTACGTTTATTTATTTTTCCTGAAATCTCAGCTAAATAATGTTTCTATATAGTTCAAAGCAATTCGTATTTCCAATCTTAGTGTTTCTATAAGACCCTCTACTTGAAGTTGGGTATTGGAGACTGTTTCAAAGAGTTATATATTAGACTTGTAAATTAGGACTTGCTAAATGTATCTTTGTACTGAGGGTATCTAGTTAAAACAGCCCTGACTCTGACCAACCACTGATTCAGATACGTTACAATTGTTTCAGAATTTTTGTTCCCTAGATAGTACACTGAGCTAGCTGTTTAAAAGGCAATACAAAGCTGTATTCCTGGCACTATTGCTCCTCCTCTCCCCTCTCCCCTCTCGTGTAGTTTCTCTGGAATGGCCATGTTTAACATTGCAGCACTTTGTGCAAAAGGGACACAGCAACCAGACCTCTTCAATTAGCTGAAGTGGTCTGGGTGCCTACAGCGTCCCTTTAAATTAGCAGTAGCAAACTGTATCCATGTTAAAATCATTTAATGCAGTGTTGAATACTGTATTTGGTCAGTATATGATTGCACACATGCACCGCCTCGCTCAGCAACTTTTGAAACACTTTGTATACACTTTTTCACCTGACACCTTTAGTTTGCTTCCGTTTGTTCACATTTGTTGATTCTACTCATTTATGATTTAAATAAAGTGACCTTATAAAAGGGAATATTACACTACTGGTAATTTTCTGCTAAATCTAGGCCTTATATACGGCTTACCTTCATAAGTTCTCATTGATGTTTCTAATAGCGTTTAATGCCCTTAAATTACTGTTTTAACCCTATTTAGGCATCACAGCAAAGGTTTTTTTTTGTATCTGACACTTTTATTTGCAAATATTCCAGGACAATCCATATGTTTATGCTAGCGGAAAAAACAGCCCAGCTGCATTCTTGCAGCGTTTCCCAATTGGTGTTACACGGAACAAAATTGGTGTTGCCACATCCAAATTGGACGACGCTACCTGCTGTTCCAGGAAGGTCGGAAACAGCATTGATTGCGCACGCGCCGTCAGCACCCCTTGCCATCAGAGCCCGCCCTAGTGCCCGCCCTGCCATCAGCCAGCCACTTAGACTTAGCTCGTCTGTGAGAGAGCCCGCCCAACCATCAGCCAGCCGGCCCAGCCGTCAGCCAGCCCTGCCGTCAGCCAGCCCTGCCATAAGTCATTCTCTATCACTCGTGTTAGGTAGGGACATTGAAATCTCTGTTAGGTAGGGACATAGAAGCTCTGTTAGGTAGGGACATAGAAGCTCTGTTAGGTAGGGACATTGGCATTTTCTGTTAGGAACATTGAAAGGGGCATTGAAAGACTATGTCAGGGGCATTGAAAGACTCTTTGAGGGGCATTCAAAGACTGTCAAGGGCATTCAAAGACTCTTTGAGGGGCACTGAAAGACTGTCAGGGGCATTGCACTTATCTGCTAGGGACATTAAAAGGCTCTGTAATGTGCATTGAAAGACTCTGTCAGTGCATTGAAAGACTGCCAGGGACATTGAAATTCTCTGCTAGGGACATTAAAAGGCTCTGTAGGGGATATTAAAAGGCGCTGTCAGGGGCATTGAAAGACTCTGTAAGGGGCATTGAAATTCTCTTGCTCCTAAAAAAGAGGGACATTAGGATAGAAAAGAGGGGCAGAGGTATTTGGGTCCAAAATAGGGACTGTCCCTCCTAAACAGGGGCACTTAGGAGGTATGGATCCTGGGTTGGTACTCTAGGGTCTCGCTGCTGGAAAATACATAATTTCCAAGATGAACAGCTCGAGTGCATCTTAAAACAAACAGTGCTAAACTAACGCATTTTATCCATAAAAGAACATTTCAGCGGCCCCCATGGGTAGAAATATGGGGTCCTGACAGGACAAGCAGAAAAAAGATTATCAAGAAGAAACGTGTTAATTGGTGGATGGAGCGCTAATTAGTGTATAAGCAGTTATTTGCTTACCCCTTACTGAGAAGTTGTATAGAGTCTCGATGTGGGGTGATATGTAAAGAAAAAAGGAAACAGAGCAAATCTAGTAAAGATAGTGCTTAAAAAATATTCAACACAAAGTAGCTATAAGGGTGCGCACTCACAATTCTCAGAGCCTGGAAATAAAGCTCTATATCAATGCAGACATGCTTTTTGTAGGCAGCACCCCACCTTCTTGAATGGATGAAGAATCTCAGAATAAACAAGATAAGGAGTAATGCTGCAGTATATCTGGATGTATCATAGATATAAAACCACTTTCTTTTTAAGGGGACTCGCACCTTACTGAGAGCCCATAGGTGCCTTGGCTCTCAGGTGTAAATGCCTGGTGTCAAATTATAGGGTGACACTCCCCTATCTCGAACCTGGAACAGGACTGGCTACCAAATATTGGTGGGAATCCACTATTTATTGGTAACACTATTAAAAACAGAAAGTTAACATATATATATAAAATCAAATAAAAGAAAACTTAGCAGTTAGTAGTGCAGTCCTTAGGTGCCAATACGTGTTTCGCTGGGTAAGCTTCTTCAGTTGGCTGTGATATCTTCCAGGTCCAGAGATTTGTTTAAATACCCATGTTTAATTGATTCCTTCCGGTCTACTTTTTACTGATGAATATTTTTTAAGCACTATCTGCACTAGGTTTGCTCGGTTTCCTTTTTTCTTTACATATCACCCCACATCTAGACTTTATATAACTTCTCAGCAAGGGGTAAGCAAATATCTGCTTATACACTAATTTGCACTCCACCCACCGATTAACAAGTTTCTTCTTGATAATCTTTTTTCTGCTATACGTTTGTGGTGGGGGAAGGAAGGTAAACCCTCACGGGTGTTTCAGCTATTTATCACATTGTTTTGAAGCGCCATCCTTCACACTAAACTCAAAAGTTAGTTATTTGTGCTTACTGACAGGACAAGTCTGTAAGTTTACCCAATGTCCATGTGCATCTGAGTGCTACGCTGGTTTTGGGTCAAGCATGTCATCAGTGACATCATTTGCATCACATAAGTCCTTCCATCCCATTAGTGAATGTTACAAAATCCATTTCAGTTAGGAACTCAATACAGTTGTACCATAATTTCTTTAATCTGTTCAATTAGTAGTATTAACACAGTTCAGCATACATGTGGTTAAGTCCTGATACTAATGGGTTCATAGGTTATTACTTTTAATGCAGAAATATGGCACCATAAATTGGGCTATTTCCACAATAAAACAATCCGGGTTTTGAAAGCTGCAAACATGTTTATATAACTGAAGTCACCTTGAAGTCAGTGTGTGATTTGCAAGTGACTCATATAGTCATATTTACTTAATTAATAGGGATTTATTCACTCCAGTACTAACACCCTAACACAGAGTATGGGAATAGGATGGACCCCAGGCTCCCTCCTGGCTATATAAATAATTTCTATTGTTGATTGAGATCTTTACGACACTAATGTCCCCATCTCACCGGCCTGTGATGGAGGCAAGAGTGAAGATGTTCTGAGTCTCTTACTCCATATTTTACACATTGGGTGTCCCAGTAGGAGAGATCATAGATCAGGTCCAAACTGGCCTATAGAGTGTCCTAGAGATACCAGCACCCAGACTTGGGGTGGGTTTGCTTAATTTTGAGGATGATGGATCTAATTAATTTGTTCAGATTTTTTTTTATGGTATTTTCCGTAGATGATTTTCTAGGAAATGTTCTCCTACCTGCTTGGGCATGACCTCTTAAGTGACCCTTTCTTTTTTGTTTGTTGGTTGGTACTTTAGAACTAGTGATGTCGCGAACATAACATTTTCGGTTCGCGAACGGCGAACTTCCTCAAACGTTCGCGAACCGGCGAACCGCCATTGACTTCAATGGGGAGGCGAATTTTAAAACCCACAGGGACTCTTTATGGCCACAATAGTGATGGAAAAGTTGTTTCAAGGGGACTAACACCTGGACTGTGGCATGACGGAGGGGGATCCACGGCAAAACTCCCATGGAAAATTACACAGTTGATGCAGAGTCTGGTTTTAATCCATAAAGGGCATAAATCACCTAACATTCCTAAATCACAATGGATATGGATTGACACCTGACATATGACATACTGACACCTTGACATATGGATTGACACCTGTCCTCAGAGACCCTGATACACACTGACACAGAGCAGAATAGGGACTGTTCCCCCTACATAGGGTCACTTAGCAGATATGGATTGACACCTGTCCTCAGGGACCCTGATACACACTGACACAGAGCAGAATAGGGACTGTTCCCCCTACATAGGGTCAGTTGGCAGATATGTATTGACACCTGTCCTCAGGGACCCTGATACACACTGACACAGAGCAGAATAGGGACTGTTCCCCCTACATAGGGTCACTTGGCAGATATATATTGACACCTGTCTTCAGGGACCCTGATACACACTGACACAGAGCAGAATAGGGACTGTTCCCCCTACATAGGGTCACTTGGCAGATATGGATTGACACCCGTCCTCAGGGACCCTGATACACACTGACACAGAGCAGAATAGGGACTGTTCCCCCCACATAGGGTCACTTGGCAGATATGGATTGACACCTATCCTAAGGATCCCTGATACACACTGACACAGAGCAGAATAGGGACTGTTCCCCCTACATAGGGTCACTTGGCAGATATGGATTGACACCTGTCCTCAGGGACCCTGATACACACTGACACAGAGCAGAATAGGGACTGTTCCTCCTACATAGGGTCACTTGGCAGATATGGATTGACACCTATCCTAAGGATCCCTGATACACACTGACACAGAGCAGAATAGGGACTGTTCCCCCTACATAGGGTCACTTGGCAGATATGGATTGACACCTGTCCTCAGGGACCCTGATACACACTGACACAGAGCAGAATAAGGACCGTTCCCCCTACATAGGGTCACTTGGCAGATATGGATTGACACATGTCCTCAGGGACCCTGATACACACTGACACAGAGCAGAATAGGGACTGTTCCTCCTACATAGGGTCACTTGGCAGATATGGATTGACACGTGTCCTCAGAGACCCTGATACACACTGACACAGAGCAGAATAGGGACTGTTCCCCCTACATAGGGTCACTTGGCAGATATGGATTGACACCTGTCCTCAGAGACCCTGATACACACTGACACAGAGCAGAATAGGGACTGTTCCCCCTACATAGGTTCACTTGGCAGATATAGATTGACACCTGTCCTCAGGGACCCTGATACACACAGACACAGAGCAGAATAGTGACTGTTCCTCCTACATAGGGTCACCATTTTTAGCCCAAGGCAGCTCACCTCATCAGGCCTTTTTTAGTCGAATGTATCGCCCAGTGTCAGTCCCTTCGGGATCCATCCCTCATTCATCTTAATAAAGGTGAGGTAATCTAGACTTTTTTTACCTAGGCAACTTCTCTTCTCAGTGACAATACCTCCTGCTGCACTGAAGGTCCTTTCTGACAGGACACTTGAAGCGGAGCAGGCCAGAAGTTCTATCGCAAATTGGGATAGCTCAGGCCACAGGTCAAGCCTGCACACCCAGTAGTCAAGGGGTTCATCGCTCCTCAGAGTGTCGATATCTGCAGTTAAGGCGAGGTAGTGTGCTACCTGTCGGCCGAGTCGTTCTCTGAGGGTGGATCCCGAAGGGCTGTGGCGATGCGTAGGACTTAAAAAGCTCCGCATGTCCTCCATCAACAACACGTCTTTAAAGCGTCCTGTCCTTGCCGGCATGGTCGTGGGAGGAGGAGGATTACTTTCATCTCTTCCCCTGTTAGATTCCCGTTGTGCTGTGACATCACCCTTATACGCTGTGTAAAGCATACGTTTAAATTTATTTTGCAAATGCTGCATCCTTTCCGACTTGTTGTAATTTGGTAACATTTCAGCCACTTTCTGCTTATACCGGGGGTCTAGTAGCTGACTAGGTTTGTCACCTCCTCAAAAGGACGCATGAGCCTACAGGCATTGCGCATGAGCGTCCAGTAACGTGGCAAAAAAAAATCCCAGCTCCCCAGAGGCTGTCCTAGCACCCCGGTCATACAAATATTCATTAACGGCTTTTTCTTGTTGGAGCAGGCGGTCGAACATTAGGAGTGTTGAATTCCAACGTGTCGGGCTGTCGCAAATCAAGCGCCTCACTGGCATGTTGTTTCGCCGCTGGATATCTGCAAAGTGCACCATGGCCGTGTAGGAACGCCTGAAATGGCCACACACCTTCCTGGCCTGCTTCAGGACATCCTGTAAGCCTGTGTACTTATGCACAAAGCGTTGTACGATCAGATTACACATATGTGCCATGCACGGCACATGTGTCAACTTGCCCAACTTCAATGCCGCCAACAAATTTGTTCCGTTGTCACAAACCACTTTGCCGATATCCAGTTGCTGCGGAGTCAGCCACTTTTCCACCTGTGCGTTCAGGGCGGACAAGAGTGCTTGTCCGGTGTGACTCTCTGCTTTCAAGCAAGTCAAACCCAAGACGGCGTGACACTGCCGTATCCGGGATGTGGAATAGTACCTGGGGAGCTGGGGGGTGCTGTTGATGTGGAGCAAGACGCAGCAGCAGAAGAGGACTCAGCTGAGGAGGTTATGGAAGAGGATGGAGTAGGAGGAGTAGAGAAGGTGGCAGCAGGCCTGCCTGCAAGTCGTGGCGGTGTCACCAACTCCTCTGCAGAGCCACGCATTCCATGCTTGGCAGCCGTCAGCAGGTTTACCCAATGCGCAGTGTAGGTGATTTACCTGCCCTGACCATGCTTTGCAGACCAGGTATCAGTGATCAGATGGACCCTTGCCCCAACACTGTGTGCCAGACATGCCATTACTTCCTTTTGCACAATCGAGTACAGGTTGGGGATTGCCTTTTGTGCAAAGAAATTTCATCCGGGTACCTTCCACTGCGGTATCCCAATAGCCACAAATTTTTTGAATGCCTCAGACTCCACCAGCTTGTATGGTAAAAGCTGGCGGACTAATAGTTCAGACAAGCCAGCTGTCAGACCCTGGGCAAGGGGGTGACTTTCTGACATTGGCTTCTTACGCTCAAACATGTCCTTGACAGACACCTGCCTGTGGGCAGATGAGCGGGAACTGCTCAAGGCGAGAGACGGAGTGGCGGATGGTTGAGAGGGGGCAAGGAGGACAGCAGTGGTTGGAGGTCACACTGCACTTTGGAAATAGCGTTAGTGGTATAATCCCCACTTCAGGATATGTAGAATAAGAATGCCAGGAAAAAATAAAATAAGTCTTCAAGCGGGTGTGTCAGGCCTACCAAAAATCATTTATTTTAAAATAACACAATATATATATTTATATTGTGTTATTTTAAAATAAATGATTTTTGGTTAGACAATTGTACCACTATCATTTTATATACACTATTATCATTATTTATCTTATTTTATTTTTTCCTGGCATTTTTATTCTACATATCCTGAAGTGGGGATTATACCACTAACGCTATTTCCAAAGTGCAGTGTGACCTGCACTTTACTTGTGAGTATATTTTATCTTATTTTATTCACCACCTTTTAATATCATCGGAGAGCACTATCTGCTGTTTTTATCTCCCTCTTCTCCTGAGAGTTGGACGTACCCCTTGGAGGACAAGCACCAATATATCCCATAAGCGGGGATTATACCGCTATATGCCTACAAACCCTGAGCTGGCTATAGCTCACCCAAATGTGAGTGTAACATATATATTTTCAATACTATCACATTAAGTGTATACACTCCGCACGATTAGTCCTTTCACCTTGTGTCTTCCATATTACGAGACGGTGGGAACTACTACAACAAGAGAACCTACCCCCACAGCGGAATTAGTGACTATACCTATCTTATCTCCAGACACCCATTGGAACTTACCAACTATTCTGTATTTTACCTATTTTTATTTTTTATATTTTTATTGTTGTTTTAATTTTTATCTTTATTTATTTATTTTATCCTTGGCGAAACCTTTTTTCTTTCTTTACTGTGTATCTCTTATATAGAGGGTTAGAGGGTTACCCTCTAAAGGTCGCTGCCTGTTCAATATATTATTAGCGCTAACCTTACCCCCCTTTTTTTTACTGTACCTAGGTGGGTGTTGAACTTCCCACGACTCAGTTTCTTTTGGCACAGGTTGCAAATGGCATCGCTGTTGTCAGAGGCAGACACACAAACAAAATGCCACACTGCTGAGTTCTGCAATGACGGCATTCTGGTGGTGGACACAGCATGCGTTGATTGGCGTGCTGACGGGCTGACCCCGGGTGCCGATGCATGCTGTCTGACTGTGCCACTAGCTCCTTGCGACGACCTCCCCCTGCTTCCAACTCGTCTCCTCCTCCTCCTCTCTGTCTCCCCATCTGAACTTTAGCCCTGTTCTTCTTCTTGCCGAGCGGGCACCCATGTGACATCCATGGACGCATCGTCATCATCAACCGCTTCACTTGCATCTGACAACTCAGCGGGTACAACATCATCATCATCACACCATACGTCCATGTGTGTAATGCTGCCTGCCTGAGACATATCCCTGTTATCTACATCATCTGGCAATAATGGTTGCGCATCACTCATTTCTTCAAACGGATGTGTAAATAACTCCTCTGACATACCAAGTGAAGGGGCTGTGGTGCTAGTGTTGGTGGTGGCGGCAGGCGGGTGAGTGGTATCTTGAGAGGTGCCCGAAGCTAAGCTGGAGGATGGTGCGTCAAGGTTCCGAGCGGAAGCTGTAGAAGATGGGTGTCCTGTGTTAGCCAGTCAACTATGTCCTCAGAGCTTTTCAAGTTCAGGGTACGTGGCCTCTGAAAACTGGGCATTATTCTAGCGCAAAAGGGAGTCACAACACCACGACCACGATGGCCCCTGCGGGGTGGCCTGCCTCTGTCTGTCATTTTTTTTGGATTAGTGGTACTATGCGTGCAAGCTACTGTGAGACCAGATATGAGTGGCACTGTGCAGTGGCAGAGGTTGGCAGAGTACACGCTGTAGGCCTGACACACCCGCTTGAAGACAAGTAAATGCTATTCAATCTATAACAGTGAAAAAAGTATTTTGGTTTTAAATGCACGCTATTGTGACACCAGATATGAGTGGCAATGTGCACTGGCAGAGGTTGGCAGAGTACACGCTGTTGGCCTGACACACAGACTCTTGCAGACAACTAACTGCTATTGAATCTATAACAGTGAAAAAGGTTTTTTGTTTTTAAATGCACGCTATTGTGACACAAGATATGAGTGGCAATGTGCACTGGCAGAGGTTGGCAGAGTACACGCTGTTGGCCTGACACACAGACGCTTGCAGACAACTAACTGCTATTCAATCTATAACAGTGAAAAAAGTTTTTTGTTTTTAAATGCACGCTATTGTGACACCAGATATGAGTGCCAATATGCACTGGCAGAGGTTGGCAGAGTACAGGCTGTTGGCCTGACACACAGACGCTTGCAGACAACTAACTGCTATTCAATCTATAACAGTGAAAAAAGTTTTTTTTTTTAAATGCACGCTATTGTGCCACCAGATATGAGTGGCACTGTGCACTGGCAGAGTACACGCTGTTGGCCTGACACACAGACGCTTGCAGACAACTAACTGCTATTCAATCTATAACAGTGAAAACTGTTTTTTGTTTTTAAATGCACGCTATTGTGACACCAGATATGAGTGGTGGCTTTGGGCAAGTGGGCACAGTATCCACTGTGAGCCTGACACAGACGCTTGCAGGCAACTAACTGCTATTCAATCTATCACAGTGAAAAAAAGTTTGTGGGTTTTTAAATGCACGCTATTGTGCCACCAGATATGAGTGGCACTGTGCACACTGGCAGAGTACACGCTGTTGGCCTGACACACAGACGCTTGCAGACAACTAACTGCTAATTAATCTATTACAGTGAAAAAAAAATTGTTTTTAAATGCAAGCTATTGTGACACCAGATATGAGTGGTGGCACTGGGCAAGTGGGCACAGTATCCACTGTGAGCCTGACACACAGATGCTTGCAGACAACTAACTGCTATTCAATCTATTACAGTGAAAAAATGTTTGTGGGTTTTTAAATGCATGCTATTGTGCCACCAGATATGAGTGGCACTGTGCACACTGGCAGAGTACACGCTGTTGGCCTGACATACAGACGCTTGCAGACAACTAACTGCTATTACAGTGAAAAAAATAATTTTGTTTTTAAATGTAAGCTATTGTGACACCAGATATGAGTGGTGGCACTGGGCAAGTGGGCACAGTATCCACTGTGAGCCTGACACACAGACGCTTGCAGACAACTAACTGCTATTCAATCTATTACAGTGAAAAAAAGTTTGTGGGTTTTTAAATGCACGCTATTGTGCCACCAGATATGTGTGGCACTGTGCACACTGGCAGAGTACACGCTGTTGGCCTGACACACAGACGCTTGCAGACAACTAACTGCTAATTAATCTATTACAGTGAAAAAAAAAATGTTGTTTTTAAATGCAAGCTATTGTGACACCAGATATGAGTGGTGGCACTGGGCAAGTGGGCACAGTATCCCCTGTGAGCCTGACGCAGAAGCTGGCAGGCAGGCAGGCAACTGCAATTAGATTACATAAAAAAGCAGACTGATGTTCTAGCCCTAAAAAGGGCTTTTTGGGGTGCTGTCCTTACAGCAGAGATCAGATGAGTCCTTCAGGACTGTAGTGGACACTGAATACCCTAGCCTAGCTATACATTTCCCTATCAAATGAGCAGCAGCTACACTTTCCCTCCTCTATCTAAGAATGCAGCTTCAGAATTAATCTAAAATGGATGCTGTACAGGAGGTGGGAGGGTCTGGAAGGGAGGGTCTGCTGCTGATTGGCTGGAATGTGTCTGCTGACTGTGAGGCACAGGGTCAAAGTTTAGTCAATGATGACGAATAGGAGGCGGATCGAACCGCGCATGTGTTCGCCCGCCGTGGCAAACGCGAACACGCTATGTTCGCCGGGAACTATTCGCCAGCGAACAGTTCGTGCCTCACTATTTAGAACTATAAATAAATGAGCTCTTACAAACCTATCTGCAGGGGAGACAGGGGATAAGTGATAGTCTAAATGGTGACTACCAATATTTCAGAAACTATGTCAAACTGTACTTGTTAAGTTGAGCGTCAGTGTAACAGGAGACGTACAAAAGAGTAAGACTGTATGAGTCCCAAAATTGGGAAAGTCCAACATCTCTGCCGGCTACTCACTACACCACCACTCGGAGCTTCGTGACCAGGCAGATAGACATGCAAAGTCACTATCACAGCCCCACTCAGTTATACTACATTATATGTTAAGAAAATAGTAGGTGAGACAAGTAAAGTAAAGGAGTAAAGACATACAAAGGGGAAAGGCTGGAGATAGAGCAGACAGTAGAGTGGGTACGGTGGTTAAGAGACATCAAAGGAAGGTTATGAGAGGCATACAAGGAGATAAGTGGAGATATTAGAGACACATGAACAGGGTTATTCATTATTTTCACAAATTAATTCAGAATCCCAAAGCTATTCTTGTAGGAGGTCTGGAATTGGGTCAGGAGAGGGCAAGACAGCAGTAGGAATGAGTGTCAGTGAGAGAGGGGAAGATGAAGACAAAATAACAAACAGGACAGGACACATAATTAAGTTGTTTCCCTCCAAATTCATAAGGGATAGATCTCTTGTTGTCCCTGTGTGCATCAACATAAAAATATAATATAAACCGATCTCTACTTCCTTAACATTTTCCAAAACCTCCCCCAATATTACAAGGAGACACGGACAGCAGGTGGGAAGGGGAAAACCATCACTGGTTGCTTTAATAATCAATAATAAAAAGGCTTTCAACATTTAACTGATAAAGTAAATAAGTTGTAATACTGAGTAGCTGTTGACTAGGGTGTAGGTCAGTGGTAGTCAACCTTTTTCTACCTACCGCCCACTAGTGCATCTTTTTGGTTGAAAATATTTCCTTACCGCCTACAAGTTTACGTACATTTATCTTTTTATTTCTACTTAATGCATGTTTATAATGAGAAAACAATAAAGTAAATTGAAATTACCTATACTAGTGATTAATGAGATCCTTGAGGTTGATGCTGCAAGACTAAATATTTGATATCTGGTTCGATTTTCGTAAGGAACAAACGAAGGTCTCTGTGGCAAACACAGCCACTGTATATTGTCCTTCCTGTATGTATTATGTTTATTGCATGTGTATGCCTTTAAGAACCAAGTGTCTGTAATGTGGTTCAAGCAAGCAATGGTATTCGTATGCTGGTATTTGTATGATGGCGGCAAGAAAAGCCGCCAGCCTCCCTGCAAACCGTTTCACGAACGGTGAATTCCATCACTGTTCGTGAAACAACCAAACTACCGAAGGGAGACCACACACAGGAGGTCGTGTGGCCTCCATTAAGGATTGCAACAGTGTTGCAATCGGTAATTAAGAGGATTCAGGGTGGCCGCCGTTCGACTACCGACCACGCGGCGTTCGGCCATTTTGGATCCTTTGTTAGTCCAGCGGTATTTGGTCGTCGAGCGCCTGGAACTAAAATCGGCTACTCGGCGGCACGAATACCGCTGGACTTCCAAACCGTTCAGGAGCCCGGTCTTTCGGTAATGTGGTTCCCTAAGTTCATTCAAGAGTTTGAAGGGAACTTAAATGTAAAGTGTATTTGGTACGGCGTTCGGTTATTTTAGCTGGGATCTGAGCGGTACTCTCACGAAAGGTGCGCTCAGACCCCAGCTATCTGCCGACTGTTCATTCGTTTAAATATACTGAATAAAGTAAAAGTTGTGGTTTTTAATGTGAATTGTCAGTTTTGCTGCACGGAGGGATAGTGGGAGTATCCCTCTCGTGCAGCAGTGCCTGATGGGAGAAATGCCCAGGTTATTCAGTTCCCCATGTAGTCCCCTACTGTACAACCCGTGGAATGTCTGTAGGGAAACCCCTTGCATGGGGAATCCCATAAATACTAGAAGCCTGTGAATAAAGCTCAGTTGACTCCCAGCCTATGTGTCGTCTAGTTCTTGGGAGGGAAGGATTGTATAACGCTACCTGAATTGTTGCATGCTGTATCTGCCTATTTAAATTACTATCTGCTTTCCTGTCTACCAGCGGAGACCCTGTGGATTAAACGACCTCTCCACTACAGTCTCCTCTTTCGGTGATATTCAGACGACTTCTCTGTTTGCGCATAATATGATTTCACATCAGTGCGTCAGCTCCCCTCCTCTCCCTCCTCAATTCCCCTCCCACTTTTTTTTTTTTTTAACCTTATAGCAATGCCCAGTAGGAAGGCTGAGCTAGGAATCCCACTTACTATTACTTACTATAGCTCACTATAACAGACAGGCACACATACATACATACATACAGACACACACACACACACACATACATACACACAGACAGACAGACACACATACACACACAAGACACATACATACAAACAGACACACACACACACAGACATGCATACAGACACACACAGACATGCATACAGACACACATAAGACATACATACAAAGACACATACACACACAACACATGCATAAAAAGGCAAGACACACATACACACAAAGACACACACATACATAAAAAGACAAGACACACATACACACAAAGACACACACACATAAAAAGACACATACAAAGGCACACACATACATACATACACACACATATAGACATACACATACATACAAAGACATACACACACATACAGACAGACAGACACATACATACATACATACATACAGACACACACACAAGACATACATACAAAGACACATACACAAACAAACACACACAAAATAGTTTAGTCACCCTCCTGTTTCCTACCTTTAAGGTTCACTGGGGTCCAGTGGTGGCTCAGGTGGATGGGAGTCAGAGTTCCCACTCTGACTCCCTCGTGGCTCTCAGTGTTAGCTGGGAGGAGTGACGTGCAGCAGAGAGAGAGACTGTCAGACTGGAATGGCCCCCAATAACAAATGACAAGACCCCCTCCTTCCTGCCACAAAAAGTAACCATTTAAATATGCGATACTCTTTAAATGTGTTGCTTGCGCACTAGAGGGCCCCCCACTCCCAATATGCTTATGGCAGCGATAAATAATGCTGTATTATAGACTTGGTGTAATTGTGATGATACCAGAATTGCGGATTTTAAGAAGTCAAATTGTAAGAACTCTCCAGCTCTTCTAGTCTGGACTCAAATCTGCAATTCCTTTCTCAGTTCATAAAAAGAAGATATAAAACATTTTCAGGGGATTGTATTTTGAGACAAGGTATTATTGTTACCGATAGCCCTGTATTTCATTAGTGTAATGGTTGTTTAGTGTGTAGAAATGGAGATGTATACTCAGACCCATGAATAATGAATAACTAGCAATGGAAGTGCATAGGTTTGGCCAAAGATTACACAGTGAGGATGGAGATGTTGTTTGTATAGATTATATAATGAAGATATTATGTTTATATTACCACGAGGAAGAGAAGGCTGTGTTTATACAGTAAAATGAGGATATCGTGTTTATATTATAGTGATAATACCAGGTTTATTAAGATAATGAATCCGCCCCCCGCCCTCTCCCATCTCCTCACACTGAGAGGTCTGGCCACTGGCTGCAGAACCCGCCTTTTATACTGCACAGGGCCAATCACACCGCGTCACCATGGTAACTGTCCCCGCCCATTCAAACGGTCACCGCCCGCTGACGTCGCAGACTGTCAGAAACAAGGAGGAAGTGGAGGGAGAAGTAATAACCGACCCAGGCTGGGAGTACTGAGAGTATTAATACTGTCTGTCTGTTACTGTCCTCACTGGGTGAGTATTATTATTACTGCTCTCACTGTGTGAGTATTATTACTGTCTGCCCTGTGAGTATTAATACTGTCTGTCTGTTACTGTCCTCACTGGGTGAGTATTATTATTATTATTATTACTGCTCTCACTGTGTGAGTATTATTACTGTCTGCCCTGTGAGTATTATTACTGTCTGTCCTCACTGTGTGAGTATTATTACTGTCTGCCCTGTGTGTATTATTACTGTCTGTCCTGTGAGTATTAATACTGTCTGTCCTCACTGTGTGAGTATTATTACTGTCTGCCCTGTGAGTATTAATACTGTCTGTCCTGTGAGTATTAATTATGTCTGTCCTGTGAGTATTAATACCGTCTGTCCTGTGAGTATTAATACTGTCTGCCCTGTGAGTATTATTACTGTCTGTCCTCACTGTGTGAGTATTAATACTGTCTGTCCTCACTGTGTGAGTATTAATACTGTCTGGCCTGTGAGTATTAATACTGTCTGTCCTCACTGTGTGAGTATTATTACTGTCTGCCCTGTGAGTATTATTACTGTCTGTCCTCACTGTGTGAGTATTAATACTGTCTGCCCTGTGAGTATTAATACTGTCTGCCCTGTGAGTATTAATACTGTCTGTCCTCACTGTGTGAGTATTATTACTGTCTGTCCTCACTGTGTGAGTATTATTACTGTCTGTCCTCACTGTGTGAGTATTTATTAATACTGTCTGCCCTCACTGTGTGAGTATTAATACTGTGTGAGTATTAATACTGTCTGTCCTCACTGTGTGAGTATTAATACTGTCTGTCCTGTGAGTATTAATACTGTCTGTCTGTTACTGTCCTCACTGGGTGAGTATTATTATTATTATTATTATTACTGCTCTCACTGTGTGAGTATTATTACTGTCTGTCCTGTGAGTATTATTACTGTCTGTCCTCACTGTGTGAGTATTATTACTGTCTGTCCTGTGAGTATTATTATCTGATCACTATCTGCTCTCTGTGTCAGTATGGGGGGGTCACTATCGGCTCTCTGTGTCAGTATGGGGTGGGTCACTATCTGCTCTCTGTGTCAGTATGGGGGGTCACTATCTGCTCTCTGTGTCAGTATGGGGGGGTCACTATCGGCTCTCTGTGTCAGTATGGGGGGGTCACTATCGGCTCTCTGTGTCAGTATGGGGGATGTCACTATCTGCTCTCTGTGTCAGTATGGGGGGGTCACTATCTGCTCTCTGTGTCAGTATGGGGGGGTCACTATCGGCTCTCTGTGTCAGTATGGGGGATGTCACTATCTGCTCTCTGTGTCAGTATGGGGGGGTCACAATGTGCTATCTGTGTCAGTATGGGGGGGGTCACTATCTGCTCTCTGTGTCAGTACGGGGGGGGAGGTCACGATCTGCTCTCTGTGTCTGACACTGTTGAACTATGATAGTATGAATATAGGGCACCTGATGTTTTGCTGGATATGCATGTTGAGATTTGCCTGTTCTCCTGATAAGTTCTATAGTGTGTGTGTAGAATATGTAACCCTCACAGGTTACTCTGTAAAGATGTCTGTCACATGACCATACCAGGAAATGGCAGGTTGAATAGAAGTGGGTGCAGTCCTTCTCCTGGCTCCCCGTCAACAGTAATGTGAATATGATCTTGATTTGACAACGTACTTTGCTATGTCAAAGTGAAAAAGTCACCTTACCTAAGGAACAATTACATGTTGTGTAACAAAGCTCGGTATTCACTTTACAGTGCCACATTTACACTGCCTGTGTTATTCATAGTTACATAGCTGAAAAGAGACTTGCGTCCATCAAGTTCAGCCTTCCTCACATATGTTTTTGCTGTTGATCCAAAAGAAGGCAAAAAAACAGTCTGAAGCGCTTCCAATTTTGCAACAAACTAGGAAAAAAATCCTTCTTGACCCCAAAATAGCAGTCAGATGTCTACTTGGATCATGCAGCTATTACCCCACTAATTAGAAATTATATCCCTGTATGTTTTCGCAAGTATTTATCCAATTGCTGTTTACACATCTGTTTAGGCTCTGATAAAGAGAATCCCATATCCGTATGGCTCTTACCGTAAAAATACCTTTTCTTTACCTTAGATGAAATCTCCTTTCTTCCAGCCTAAATGTGTGACCTCGTGTCCTATGTATAGCCCTGTTTATGTCAGGATCGGGACAGGGATCCAACACGCAGAGTACAAACAGGAGAAGTTACGTATACCGGACCTTAGAATGGCCGGACTAACGTAAGGAGTAAGCAAAGAATGGTCTAGAGACAAGCCGAGGTCGAGGGAACGAGAGAGCAGGTAAACGAGAGACAAGCCGGGTCAAAAAGGTAATAGAGGTAAGCAGGGTAGAAATAATACAAGCCGGGTCAGAACCAAAGAGACAAATAGAAATAAGAGCGCTGAGTGACTAGACTAGCTAGAACCACGACAGGGCAATGAACCAATACACAAAACCTTATTTTATACCCCGGTTCTAAATAGATGATCACGCCCCCGACGAGTCCTGATTAGTGCTCAGGACTTGATTGACAGGTCGGAACGGATAGTCGTCATGACGTCGGCTACTAGAGCCGCGTCATAAAAGGAGGCGGATCAGAGGCGTCCGGCGTGTAAACGGCCGAGAGGACTGCGAGGAACGAGTGAGTCAGCCCCTCTGAGAGGGCGGAATTCTAAGTGTCTCACCTCCTCTGAGGTAGAGACAGCAGGTACCCTGACAGTTTATGAATAGATTTCCAGTTAATGGTTTGTACTGGCCCCGAATATATTTGTATAATATTATCATATCCCCTCTCAGGCGCCGTTTTTCCAAACTAAAGAGATCTAAATTTTTAAACCTTTTTTCGTAACTATAATGCTCCATTCCTTTTATCAGTTATGTAGCTTGTTTCTGCACTTTTTCTAGTGCCATGATATCCTTCTTTAGAACAGGTGCCCCAAATTGCACAGCATATTCAAGGTGTGGTCTTACCAGCGCTTTATAAAGAGGCAAAATTATATTTTCATCCTGAAAATGTATGCCCATATTTACACGACAAAACCTTATAGGCCTTAGCAACTGCAGATTGACATTGCATATTGCTGCCTAATTTGTTGTATGTAACAATTCCCAAATCCTTCTCGTGTGTGGTTATCCCTAATTCACTACCATTTAGGGTGTAAGTTGCTTGTGCATTCCTTGACCCCGAAGTGCATAACTTTGCATTTCTCTACATTAAATTATATCTGCCATTTTAGTGCCCAGTCCCCCAATCTATCTAAATCCCTCTGCAGCAAAGCAATATCCTGCTCACATTTACAACGTTTTGTGTCATCTGCAAACACTGAAACATGGTTTTCAATGCCTATTTCAACATCATTTATAAATATGTTAAATAGAAGCGGTCCCAAAACAGAACCCTGTGGGGCATTACTTACTACTTTTGTCCAGCTTGAAAATTTACCATTAATGACAACTCGTTGTACTCTATCCTTAAAGGACCACTATAGTGCCAGGAAAACAAACTCGTTTTCATGGTGCCCTGAGGGTGCCCCCATCCTCAGGGTCCCACTCCCGCCGGGCTGAAGGGGGTTAAACACTCGCCTTTCTCCAGCGCCGGGCTCCCTCGGCGCTGGGGACTCTCCTCCTCCTTCGGTCATCAGCGGCTGAATGCGCATGCGCTGCAAGAGCCACGTGCGCATTGAGCCAGTCCATAGGAAAGCATTCTCAATGCTTTCCTATGGACGCTGGCATCTTCTCACTGTGAAAATCACAGTGAGAAGTGCGGAAGCACCTCTAGCAGCTGTCAATGAGACAGCCACTAGAGGCTGGATTAATCCATATGTAAACATAGCAGTTTCTCTGAATCTGCTATGTTTACAATAGAAAGGGTTAACCCTAGATGGACCTAGCACCCAAACCACTTCATTAAGCTGAAGTGGTCTGGGTGCCTATAGTGGTCCTTTAAGCCAATGTTCTACTCAAGAACAAAAATATTCATCTAGACCAATTTCTTTTAGTTTGAAGACTAACCTATTGTGAGGAACCGTATCAAATGCCTTGGCAAAATCCAAGTAGATCACATCCACTGCAACACCCTGATCTATACTTCTACTTCTTTGTAGAATGAAATTAGGTTAGTTTGACATGACCTATGTTTCATAAAACCATGTTGTTTATTGCTAATAACAAGTTCTTCCCAATGAATTCCTGAATATTATCCCTTAACAGCCCTTCAAATATTTTCCCAGTCACAGAAGTTAAGCTCACAGGTCTATAATTTCCAGGCAAGGATTTTGGACCCTTTTTAAATATAGGAACAACTTCTGCCTTCCTCCAATCCTCCGGTACAATACCTGAAACAAAATGCATGTCAATACTAGGAATTCGACCTAAATTTCAAATTGATGTGTAAGAACTAAGAACTTTGGCTAGTGTGGCCTAAAATGTGAAAATAATTTAGAATTCTCTGAAATTCCCATTTTATGTAAATAAACCTGACAGACTGTGAGTGTCGGAACAGGTTTTGTGGCTCCGGATTACTGGTTTGTACTGTTTTGTCTTTAATTTGGAGGTTTGCAGTTCAAACTGGAATGTGGATTGCTGTTAGTGTTCAAAAGTATCGTTCCCCGCTCGCAGGTTTGTTAACACATACAGTGCAGAATTACAGTGGAAATAACCACTTCTTTATAGATTTCATTTTATTATAAAATTTTATCATAATAGTTTCCTTCTTAAGGATTTTATATCTTCTGCAAGTCTCAGTAGAACCTACAGAAAATTAATTTCAATCACATATTGTGGAGATTTGACAAGAGAACGGCAGATTATTGGCCAAAATAGTTTTAAAGAGACACTGTACGAACCCAGATCACTTTAGCTAAATTAAGTAGTCTGGGTGCAGTTTACATTGCAACACTAAGTTAGCCTCTAGTGGCTGTCTACCAGACAGCCACTAGAGGGCTTCCTGAATTGAAATGGACCTTTGGTCTGGTATCTGGCGCTGGACGTCCTCGCGCTCTGTATGAGGACCTCCAGTGTCAGATTTTTTCCCCATTGGAAAGCATTGATTCAATGGTTTCCTATGGGGAGGTTTAATGCGTGCATGGCATTTGCCGCACATGCTCATGAGCAATTGTTGTGGGACGTTGGAGGGATATCAGTGCTGGGATCAGGTAAGTAAATAAAGGGTTTTTAACCCTTTATTTACCTGGGCAAGGGGTGGCAAGGGAGGGTTGAAGGCAGAGGTAGCTACAGTGCCAGAAATACAGCTTTGTATTCCTGGCACTATAGTATCCCTTTAAACAGTCACCTGGTAGCATATTGATGTAAAGTTAAGAAGACATTGAAGGTGAGAACCTATTCTGTTGATATTAATTAATGTAGAGATTGCTTTTTCAGTTATATAAAGGACCACTAAAATTACACAGATCAGTTCATCTCAATTAAGTGGGTGCAGTGGTCCTGCCATTTAAACATTTTATTGTTGTTTTGTAGAAACAGCAATATTCCCATTGAAAGGTTTAATATACCTATTGGTTGTCTTGCTGAAATCCACTTAAGGCACTTCCCAATCCAAAAACGCTTCTCTGAGCTCATAGCACTGTTTGATTGAGGAACTCAGCATTTGGAAATGAGGTGTGTAATCTTGATTTACAATGCTTCATCGGGTCCTGCATAATATTTATATAACTTAATGTTTATAAGTAAAGGGGGTAAACAGTGGTCACAGTGATAGAAGGGAACCTATAGTCTTGAAAAAAACAATATTTTCAGGTCTACAGGCTTACATTTGACATCAATGTTATTTTTATTAAAGTATCAGAACAGTCAGATTGTGATCACTTTAACATTGTAAACTCATCAGCAGCATAATTATCAAATTATTGAATTACATCGCATTACTAGGATCCATTTCCATGAAGAAGTGGCAACATTATCATTATATATATATATATATATATATATATATATATATATATAGCGCCAACTAATTTCGTAGCGCTTTACAATGGGTGGAATAGCAAACATGTAATTGTAACCAGGCAAGTTTGATGCACAGAAACAGAGGGGCTGAGGACCCTGCTCAATGAGCTTACATGCTAGAGGAAGTGGGGTAAAGTGACACAAAAGGTAAAGAAGTATTAGGGAAGTAGATTGGCAGCATAGTATTCAATTAAGACTTAGTGTGGGCTTTTTTTTTGGAGCCATTAACAGTTTAATTAACTCTTAAATAGCTACACAGGTTAGTGTACTTGTTAATGTCTCAGACGAAGGCACTTTAGTAGCGCCGAAACGCGCGTCAGGCTTTATTTTTTATTTTAATTCACTGCACATTTTAGTTGGGCACTTCTTTGTTATGGTGTGAGGATTCATATAGCATTCCATGAGGGACTATTCTCTTTTATGGGGTCAATTTAGGGCATTCTCTGCACATAGTAATGAATGGATGGAATGATGCTTTTACTTCTATGTAGTCTACAGTCTTTACTTTTTTTACTTACTCAGCTAGCGACCTACAAGTTATTTTTAAACCTAGCTAGTTGAGAAATCTTTTTTATGACCGCATTACAAGACTGACTTGGTGGGTTCATACCTCTGCACTTTTTATAATTTTTCTAGATAGCAACTTTGAAGTCGTATTTTTCTTAGTTAGTTTAGTGAAGGCTTCTCTGTATATGCTATTGTCTCTTTGTTAGCAGCTCAGACATTCTGCACAGCTACAGTGGGAAATATTGTTTCAGCATTTTTGGTTACAGTATTTGCAAAGCACATCTGTGTTTAGCTTTATAGACTTGATATGCTAGCAATAGGAGGCTTCCTTTTTCAAGTTTTTCCTGTTACATTATCCTACTAGTTTATCTGTGTCTAGTTCTATAGGCTAGCCTTCTTTTCTGAGATACAGATCTCCACTCTCTCCTCCCATCCTGTTTGTTGGTGAGGATTATGCTACAAAGGTTCCCACCTCATAGCTTCCTTCCAATTATAGTCCAGTAGCCTTCTACATTCTTACCCATCAGGTTTGCTGAGCTTATTAGCTCTCCTTAGGGAATTATATACTGTTTTTTGTTTTTTGTTTTCTATGTGATACTTATGTTCTTCAATAAATTGTGGTTTTAAATTTATAAACATTTCTTGCAAACCCTAGTGACTTTATTCTGTCCTCTGGACTTTATGTCCATTGGCCACCTCAGTGTACATTTCCAAGCCATGACTCATTTAAAATCACACACACAGCTAATAGTATCTGCTGGTGAAGTTGCCCTGAACTGGACAGATGGAGAGATGTATAGAGTAACCACATCCTTCCAATCTCTATTAGCTTGTTTTCCTGGCATCATGTTTTCTGAGTACTTTGTGTTCTTAGCATGTTCTGCTTATGGTGCTTTTGTTCTGCTGTTTTTAACCCTAAAAAGACATATAAATGAATATCTTTTTTTTTTTTTTCTTTTAAATGCCTAAATATCATATTGGCACCTTTTTAGTGAAACACATTTCCATGGACACAATATGATAGTGTGCTCCGCTAAGTGTGGTCTCAGGTGGCATAAAGCTTTCCCGCCATTGGACTTTGGAGTAGTGGAAACTTGTTTTCTGATCTCTGGATTCATAAATACCCCTTCAACGTCTGGTAATTCATCGGTCACACCTAGGGTCCGCAAATGCCAGTAGAATGCTGCGTGATTGCATAGTGCCAAGTGCAAATATTGGTGGGGCAAGATTAAAGGGATTCTATAGTGCCAGGAAAACAAACCCGTTTTCCTGGCACTATAGGCTCCTGCAGTGCCCCCCTCCCTCACGCCCTCCCTCCCGCTGTGCTGAAGGGGTTAAAACCCCTTCAGTCACTTACCTGAACCCAGCACCTGAATCCAGCTCCGCCCACGCTCCTCCCCTGCCGATGTCAGCCAGCGGGGGAGACCTAATGCGCATGTGCAGCAATGACTGCACTCACATTAGGATTTCCCTATAGGAAAGCATTATTCAGTGCTTTCATATGGGAAAAAAATCTGACGCTGGAGGTCCTCATGCAGAATGTGAGGACGTCCAGCGTCAGATAACGGACCAAAGGTCCATTTCAATTCTGGAAGTCCCTATAGTGGTTGTCTGGTAGACAGCCACTAGAGAAGGAGTTAACCCTCAGAGGTAATTACACCCTGTTCCAAATTATTATGCAAATTCTATTTAAGTGTCACAAAGATGAAATATTTTGTTTTTCAGTTTGACTCATGGATCGCATTGTGTCTCAGGGCTCTTTTGATCACTGAAAACAATCTCGGACACCTGTGATAATTAGATTGCCAGGTGAACGCAATTTAAGGAAAAACTACTAAAGGAAGGTGTTCCACAATTATTAAGCAGAGCACCATTTTCATGCAATATCTCTCTGCTGCCGAAAATAGTGAAATAGTTCAATGGACGAGGTATGAGAACATTATATATTTCACGAAAACTTAAGCGTGATCATCGCACTATTAAGAGATTTGTGGCTGATTCAGAGCACAGACGGGTTTGTGCAGATAAAGGCACATTGAGGAAGATTTCTGCCAGATCCATGCATCGGATCAAGAGAGCAGCTGCTAAAATACCATTACATAGCAGCAAACAGATATTTGAAGCTGCTGGTGCCTCTGGAGTCCCACGGATATCAAGGTGTACAGTCCTCCAGAGTAGAAACATAGAAACATAGAAACATAGAATGTGACGGCAGATAAGAACCATTCGGCCCATCTAGTCTGCCCAGTTTTCTAAATACTTTCATTAGTCCCTGGCCTTATCTTATAGTTAGGATAGCCTTATGCCTATCTCACGCATGCTTAAACTCCTTTACTGTGTTAACCTCTACCACTTCAGCTGGAAGGCTATTCCATGCATCCACTACCCTCTCAGTAAAGTAATACTTCCTGATATTATTTTTAAACCTTTGTCCCTCTAATTTAAGACTATGTCCTCTTGTTGTGGTAGTTTTTCTTCTTTTAAATATAGTCTCCTCCTTTACTGTGTTGATTCCCTTTATGTATTTAAATGTTTCTATCATATCCCCCCTGTCTCGTCTTTCCTCCATGCTATACATGTTAAGATCCTTTAACCTTTCCTGGTAAGTTTTATCCTGCAATCCATGAACCAGTTTAGTAGCCCTTCTTTGAACTCTCTCTAAGGTATCAATATCCTTCTGAAGATAGGGTCTCCAGTACTGTGTACAGTACTCCAAGCGAGGTCTCACCAGTGTTCTGTACAATGGCATGAGCACTTCCCTCTTTCTACTGCTAATACCTCTCCCTATACAACCAAGCATTCTGCTAGCATTTCCTGCTGCTCTATTACATTGTCTGCCTACCTTTAAGTCATCAGAAATAATCACCCCTAAATCCCTTTCCTCAGATGTTGAGGTTAGGACTCTATCAAATATTCTGTACTCTGCCCTTGGGTTTTTACGTCCAAGATGCATTATCTTGCACTTATCCACATTAAATGTCAGTTGCCACAACTCTGACCATTTTTCTAGTTTACCTAAATCATTTTCCATTTGGCTTATCCCTCCTGGAACATCAACCCTGTTACATATCTTAGTATCATCCGCAAAAAGACACACCTTACCATCAAGACCTTCTGCAATATCACTAATAAAAATATTAAAGAGAATGGGTCCAAGTACAGATCCCCACTGGTACAGTACCCCACTGGTGACAAGCCCAAGCTTCGAATATACTCCATTGACTACAACCCTCTGTTGCCTGTCACTCAGCCACTGCCTTACCCATTCACAGTCTTGCAACTGTGCATAAACCTTCTATTCGGCCACCACTAACCAATGCTCACAAGCAGAAACTGCTGCATTGGGCAGACAAATACATGAAGACTAATCAGTCCTGTTCACTGATGAGTGCCGTGCAACCCTGGATGGTCCAGATCGATGGAGTAGTGGATGGTTGGTGGACGGCCACCCTGTTTCAACAAGGCTGTGACGTCAGGAAGGTGGTGGTGGAGTCATGTTTTGGGCTGGAATCATGGGAAGAGAGCTGGTCGGCCCCTTTAGGGTCCCGAAGGTGTAAAGATGACCTCTGCAATGTATGTGGAGTTTCTGACTGACCACTTTCTTCCCTGGTACAGAAGGAATAACTATGCTTTCCGTAATAAAATCATCTTCATGCATTACAATGCACCATATCATGCTGCAAAGAATACCTCTGCATCAATGGCTGCTATAGGGATAAAAGAAGAGAAAGTCATGGTGTGGCCTCCATCCTTCCCTGATCTCAATCCTATTGAGAACCTTTGAAGCATCCTCAAGCAAAAGATCTATGTGGGTGGGAGGCAGTTTACATCCAAACAGCAGCTCTGGGGGCTATTCTGACATATTGCAAACAAATTCAAGCAGAAACTGTCCAAAAGCTCAAAAGTTCAATGGATGCAAGACTTGTGAAGCTGCTATCAAATAAGGGGTCCTATTTTAAAATGTAACGTGACCTGTTAAAATGTTTAAAAAGTTAAAATGTTGTTATAAGTTTAATTGAAATAGCTTTTGATTGCAGTAAATATGCTGCAAACACAACAAATGACAATTTTCAGTTCTTTACAACCTATAAAGTGTTTTGAAACTTACTGTGCGTAATAATTTGGAACAGTGCCTTGTAAGTTTTTTATGTTTAAAAAAAATACTGTTATAATTTGGAGGTTTGTGCAATACAATTTGAATTGTACTCTTAATAGTTGCTAACATGAGAATTCTGCTGACTGTTATTTACATCAATTATTTAGGTAACTGAGAAAATTATAATTTGCATAATAATTTGGAACAGGGTGTATTGCAGTTTCTCAGAAACTTCAATTATTACCACTGTAGGGTTAAGGAACATGTGACATTGCACCCAGACCACTTCAATGAGCAAAAGTGGTCTGGGTGCCTACAGTGTCCCTTTAATATTCTAGAGATGTTTTCATGGGTCACACTATGCCCCATAGTTCTATGAATGGGGCATTTTAACCGAAGCAAGCAATGACATGTTAAGCAATTGTGTATGTCCAGTAATTTGCCGTTGTGCAATGTGAGGTCCACTTGTTTGTTGAAATAATTGAGGAATAACTTGACTTGCTTGCCCAGAGCTCTGATCTTAGCCCTGCGGAATACCTTTGGGTTAATATCAAAAGCATACTGCAGCAATGTTCCAAAATAGGAATACCAGAGAACGTCCGTACTAAAGTAGGACTGTTATTTCAAGAGTCTGGAATGCGATATGTTATAATCAAGTGTCCATATACACGATCATGCAGCATATCATGTATTTTTGCTATATTTCTATTTATTTTTTCTTCTTACAGAAATACAGTTGCATTGCGTCTGTTTGATACTGGAAACCTTCCATAGACTGTGGCTTTAAGTTAACTTGAATATACTTGCAGTCTAGGTTGGCATTGGCTGCGAGTATAATAGGAGTTGTATTCTATAGTAGGTTGAATGCCACATGTTACTTGTGCCTGGCTGCCCTTGGTAAAGCGTCTTAATAAGAAAGCAAGGAAATGCGGATATGAACATTTGCTTCCATCTGTGACCTACGTTTTCACTTTTTAGAAAATAAAACCAGTTGCATTGGGTGTAGAGAAATATAATTGTAATTACATACACTAAATATGATTCCATTATACTTTTTTTTTTTTTTTTGCTTCACTTTGTATGTAGAATATATGAATTAAAAATAATAGACTACTTTTAAAACATTTAATTATCACTATTTATCTATATACAGTGCTTTACCTATGTACACCTCCTCTGTGAATATTTGGAGTAATATTGAAATGGCAGACCGTAATGTTGTGTTCTTTTTGGTATTATGTCAGCAATGCAAGCTTTTCATTCGGTTTATTTGTCAATCTCGTACTTATTTTCTGCTTCGGATAATGTGTATGTACATTACGAAACTTGTTTTTTTTTTTTTTTTTTTTTCGAACGTGCAATTCTTTTAAACACTGAGCAGGTGAAAACAAATATTTCTGTTTCTCTTCCTCCAAAGCAATGTGTGCCAGGGCCAACCTGGATTGTGTTTTGTTTAGGTTTTTTTTTTGTTTAGGTTTTTTTAAATCTTGCATTTGAAAGAGAATGGAGCCTCACACGAGAAAAGGGCAACACAAGTTATAGGTGGTTTTCAGTGTTTTATTCAGTGGTCTAATTGCTGGAGAAGTTATGGTTCTCTTTTAACTTTTGTTTAATAAGTGAGTGTTTATGATTTGATATTACAAGGTGGAAGAAAAAAAAAAATTGTCCTCAAGGGTTTTCGATTATAGCGGAGGTTGAAGTTTACACGCAGTTAAGTGCATGTATTGCGCTAATAAGTGGTTGATGTCTCATTAACCTGTCCTTTGAAGTGCGTGTGTTTCAGTAAGCTAACTCTAAACATACATTTAAGGTATTTTTGTTCTGTAATACTTTGCTATGTTATATTTTAGTAACAGTGCTTATTTGTCCGTTGAATAGTTAAATAATAAGACATTCTTAAAATGCTAAACTTATAACAGCCAGTTAAGAAATTGGGGGAAATGAGACAGAATTTGCATGTGTGGAGTCCTTTTGAAATCATCTTTCTTTCTGGATGGCAGTTTAGGTTTTGAGGACATGTTTACATTAAAGGGAAACTATAGTAATCAGAACAACTACAGCTTAATGTAGTTGTTCCTGGTGAGTATAGTCCGTCCATGCAGGAAACACTTCTGATGATGAGCCAAGGAAGCAGATCATCTGCTAGTTTTAGTCTTTGTTGATTGTTGCAAGTCAATTTTTGTTACCTTAGTATTTAGGGGTTCTTTAAAAGTAGTGTTTACTACTGTTCTCATATTTATCATCCTGAATTCTCTTCCCAAACTTAAAGGACCACTATAGAGCCAGGAAAAAAAACGTGTTTTCCTGGCACTATAGGGTCTTTAGGTCCCCCCCCACCATCAGGGTCCCACTCCCGCTGAGCTGAAGGGGTTAAAACCTCTTCAGCCACTTATCTTTCTCCAGTACCGGGCTCCCTCGGCGCTGGGGAACTCTCCTCCCTCTGCCGACATCAGCGCCAAATGCGCTTGCGCATTCAAACCGCCCATAGGTAAGCATTTCTCACTGCTTTCCTATGGACGTCCAGCGTCTCCTCACTGGGATTTTCACAGTGAGAAGCGCGGAAGCGCCTCTAGCGGCTGTCAGTGAGACAGCCACTAGAGTCTGGATTAACCCTCAGTGAAATATAGCTATGTTTTCAGCTGCAGGGTTAACACTAGAGGGACCTGGCACCCAGACCACTTAATTGAGCTTAAGTGGACTGGGTGCCTATAGTGGTCCTTTAAATATGCAAATTGTAGTTGACCTTGACCTTTGGATAAACCAGCTGACGTGTCCTTGTATCGTGTCTCATCACTAAACTCATGTCCGCCAAATTCTTAAAATCATTAAGAGTTTGAAGTAGGTAGATAACCCAACACTGCTAATATTAAAGAAAATGCTTTATTGAGCTCAAAACTGTTCACAATGCTATGTAGCCCTAACATGGTTTGCTTATATTTCCAGGTAACTTGAATTGGAAGATGTCTCGAGTGATTGCCATATTAATGTTTCTGCACGGACTGACATTCTGTACGGGGGATCAGTCAAAAAGCAACACAACATCCAAATTAATCCTGGTTTCCTTTGATGGATTCAGGGCGGATTACTTGTCAAAGTTCTCTTTACCTAATCTCCAGGAGTTTATGAAGGAAGGCGTGCTTGTAGAAGAAGTAAAAAATGTGTTTATCACAAAAACTTTTCCCAATCATTATTCTATAGTGACAGGCCTGTATGCCGAAAGCCATGGAATAGTGGCTAACCAAATGTATGATTCAGAAAATAACAAGACGTTTAACACCTCCACTTATAAAGATTCCTTCTGGTGGGATCAGGCAACTCCCATTTGGTTGACAAATCAGCTCCAGGGTCATAAAAGTGGCTCTGGAATGTGGCCCGGCACTGATCTGCTCAATCATAATTTCACACCTTCCTACTATCTCAATTATGACCCTAATGTAAACTTTTCTGAGAGGGTAAATAACCTCACCAATTGGTTCATGAAACCAGACAATCCAATCAACTTTGCCCTTCTGTACTGGCATGAGCCTGACTCTAGCGGACACCGTTATGGACCTGATGATGCCTCAAACATGTCAAAAGTGTTGAGTGCAGTGGATGCGAATGTTGGCTACTTGATGTCAAAGTTGAAGGAGTTTAAACTCTGGGACACGGTCAATGTGATTATAACCAGTGACCATGGAATGGCCGAGTGCTCAAAGGATAAGGTTATCAAACTAGATGATTGCATTAGTCGTGATAAATACATACTGGTGGATTCCAGTACGATTGGAGCTGTGCTTCCAGTTGGTGGTACGTATAGATGAATTACTTGTTGTTTTTGACATTTCATTGGCTTAAATTTCCTTACATTACTTTTAGAATAACTTGCTGACTGGTCATGGTATGTTTAGTTTGCTCTTAGTGCTGTTTACTAACATTTGTCAAGCCCTGATTTAGAATGTTACCTATTTTAGACATTGCATTGTATTATGTGGTTGGTTGCAGACAGAGACAGATGGGAACATGGTTGCAGAGAACACGATTGGCTAGATGAGCACATGGGTTGCAGGGCACAAGGATTAATGAGGAAGAAAGGGAGTATATTTGTAGCAACAGAGGGGTAAGTAGGGTGGGAAGACCTTGGCGAACAAGTGGCAGCTGTGAAAAAACGTTCGTTTGTTGAAGAGGAATGAATACCTGAATTACACGTTACCATTATAGTAATCTTATCAGCCAGTAGCAATCTAACTTGATTAAAGATCGTGGCCTGTGACCAGAAAATGCACAGATCTCAATAGACTAATGGCATCCTTCTCCTTCTTAGAGCATTACGCAAGTTATCTGACACTTACATACATTGTGACTTTTTCACATTATCGTCTTCATGTGTAAAAGCAACGTAGTTTTAAAGAGGAACTGTCACTTTGTACATTTATCATAACCTAATGGATAATTAAAAATTAGCTTATGCTTGTGCAAAATAGTTACGTTTTGCAGTTCCTATGGTCTGTTAGAAGCTGAAGCCCACATGTACATGACTAAGGTATCATGGGGCGATGATGTTACCTCAACAAGAAAATGCAGTAGAGGTGAGTATTTTTTTACTCTGCCCCGCCTAATTATTCACCCCAGTAAATGTTTTGGTACTCTATTCACTGTCCTTTAACCCCTTAAGAACACATGACATGTGTGACATGTCATGATTCCCTTTTATTCCAGAAATTTGGTCCTTAAGGGGTTAAAGGCACCCAGATAACCTCATCTCATTAGTGTGGTCTTGGTGCAATTAGTGTGGCCCTGTCTCCTTAACCCTGTAAGTGAAAACATTGCAGTTTTCAAGAAACTACAATGTTTAAATTTCAGTTTTAAGACCGCCACTAGAGTTGATTCACATGGGAGTTTAACTCCTGTGAAATGAAGCTGGACGTCCTTATGTTTTGCATGAGGACGTCTGTAACGGACCGTTTCATTTACAAGAGGATAAAACCCAGTTTAGGCGATATGCCCCTTTCTGAGAGACAGGCACAGCTACTGCAGAACACCAAACTCTCGAACCGGATACAAAATAGCACTCCAAACTGGAACCTCACGAATAGCTGCTATCAGACGAACAGGAAAAGCAGACATCAGCTTACACTCCTAGCAATCAATCTCCAACAGCATACAGTGAATCCCCCCAAGAACGAGACAAGGCTCCGTGTTGAGAGTCAAGCAGTGGTCTGAGGTGCTGCCACACCCAGCCTGGTTTTTATTACAAGTGAACACATTAAGGCCACACCCAGGGGGAGGCATAAAATAACCAATAGTATCACGGGTGCAAACCACACATCCCCTCCCCTTAGTGTGTCACATAATCCCATTATACATACAGTTAAAACATACTTTTTACCCAACTTTCATAACTCTAAAACCATACATCACATTCACATAAAAATCCATATCCACAATCAATCCATTCAGGGGAACAACATATTAAAAATGGCATGATTCAGACCAGGGGTTCAAAAGTTAGTAAAGTATCTTTTAAAACCGCTGGCAGCATGGCAAAATCTGTCTCACACAGGTTTCACAGAGGCCTCTATCCTGGAGACAATGGGGGGAAGTAATCCAATTATCCAGGGATAGAGGCAGACTCCATTGAGCACATGGTTACACAAAGACAGTAAAACACTTTAAAATACAGTTACTTTTTATACATTAAACACAGACATGTAACATATCCCCAGATAGCTCAGGTCTGCGTGCACATTATTAGGTGAATGGCACGCAGACCACACAAATACAGTTTAATTGCCATGGAGCCAAAGTCTTTCCCATAGTCTTTCATTATATGGCATAGCTATCTGGGGGTATCACTGCTCACACAAGGCAAGTACCGAATGGCCCTACTGTATTTAAAGGGCCAGAATGAGTGACATGCACTCTGTTAGGGCCGAATACTGTTTTTAAAGGGCCCAATCTCCCAGGGACCATAATCACATGGCAAGAGGCTGGCAAGCAGTCCTCTCCAGGCCCAAGTGGCGAAGGGCACTTCGTCATACATCTTCCCTTTGGGGGGAAGACTAAACAGGTACCTGACCTTCTGCCGGTCAGTACCTAGGTTAGTCGGGCAGCCCACCCACAGTAAACAGTTCACAGAGTAACCCCCCCACAATAAATGGTACTGGCCTGTGGGTTCCAGGTTGTAGTGGGACAGTTCAGCCTCCTCGGTCTCCCTGGCGCAGCTAGGCAGACAGCTGGGGTTACTTGGGGGGCAGAGGCCAGCGGCGCTCTGCTCTGCTGCCAGCTCTTCCGCTGGTTTAGCCTGCGGTAAATCAGGCTCTGGACCAGGGAAAAAGGGAGGGCAGAGGCTAGCAACACTCTGCCCGGATGCCAGCTCTTCAGCTGGAAGGGGGTCAGTGGGTATCGTAGGCTCATCCACTGCCCCCAGGACCCGGTCGGGATGTAGCAGGGGAGGGGAAGGCTTGCTTACCTCCTCCTGGTATCCCTGCGGGGAAGGTTGGGGATCTGGACCGCCCGTCGAGCATCCCTGTAGGACTGGCACAGAGACTGCGGTCCCATCTGTGCCAGTGTGGTTAGGGTTGTTTTCCCCCTCAACCGGTATCTCCTGCTGCGGTGGGAGGGGGAGGCCGGCTGCCCCCACTCCCCAGGACGCTGGTTGCTGTAAGGTGGAGGGATCCACCATCACCTCCTCCTGGAACTCAGGCTGCCGCTGGGAAGAGAGACCGGTTGTCTCCTCTACCTGTGGGATGCACTGCCGCTGGGGATCTGGGCCGGGTACCCAGCATCCCTGTAGGGCCGGTGGAGAGACCTCGGTCCCATCTCCACCTGCCATCTGTGTGTGTCTCCAGGACAAATCTATGGGGTCCACTACCTCAGGTACCTCTGGCTGGTGGAGGAGAGGGAGGCCGGTTGCCTCCACTCCCCAGCACGCTGGTTGTTGTAAGGTGGAGGGATCCACCATCACCTCCTCCTGGAAATCAGGCTGCCGCTGGGAAGAGAGACCGGTTGTCTCCTCTTTGGCTAAACAGCCCGGTCGCTGGGGGGCAGGACCGACCATCCCTACCCCCTGTGCTGTATGTGCAGAGACCACGGTCCCATCTGCACAGTTGTGGGGCTTACTGTCTCCCACTGGTGAGAGGGGCTGCTCTCCCAGGAAGGGCATCCGCAGGGCCACTTGCTTCTGCAACCGCTGCTCTTCACTGGGGAGACTCTCACCCCGCTGGTATTGTACATCCAGGGCCTGGTACCAGATGCTTTTCCTTAATGCATCCCGGCGATCCAGGTCCTCCTCCTCGTATAACACTGCTGGTTCCATTCTGTTGCTTTTAGAGTCGCTGTACTGGGACATGCGTTGCCCCCACTTGTAAATCCAAAGAAATGGTGTTTCCTGTAGCTGTCCTTCTGGCTGTAGGAACGATCCCGCCGCTTGCCACCAATTGTAACGGACCGTTTCATTTACAAGAGGATAAAACCCAGTTTAGGCGATATGCCCCTTTCTGAGAGACAGGCACAGCTACTGCAGAACACCAAACTCTCGAACTGGATACAAAATAGCACTCCAAACTGGAACCTCACGAATAGCTGCTAGCAGACGAACAGGAAAAGCAGACATCAGCTTACACTCCTAGCAATCAATCTATTCAGGGGAACAACATATTAAAAATTGGCATGAATCAGACCAGGGGTTCAAAAGTTAGTAAAGTATCTTTTAAAACCCCTGGCAGCATGGCAAAATCTGGCTCACACAGGTTTCACAGAGGCCTCTATCCTGGAGACAATGGGGGGAAGTAATCCAATTATCCAGGGATAGAGGCAGACTCCATTGAGCACATGGTTACACAAAGACAGTAAAACACTTTAAAATACATAGTTACTTTTTATACATTAAACACAGACATGTAACATATCCCCAGATAGCTCAGGTCTGCTTGCACATTATTAGGTGAATGGCACGCAGACCACACAAATACAGTTTAATTGCCATGGAGCCAAAGTCTTTCCCATAGTCTTTCATTATATGAATAGGCTCCATGGCATAGCTATCTGGGGGTATCACTGCTCACACAGGGCAAGTACCGAATGGCCCTACTGTATTTAAAGGGCCAGAATGAGTGACATGCACTCTGTTAGGGTCGAATACTGTTTTTAAAGGGCCCAATCTCCCAGGGACCATAATCACATGGCAAGAGGCTGGCAAGCAGTCCTCTCCAGGCCCAAGTGGCGAAGGGCACTTCGTCACAACGTCCAACGTCTTCAAAATACCCATAGGAAAGCTATGATTCAATACTTATTTGGAAGGCCTAATGCGCGCTCACTGAGCATGTGCATTGGGATGTCCAACAGCGTGACATTGCTGGAGGAGGAGGTAAGTGGGGGGAGGGAGGAGAATGGTTTTCAACCCTTTTCCAATTTGTGCATGAGGGTCCTAGTATGTGAAGGATAGGAGCTTACTATAGTGTTGAGAATACAGGTTTGTATGACTAATTCTATAGTTAGTAGACTTACCTTTCCATTCATTTTTCCCCCCATAACACGACTGTATTAATTTAAAAAGTGTCATGTTCTCAACCTGCTGTAGTCAACGAAAAGTGAGAGTGTATGTAATCAACGATTTATATTTTCAAAAATCCAAATCCTGGGGGGCAGGGTCTGACAGCCAAGATGGCCGGTCGAGCTTTCTGAGGGCTCCTGCAATAGAGGGCACAAAAACGCCAATCCTACACAAACTATTGGGGTCAACAGCAAACTGAGCCCGGAGAACGAAACAGGAACATACAGGGCACACAATGATACCTGACTCGCACCGAAATTGCATGGAAATACCTGCACCGGCCATGAGGCCTACTTCGGAGCGGAGCCTGCAGCCTGGGGGAGGCGGCCGATCCCCCAGCACAGGACACGCTCGCAAGCGAACAATCTACACATAGCCCTGCAAACCCCCCCCCCCCCCCTCTGGAACTGGCGGGGGATATCCCGGTCCTCGCTGGGGGCGATTACCCCCGCAGTACAGCCTGACACCCAACGGCTCCGGAATGCCCCTGGGACAGCGGCTATAATGGCGCTCAAGAAACCAGGAGAGAGCACGAAGGAGCCAAACACAAGCCTCACTGACCAAGCTGGCTACACAGCACGGCTGGACAAAATCTTCGCAGCATTCTGGCTCAGACTAGAAAGACGCCTGCAAACTCAAGCCGAAATCAACTGTGGGATTCACCCTTCACCGCAACCACGAGGAGGGCACAAAATGGCCACCGCAAAGCGAGCACAAGGCAAAAATTCCTGTCTACCCCAGCATGCCCGACAGAGATCCCACTTACCCGCTCGGAACAACAAATCTCCTTCTGGGCAGGGAAGCACAATGGAACAGAATCTGACCCACCATCCACACACTCAAAGGAACATTGGGAGAGCGAGGCTCCGGAGGGCCCACGGTCCCCCCAAGTATGGGAGAGGGACCCGAGGACGCAGGGAAGTGCCCCCTGTTACAACCCAGGCTGGAGGATCCGAGCATCAGCAGCCCCGCCACGGCAGCCATTCAGGATGCGACCAAACAGGATGTACGCCCACAGCACCCCGGAGAGACCGTACTGCCCTGCAAGCAGATGACCAAAGCAGCTCCCAGTCATGGACACAGCAAGTATCCACTAATGATGCCTGACACAGGCATAGGCTGACAATCTCCCTACAGGCAATCCATAGCCCCCATCTGGCTTGCACTATTTACTTTCATTTTATAGTCACTCTGGCGATATTAAGAAACCTGTCCCACGTGATGCCACCTGGTGGACTCTTGCCTCATGTATCTGAGGATGTAGTGATATATCTTGTTTATTTTTATCATCAGCTTTAAAATCTCTGCTCCATGATTCATAATTCTTAATGTTATATATAAAAAAAAAAAAAAGTGCAGTTCATCTACAAGCCATGATCATATTATACATTGTCTGTTATTACTAAAACCTTACCTATTGTTGGTAGCCATATTGTTATTACTTAAATACAAAGTTATGTTTAGTTCAAATGTTCCCACTTCGGATGACTAGACAAGAATGTACCCTGAAACATGTTAGCTTACACACTAAACCTGCAATGATAAGACCGTTAATCTGCACAGATCTCAGGTAGCCCACTGTGACAAAGGTAGTTGTAACATATGCCTAGCCTGTAAAAGTCTCATTACCATATAACTTCTTTTGTAGCTACATGCCTGTGAACTTACCTGCATAACACAGAAGCCTACTCTCACTAGTACCACTAGACACGCTAGTCCAAACTTGTGCCTTATTATCAGAGTGAGACACCCTTTCTTTTGTATCAGCCTGCTCAATACTTGACTTGTAACATGATCTGATTATCAGCGTACAAAGCAACCTACATTAAAGCCAAGGTTCCAACGTTAACAATTCCACGTTATATTATATGTAAGCAACGTAAATCCATACTGTGTATAGCCCAAAAAATGTGCTTGTAACATCACGTACCTCCATGTCTAACTGTTTTAATGCGCTGGAGGACTGCCTTTGGGGTACCTCACATGCCACTGTTATATCTCTACGCACAACACAAATAGAATAAAAAAAAAATAAAAAATCCAAATCCTGGTTTTATGTTCAAGTGACCTGGCTCTTATAAATGTTCTTTCCATAGATCCGCAGGATGTATACAGCAAGCTAAAGAACTGCAGTACAAACATGCAGGTGTACCTGAAAAAGGACATACCCGACCATTATCACTACAAACATAATAGCCGTATCCAGCCTATACTTCTAGTGGCAGACGAAGGCTGGTTCATCGTGCAGAACGGATCACTAAAAACATGTAAGGTTTCTTGTTCACCATTACCTCGCTATTAATGAAGATCTTATAATTCTAAGACTATATATACACATCATGGTTTTCGATGTGTACTGATTATTCTATGTGCCATAAGTATGGGGAACCTTCAGCTTTTTTACCAATGTGAAAAGGGTGCAAGGCTCTTTTACCAACCTATACTTTTGCTAGCAGTTACTTAGCACAACTATGTTAAATTTGTTTAGAATTGACTGGAAAATGTCAATTTAAATTAAATGCGCTGTACACTCGGTCTGAAAATCCAGGTGTACACATGGCACATCTCTTGTATATTAAGTCTGTGAAGCAGTAAGGTGCAAAAAGAAACTCCTAGAGTAGAACTGTATGCTCCTTAAAGCACATTATTTTTCTATAACATGCTTCTCTTAGCCCACATTGTTTTGTTGCACTTAGTTTATGTCTTTGAAAACTGGGAATAATTAAATGTAAAATGAGTGGTGGAAAATACAGCTCTGAATGAATGATAAGTAATTTCTTCCTATATTGCAGTGGGAAATCATGGCTATGACAACCGCCTACCTAGCATGCATCCCTTCCTGGCTGCCCGCGGACCAGCATTTCAGAAGAATTACAAAATTTCCACCATAAACATGGTGGATATCTACCCTATGATGTGTCACATCCTTGGATTAAAGGAAATGCCCAACAATGGCACGCTGTCCAACACCAAGTGTCTGCTGGTTGATCAGTGGTGCATACATGTCCCAGAAGCCATTGGGATTGTGCTGGGTTCTTTAATGGTTCTCACCACACTGACATGTATCATAATAATGCTGAGAAAGAAGATTTCTTCCCCGCGTCAATTTACAAGGCTTGAGTTCCAGGATGACGATGATCCTTTAATTGGGTGAATCAGGGTGTTCTAGTGCAGGCGCCTCAAGTGGAACCCCCCCTCCCCCCCCGGCTTGTTTAAAACTACAACTCCCATGATGCTTTGTCAGACCTAGGGAATTTCCCTTTATCACTTATGGCTGTCAAAGCATTATTTGTAGTTCTACAACAACTGGTGGATCACATTTTACCTGGTTTTAGAGTTTCGGCAAAGCACAACAGAGTACTTTAAACCAAAGATTCCCTGCTAGTAATGTGGAAATATTTTCTGAAGCAGTTTTGTATGTCTGAGGTTTGATTGTTTCTTTTTGTGTGTGTGTGTGTGTGTGTGTTTGGGGTGTGGGGGGGGGGGGGGTTAATACACCTGCTGTGTTGAACTAAAACTCATGTTATTCTGGTCTGTTGGTCTGCTGCCTCTGTAGTCAAGATATATTTTTATATTTCTTACAGGTATTTCCCTCTTTGGGAAGTATGTGTTTAAATATGACCTTTTTTTCTACTGTATACTTAAAGGGACACTCCAGGCACCCAGACGACTTCTGCCCATTGGAGTGGTCTGGGCGCCAACTCCCACCACGCTTAACCCTGCAAGTGTAATTATTGCAGTTTTTATAAACTGCAATAATTACCTTGCAGGGTTAAGTCACGCTATGCATGAGGACCTCCAGCGTCGCCGAAATCCCCATAGGAAAGCGTTAGGTCTCCCCTGCCGGCTGACGTCGGCGGGGGAGGAGCGTGGGTGGAGCCTGACCTAGCGCCTAGGGACATCGGCGCTGGATTCAGGTAAGTCACTGAAGGGGTTTTAACCCCTTCACCAACATGGGATGGGAGGCGGGAGGGAGAGGGTCATCGGATCTCCCTTTAATAGGAGAATTTATCATTAAAAGTGAGCAAAAGCAGCACTTCTACTGGCTGCGACAGAAACATACAAACCATATTTAATTTCTGCACATCGCTTTGTCTCACCAGGACAAACTCTAAACCCGCCTGCAGCCAGTAAGCTTAGCTACTTACTGACTGTAGGTATGTGCTGGTTATCACACCACTGCCTTAAATAATGGGCATTTCTTAGAAGCCTTCCCCCAGATGTGTGCAGAAACGGTTTTGTTCACTAAAATTGTATATTAAAAAAAAAAATTATTTTAAATATTTTTAAGCCTAAAATCCGCTTTAAATCATACTTGACCTCATTAATAATTAATAAGAGGAAACCGCTGTGTAGATGATACGAATTGCACTGTTTTATTCTTCCATTGTATATTTAAATGATTCAGACTGTGGTGTTGGCAATTTGCACTGTTACAGCAGTAACTCTTCTCCTTAATGTAAATGTTTCAGGGTAATGTCCATCTATGGATTTGGGTGGGTAGCCATTTCTGAATTGCTGATATTTTTTTGTTTTTAAAACGTGTACATGAAAAAGATTAAATTGATTAGTATTTTTGTTAGTGTGAATTATTTTATTATGTATGCACTTTTATTCTTTATTTTTCATTGTGTTTACAGCATTTGTGGGAATGTTGGTAATTGATAAGTCCGTTTGTCAAAAATAAGACGGGTGACAAATGGCGAGCAGTACAGACCACTCACATATATTTATAGCTTTATAAGGAAAACACCCCCCTGCTCTTGGCATTTCTAAACGCAGTGTGATTATCTTCATTAGTAGGAAATCCTCTTCCTTTGAAGGTTAATCTAGTAAAGAAGATATTTGATTCATCTTGGTCTCTAATAGTAATACATGTATTCTCTATTTACTAGAACGTGATGAGAGTACCCAATAACGTTATATAAAGTATGTATGTAGATAGATATAGCAGGTTCATTAACTCCATAAATCTCACAATCGCTTTGGATATGACATGTCCAGGGCTGGCTCAGATTGATGGGAGTCACATGCTGTTTTACAAAAGTCCTTGAGCAGTGCTCCCCACATTCTCTTGTGTCTGAGGTTGCGCTCGCCCCTGCCATACTATCAGCATGTTCTCACACCACCATTACAGCAATATATTAGTAGCATTCATTGTGGTGACGACAATGTCACAATGTGTATATCTGACAAATAATCTGTGCAATACAGCGAAAAAGTCATTATGAAATAATCAGTCATTTGACATTTTAGCATACATGCACATAGACCAGGGGTGGGCAATCTCTGGCCCTCCAGATGTTCTGGACTACATCTCCCTTGATGCTTTGCTAGCATTATGGCCCTAAGAGAATTATGTGAGATGTAGTCCAAAACATCTGGAGGGCCGAAGATTGCCCACCCCTGACATGAAGACAAAATGAAGAAATGTACTATAGTATATACACTGGGCCTGCAGCCAGCACACTTACACTAAAGTAACATACGTGGGTTCTCGTGCTTAGAGCCTCGGGATGCTCCATGCTATGCTAGTACTAACAAAGATGGGCTGGCAATTTAGCTGTTCTTTGGTTTTAGAGGACTTGATATCCTGCATCTATTGTTTTAATGCGAGATGCTGTCTCTGTGTCCAGTGAAGTTGAAATATATCAGTTTATTTAATGAAGCAGTGAATGTAAACGAAAGCGATATGGTTTGCTGGTATTCCCAGCTCAAATTATTCCCAAATGGAAGGTTAATTATTAAGACGCAAACCTCACTGGGCTTTGTGAGCGCTTCTTCACAATTTGTTGTTGCTTAATCCTTGTTAATTGTTTTTGGTTTTATTTAATTTTTCTCTTTTTCGAAATAACCTGTCTGTACGTGGTTTAGACCCACTTCCTGAGTGCAGCAGCACTGGAGGAAGTGTTACGGCCTACTGCTAAATACAATACTATGCATAAGTGTACAGGCACCCATAACGAGCTTTATTGATATTCTATAAAAAAAAAAAACTCTACGTATTTAAATGCACTATTTAATTGCTAATTTAAACTGACTGATAAAAATACAACTGTAAATATGAAGTTTAATCATTTGGGCACCGTGTCACTGCTTGGCTACATTGACTTAAGCTGAAAAAGCTGCATGTAGCAAGGTAACAGTCTGTCTGTCTGTTCTTGTTTTAGGAATCTCCCGGACTTTCCTGTTATAGAATAATTCTAGTTCAGAAATATTTGTTGGTTGTCTCACATGCCCTGTGCCTGAGATCAATCATAAGATCAGCTGGTCCTGGAGAGCTATCAGAAGCTCCTTGTCGATCGCAGATTAGTTGTTGAACTGTTAGCAAATGGGTTTAAATACTTGCATGATCGGATGTGAGGGCACTCCTGGCACCATAACCACTACAAGTGCTGGAACTGTCACCCCTTAACTAATGATCTAAGAAATTTTAGCACATGCCACATTTCTTGTTTTTTTTTTTTTTTTATAATTGTTTTTAATATTCTTCAAAGTCCACAAATAACTAACTATGAATTCTAATTTATAGAAAAATGTTGCATTTACATTTATTCACTGCAGAGATTGTGCAGCTCTGTAACTCTTTATCTTTTTAAAAAGACAGAAGATTTATTAAACTTTTGACTGTAATGGAATTGCTTTGAATTTCCAACACAGTCTAAACATATACATCAAACAAAGTAGGGATATTTGGCAAAAGATGGAGGTTATGCCACCTTTTTCTATCAGGCGTCATTTGCTTCCAGAAACTTGCCACTGTCAACTTTCCTCTACCTACCCACTAGTAAGCTTACAATCCCAAGGTTAAATATCAGCTCGGCCAACAGTGAAACACAAGTGGAAATTAAACACAAATATATAGATTTTTACACTATGAATCAGAGTAAATTGTACCTTCTAAAGACACTTAAAGGGTTACTCCAACACTTTTTGGCTTTTTTTTTTGTTTCCAAATAATGCCCTATTGGGTATTATTCTTTAGTCGTCGTCCCCCCTCCTCCAAACATTGAAATACGTAATAGAATATGTTTCTACTTCCTTTGGATCCAGAGGCAGGGGAAACTCCTGGCGCTGCCCAGCACTCCCCCATTTGACTTCATGGGAGCTGAGCAGAGGTCCATTCAAATGTTTCTCATAAATTTATTGGACTATATAACCGGCTCAGAGCGCATGCACATGCTCTGAGCCTGCGATGGGAGAAGGAAAAAAATAGCGGAGGGTATAGGGAAGGCTGCAGTGAATTGGGGAGGGATGGAGGTGACGGATGTTATTGACATTTGGCAGGTTATCTAAGTCACATCTGCCGAGGGTGTAACAAACCCCTGGCACACTATTGCAAATATCTCTAAACGTGCAGCATTTTAACCAGAAGTGGTCATGGTGGTTGGATTGACCCTTTAATGGTCAGAATAGCTGTGTGTGGATAGATATTTTAGACATGTTGAAGGGAGCAGCTCCTAAAAGCTTGTCATTCTGAAATACTTTTATTTCATTAAACAAGGTATCACAAGATACTGAAGCTGTCCGTTCTAATAGACACTCTGGTTTCTAATAGATGATTCTTTATGGTGGCCCTTAATGCCAAACGTTCTGCTTTGTTAAAAAATGAAAACCAGAGGTTACTTTCTTAAATGTTTTAATTTAAGAGCGTCCTTAATGGAAACAGAAGGAAATAATTATTATATATAAAATACTGTGTGTACATATCTTTGTACGTAAATTATCCTAGAATACACCCAGAATTTAAAATACAAATTGCTTTTAAATTCGATATTTTTCTAACCTATTCTTTATGGTACTGATGTTATTTTATTGTTTTAATAAAAATGGATAAACTGCATTGTCTGTTGTTATTATTTCACATTTCATTTTGTACAAAATAAAAAGGGGGGCAGGTTCGTGCCCAAACCTGGGGAAAGAATTGGGGGGGGGAGTGGGAACACTTGAGGAATATTGATACCATATGTATGTGTAATAGAGCAGTAGACTAAATGTCAGTGTATTTTTTCAATGTTTATGTCGAAACAAAAATTAATATTTGAATAACACGGGGTTAGCTCAAGTCCAAGAAACTAGGAAAAGTCAAGGAAAGTGGAAGCAGTTAGAGACATTTTATGGCAAAGTGAGAATAACCTAAAATGGCCAGAGCTTACTCTAGAGAGCTACGGGATAGTTAAGGGACACCATAAGCTCCCTGGACATTTCATCTCAATGAGGTGGTGTGGGTGCCATGCCCCCCTTGTTTTAACCTGCAACTTCAAACAGCAATGATTCTCTGCATTGTATGAAAGCCTTTAGAGGCTGTCACTCAGGCTTCAGAAGAAATAGCACTGTAAAACTCAGAGACCATCTGATTGGTGCAGTGCTGTTTTTTGCAGCACATGTGTATTAGCCTACATTGGATTGGCTGAGATCATCAAACCCTTATGATCTCAGCCAAGGAGGCAGGATGGCAGCACAGACTCTGGCAATGCGAGTGAGAAAAGGTAAACTCCCCCCTTTTTTTCTCTCTACAGGTGTGGGCCAGAGACCTAAATGGGTACCATGGCACTGTAGCGTTTCTTTAGGTAGGAGATCAGTTTATCTCCTGAAATGAGGAAAGCAGTGTCTCCATAAATGTATCTAGTGCACAATGTAAGAATTGAGTTTCTTGCCTGTAAAAGCTTAGTAGAGCATAAAATGTATTTACTACTGCACGCTCTACCAAATCCAAACCTAAGTAACCTAAAGTGAGAGCTGTGCTGGTCAGATGCCTTTTGTTGATATAAAACTAATGAAATACTAAATGAAGATATACTGTATCATGAATTGTTTTAGAAAGAGACGCAGCTGGTAAAAAAATATTTTTAAAATGGGAAGGATACCCCTCACCTTTAATTATACCAACCCTGCCATTAGGTTTGCCTGGCCAATCACATCAACTAAACAAACGATAACACATTTTTATAAAAACTTTAGCAGAACCAGTAGCTAACTTTTAGCTAGTTATATTGGTTGTGCGAAACGAAAGTTAGTGACACTTCTGCTTCCATACACATTTAAAAAAAACTGGACATCACGTAACACTAGCTATATTTATTTATATATTGTTTAAGAAGAGAGTGTTGGAAATTGAGAAATGGAGAGTCTTATAATTAAATAGACTTACAAAACACAGGCATAGTCACCTCTAAATGTCAAACCACTTACAAGCACATCCTGTTCTACCCAGTGCCAAAGCAAGCTTCAGACTAAGCCAGAAGTGTTGTAATATAGAGGTCTGTTTCTTAAACCTTAAGCAGCTCCACAATGGGCAAATTATCTGCTTATGAATTTACTCCTTGCTCTGCTAACATGAATTCAGGGATCTCGACTCCCTGGGTAAGATCTGGGTTGAGAGTAGAATTCAAATCATGCAGTTTTTGTTGAACTTGAGTACAGGAGGGCACTTTGGTTTCAGAAGTTCGACTAAAAATGTTAATGTTTTTCTGCTCAGTTTAACTACAAGGCAATTCTGATGCCTAGGGGACACTATAATCACCAAAACAACTTTAGATTAATGAAGCAGTTTTGGTGTAGAGATCATGCCCCTGTCTGACTTTTAGGAATTAATTCACTTTGTTTATGCAGCCCTAGTCACTGCATGTGACTTGCACAGCCTTCCTAAACACTTCCTGTAAAGTGAGATCTAATGTTTAAACTTCCTTTATTGCACATTCTGCTTAATTTAGAATGTATCTCCTGCTCTGTTAATAGCTTGCTAGCGCCTGCTCTAGTCTCCTGTGTGTGATTGAAGATCAATTTACAGAGCAGGAGAAAAAAAAAAATGACAGCAAGTTACATGTGATTAAAAATGAAACCATTTCTTGTCAGGCAGGCTGTGTGAGTCACAGCCAGGGGAGCTGTGACATGGGCTGCATAAACAGGAACAAAAGTGATTTAACTCCTAAATGGCAGAGGATTGAACACTGAGACTACAGGGGCATGATCTACTCTATACACTAAAATCACTTCAATAAGCTAATGTTGTTTTCATGCCTATAGTGTCTCTTTAACCCCTTAATGACGGAGGCAAGTGTACACGTTCTGATCAAAAAAAAAATTTAACCAAAACCTGGAATTTGACAATATGTCTGTTCAACCATAAATCACCTCTTTTATATTAAGTACACCCACACACTTATTATATATTATTTTGCTCAGATGAAACAGGGCTTTAATAAAAAAAAAAATTAGATATGAAACCTAATTTAATATGAATAAAATCTAAAAAAGTGAGAAGTTCTTTAACTATGAACAGGGCCGCCACCAGAAATTTTGGGGCCCCTGACAAAGCACAAGGTCTGGGCCCCCCCGCCCCATCCCCCCCGGCCCGCCCCATCCCCCCAGGCCCGCCCACGAGTCCGCCCACAGGACTCTTACCTAGTCCGCAGACAATGATGCAGGACTGAATGTGGTGTGTATAGTGGAAGTGAATTAGAATGTGTGTAATGGATGTAGTGTTTGTGTGTATTAGATACTGTTTGTGCAGTGAATGCAGAGTGTGTGTTTGTGTAGCGGATGCAGTGTGTGTAGTGGATGTAGTGTGTTTGTGTAGTGGATGTAGTTTTTGTGTGTACTAGATGCAATGTGTTTAGTGGATGTAGTGTGTGTTTTAGACGCAGTGTCTCTGTATAGTGAATGCAGAATGTTTAAATGTGTGGTGGATGTAGTGCGTGTACTGTGAATACAGGATGTTTGTGTAGTGGATGCTGTGTGTATAGTAAATGCAGAGTGTGTGTCAGTGTAGTGAATGCAGAGTCTGTGTTAGTGTAATAAATTCAGTGTGTGTGTCAGTGTAGTGAATGCAGAGTGTGTGTGTCAGTGTAGTGAATGCAGAGTGTGTGTGTTAGTGTAGTGGATGCAGTGTGTGTGTTAGTGTAGTGGATGCAGAGTGTGTGTCAGTGTAGTGAATGCAGAGTGTGTCAGTGTAGTGAATACAGTATGTGTGTGTCAGTGTAATGAATACAGTATGTGTGTGTTAGTGTAGTGGATGCAGTGTGTGTGTTAGTGTAGTGAATAAAGCATGTGTGTTAGTGTAGTGAATAAAGTGTGTGTCAGTGTAGTGAATAAAGCGTGTGTGTCAGTGTAGTGAATACAGCGTGTGTGTTAGTGTAGTGAATACAGTGTGTGTGTCAGTGTAGTGAATACAGTGTGTTAGTGTAGTGCATACAGTGTGTTTAGTAGATGCAGTGTGTGTGTTAGTGTAGTGAATGCAGTGTGTGTGTTAGTGTAGTGGATGCAGAGTGTGTGTCAGTGTAGTGAATACAGTGTGTGTGTCAGTGTAGTGGATGCAGTGTGTGTGTCAATGTAGTGGATGCAGTGTGTGTGTCAATGTAGTGGATGCAGTGTGTGTGTGTTAGTGTAGTGGATGCAGTGTGTGTGTGTTAGTGTAGTGGATGCAGTGTGTGTTAGTGTGTTTACTAGTGTATGTATGAATGTAATGAACGTTATTCCCCCCTCCCTGTTTCTTACCTTGTTCAGGGAGGGGGGAAGATTCTTTGATCCCTGGTGGTCCGGTCCGGTGGCATTCTGGGCCCCCCGGCTCCCTGTATTTGCAGAGGGGGCCCAGCGGACTGCAGGAGCACTTTCCAGCATTTGCCTGTCTCTAACTCCCGCGAGATGTGGTTTGCGCGTCGCGCGGAGCGTTGCCATGGTAACCCATCGCAACGCTCTACCGACCGCACATCTCGCGGGAGTTAGAGACAGGCAAATGCTGGAAAGTGCTCCTGCAGTCCGCTGGGCCCCCTCTGCAAATACAGGGAGCCGGGGGGCCCGCGGCTGCACATATATATAGCGATGATCGCTATATATATGTGCAGAGTGTAATTGTGGGGCCCTGGACTGCCAAAGCAGTCCGGGCCCCCCAGGACCGCCGGGCCCGTGACAACCGTCACGGTTGTCACCCCCTGATGGCGGCCCTGACTATGAATGTCATGCTACTGTTAGCTGTTACTGCAATAAAATACACATATTTGTATTCAGCCTCATGTACAGGTTTTATGGTGTTTTGGAAAAATAGCATGTTAAATGTTTCAGTTTATACACATTGAAATTTGCCAGACTGGATATGTTGCCTTTGTGACTGTACTTTATCGTAGTCCAGGAATGATAACCCAAGGTATTGCAAATGGGGTATATAGTCTTTTTTAATAGCCACTTAGTCACAAACACTGGCCAAAGTTAGGATTTATATTTGTTTGTGTGTGAAGAATTCTACATTTAAATGCTAATTTTGGCCAGTGTTTGTGACGCTATTTCTCCCTCCCTACCCAATCAGCCTGGTTAGAAAGATCAACTCAACCAAATCTATACTTCTAATCAAGTGACAAAAAGGGATCAGCATATGGAGCTATTCTGGGTCAAAGTTTTAAAAGGAGAGCAGTCGCCATAGAAACCAGTGGAATGTTGATTGCTGCATGTAACTGTACCTGAATTGCTATTTAAATATAAAGGTAAAAGTCCGGCAATGACCAGCGTTCCCTCTCTTTATTAAGGCAGCTCCATATGGTTACAGATAGGATTGCTGTATTAATCAGACTTGCTATATGTAATCAGTACAAGTACTCACACTCATGCACTAAAAAAACATTCCATATAAGGAGCGTGGGCAAAACAGGCACAAAAACGTGTGACACAGGCAGAAGTGGGCAGAGTTTGGGCAGTGGCAGGCAATGCTCGCTGTATGCCCCCTGCTGTTCTAACAGTTACTGCACTGCAAATCATTATTTGTTAAATAATGCCACAGTTGCACCCATTAAATTAATGTCTCTCCCCCCCCCCCCCCCCCCCCCAACTTCTTGTATAAATATGAAATATTGTTTTTAATATCTCACAGATTGTCTTGTGGCACAGTTAATAACCTTTGCAGAATGTTATACAGAAAAATAGATTTTAAAAATAAATTGTAAGAAAAATTACTTCTTTTTTTTTTTTACTTTACAAAACTCCAACTTAAAATGTACATAGAGAATTTCCTATATCTACGTACACACTCACAAGATTATTCACTAACGTGAGAATTCACAGTGAATCTCAAAGTCAAGGTAGAAATAGCCGAACTAGAAACATTCTCTATTAGCTGTGCTTTCCATTCAGATACCCTGATCTTAAAGATGAAATTCATTTGAATTCACTTTGAATATTCCCTTTTGTGAATAAACCCATCAGTGTTTATAATTTAGTGTACTACGTGAGTACTCTTTCCAAATACAATTCTAAAATCGTCCTATAAACCAATCACTCGGAGTAATGTTGATGCATAAGTAAAATGAATCATGCTTCTTCTGTATGGCTTATCCCCTCATTAAAATCTTTATATGGAGAATACTTGGAGAAGCCTATAAAATGCTTTATTTGTTGTGTACACACGTATACATTGAGACACAGAACCGGTTCTGCAGGACTAAACCTCCCACATTGGCAATAAGAATGTGACTGGCTGAATTGGAACATGCCCTTTGTAGTAAAATTGTGCTGGAACCTACTTTTTCTATACAGTCATGTTGTGATGTGTATTGACGGTGGCCTTGTAGCCCTAAACTAGTAAAAAAAAAAACACTCCCGGAACATGCATTTCTCAGTAGTGGTGCTGGCGTGAAGACCATAATTCTTTACAAAAAAAATACCCCAATATCGGTGGGTCCTACACTAATCTTAACATGGGAGGCAAACATGCTAACTGCAATACTTACTGCTTAAAGAGACACTGTAGGCAGCCCAGACCACTTCAGCTCATTGAAGTGGTTTGGGTGCCAACTCCCATCACCCTTAGCCCTAGAGTAGTAATTATTGCAGTTTTTATAAACTACATTAATTGCCTGCTAGGTAGACAGCCACTAGAGGGACTTTTTGTCGCCTAAATGACACTGGACGACCTCATGCTCTGCATGAGGACTTCCAGAGTCACCGGAATCCCCATAGGAAAGCTGGGGAATGCTTTCCTATGAGGAAATCCTAAGGCCGCGCATGCGCATTAGGTGTCCCCCGCTGGCAGAGCTGAGCCAGCGCCGAGGGACATTGGCACTGGACCCAGGTAAGTGACAAAAGGGGTTCTTTAACCCCTTCTGCACCACAGGGGGAGGGGGCCTTGACAGAGGGTGAAGCTATAGTGCCAGGAAAGCGAGTTTGTTTCCCTTTAAGGGAACACATATCTGTTTTCCTAACACTACAGCCCTGATGTGGCTGTTTAGTATATGCTCCCCACAGGTTTTTAAAAAAAATGAAATAAATGAAAATAAAACGAATTACTCGCCTTTTCTTCTGCGCCGATTCTCCAACAACACTGCCGCAACCTCCTCCTTAAGGGATGTCCGTTGACGGCCCAATCCAATGCTCATAATAGAGAAGCATTGGGGACCTTAGGCACATAGAAACATAGAATGTGACGGCAGATAAGAACCATTCGGCCCATCTAGTCTGCCCAGTTTTCTAAATACTTTCATTAGTCCCTGGCATTATCTTATAGTTAGGATAGCCTTATGCCTATCCCACGCATGCTTAAACTCCTTTACTGTGTTAACCTCTACCACTTCAGCTGGAAGGCTATTCCATGCATCCACTACCCTCTCAGTAAAGTAATACTTCCTGATATTATTTTTAAACCTTTGTCCTTCTAATTTTAGACTATGTCCTCTGGTTGTGGTAGTTTTTCTTCTTTTAAATATAGTCTCCTCCTTTACTGTGTTGATTCCCTTTATGTATTTAAATGTTTCTATCATATTCCCCCCTGTCTCGTCTTTCCTCCAAGCTATACATGTTAAGATCCTTTAACCTTTCCTGGTAAGTTTTATCCTGCAATCCATGAACCAGTTTAGTAGCCCTTCTTTGAACTCTCTCTAAGGTATCAATATCCTTCTGAAGATATGGTCTCCAGTACTGTGTACAGTACTCCAAGTGAGGTCTCACCAGTGTTCTGTACAATGGCATGAGCACTTCCCTCTTTCTACTGCTAATACCTCTCCCTATACAACCAAGCATTCTGCTAGCATTTCCTGCTGCTCTATTACATTGTCTGCCTACCTTTAAGTCCTCAGAAATAATCACCCCTAAATCCCTTTCCTCAGATGTTGAGGTTAGGACTCTATCAAATATTCTGTACTCTGCCCTTGGGTTTTTACGTCCAAGATGCATTATCTTGCACTTATCCACATTAAATGTCAGTTGCCACAACTCTGACCATTTTTCTAGTTTACCTAAATCATTTGCCATTTGGCTTATCCCTCCTGGAACATCAACCCTGTTACTTATCTTAGTATCATCCGCAAAAAAGACACACCTTACCATCAAGACCTTCTGCAATATCACTAATAAAAATATTAAAGAGAATGGGTCCAAGTACAGATCCCTGAGGTACCCCACTGGTGACAAGCCCAAGCTTCGAATATACTCCATTGACTACAACCCTCTGTTGCCTGTCACTCAGCCACTGCCTTACCCATTCAACAATATTGGAATCCAAACTCAAAGATTGCAGTTTATTGATAAGCCTTCTATGTGCAACAGTGTCAAAAGCCTTACTGAAATCTAGGTAAGCAATGTCTACTGCACCACCCGTATCTATAATTTTAGTTACCCAATCAAAAAAATCAATAAGATTAGTTTGGCATGATCTCCCTGAAGTAAACCCATGTTGTCTCTGATCTTGAAATCCATGTGTTTTTAGATGTTCAACAATCCTATCCTTTAACATGGTTTCCATCACTTTCCCCACTACTGAAGTAAGGCTTACTGGCCTATAGTTGCCCGACTCCTCCCTATTACCTTTCTTGTGAATGGGCACAACATTCGCTAACTTCCAATCTTCTGGGACTACTCCTGTTAACAATGATTGGTTAAATAAATCTGTTAATGGTTTTGCTAGTACACCACTAAGCTCTTTTAATAGCTTTGGGTGTATTCCATCAGGTCCCATTGACTTATTTGTCTTTACTTTTGACAGTTGAAATAGAACCTCTTCCTCTGTAAACTCACGTGTAATAAATGACTCATTTATCCTTTTTTTTAACAGAGGTCCCTTTCCTTCATTTTCAGCTGTAAATACCGAACAAAAATATTCATTGAGGCAGTCAGCTAGACCTTTATCCTCATCTACATACCTTCCTTCTTTTGTTTTTAATCTAACTAATCCTTGTTTTACTTTTCTTTTCTCATTTATGTATCTAAAAAAAGTTTTGTCCCCCTTTTTCACTGACTGTGCTATTTTCTCTTCTGTGTGTGATTTGGAAGCTCTTATAACTTGCTTAGCCTCTTTCTGCCTAATCTTATAGGTCATTCTGTCTTCCTCACTCTGGGTTTTTTTTATAATTACTAAATGCTAACTTTTTGTTTTTTACTATTTTGGCCACATCTGCGGAGTACCACAGTGGTTTCTTGAATTTTTTGCTTTTACTGACAAGCCTAATGCAATTTTCTGTTGCCTTCAGTAGTGCAGCTTTTAAATAATCCCATTTATTTTGGACTCACTACGATGCACCGAAGATTCTGCCATATAGAATTATTGAATGCAAAGAATGAATTTTACAAGGTTACTTAAAATCAACTATCCCAGCAAAAAATATTGGGATTCTGTTTAACCATAGGCCATATTGTGTTAGGCCCACCACAACACCACAGTACCCCAATACCAGTGGGTCCTACACTAAATTTTGCATGGGAGAGAAATTAAATAGTGCTAGTGCTAAATGAATTACAGTGTGTTTCATTAATCTTTTGTAAGAGCATTGTGAATATATATAGATAATTAAACAATTAAAGTGATAGTGTTTAGCTGTATATACTCACAATGCATATCATAGATCTGCGCTATATTAAATTAAAATTATTATTAAAGTGATATTGCTATCGAAAGCAAGAAAGTTTGAATTGAGATTTTGGACAGCAATTTCACTTTAATAATAATTTTATTTGATATAGCGCAGATAAGAGGAGGTGCAGCTGTATTGTCACCACTGGTGTTGTGATGTTGTTGAGTTGTACTGTCACACTGCGGAGGTTGTATATTCACATTGTATCATTGGGCTGTCTTGCAGTACAGTACCTGTTTTACCTTGTATCACATTGTGCAGTGCCATTATTGTCACATTGTGTCCTGCTCTGCAGTGGTGGTGATACAATGTGACACTTTATGTACTACATTGTTTTACACTGTGGCATCTCTAATGTTACATGTTTCAAAGTAATTATTCAAAATTCAGTTAAAGTTTCACACCATGGTAGTTATGGTGTTACAATCAGATTTGCTCACTAAACTCCAAAGTGTAGTGAATTAACACGTGAATGGCTATAGCCTTGAAATTGTTTGTAAACATGCTTGAGTTTGTGTGTGTGTGTGTGTGTGTGTGCTATATTGTTTTTGTGTTAAATTGTGAAATGTTGTGTAATGCACAAGGCAATCATTATGTTGCATTGAATCACACTATGACAGCTATAGTGCTACCTGATCTCACCGTGACAGCTACAATGTTCATGATGTCACAATGTGGCAGCTGTGATATTACATGATGTCACATTGTGATAGCTACAATGTTCGTGATGTCACAATGTGGTGGCTATGATGTTCCAATGTGATGTTACATGATGTCATACTGTGACAGCTATAATGTTACATGATGTCACAATGGGATGTCACACTGTGATAGCTATAATGTTACATGATGTCACACTGTGATAGCTATAATGTTACATGATGTCATACTGTGATAGTTATAATGTAACATGATGTCACACTATGATAGCTTTAATGTTACATGATGTCACACTGTGATAGCTATAATGTTACATGATGTCACACTGTGACAGCTTTAATGTTACATGATGTCATACTGTGACAGCTTTAATGTTACATGATGTCATACTGTGATAGCTATAATGTAACATGATGTCACACTATGATAGCTTTAATGTTACATGATGTCACGCTGTGACAGCTATAATGTAACATGTCATACTGTGATAGCTATAATGTTACATGATGTCACACTGTGATAGCTATAATGTTACATGATGTCATACTGTGAAAGCTATAATATTACATGATGTCATACTGTGATAGCTATAATGTTACATGATGTCATACTGTGATAGCTATAATGTAACATGATGTCACACTGTGATAGCTATAATATTACATGATGTCACACTGTGATAGCTATGTTACATGATGTCATACTGTGACAGCTATAATATTACATGATGTCACACTATGATAGCTATAATGTTACATGATGACATACTGTGATAGCTATAATGTTACATGATGTCACACTGTGATAGCTATAATGTTACATGATGACATACTGTGATAGCTATAATGTTACATGATGTCACACTGTGATAGCTATAATGTTACATGATGACATACTGTGATAGCTATAATGTTACATGATGTCACACTGTGATAGCTATAATGTTACATGATGTCACACTGTGATAGCTATAATGTAACATGATGTCACGCTGTGATAGCTATAATGTTACATGATATCACACTGTGATAGCTATAATGTTACATGATGTCACACTATGATAGCTATAATGTTACATGATGTCATACTGTGACAGCTATAATATTACATGATGTCACTGTGATAGCTATAATATTACATGATGTCATACTGTGATAGCTATGTTACATGATGTCATACTGTGATAGCTATAATGTAACATGTCAAACTGTGATAGCTATAATGTTACATGATGTCACACTGTGATAGCTATAATGTTACATGATGACACACTGTGATAGCTATAATGTTACATGATGTCACACTGTGATAGCTATAATGTTACATGATGTCACACTGTGATAGCTATATTACATGATGTCACACTATGATAGCTATAATATTACACGATGTCACACTGTGATAGCTATGTTACATGATGTCATACTGTGATAGCTATAATGTTACATGTCAAACTGTGATAGCTATAATGTTACATGATGTCACACTGTGATAGCTATAATGTTACATGATGACACACTGTGATAGCTATAATGTTACATGATGTCACACTGTGATAGCTATAATGTAACATGATGTCACACTGTGATAGCTATAATGTTACATGATATCACACTGTGATAGCTATAATGTTACATGATGTCACACTATGATAGCTATAATGTTACATGATGTCATACTGTGACAGCTATAATATTACATGATGTCACACTGTGATAGCTATAATATTACATGATGTCATACTGTGATAGCTATAATGTTACATGATGTCACACTGTGATAGCTATAATGTTACATGATGTCACACTGTGATAGCTATAATGTTACATGATGTCATACTGTGATAGCTATAATGTAACATGATGTCACACTGTGATAGCTATAATGTTACATGATGTCACACTGTGATAGCTATAATGTTACATGATGTCACACTGTGATAGCTATAATGTAACATGATGTCACACTGTGATAGCTATAATGTTACATGATGTCATACTGTGATAGCTATAATGTAACATGATGTCACACTGTGATAGCTATAATGTTACATGATGTCACACTGTGATAGCTATAATGTTACATGATGTCACACTGTGATAGCTATAATGTTACATAATGTCACACTGTGATAGCTATAATGTAACACGATGTCACACTGTGATAGCTATAATGTTACATGATGTCACACTGTGATAGCTATAATGTAACATGATGTCACACTGTGATTGCTATAATGTTACATGATGTCACACTGTAATAGCTATGTTACATGATGTCATACTGTGACAGCTATAATATTACATGATGTCACACTATGATAGCTATAATGTTACATGATGTCACACTGTGATAGCTATAATGTTACATGATGACATACTGTGATAGCTATAATGTTACATGATGTCCCACTGTGATAGCTATAATGTTACATGATGACATACTGTGATAGCTATAATGTTACATGATGTCACACTGTGATAGCTATATTACATGATGTCACACTATGATAGCTATAATATTACATGATGTCACACTGTGATAGCTATATTACATGATGTCACACTATGATAGCTATGTTACATGATGTCATACTGTGATAGCTATAATGTAACATGTCACACTGTGATAGCTATAATGTTACATGATGTCACACTGTGATAGCTATAATGTTACATGATGTCACACTGTGATAGCTATGTTACATGATGTCACACTATGATAGCTATAATATTACATGATGTCACACTGTGATAGCTATGTTACATGATGTCACACTATGATAGCTATACTATTACATGATGTCACACTGTGATAGCTATGTTACATGATGTCATACTGTGATAGCTATAATGTTACATGATGTCACACTGTGATAGCTATAATGTTACATGATGACACACTGTGATAGCTATAATGTTACATGATTTCATACTGTGATAGCTATAATGTTACATGATGTCACACTGTGATAGCTATAATGTTACATAATGTCACACTGTGATAGCTATAATGTAACACGATGTCACACTGTGATAGCTATAATGTTACATGATGTCACACTGTGATAGCTATAATGTAACATGATGTCACACTGTGATTGCTATAATGTTACATGATGTCACACTGTAATAGCTATGTTACATGATGTCATACTGTGACAGCTATAATATTACATGATGTCACACTATGATAGCTATAATGTTACATGATGTCACACTGTGATAGCTATAATGTTACATGATGACATACTGTGATAGCTATAATGTTACATGATGTCCCACTGTGATAGCTATAATGTTACATGATGTCACACTGTGATAGCTATAATGTTACATGATGACATACTGTGATAGCTATAATGTTACATGATGTCACACTGTGATAGCTATATTACATGATGTCACACTATGATAGCTATAATATTACATGATGTCACACTGTGATAGCTATATTACATGATGTCACACTATGATAGCTATGTTACATGATGTCATACTGTGATAGCTATAATGTAACATGTCACACTGTGATAGCTATAATGTTACATGATGTCACACTGTGATAGCTACAATGTTACATGATGTCACACTGTGATAGCTATGTTACATGATGTCACACTATGATAGCTATAATATTACATGATGTCACACTGTGATAGCTATGTTACATGATGTCACACTATGATAGCTATACTATTACATGATGTCACACTGTGATAGCTATGTTACATGATGTCATACTGTGATAGCTATAATGTTACATGATGTCACACTGTGATAGCTATAATGTTACATGATGACACACTGTGATAGCTATAATGTTACATGATTTCATACTGTGATAGCTATAATGTTACATGATGTCACACTGTGATAGCTATAATGTTACATGATGTCACACTGTGATAGCTATGTTACATGATGTCACACTATGATAGCTATAATATTACATGATGTCACACTGTGATAGCTATGTTACATGATGTCATACTGTGATAGCTATAATGTAACATGTCATACTGTGATAGCTATAATGTTACATTATGTCACACTGTGATAGCTATAATGTTACATGATGTCACACTGTGATAGCTATGTTACATGATGTCATACTGTGACAGCTATAATATTACATGATGTCACACTATGATAGCTATAATGTTACATGATGTTGCACTGTGATAGCTATAATGTTACATGATGTCACACTGTGATAGCTATAATGTTACATGATGTCACACTGTGACAGCTTTAATGTTACATGATATCATACTGTGATAGCTATAATGTTACATGATGTCACACTGGGATAGCTATAATGTTACATGATGTCACACTGTGATAGCTATAATGTTACATGATGTTACACTATGATAGCTATAATGTTACATGATGTCACACTGTGATAGCTATAATGTTACATGATGTCACACTGTGATAGCTATAATGTTACATGATGTCACACTGTGACAGCTTTAATGTTACATGATGTCACACTGTGATAGCTATAATGTTACATGATGTCATACTGTGATAGCTATAATGTTACATGATGTCACACTGTGATAGCTATAATGTAACATGATGTCACACTGTGACAGCTATAATGTAACATGATGTCACACTGTGATAGCTATAATGTTACATGATGTCATACTGTGATAGCTATAATGTAACATGATGTCACACTGTGACAGCTTTAATGTTACATGATGTCACACTGTGATAGCTATAATGTAACATGATGTCACACTGTGACAGCTATAATGTAACATGATGTCACACTGTGATAGCTATAATGTTACATGATGTCATACTGTGATAGCTATAATGTAACATGATGTCATACTGTGATAGCTATAATGTTACATGATGTCACACTGTGATAGTGATGTAGATTAATTTAGAAATAAACAAATATGTTTAAATGTCTATCTGTTCCTGTCCAAATCTGAGATGATTAAATTGCGTATACGCAGAAGTAAGTTCACACTGACACATGGAGTTCAGGTTAAAAGCACTTCAGAAAATGTAATGGCATCTGGTTAGAAAACGGGTATGCAGACCCTTTTAAAGGCAAAATGACATCATCATTGAATATCAGATAATAACAAATAAACATCATTAATTGGATTAAATGTTAAGTGACTATATCAGTGTCCACCCATCAATATTATTAATTGGCTCAGGGATTTGAGTGACTAGCTAGGTGTCCTCCCACCGGGAGGTGGTATTGTTCTGGACACGGGTGTGGACAGAAGGCTCAAGCGCCATCTTTCCCAGCATGAGGTTTACTCGGTGGAAAGGGGGGCTTGAGCGTCATTTTACACAGTCAGTGATGTCAGGTCTTGTGGTCAGGTGCAAGGTTCTCTTATGAATAGAACATTTCATTATTACAGTGTTCTCATGGCCTTCAAATTATACTATGTTGCAAGTTAAAGGAAATTCAGCAGTTCCTGGGTTAGTCATGTCTTTATAGAAAATACAGTCTCTGTTCATTGTGTTAAATGTTGCTGGGAAATTCTGTCATGTAATGTAGTTTAAAATGGATTAAAATGGAGGATCTGTCAGGTAATGAGGACAAAATGGAGGGTTTGTCACAGTGTGAGGTTAAAATGGAGTTAGTACAATAATTCAGTACAAGTTCAATAAAGATTTTTTTAATAATTCTACATCAGTCCCCCCTATGAAATGTTAGATTCTAAGAGATAAACTTTATTGGTTAGTTTCAGAAGACAGGTTAGCCCAAAGGCACAAAACCCTATGAAGTAATGGTTCTTAAAGTCTTCTTAGTTCTTCAGAGGGACATCACAAAATAGACAAGCTTACATTACCATATGGACCTGTGTTATCTGGAGTATAGGCACAACAAGTCATGGTGACAGGTAAACGTTGTTGGTTGCGATAGATATAATAAATGCAAATCAAAATATTATTATTATTAGCAGTGACGGTTGGGAAAATGGACTCAAACTTTCCTTTTACTGCAAAATCATCTGGTACCCCCCTTGGCACACCTATGGCATCAATATATATATGTGTCAAACTTTCCCTTTAGAGGGGTGCTCCTCTTTATGTTCTGAAGCATGAATGTGGTGTGTCAAGAGTACCTTGTCATGTATTATGTGTATGGACATAATAACCTTGGCTAGGGCACATTTGCTTATGCATTGTAGTATTAAACCTGTCCCACGCTACATCAGCGTAGGTGGACTCGGATCATTTAGTCAATATTAATATCACCACAAACTCAGGATGGGCAAATAATCCTGAGGAAGCTTGGCATTTGGATCTCCTTAGCTTCACGAGGTCTCCTTTTGGGGTCCTCGGCTTTCCATCGATGGCAGGTGGTCAGGCATTATTATGGCCATCAAACACCTACTTGTTGGTATCTTTTTTTTTTTTTTTTTTAACAAGTCATTTTTTCTTTAGAGTCAAAAGTGTGTCAAAATCAACAAATGTTACTTCTCATGTTGCAGAGAGAGAGAGAGTCTTGAATCTGGAACAATGAATCCACTGAGTGATCTCTGCAACTTTCACAATGCACTATTGGGTATATGGTCTTGGTTGTCACATTGATGACCGGCTAGGCTTCTGGCCATCCTGACAAAATGTCTATTATAACTAGTGCATATTTGACCCAGCAGCTCTTTGTCACCTGGATTCTTGAAAGGGATGGTGAGAGTTAGCTGGGTGCTTAAGATTCTCCTCCTCTTCTGCCTGAGCTGTCCTTGGCACAAATAACACAGGATCGGCAGTAACTGATGATTAGAGGAGTAATTCTAGGTGCTTTAGAGTATTTAGAGATCAAAGAGTTCATGAGGGTCTTGGATAGGTATAAAGTTCCATGGGCCCACTGCCCAGTACATGTTTTTTGGGTAAACAGAACTTGAGAGTGTTGGAGTACAGCCCGTCTTCAAGGGTTGCCCCTTTCTGTTTTTCCAGCTTTGTATTTCTTCATGGTCATTCTTTCAGAAGCTTGAGATCTGTGGGTAGGGCCTACATGGTGAGTATAGAAGTTTCTTTAGCGGACACCCTTCTGTCCACTTCCCTTGGTGCACTTGTGGCTTGGTTGGCAGCTTTTGGTCAGCTGAGTGGTGCTTCTTATCTTCCAGATTGATCCAAAATAATGTGCTGCACCCAGGGCATATCTTGAGTCAGTGTAGGTATTGGCATGTCTTCCTTCAGGCATTTTGTATGCCACTGGGAAGGCTGTCAATTCAGCGTCTTGAGCAGATGTGGGTGAGGAAAGTGAAGATGCTTGACGTACCTGATCTTCTGTAGCAACAGCAAATCCAGTATGGTACCTTTCCTCTTTATCCGCAAACAGAGTGGAGTCAGGATCTGGTAAAGCTACTGCATGCTCTGTTGAAAGGTGTCTTGTTTCTTCTTTCATCTGTTCAAAGCAACCATGAGGAGCAGTAGAAGAGGTTTCCTCACCTATTTCTGTGTGAGATTGGGGGGTATTTGTCTTTCTATTCACAGTTCTCTTGCTGACCCCCCTCTGTAGAGAGTTGTAAATTGATTGTTCATGTTTTGTTCTAATGAGTCAGGTTCCTTTCATGAGATTTCTGGGGACTTAGTGAAGAAAAAACATGAGGGACAGCCACCTCCCTTACAGGTGTCTTACTTCCATGGGAATCTGGGTCAGGACCGCACTATTTCCTTGAGAGTGCCCAAAACAGTTCTTTCATGATGAAGTGCACCTCCACCAGTCTGAATAATGTGTGGTATTCCCCCCTGGGAAGTGGCGGAAGAGTGGCCAGAGCAACTTTTCTTCAAAATATAATGTTGTCAGGTAGAGGCAGAGTTGTCTATGAGCGGAGGAAATTGGTAAGGAATAAGAAGGGAGGAAGCATATAAAGGATATAGATATGGTAGTGGGGAGATGGAAGAATGAGTAGTGGATAGAGTGAGAGGGGAAGAAGGTGGAGTAGGAGGAGGAGAAGGTGGAGTAGAGGGAGGAGTAGAAAGAGGAGAGAGGAGTAAGAGCAGGAAGAAGGAGTAGGAGGAGGAGAAGGTGGAGTAGAGGGAGGAGTAGGAGGAGGAGAAGGAGGAATAGAGGAGAAGTAGGAGGAGAGAGGAAAAGGTGGAGTAGAAGGAGAAAGTGGAGTAGAGGGAGGAGTAGGAGGAGGAGAAGGAGGAATAGAGGGAGGAGTAGGAAGAGGAGGGAGGAGTAAGAGCAGGAGGAAGGAGTAGGAGGAGTAGAGGAGAAGCAGGAGGAAAGAGGAGAAGGTGGAGTAGAGGGAGGAGTAGGAGGAGGAGTAGAGGAGAAGGTGGAGTAGAGGGAGGAGTAGGAGGAGAAAGTGGGAGGAATAGAGGGAGGAGTAGGAAGAGGAGAGAGGAGAAGGTGGAGTAGAGGGAGGAGTAGGAGGAGGAGTAGAGGAGAGGTAGGAGGAGAGAGGAGAAGGTAGAGTAGAGGGAGGAGTAGGAGGAGAAAGTGGAAGACTGTAGATGAAGGGGAGGGATCGGTGGAAGGAGTAAGCGGGGGTGGGCAGGTAAGGGAGCAGACAGGTGATGTAGCAATGAAGGATACATCAGAAATCAAGACTAGGTAGAAATGCAATGGAGGCTGCAAATAGCCCATGTACAACAACTATTAACTGGCCCTATGCTTTCCCTAGAGAAAAATAATAAAAGGCTGACATGCTCATCTTGTCTGCACAGGCCTCGAACGTTTCACTCCGTGGGTGTCCCGCAGTGGCTAGCCCACCACATCTCCCACACCAGACTTGTGCCCGTGGAGACAGACGCTATCCCTGACTCTCGTTCTTTATTTTGTTAATTTATATCTAACATCTCAAAATGTAATTCCTACTCATATCACAAATATACATTATCACAATTTTATGTCTCGCAAATGGGATAAAATTTATTCTACTCTTCACTGATAATGTATTTTTGAAACATACAAAATAGACAAATAACATTGTCTTCTGCAAAATAAATGGAAAAGATAATGGAGATTTTGTTAAGCTTATAATTGGCTATACATTAATTCACATTTCTTGTTCTCCAGTTTCTGGCTGTTAATGACAATGTACAATGTAATAGAGCAGCAGAAAATGCTAGCAGAATGCTTGGTTGCATAGGGAGAGGTATTAGCAGTAGGAAGAGGGAAATGCTCATGCCATTGTACAGAACACTGGTGAGACCTCACTTAGAGTACTGGATACAGTACTGGAGACCATATCTTCAGAAGGATATGGATACCTTAGAGAGAGTTCAAAGAAGGGCTACTAAACTGGTTCATGGATTGCAGGATAAAATTCACCAGGAAAGGTTAAAGGATCTTAACAGGTATAGCTTGGTGAAAAGACGAGACAGGGGAAATATGATAAAAGCATTTTAAATACATAAAGGGAAACAACACAGTAAAAGTGGAGACTATATTTAAAAGAAGGAAAACTACCATAACAAGAGGACATAGTCTCAAAAACAGAGGGACAAAGGTTTAAAAATAATATCAGGAAGTATTACATTACTGAGAGGGTAGTGGATGCATGGAATAGCCTTCCAACTGGAGTGGTAGAGGTTAACTCAGTAGAAGTGTTTAAGCATGCGTGGGATAGGCATAAGGCTAAGCACTTGCTGCTAGTAACAGATCTAGAATCAATACACTATAATGCCCAAAGTCTCAATTCCTATGCATATGCAATAATAAAATATCTGGGCTTACAACAAAAATTATGTTAGTCAGTCTTTTAATCTTGGAGGCAAACATTATCCAGTAAAAAAACAGATTGGAACACACTCCCACCTTATTAATTTGTTAATAGTTATGCTTATAATGTTAACTGGTTCCTTTTCAATTAGATCAAAACATTTTGAAACCAATCCTTAATTGTATTACCATTTGTTCAAGAAATCTTTGTTTATTAGAAATTTATTTTAGTAAATGTTCTTTAAGATAACCCCTCTTCCAGCATGTTATCAATTTTTGTACACAAAGTTAAAACACACTTGTTACTTATACGTGAATCGATAGACATATATATTCTATCTACATATTAACCATTACTTGTCACAGACACTTTCCTGATATAGGGAAACTAATAGTAGGATTATTTTAGTAATTGTAACTTTTTTGTTCATAATATATGGGAATTAAGGAAGACAGCATGTCTTAGGATAGGATGAGCGTGGTAGAAGTAGATCTCGTCAGCCTTGGATGGCCAGAATTGACACGATATATGGGCAGATATGACTTCACTAAGGGCAGAGTGAGGGCAGGAGGAGGCGTGGGTACTAAGGACAACCTTCTTTTGTTCTAGGGGCCATCTTCTTTTAGGGCATTTCAGCTTGCAGTAGCTTTACACTAAATTATAGCTTAATAAAAATAAATCAGAGAAGCAACATTCTGTTAGACAAAATGAAATACTAAACTATGGACAGACTTGACGGATTAAATAAGACAAATGAAAACATTATACATTTAACAGCCCGTGAAGCTTTGGAATAACATGGTGCAAAAAATAAACTCACGGGATGCAACTAACCTCCCCAATCATTCACCAGCTATTAATCACTTAACATGTCCAAATATATATAACGCTACGGAAGAAACTAATCTGAATCTGCAAGCACGCAACCCCCCCTCACGTCTCACAGAAAGCAAGAGAGAGAGAAAGGCGGGGGAAGTGGGAGAGAGAGAGACTGCCAGCAGAATCTCTTTAACCATGTCAATGCTGTACAGTAACAAGACAGAAGGATAGCCACGTTACAGTTATTGCAAAAGCAAGGAGACACAAAAACACAACATTTAGTAATACTCTCAGTGAAACTCAATACAAAACCCCCACCCTCTACCAGGGTAATGGCTAACACAAAATACAAAAACAATTATTATGATATACATACATTCTTAACCCTTTGTGATCTAGTTCTTCCTCAACCCAACCTTCCTGCTGAAGAGCATTGCTACTCTGTCAGTAATCTACGCCAGCTTTCTGGCTGCAATCTACCACATGAAGGCACAGCAATTTTACACACTTTAGCAATCTCTATCTTCAACTAGATCACACGCGCTAGCCAGCCCTTTATTGGGCTTTTCTAATCCCTGTTCCATTCCCCTCCTATACAGGCGTCCCAGATATAGGGGAAAAAGGTTTTAAACAGAGTGTCTACAATGGTGGACTGCCACTCGAGAGGGGTGGACTGCCACTCGAGAGGGGTCTCGAGAGGGGTGGACCCACCCCCCCAAGTGCGTCTTCCCAAAACGTAGACTAGTCACTAATTGGAGCGAGGTGAGAAGTGTGTGACCAATCACTTCTCTCACAATAGAAATAGGAGAGGATAGTGTAAATAATACAGGAAGTATAGGAAAAGTAAAAAGTAAGGAGAAATTTTAGAGACAGACACAGGAGTTTGAATGACTCCCAATTAAACAAAAAACACAACAATACAATTGAAATACAGTGCATGCATCACAGTTCAAATAAAATCAACAGTAATCCCTTTCCTTTACTCGTGTGACCAAAGTCACCTCCCTCAACCTCGTAGTGTCCCCACTCGGAGAACAACTTTCGTAAGTTTCACTACCAGCGGCCAAGGATAACGACTGACACCGGCCCGAAATCCATATGCCTCCCTCGTTACAGCAGTCCACTAAGTGTGGCCACCTCTATCCTCACCCTCGTAGTGCCCCTATGAACCCACTCATAAGTCTCACTACCCCGTGGTGATGGAGACAGCAATGCCTGCCCGAATCCACACACCACAAATAACAATTGGAATGGCTCCAGCTCAGCGCTCAAAGCTGGAGGGTACCACCTCTCTGCAAGCAGAGCTATGTGCACAATGAGGCTAGCTAGGCTATCAAAGTGACACCAGAAGGATCCCCAGGAAACTATGAGTCTACACAATCTCCACAGATCCAACACCCCTCTTTTTCCTTACAGCCACAGCCACGAGGCTCCTAAAAGAGGTAAACAGGCAAAGAAGACCCCCAGGAAAACTTCCACAGGTCCACCCCCCTTTTTCCCTACAGCCACAGCCACGTGGCTCCTAAAAGGAGTAAACAGGCAACAGAGGACCCCAGGCAAAACCCCAACAGGTCCACCCCCCTTTATCCCAAAAGGGGTAAACAGACAAACAGACAAACAGAGGACCCCAGGCAAAACCCCCGCAGGTCCACCCTCCTTTATCCCAAAAGGGGTAAACAGACAAACACTCTACCCGGGCACTTAAGCTACAATAGGCCAATACAAACACACCCAGGCAACAGATAGACTAAATGCAGGTAAACAAGTGAGTAACAAGACACCGGGCAAGATATTACCTGTCTTTGATGTGCTCCCGGGAAGCAGTCACAGACACGTGGATGGGTCAATCAAAGGGGCCGGAACATACCGGTTAGGCTCTGCAGAAGTCTCTACCGTGTAATCGGAGGTGATCAGTCTCCCTTTCCTTCCCCCAGGATTCCCCCGTCCAACAGCATCTTCCTTAGGACGGCTTACCGGCCAGAGGCCATAGCCCGATGCCCCACGTTGGGCGCCAAATAGATGTAGATTAATTTAGAAATAAACAAATATGTTTAAATGTCTATCTGTTCCTGTCCAAATCTGAGATGATTAAATTGCGTATACGCAGAAGTAAGTTCACACTGACACATGGAGTTCAGGTTAAAAGCACTTCAGAAAATGTAATGGCATCTGGTTAGAAAACGGGTATGCAGACCCTTTTAAAGGCAAAATGACATCATTATTGAATATCAGATAATAACAAATAAACATCATTAATTGGATTAAATGTTAAGTGACTATATCAGTGTCCACCCATCAATATTATTAATTGGCTCAGGGATTTGAGTGACTAGCTAGGTGTCCTCCCACCGGGAGGTGGTATTGTTCTGGACACGGGTGTGGACAGAAGGCTCAAGCGCCATCTTTCCCAGCATGAGGTTTACTCGGTGGAAAGGGGGGCTTGAGCGTCATTTTACACAGTCAGTGATGTCAGGTCTTGTGGTCAGGTGCAAGGTTCTCTTATGAATAGAACATTTCATTAGTACAGTGTTCTCATGGCCTTCAAATTATACTATGTTGCAAGTTAAAGGAAATTCAGCAGTTCCTGGGTTAGTCATGTCTTTATAGAAAATACAGTCTCTGTTCATTGTGTTAAATGTTGCTGCGAAATTCAGTCATGTAATGTAGTTTAAAATGGATTAAAATGGAGGATCTGTCAGGTAATGAGGACAAAATGGAGGGTTTGTCACAGTGTGAGGTTAAAATGGAGTTAGTACAATAATTCAGTACAAGTTCAATAAAGATTTTTTAATAATTCTACATCAATAGCTATAATGTAACATGATGTCACACTGTGATAGCTATAATGTTACATGATGTCACACTGTAATAGCTATGTTACATGATGTCATACTGTGACAGCTATAATATTACATGATGTCACACTATAGTAGCTATAATGTTACATGATGTCACACTGTGATAGCTATAATGTTACATGATGACATACTGTGATAGCTATAATGTTACATGATGTCACACTGTGATAGCTATGTTACATGATGTCATACTGTGATAGCTATAATGTAACATGTCAAACTGTGATAGCTATAATGTTACATGATGTCACACTGTGATAGCTATAATGTTACATGATGTCACACTGTGATAGCTATAATGTTACATGATGTCACACTGTGATAGCTATGTTACATGATGTCATACTGTGATAGCTATAATGTAACATGTCAAACTGTGATAGCTATAATGTTACATGATATCACACTGTGATAGCTATAATGTTACATGATGTCACACTGTGATAGCTATGTTACATGATGTCACACTATGATAGCTATAATATTACATGGTGTCACACTGTGATAGCTATGTTACATGATGTCATGCTGTGATAGCTATAATGTAACATGTCATACTGTGATAGCTATAATGTTACATGATGTCACTCTGTGATAGCTATAATGTTACACGATGTCACACTGTGATAGCTATGTTACATGATGTCATACTGTGATAGCTATAATGTTACATGATGACACACTGTGATAGCTATAATGTTACATGATGTCACACTGTGATAGCTATAATGTTACATGATGTCACACTGTGATAGCTATAATGATACATGATGTCACACTGTGATAGCTATGTTACATGATGTCACACTATGATAGCTATAATATTACATGATGTCACACTGTGATAGCTATGTTACATGATGTCATAATGTGATAGCTATAATGTAACATGTCATACTGTGATAGCTATAATGTTACATGATGTCACACTGTGATAGCTATAATGTTACATGATGTCACACTGTGATAGCTATGTTACATGATGTCATACTGTGACAGCTATAATATTACATGATGTCACACTATGATAGCTATAATGTTACATGATGTCATACTGTGATAGCTATAATGTAACATGATGTCACACTGTGATTGCTATAATATTACATGATGTCACACTATGATAGCTATAATGTTACATGATGTCACACTGTGATAGCTATAATGTTACATGATGACATACTGTGATAGCTATAATGTTACATGATGTCACACTGTGATAGCTATGTTACATGATGTCACACTATGATAGCTATAATATTACATGATGTCACACTGTGATAGCTATGTTACATGATGTCATACTGTGATAGCTATAATGTAACATGTCATACTGTGATAGCTATAATGTTACATGATGTCACACTGTGATAGCTATAATGTTACATGATGACTCACTATGATGGCTATAATGTTACATGATTTCATACTGTGATAGCTATATTGTTACATGATGTCGCACTGTGATAGCTATAATGTTACATGATGTCACACTGTGATAGCTATGTTACATGATGTCACACTATGATAGCTACAATATTACATGATGTCACACTGTGATAGCTATGTTACATGATGTCATACTGTGATAGCTATAATGTAACATGTCATACTGTGATAGCTATAATGTTACATGATGTCACACTGTGATAGCTATAATGTTACATGATGTCACACTGTGATAGCTATGTTACATGATGTCATACTGTGACAGCTATAATATTACATGATGTCACACTATGATAGCTATAATGTTACATGATGTCATACTGTGATAGCTATAATGTAACATGATGTCACACTGTGATAGCTATAATGTTACATGATGTCACACTGTGATAGCTATAATGTAACATGATGTCACACTGTGATAGCTATAATATTACATGATGTCACACTGTGATAGCTATAATGTTACATGATGTCATACTGTGACAGCTATAATATTACATGATGTCACCCTGTGATAGCTATGTTACATGATGTCATACTGTGACAGCTATAATATTACATGATGTCACCCTGTGATAGCTATGTTACATGATGTCATACTGTGACATGATGTCACACTGTGATAGCTATAATGTTACATGATGAAACACTGTGATAGCTATAATGTTACATGATTTCATACTGTGATAGCTATAATGTTACATGATGTCACACTGTGATAGCTATAATGTTACATGATGTCACACTGTGATAGCTATGTTACATGATGTCACACTATGATAGCTATAATATTACATGATGTCACACTGTGATAGCTATGTTACAGGATGTCATACTGGGATAGCTATAATGTTACATGATGTCACACTGTGATAGCTATAATGTTACATGATGTCATACTGTGATAGCTATAATGTTACATGATGTCACACTGTGATAGCTATGTTACATGATGTCATACTGTGATAGCTATAATATTACATGATGTCACCCTGTGATAGCTATAATGTTACATGATGTCATACTGTGATAGCTATAATGTAACATGATGTCACACTGTGATAGCTATAATGTTACATGATGTCACACTGTGATAGCTATAATGTTACATGATGTCACACTGTGATAGCTATGTTACATGATGTCATACTGTGACAGCTATAATGTTACATGATGTCACACTATGGTAGCTATAATGTTACATGATGTCACACTGTGATAGCTATAATGTTACATGACGACACACTGTGATAGCTATAATGTTACATGATGTCACGCTGTGATAGCTATAATGTTACATGATGTCACACTGTGATAGCTATGTTACATGATGTCCCACTGTGATAGCTATGTTACAGGATGTCATACTGTGATAGCTATAATGTAACATGTCATACTGTGATAGCTATAATGTTACATGATGTCACACTGTAATAGCTATAATGTTACATGATGTCACACTGTGACAGCTATAATGTTACATGATGTCATACTATGATAGCTATAATGTTACATGATGTCATACTGTGATAGCTATAATGTAACATGATGTCACACTGTGATAGCTATAATGTTACATGATGTCACACTGTGACAGCTATAATATTGCATGATGTCACCCTGTGATAGCTATAATGTTACATGATGTCATACTGTGATAGCTATAATGTAACATGATGTCACCCTGTGATAGCTATAATGTTACATGATGTCATACTGTGATAGCTATAATGTAACATGATGTCACACTGTGATAGCTATAATGTTACATGATGTCACACTGTGATAGCTATAATGTTACATGATGTCACCCTGTGATAGCTATAATGTTACATGATGTCACACTATGATAGCTATAATGTTACATGATGTCACACTGTGATAGCTATAATGTTACATGATTTCATACTGATTGTTATGAAGTAAAAACCAAAACCAGGAAGTTGTACTGAACACCAACCAAAACCGTGGAGCATGTGAGATATATTACAAAACACCTACCCTTGGTCAGGGACAAGGAAATATCTCTGGGAAAAAGCAGAATAAAAATAAAAGCTAAAAGTGTAAAATCGTAGGGTACTTGAATACACAAATAATATACAATAATCCAACTCACGTGGAAATGAGCCTTCCAAGATAGGCTCAGATCACATGTACAGGAGTGTTTTTGGTGACACAATCTCCTCGTCTATCCACCTAAATGGCATGTGTAAAATAAAAACGAGAGAAACCAGTAGATCTCTTGGTGTAGTATGTTTATACCCAAGTGTGGCAGATTATGAATTAACAAATATTGCTCACCTTTTATAGATCCCTCTGAACCTGGCTTTAGGTGGAAGCACTCTGTGCCTATAAGGGGGCACAACCGTTCTTTGCAATTGATTGGACTAAAGAAACAATGTAATACATAAAACATATAATTTGATCAAAACAATAAAGGCTATGCACAAATAGCAAAGTAAATATGTCCTTGCTGCTCCTCTGAAACACGTTTCACCCTCTCCTAGGACTTTATCAATCGGCATGTTCTGCCTGCATGCTGTTCCTCTTCAAATAGGGATCCCTCCTCCCCTATTGTTTAATTTGTCTGTTTTTCTTTCTATTAGGAAGGAGATTTTGGAGGTATGTACCTATTCCAGCTGATTTGGGTTCAAACTTTTTTTGACGTCATCCCGCAACTTCTTTCTAAAACTGCCGTATCTCATCCTACTATTCTAAATCTAAAGCGGACGTCACTTCTTCCCATTCCTATTTAGCCATATTTAGTCAGGGATAAGCCACTTAACTTAAAGGGACACTATAGTCACCAGAACAACTACAGCTTAATGTAGTTATTCTGGTGAGTATAAAAGCTCCCTTCAGGCATTTTCATGTAAACATTTCCACTAGGGACACCTCCAAGTGGCCACTACCTAGATGGCCACTGCAGGTGCTTCCTAGCTCAGGGCTGCACAGTAAGCAGCCCTGCCGTTCAGCGTCCCCATGCAGAGGGGCCACTTGGACGCTGAATTTTCCTCATAGAGATGCATTGATTCTCTATGAAGAGGTGCTGATTGAAGAATAAAATATATCTTTTTTTAAATTTAAAAAAGAAACATTAACCCCCCTCCCCTCCCTTCGCTCCCTCTCTTTCCTCCCTTCCCACTCACTTAACCAATCGCCGCCATTCCCCCGCTGGCGATCAGTGTTCATATCCACTGGGGAGACTGACAGCCCAGCCCAGGCTAAAAAGGACCCCATAGGCCATGTGATCGCTCTGAAAGAACGGTCACATGGCCGCAATAGGCGTCCATAGTGTTGCCTAGTGAAAAAAAAGTTTTAAAAAGTCTAAAAATAAAAAATAAAGTTAACTAAAAAACTATTTACATATATTATATCTATATATAATATGTATATATATCTTATATATAACATCATATTAAGTGTATTTTTTAGTAAAATTACACACGCATATATGTAATATATATATAAATACTATACATATACTGTGTATATATATATATTATAAAAAATAAATATATATGTAATTTTATTCTAATTGTATTTTTATATTAATATATATATATATATATAATTATATCAAAATGCACTTAGAATGAAATTATATACATTTCTATGTATATATAAATAAATAAAAATAATACGAAATATACATATGTCCATATACATAATTACAAAAATAGTTTCATAAATATACACGTAGATTTCAAACATATAAATATGTATATATATTTAAATTCTACATGCATATTTATGTAATATTTGTACATAATTAAGTAATTTTATTGATTGCAATTTGGGGGACCTGCCTGACAACCCAAGCCGAAAGTCCAGGGAATATAATTTGCAGTGTTTCTAAACTCAGGACAAAATTTAGAAACTATTTAGCATGGGTGTTTTTTGGCGGTTGCAGATGCGAAACAGATTTTGGGGGTCAAAGTTAGAAAAAGTTTGTTTGTTTACATTTTTTGACATCATATTTTATAGTAAATTATATGATCAGGTGAAAATAATGCTATCTTTAGAAATGCCATTTAATGGCGAGAAAAACGGTCTATAATATGTGAGGTAAGAGGAAAATTACAGCTAAGCACAAACACAGCAGAAATGTAAAAACAGCCCTGGTCCCAAACGGTAAGAAAATTCAAAAGTGGTCACTAAAGGGTTAAATAAGTTCAGAGGACAGACGGCAATAAAAGCAGAAACATTCAATATGCAGCTCGTGCAAAACGCTTCCATTAGCTACATCAAAGAAATCTCCTGGTTTGAACGTAGAAAACACTGCAGAATAAACACAGATGTCATCTCCATCTGGTTCAAATTATTCTCGTGTTGTGATCCAATTAGGGTTAAATAAAACATCAGAGGGATATGTAGGCAGTGTTTAAATGTATTTATGGTCTTTAGGCAGGTGTAATGTATTTACCCCAAACATCACAAAGTATATAAATATTGCTCTATTACCAGGATAATGCATTGCATCTTGAATATTTACACATCATCCATAGATGCCCAAAGTCCCACTTGTAAGAGCTCACATTATGTTCAGTTATAGGGGTGTAACTAGAAAATACTGGGCTTCTCAATGCTCCCCCTAGACAATACACATGAGTGGGGTGTGTTGGTGAGAGAGAGAGGGAGAGAGAGAGAGAGAGAGAGTGTGTGTGTCTAAGTGTGATTGAATGTGAAGTTGACCGAGTTGGATTATCTGTGGGGCTGGCTGCTTGTGATAGTGTGTGGGTGCTGACTGTTTAAATGCTCTTCTGGGCCAGCGCTCACTCAATGAGCTCTGTGATTGGTTGGCTTGTAAGCCAACTAATCAGGTGTCTCTGACTATAATTGCATAGGATGTGAAATGCTCACATCTTTGCCAAATTAAGGGAGGTCCTAAAATGAATAAAGTAAAAGAAGTGTTACTTTTTCACATATGTAGTACGGTAACCCTAAAATGAAGACACCTAAGGTATAAATATGTGTACCCTTTAAAGGGACACTGTAGGCACCCAGATCACTTCTGCCCATTGGAGTGGTCTGGGTGCCAACTCCCACTACCATTAACCCTACAAGTGTAATTATTGCAGTTTTTTTTTAAACTGCAATAATTACCTTGCAGGGTTAAGTCCTCCTCTAGTGGCTGTCTATTAGACAGCCACTAGAGGGAACTTCCTGCTCTATAGCACAGGTTTTCTGTGCTAGAGCGTCGCTGGACGTCCTCACGCTGTGTGAGGACCTCCAGCGTCGCTCAATTCCCCATAGGAAAGCATTGAAAATCGCTTTCAATGCTTTCCTATGGGGTGCGCTAATGCGCATGCGTGGCATTGCCGCGCATGCGCATTAGGTCTCCTCGGCCGGTGGGCGGGATCAGTCTCGCCCACCGGCCGACGTAGGCAGAAGGTGGAGCGGCGGGGGAGGAGCAGACAGCGACGTGGGACATGTCGCTGCCTCAGGTAAGTCACTGAAGGGATTTTCACCCCTTCAGCAACTGGGGAGTGGGGGGTGGGAGGGAGAGGGACCCTCCAGTGCCAGGAAAACGGATTGTTTTCCTGGCACTGGAGATTCCCTTTAAATGCTAACACACAGAGGAGATATTTGACAGAGAAACTCACTGTCACTCCATATTATAATGACTGAGAGATGTTTACATGTTCAAAAGGGTATGTTAATCTATTTAAAATGATATTGCAAGCATATAGTTTAATCTTATAAACTCTGCTGTAAATGATGGTAATGGATTTTATATGTTTATATTTACATTTTTTATTTAATAAAATATCTAAAAGACAAAACTGTATTGCTTCCAAGACAATCCTTATTTTATATTGTATTTGCAATTATTTATATATTTTAAATAGAGGATCTCTTGCTGACTATATAATATTATGGCTAAAGATATCTGTATGGTTAGCCCTGCTACGTTCTATGCTTTAAGACGTTATAGTGGTAAATAAGTGAACCAGCTGCGGTTACAACAGGAGGCGCCCAATAGTATTGAGTACCTCTCTCAGTATAAGAACCGCTAGTCTTCTCCATAGACGTGAAATGGGGTTTTTATTTATCCCCTATAAAAGACCTGTGATGATAAGATCACATGGGTTTTGTAGCCCTAGCACCTCTTTAAATTATGGTCAAGAATGCACTGACCAATGTTAGAATATTTGTTCTATTATATTTATAATTTATGGTAAGTACTATAAACCTTGTAACATCGAATAAAGTTGTGATTTCTGGCTAATATAAAGCATAAAAGAAAACATTCTTGTATTAAGGGTTTGTTCCTCTAGAGGGCAGCAGTGAGCCACTGATATTGGTTCTATTTCCCAACTTTCAATAGTCACAGCTATTTTAGTTTAAATTGCAAAATTCAGACTGTAACAGTCAAGCTGTTAAAATACCTGAATTGGAGAATATTTCCAAACCAATTATTTTAGATTTATACGGTTATTCAGTAAAGTGAGAATGCAAGGTGAATTTCAGATTTAAGGTCAAAGTAGCTGAAATCGACTAATTCTTTATTATTATTATTATTATTATTATTATTATCGCCATTTATATAGCGCCAACAGATTCCGTAGCGCTTTACAATATTATGAGAGGGGATTTAACTGTAAATAGGACAATTACAAAGAACTTACAGGAACAATAGGTTGAAGAGGACCCTGCTCAATCGAGCTTACATTCTATAGGAGGTGGGGTGTAAAACACATTAGGACAGGAATTTGCAATCAAATAAGGTGGGTTGCCCTTTAGGAGAGGGCAAGAGACAGGTATGTGAGGTAGGGGTTAGTCTTGGAGGCCATAAGCTTTCCTAAAGAGATGGGTTTTAAGGCACTTCTTAAAAGATGCAAGACTAGGGGAGAGTCTGATGGCGGTAGGCAGGCTATTCCATAGGAAAGGAGCCGCCCGCGAGAAGTCCTGCAAGCGTGAGTTGGCCGTACGGGTGGGAACAACGGACAGGAGGTGGTCACGGGCAGAACGGAGAGACCGAGAAGGGACATACCTATGGATCTGTGAGGAGATATAAGAGGGGCTAGAGTTGTTCAGTGCTTTATAGGTGTGAGTTAGTACCTTGAATTGACTCCTATAGCATACAGGAAGCCAATGTAAGGACTGGCAGAGGGGTGAGGTGTGAGAGAAACGACTAGAGAGGAAAATCAGTCTAGCAGCAGCGTTCATTATGGACTGTAGGGGTGCAGTACGGCTTTTGGGAAGACCAATCAGGAGAGGGTTACGATAATCCATGCGGGAAATTACTAGAGCTGTTTTCTTTAAGTCAGCAATGCCTTCAGTTATATATATATATATATATATATATATATATTATTTCTCCCAGGATAGCGTCAAGAAAACCTCCACTTGCTGGTGAGCATTTGTTAACATACAGGGATAAAATCTGTTTTGTTTTTCAGTGAGGATCCTTTGTGTGTTTATGAATTTAGTTGTGACTGTCTCTGCCCATTCCCGATTCAATCATCTTATTAATGCAAGTTGAAACAATGTGTATGTAGAACAATGTGTAGAGACATGAAAGCATCCAATCCCACAAAGCATATATTATACAGCTACACCGCAGGTGCCCAGAAGATTGATCTCCACCCATTGTCAAGCTATAACTCCCATGATGCTTTGCCAAATGTTTTGGACAGCCCCGTGATCTACGCTGACTTAAGACATGCATCCACTATCCCCGGGGCCATCTTCAGCATCCATGAGAGATGGGAGCTGACACTGCCAGTATGTGCAATTCGAGATTTCCTCCTGCGGTGCATTCTCATGACAGCTAAGACAATGCACATTACAATTATTCTAGACACTTCCTTACTCCAGCTGATGATGTCATATATTTTCATGCATCACCTACAATATGCATGTACTAATAATAGATAGCAGTCGCAGCGAGTCACACTATCAGGGTTATTCAAAGTGCATTTTAGATTTAATGCCAGAGAATGCATAGCTGACTTCGAAAAGGAGTACAGTTCAGCCATTTTAACCTTAAATTTAAAATTCACTTTGAATTCGAACTCTAGTAAAAAAAAAAAAAACTAATTATAAGCAGTATCTTCCAGCCTTGGATCCCTCATGTGTCCTGTGCGCTTGTGATCAGTTCCTTAAGAATAAGAGCCCACTCCCGATGCCTTTTTAATAAAGCTATAGAGATGATATCTCCAGATCACAGCCGCCATTTTACTTTATTTATAAAAGTGGGTTTAAATGGTCCTGGATTTCTCTGGATGTTTTTGTGAACCCTCCTAGTGCTTCTTGGAGATCCTTCGCAGTAACAATGAGTGTTAGATCATTCCAAACCCATCTTCCTCTCATTATACTATGAACTGGACAGAGCTGTGAATGAAGGTGTGCATTAAAAGGAACACTATAATATTAGCAATGCCAATATGTATTCCTATTGCTATGGTGCCTGGCAGTTGTTAAAGTGACCCCCTACACCTGCAGGGTGTACCTGTTTTCCCTTGCCTTGCTGGTTCCCACAGCTGGCTCCGCCTCCTGAGACCATCGAGATCGTATAGGAAAGCACTAGGTGGCTAGTGCTGCACCAATCAGATGGTCTCTAGGGACACTCCAAGCACCAAAACAACTTTATCTCAATTAAGCAGTTTTTGTGTATAGATCATGCCTCTGCACTCTCACTGGTCAATTATCTGCCATTTAGGAGATAAATCACTTCTATTTCTGTTTATGCAGCCCTAGCCACACCTCCCCTGGCTGTGAGTCACCCAGCCTGCATGAAAATAAATGGTTTCACTTACAATCAGATTTAAGCTTACTTTACTCTTAACTTCCATCTCTGACTGGATGTCCTCACGCTTTCTGAAACTCAATCTCCCTAAAACTGAACTCTTTGTCTTTCCTCCTCCTAATACTGATCCTCCTCTCTCGCTCTCCTTTCAAGTCAGTGATATCCACATAAGTCCATCCCTGCAAGCGCGCTGTCTTGGCGTCATACTTGACTCTGGTCTCACCTTTGAGTCTCACATCCAGAGTGTTGCCAAGTCCTGTAGGTTCCAACTAAAAAACATAGTCCGCATCCGCCCCTTTCTTACACAAGATGCTACCAAGGAGCTTGTCCATGCTCTAGTAATTTCCTGCATTGGATTACTGTAACCCTCTCCTGATTGGTCTTCCCAAAAGCCGTATTGCCATGCTACAGTCTGTAATGAATGCTGCAGCTAGACTGATTTTCCTCTCTAGTCGGCCCTCTCACACCTCACCCCTCTGCCAGTCCTTACATGGGCTTACTGTATCATATAGGAATCAATTCAAAGTGCTAACCCATACATATAAAGCACTGAACAATTCTAGCCCCTCTTATCTCTTCACTGAACCATAAGTATGCCCCTCCTCGTTCCCTCCGCTCTGCCCGTGACCACCTCCTGACCGCTGCTCGCACCCGTACGGCCAACTCGCGCTTGCAGGACTCGCGGGCGGCCTGCCTACCACCAACAGACTCTTCCCTAGTCTTCAATCATTTAAGAAAGGCCTTAAAACCCATCTCTTCAGGAAAGCTTATGGCCTCCCAGAGTAATCTCTAGCTTACATACCTATCTCTTGCTCTCTCCTATAGGACAGTGCTTTACTCTCTCCTCCAGCTCTGCTTCACTCTTATTTGATATTTCCTGTCCTAACGTTTCTAATACCCCACCTCCTATAGTCTGTAAGTTTGTTTAAGCAGGGTCCTCTTCAACCTATTGTTCCTGTAAGATTTCTTGTAATTGTCCTATATATTGTTATATCCCCTCTCATAATATTGTAAAGCGCTACGGAATCTGTTGGCGCTATATAAATGGCAATAATAATAATAACTCTGTAGATCAAACTTTAATCACAAACAGGAGGCTCCTGCAGGGTCTAGCACGCTACTAACAGAGCAGAAGAAATGCTAAATTAAACAGTGCAATAAATTCAATTTAAACATTAGATCTTATTTTACAGGAAGTGTTTAGGAAGGCTGTGTAAGTCACATGCAGGGAGGTGTGACTAGGGCTGCATAAAACAAAGTGTTTTAATTTCTAAATGGCAGAGAATTGATGAATGAAATGAATGAAAGTGATCTATACAAGAAAACTGTTTCAATAGATAAAGTTGTTTTGGTGCCGATAGTGTCCCTTTCAATAAAATGTAACAAATCAGTTGAGCGTCTCCACCTGTGAAACCAACAAGTCTACTCCACTGGCAGATCACATAGGGTGTACTCGTAAAGTGATTGGGTATTTACCCTGGTTCAAGTATTGCCCGGAGATAAGAATAGGATAACATAGAATTACTGAACCTTGAATGGTAGGACTTTCATTGGGGTTACTTACATTAGGGAAATACAAATGCAACAACATAAGTGCATGCGGTCCTAGCTCAGATGTAAGAGGCAGAAATAAACGCTGGTTTTCAAGTGGCTAATTATTCATTTCCTTTGCTTTCCCATTGCTTTGGGGCTGTGGACGAGGTTTCCCAAATATTCACTGACCATAGTATATTGCCCATAGTATACTACCCCATTACATGATTAAGCTCACATTTAGCCACCATATTATGTGAATGCATGACCTGAATATTCATTATTAGGTTTATTTTTGCCTCATTGGACCATTTTATTATTTACTTTATATGTTTTATCAAAAATTATATTTTAATCCCCATTGGACCATTATTTTAATATTTAATTTAAATAGGGACTATAAAATTGGTGAGCGCATCTGCCTATTACTTAACATCTGTAAAATGTGGTCCCCTGCCTCCTATCTGCAGTGTATGCATTGATTACCCACAATCATTTTTTTTATATGATTTTTTTTTTAAATATATTTTTTATATAGTAATCGGTTTATTTTTTGATCCTGCAATGATAGTCCCCTCCTGGCGTATGATTTGCCAGTGATGAATCCCTATTGACATCAATCTATCAGTATCTCTATAGTTGACCAACTTATTCAAAAATGTTAATGGGAACTTGATTTTGAGGTGTATCAAACCAAATCCAATCAAATGCTTCATCTCAATGAAGTGGTCTAGGTGCAGTGACCCCGGCGTTTTTTGCCAGGAATGTAAAACATTGCCATTTTGGAGATACTGTAATATTTTTATTGCAAGTTTAAACAGATATCTACTGGCTGTTTCCCTGACAGCCACTAGGTGTTGCTTCTTCAGTGAGAACCAAGTCTGTCTCAGTTCTTGATTGATAGAAGCATTTGATTGGCACATAGTGGTGATTACTGTGCATGCATGTTAAGACCACAATGCTTCTTTAGAGAGGCATTTGAGTGTACAAAATGGTTAATGATTATTTTTTTAAATAAAAGGGGGGGGGGGGGAGCTGTGAAACCTAAGCAATTCAACTAACACTAGGGGCCAACAATTAAAACGTGCCTCCTCCCCCCCTGTAGTGTTCCCAAGGTATTCCTATAATATTATAACACATTAAGAAAAATCTGAACATTTTGTGAGAAAATCTGTTTCATTGCTTTTTAAAAACCATTTCATTGCTTTTTAAAAAGGGACAAGCAAAATTGCTTTAACTGGAGGCAGGTCAAATAATCACAATTTTATATCCTACTCAAATGATAACTAATTCATACAAAACATCATATTCAGACAATTATACAAATGTACAAAAAAAAAGCATCTGCTTTCTTCCATTTTCTCTGTAACACTCTAAATGCGTTTGTTTATTAGGCTATGGTGGAATGCGTTGGTGGATTGTCAATATTATCTTTCGCTGTTGAGCAGAGACTTTGTAAATTTAAGAAGCACTCAAATAAACACACAACAATGGTTTGTTCATACAGAGACTTCAAATGATTACCTTTAAGTATACATCATGTCCTGATTGAACTGCTTAACACGCGTTTCAGAGGCAAGGCTAGAAGACGTGCACACAAAACCTTTTCACCTACAACAAACAAACCATATTCCTATTATTCTGAACAAATGAATTTGTCATGTAAATCGTAGACGGATCGATCCGTGTAGGTGTAGATTAACAGAATTCTTTTCCATTTGTAGCAGGTGAAAAGGATGTCCTCATGAATTATAGAATAGGGTGTGAGCCAGCGATAGGCAACCTGGCACTCTTAAAGGGGAACAACCATGGAAAACATTTTTTTTCTTATATGTTGCACTATATATTAATAAATTGAACTTTTCAGAGTAGTAAACTAAGTTAAAAAAGATGATTTTCCTTCCTAGACTTCGCTAATTGATTTAGTTATTATTTATTAAAAATGTTTTAACTTTTAATAATTTTTTTATCTCTTTAGTCTATGAAACACCACTTCTATTTTTTTTACCCTTAGTTAAACTTTTTGAAACAAAATCTGCTTTTTTTCTGGTTATTTTCCTCTCTCTCCAGTGCCAGTTGCTGTGTTCTCAGAGTATTCTACAGCCAGCAATCAGCGTAGGTAATTTTTACAATTATTATATGCCTGTAAATACACTAAATAGAGAAGGGACACAGACACTCGCCCTTTGATACATTATTTTTGTGAGTTCATCTAAAAAATAAATATAAACCTCATTATATTTGAAACTAAAGAGCTATTATACCTACTGTTAACTTGCCAAGTAGCATATATTAATATATATATCAAAAGTCATTTCTCCGTAATAGTTCCCTTTAAGTTGTTGCTGAATGCGGATGTTGGGAGTCGGAGTTTAACAGCAGGATGCCTACCTCTGATAGGCTCTCTTTTGCCATATTTATCAAACCATCACTATTTTAACAAGGCTGTTTGTTTGCATACAAGATTCTTCAAATAAAAACATAAAATAAAATGCAATGCCCTTATATGTACAGAAACTTAGATTGTGCCAGCAACAAAGAACCAATTGGCCCAATGAGTCAGTCCGTTATGAAATCTCGGACCGATGCTTATTTGTGCTCTTAGGACAGTCTATCGGACATTTCGAGTAATTCTTCAAATATTTCAGTCTTTACAACCTCACCTGAAAGGCTTATCAGTCTTTATACTACCCTTTCTGAAAAATAGTATTTTCTCACATTATAGTGATATTGGATCCTAGAAAGTTATATTTTAACCCCTTACAAAGACGATGTGCTAATATCAACTGTGATATTACACCCCACATCGAAGCACGTTAGTGATTTAAAGTGATTTGGACATAAGTAGAATCGCATACTGCAGATCTGCAAAGTGTATTTCTTTGGGCACCTCTTAATTTTGGATATGTCCTGTAACTTTGCTTAGGATCCACAGTAAAAAGTTTAGTAAAATCTTAAAAAGTACCCTGTACTGTGATGTATTGCTTAACCAGGCTTCCCTTGTTAAAGGAAAACAGACAGGGTTTAGCACAGCGACACTGATACAGTAAGTGTAAATCAATGACCCCAGTCTTGAAAATATATATTTTACCTACAGGGAGGGACACCAACCTATTGTGCGTACAATGGGTGCTGACTACTAATTCTGTTAGTGGAAAGAGTTCAAACAAAAGGACACTAAAAGGCACTGACTGTAAATGGGAAAAGAGAGAGGAGGAACATTAGACGTGAGGATTTAAGGAGAGAAACATTGATGGAAAAGATAGATAGAGACCGATATCCACCTGAGATTATTTCACTGATCTGGTGAGAGGGTAAAAAGAGACTTCAATGTGATGAGTCACAAAAAGCATACAAAGAAGTAAACAAAGTATTGGGGATTGATAAAAGCAATGACATAAAACAGACACAGAAAGACATAAATGGAGACATGAAGGGACACCTCCCAACATTCCGATTTACCAAGGACGGGTACATTTGTATTAAAGGGTGTAGCTGGAGGTGATCAGAAGGGAAGCTAGTGAAGGCAGTTTGATGACATACTAAAATCCACTTATGTAACTAGAAGAGAAACTTAGTTACTTATAATTAGACCAAATTGACCCAAACTGATTTTCAAACAAATGTACTGATTTGAAGAAAGGGAGGAACAGGTGAGTATTGGGTCCTAACGTGGGACAGATCTTCCCAAAAAAGGGACATGAGAGGCATGAAAATACCTATTAGCCTCAGCCATGGGGTAAGTTCCTGCCTTATGGGTTATCGTAGTTAGCTTCCGAACATGTTCAACTTACGCGATTCTACTTCTGATCACAATACAAAAAAATAAACCGTCTCTCCATTAGAATGTCTACTATCGGGTTGTTACTGTTGTACCTGATGTACTGTACTATTGACATTTTTGTCTTTTCTTGGTGACTCGTTGACGTGTGGAGTGAGTCATGAATAAAGATTTACAATAAAAACAAACAGTACTACATCCATACAAACAATAACAACAAGAAAAAAAAGGAAATAGTTAAAGCTTTGATAGAGTGAAAGCAAAATGACTGTGCAATACATAAAATAGAGATACAGTGGGGGCCATCTTACATCTTAGATATGACAGGCAAGGTGTAGATATAACTAAGTGCCACTAGTGTAAACACAAGCAGACAGCTGCCTCTAGCAACATGCTTAATGTGATCATGGGGCCATCCTGCCCTGAGAAAGACCTCATGAAGCATAGTTTTACAATACAATGTTTCCTGTAATTATTACACATTGACTGGTTAGAGCAGTGGTATTGTCACCGCCATAGAACGGGGAGACCTAGGTTTGAATCCCAGTTCGACCCTTATCAGTAGTTGTCCGTGGGCAAGACACCCACCGATACATATCCAGCTACCTCAAATCCTCATAGATTGTAAGCTCCTTTGAGCAGGGTCTTCTTTACCTCAATAACGGTAAAAAATAACAACAATAAAATTGTGTCTTGTAAATGTTGCTTCTCCTGCTACCATCATTACATTGTTAGATCCTTCCTTAGTCTGGAGTCATATATATCTCTAGTCCTGCAGCCTTACGAAACATAGAACGCACAGCATTAAGTGAACATCAGCCTGATGCGGCTTTAACCATAGCAACTTTCTTGTGTACAAACAAAATAAAATTAGATTTTTGTTATTTTTATAATTTCATTTTCAAGATTGTGTTGTTCTTGTTTTTTTGCAGGAATATTGTGTTCCCTTCTCCTCCCTCCCTCCCCCCCAAAAAACCATAAAGACAAAATAAATAAAACTCGACACTGGATAGTGCCGAATAATGCCCCTCTTTCCCCAGCACTGAATACGTGAATAACGACCTAATTACAGCTTTCATATTGTCACATGCATAATGCTACAGTGTGGCAAAAGCTTTCCTATAAAAATGAGAAATTCTACTATTTAAAGGAAGGGTGAAAAATATAAAAGCTGTGTTAAAATGATCAGTGTTGATATTTTACTAGAGTGGGGTAGTCAACCAAAAGCACCCCAGCATTTTCTGAACTACAGCTTCTGTGGTGTGGGCCACAGATATAAAACATCATTGGGTTTGTAGTTCTACAGCAGCCGCTGGCTGCTCACCCCTGTACAGAAAGGTTGATCAGTTAGATTTTGTAGGGGGCACACCAGGGCGCCGTGTTGGGATGATTTTAGGCTTCAGTGAATTTTTTGTGTCCTCTTCTTCCTCCAGATCACTGTCGCAAACATGGACGACGACGCTGGGGGTGGAGTCTGTCCCTGCATGTAGTTCATACTTCTGACCTTTAATAAAATAATAAAAAAAAAAAAAAAACAAGATTATGAATGCAGATGGGACATAACATAAAAAGTCCTTTCCCATTCTAAATATGCACCCTGTCATAAGGGTAATTATTGCGCATGTCAGATTGATAGCCACTGTAATCAAATCAATTGTAGCCCCAATGATTGCTTTACTGTAAAATATTTTTAAAAACAGTGGTGGCAAAAGAGGTCACTGTGAAAATCAGAAAGACAACAAATGTCTGCTGCAATATGATCCGTATAGCATTTACCTGATGGCCAGCTCAGCATGAAACATTAGGTTACTTTATGTCTCTTTGGTTATCACAGCTCACACTGATCAAGGCACTCTGGCCATTCTTGTACGAAGTGCATTGGTAAAACATGCTGCGGGGACACTTTTCAAAAGGCAACAGACAGGATTTTATGGTGGGGATGGAATCTAAAAATGTATATAGGGCTATACGCTACAGTGAGAATTCAAAGAGAATTTTTACATTCAAGGACAAAAAAGACATAATGGGAAAATTCTGTAAGCCAGCTACACTTTCAGTTTAGCGAATCAGGCCTTAAATTTGAAATGTGCATTGAATTCGCCATTTATTAAATAACTGATCATATCTGTATGATGAGATGCATGATAAAAAGTCAGAAATCTATTGTTTTTCCGTTAAGCAATATTCAGACTGGAGGTGCCCAAGTGGCATCTAACATTCTTTTCTGCCCTGTTGACGGCCTGCCATTGAGGAGATGCTGATCTTCTCCACTCCAAGCAAGCCAATACATTCATGGAAAAATGAATATAATATAATATCTCTCTTATGTAAGAACAAATCAAACATTTCAGTAATTTAATCCGTGCACCGCAGCAAGCGGTAGATTGCTCCCACTGTCCCACATGCACTTTGTACGAACGGATATTGTTTGTAAAAAAAAAAAAAAAAAGAGCACAGAGGAGTGTCAATAGTGTGACCATATCTTAGCAAATTCACTTTCAGACTTTCATATATTCAGATTTCAGAGTTGTTATACAATTAAAAGGCAACATTTCTAGCTTTAGCCCAACGCAGCCATGTGAAACATCTTACATGATATTTAGCCAGCCTTTGGACATCATGGGAATAGTTATTGGAAACATCTGGATACTATGATTAGCCATCGCTGATATAGGGGCATGCAATAATTGTTCTGATAATCAGGATACTATGCAGAGTAGGCCATTAGCTGTGAATTCTGGGAAATAGTCTAATGTTTTTTTGACAGTTTCTATGGAGATTGCTGCTTCTTCAGCACTTTGCCCCAGAATGCTCTTTATATGTAATTCAATAATTGTCTTCTAAAATTCACTGAGGATTTCAGCACCACAGACAGCTCTGTGCAACCAGGAGCCCACGTAACATATTGATCACATGTCCATCAAATTGTTATAATCCTGTCTTCTATCAATACAATAGCTAAAGCAAAACAATCACATTTAATTAAACTTGAATATAAATGCTTGTTTCAGAGAGAAAACAAAGCTTAAAGGGACAGTCTAAATATCAAAACCAATTTCACGTCATGACTCAGTGTTGGTGTGTAGACCGTGCCCCTGTAGACTCACCGCTCAATTCTCTGCCATTTCGGAGTTAAATGTATGTTTATGTAGTCTTAGCCTAGTCCTAGCTGTATTTACCTTAGGAGTTCTTGTCTTTTGCTCTGTTAATTACCCACCAGTGCAATAATGTGTGAGATTAAATAAAATTACAGAGAATAATTCAAAGTTTAACAAGAAGAAACCAGATTTCTTCCCGACTAGTCTGCACTCAGACTGAGTAGACAGATCGACAGAGAAGTACATTCTGGGCCGTATTCCGAAACAATGTAACTATTTTATTTAATTTCAGTTATATGATTTGTAAAACATTTAATTTATTTAATTAGTTCATATTGTTATATATATATATTTTTTTTATTGCCTTGTTGAAATGCTTTAAAAATAAGATTGTTTTAACATTTGCTTTCCCTTTAAATCGGTTGGACCTATGTGCATGCCATATGGTTGAGTTACTCTACCGATACTCGAGTACTGAGATGCAAGGAACATTCAGAATTAACTGCAATGTGAGGAGCAAAGATAGGGAATCAGTTAATAAATCCATATCTTTCACTCATAAAATGATGGTGGTTTTAACACTATAGGGTCAGGGATACATGTTTGTGTTCCTGACCCTATAGTGTTCCTTTAATTCATTTCCTGCAAATATGATTCGCCCCATGCCTGCCTGATTCACCCCATACCTGCCCAGCGGCACATGCAGCCCTTGCAGCCCCACTGGACCCCAGGTGAGCAATCTACTCCAGTTCTCCCACGGAGACTGGGTGGAGTTAAATTAAAATATTTTTTTTAAAAAAATAATAGTAATTTGTGAGTGTTGGGGGGAAATGTGTATGAGTGTGTGTCCGTCATTTAATATGTGTGTGTGTGTGTGTATGTATGTATGTCAGTGTGTGTGTCTGTCAGTCACTCTGTGTATGTCTGTCAATGAGTGTGTGTGTGTGCCTGTCAGTTAATATGTGTGTGTGCCTGTCAGTGTGTGTGTCTGTGAGTCTGTGTCTGTCTGTGAGTGTGTGTGTGTCTGTCAGTTAATGTGTGTGTATGAATGTCAGTGTGAGTGTGTGTGTGTCTGTAAGTGAGTGTGTGTTTGTGTCTGTCAGTCACTCTGTGTGTCAGTAAGTGTGTGTCTGAGTGTCTGTGTATCTGTGAGTGTCAGTGTGTATAATGGTCGTGTTTAATTGCCATGTTGGCACTTTGAGGAAAAAGAGTTGGTTTGTATTGCGGTTTGGGCACTCGGGCTCAAAAATGTTCGCCATCACTGATATAGGGGAAGGAATCAGGTAAATGTCACTGGAAAAACAGGGAAAAGGTGAGAGAAATAATCAGAGATGTAAATCAAGGAGCAATACAAAATTATAAAATGAAAAAAACAGAGCTAAAGGAAAGAAATGAAAAAAATACATCTAAAAAAAGGAAAAATGCAATAAATAGAAATATGGCTGGAGCAGAGTGAAAGGGCAGAGGGTAGGTACAGGGTAAGTGGTTCCCTGGAGTAATTCAGCCAGCTCTGGTGTATCAGGAACCCATTTGCTTTCCTGTCTTCCAGTCTCCAAATAATTTCTCCTCTGACGTCAATGCTCCCAGCTTGAGCCGAGGGCCAATCGGTCTCTGTCACTCGCAGCCATCTCGCTGGTTATATATACACAAAGGAGCTCTATTCTCCAGCAAAGCATATAAATGACTTCCCCGTCCCTCTCTCCGGATAATAATAGAAGCCCAAATGTCACATTCTTTTACTGATGAAATCTTTGCTCTCAGCACTTTTCTGGGAAGGAAGGTTTCAAAGCTCCAGTTGCCTGGTTGCACTGGAAAATCTCAAGTTAAATGGTGATTATTTTCTAGAAGGTAGAACGCAGTTTAGACAATTAGCACACTCTGCTCTGAACCAGCAATCAAGAGGTAAACAGGGTGTTGGAATGATTTGCCACAGCAACACAATACATCCTTTAACATATTCCTGATGCTGCCATTGATCCAAAAATAAACTAAAGACAGGAAAATCTTACACGTGTATTGATTAACAAGTGTGCTCCAAAAAGGGTCACAGAATCCTATATGTCTATATGAAAATCAGATATCATTTCAAAGAACACTATAGGCGCCAAAAACAACTTTAGTTTAATGAAGCAGTTTGGGGTGTGTATATCAATTCCCTGCAGTCTCACTGCTCAATTCTCTGCCATTCAGGAGTTAAATCACTTTTGTTTCTGTTTACGCATTCCCTATTCAAACAGCCTTCCTAAACACTTCCTGTATAGAGAGATCTAATGATCATACTTCTTTATTGCACAATCTGTTTAAATTAGAATTTCTTATCTCCTGCAAGCTCAGACCTCCATTTGCTGGATTGCTGTATGCCCATCCAGTCTCCCCTATTGCCTGACAAGAGGCTGTGATGAATAATTAATAAATGTTAGCGTGACTCACCGCTCCCTCATCTCACTGCTCGTAATTACTCTCAGTGATGTAAAGTGAAAGGTATATTTCTAATTAATCTCTGCATAAGAAAACAGAGACCATCTGGGTTTGTATCAGACACGGTTTGCTCCGCAGACCTGCAAACAGCTAAACCGTAAACGGAAAGGTCAAAATGAACATCTCACATTGGCTGTCAATGGTAAGGCCGAAATAAATTTACACCCAAGGTGCCGTACAGCTGCTGCGAGCTTACTGCAGAAAATTCAGGCTGACTATTGAATCCATATTTACTTAATGACTTTACCGAGAGTTTTTTTTTACTTTTTTCCTTGTAAGTAGCTCACTCAGCTGGTAACCAGGTTTTTTTAGCAGCAGCTACTTCACTAATACATACAGGACGCTGGCGTATGCCCCTGGGTGGCACTGCCGCAGATACCTTGAGAATCATAAATTAATGGAAACTAAATTAGGGTAATGTGTACAGCACTCAGTGAGATAGAGACAGGGTTAGTCAGTCAGATGTATTTACGATTACGGGACATTATGCGCACATTAAAAAAAAAATACCCCAAATTGCCAAATTGGATTACTTGATAATACCCATCAGCAAGGTGTATGACCATTCCTGTATAATGATGATACATGGTTAATCATCTACAGCAATCTACAGACTAATATTGTCGTTTTAATTTTGTGCGCCAACTGCATGCCATGTTTGAAATGATTTGTTAAGGAAAGTAACTAGTAGGGTAAGTAGCTATTATATATAAAACTACTGGTTTTGGTTAGAGTAACCCTAACTATCCTGGTCATGGTCAAAGTTTACAAAAAAAAGGCTTACAGTTATCTCTCTACCATCACTAATGCCAAATTTGTCCAGGGGAGAGAAGAATAGGCAGGCCAGGCTGAGCAGAGGACAATGGTGGCAAGGAGGGTGGGGGAAAATGCTGTGATTGGACGTTGTCACCAGCATGCTGTGTGTGTTGACGTCAGACATACAATATGCACAGAATTGACACTAGCTGGTTCCCCATCCACATCGGCACTGCCAGAGATGTACTAATGTTATTTTTTATTATTTTAAAGTCGTTATGTCACATTTCTCTTTGCACAAGATATTTTTTGTTGTTACATACAATGCATAATTTACATATGTTAATTACTTACTGTCAGGGGGGGAGAACAGCTTACAGGAAGGTAAAGTAGAAGGAGCAGAAATGAACAGAAAGGTTCTGCAAGGGGCGGGAGTGGTCAGCAAGGAGTATGAAGGGGCAGCAAGGAGCAGGAGGGTAAAGTAGAAGGAGCAGAAATGAGCAGGAAGGGGGAGCAAGGAGCAGAAGGGCTCAGCAAGGAGCAGGAGGGGTCAGCAAGGAGTAGGAAGGGTCTGCAATGGGCAGGAGGGGTCAGCAAGAAGCAGGAGGGGTCCGCAAGGAGTAGGAAGGGTCTGCAATGGGCAGGAGGGCTCAGCAAGAAGTAGGAAGGGGCAGCAAGAAGCAGGAGGGGTCAGCAAGGAGTAGGAGTGGTCAGCAAGGAGTAGAAAGGGGTAGCAAGGAGCAAGAAAGGGCAGCAAGAAACAGGAAGGGGTAAGAACAGTCTGCAAGGAGCAGAGTGGTCAGCAAGAAATAGGAAGGGACAGCAAGGAGCAGGAAGGGACAGCAAGAAGCTGTCACACCCTGTTCCTGGCTGCGGATCATTATGGTGATGGCTTCTGGTATCCAGTACTCTTTTTACAATTCTTGTTTAGTTTTTCTTGTTTTTTCTGGTTTTCTAGTCTATGTCTGGTTTTCTTTATGCTGGGTTTTTCTGGGTTCATTCCTGTAATCCGTCCCTGGAATTCCCAGTCTCTTGGATTCATTTAAATGTTTGTTTTATGTTGCCACACCCGTTTGTTTTCCATAATTTATTTTGTTTCAGAGTTCCTGCAGGCAGCTCCTCAAGGCTTCTGCCCTTTCTTGCAGGTAAGTGCTATATATGTCTTTTGGTTGTTTTAGCATACATTAGGCAGTGTAGGACCTGCTAGATATGGGGTACATTGGTGTTGTTGGCAGGCTTATGCAATGTATGATCATATAGTGTGACTAAATCCGCATGATTTTCATATATAGTACTTAGTTATTTCTCCTCTTGTTTTGCCTATCATATCTTGTCTTGTTTTAGTTTGTATACCCAGTCCATGTACAGTCCTGTCCAGTCTTGCCCAAGTTATGTTCATGTTTCCCTCATGTCTTGTGTACATGTTCTGGGTTTTGCTTCCTATCCTTTTCTGGTTCTGGGTTCTATTAGTTCTGTCTTGTTTTCATGTTTGGGAGGTCTGCTTAATTCCTGCTCCTAGTTCCTGGGATCCGCATAAGCTGAATCAGGGTTCTGGTTGTGGCTGCACAAACGTTGGTGCTCAACACCAGGGGTTACTCTGCACCAGACCCTGACCTATCCACTCTCACGCTGAAGACTCCCACTTATCATCAGGCATTCTGGGTCCTGGTCCTTGCACCGCCGCCCAAACAGTGTCTGGGTCCTGGGCACCGGACCGCCACCCTGACAGAAGCAGGAAGGGGTAGGAAAAGTCTGCAAGGAGCAGGAGGGTAAAGTAGAAGGGGAAGAAATGAGCAGGAAGGGTCAGCAAGGACAGGAGGGGTCAGCAAGGAGCAGGAAGGGTCAGCAAGAAGCAGGAGGGGTCAGCAAGGAGTAGGAAGGGTCTGCAAGGGGCAGGAGGGGTCAGCAAGGAGCAGGAAGGGTCAGCAAGGAGTAGGAAGGTTCTGCAAGAAGTAGGAAGCAAGGAGTAGGAAGAGGCAGCAAGGAGTAGGACGGGTCTGCAAGGAGCAGGAAGGGTCTGCAAGGAGCAGAAAGGGGCAACAAGGAGCAGGAAGGGGCAGCAAGGAGAAAGAAGAAGCAGGAAGGGGCAGAAAAAATCAGAAGAAGCACAAAGGTAAAGTAGGAGAATGAACAGAAAGGGCCTACATGGAACAGAAAGGGTCAGCAAGGAGCTGGAAGGGGCAGCAAGAAGCAGGAAGGGACTGCAAGAAGCAGGAAGGGGCAGCAAGAAGCAGGAAAGGGCTGCAAGAAGCAGGAAGGGGCAGAAAGAAGCAGGAAGTGGCTGCAAGGAGAAGGAAAGGTCTGCAATGAGCAGAAAGGGCCAGCAAGGAGCACAACGGTAAAGGAGCAGAATAAATCAGAAGGAGCACAAAGGTAAAGTAGGAGAAGGAACAAAAAGGGTCTAAAAGAAGCGCAAAGAGCAGGAAGGGACAGAAGGAGTCAAAAAGGTGAAGGAGCAGAAAGAATCAGGAGCACAAAGGTATAGTAGGAAAAGGAGCAGAAAGGAGAAGGAACAGAAATGAGCAGGAAGGGACATCAAGGAGAAGGACAAGTAAAGTGATATCCCCACTTCATTCTGGACACCACATCATAAGGCTTTGGTACCTGGGCCTGGCAGGGAAACTTTGGACCTCATCTCCCCAGGTAAAAAAAATATCAGTGTTAATGTGTTCACTTTTATTTACTGAGTGTCAGGAAACACAGAGGGCTGCTGGGTAGGGGTGCCGCTGATTGGCTAGAGCAGTCAGCTGGCACTCTAAGCCAATCAGTAGCTTCCCATTCATAAAAACGTAAAACATTTTTAGGAATCGGGAACTAGCGATTGGCTTAGAGCGTCAGCTGACCACTCTAGCCAATCAGCGGCACCCATGCCTGACATCAATCTGCACTTCCTGACACTCCGTTTCAGAAGCCAAATACCACTGAGCTACCTGGAGATCTGGAGCTAGAGGAAGCCTTCAATCATTTCAGAGCGGTTTCACCCCTTAATGGAAAGAGAGCAGCCAGGGGCCTCCTTGCATCATAGCATTTTCATTTAGATGAAGTTGTTATGGTGACTAGAATGTTCCTTTAATTTGTTTAGAGGAACACTATAGTGTCGGGAATACAAACATGTATTCCTGACACCATAGTTGTGAAAACGCTATTCACCCTGGCTTTATGTGATAATGACTATGCTCCTCCACTTCATGACACTGTCGAAAAGGGGCCAAGCATGGATGTCATTACTATTATGCCTCCCCCCCTCCCCCCCCCCCCCCCGGCTTCTGTAGAGATGTGCATAGGAATGTGTACAGAACACTACACTAAGCAGCCCGGAACTCTTGTTCTGGGCTGGCTAATGACGCTCCAATGAGGTGGAGTTACACCTCTGGTAGTAAAGGGGTTAAACTCAGTATGTGCAGTTTTTCGTAGTACCACGCTGCACCTACAGACTCCATGGCACCATCACTACTTCAAATCAGCAAAGTGGTCATGTTGCTTGAAGTAACCCTTAAACTGTGAATTAAATGTAGCTCGTATGTTCTTTTACAGATCTTATTCCAGAATTGAATATCAATTAATGATAGCAGGACTGCATGGAGCTCCCAAGGCTAAATAATCTGGGTGCTCAATGCTGCCATAGGGGATTTTGGGACTTAATTGGATGGCAGCAAAGTGCTACATTTGGTCCTGAAGGAGTTAAGACCAGTTCATAGACCTGAAATGATATTTCAAACCACTTCCCTTATTCTGCTTTTGTTATCAAACCCATGAATTTTTGAAAAGCAAAACCCAAAAGAAAGAACTATATATAAATGCTGACAATGAGAGCACCGAGCGCCAGACTCTGCCATTCATATCGCACTAAGGACATAAAAAGAAAAGACATTTGTTATGAACTTGGCATGGTTCACAGTTGGCAGTAATCTACGGGGCAGCCATTCGCTGGAGATCAAAAGGCTACGAATAAAGAATACCAATTTATTAGGAACATGGAAACTGAAGGAGGTTGGTTATACAATAGTAATAATAATAATACCAAGATATTTATCCATTCAGCTGTTTCCAATTTCCAAGTATATCCTGAGGTCTAGACTTTACAGAGAATAGTTAAGTTAAGATGAGGAGAGTACCATGGAACACAAGTTTCATTTGTCAAAAATCATGTGAATTATTGGAGGAGGAGTGTATTAAAATATCCACTCATTAATTTAGATTTCAAGTGTTTAGGGAAGTGGTCTCCTGCACCACACAGCTACCCTGTAGCAATAGAACTTGAACAAATCCCAGGAATTAAATGAGGATAGTAGCACATTTAAAGCTCAACAAGTCCGGCATCCTTGTTAGATAAAGAGTTGTTATGGCTACTAGATGTTACGAGAACCCAACCAAATGCTACTTATTCAGCAACCTTGGAAAATGATCGTCCCAGTTGACCTTGCTGGGTAAGCTGGCATCAGTATTCTCCTTTATTCATCAAGTTGTTATGGTGTCCAGAGTGTTATAAAAGCATTGGCCATATGGAATCTGCAGGGAGCCCAAATAAATTTGTGGACACAGTCTGAATAAGTTATGGCCGTAACGTGACTTGAAAGTAAGCATGAATGTATCAGAAGTTTCAATAGTATGTGCCTTTCCTGCTATAGGACTCGGTTTATTCCTTTTAGAAGGTATGATAGAGAAATGTGTTAAGGTTTTTCACGGCAGGTCCATTATTTGACAGTTCACGTTATCCTGTTTGGGGGGGTGGGGGTGTGGAATTATTTCCCCTGTGCTCCGGATTCTAGAATGTAAAAGATGCCACTCAATGGTGAACGCACAGGATGTCTGTGTGCAAAGAGTAAATTTGTTCTAAAATCTACTGAAAACAGAGCAACAGAGACCTATTTTAAAAACGTGAACTTGTCAGGTTATCTACGTCCGTTTGTGTTTTTGTTTTAATATTTTACATAGAGGAGAAATGTGTATATAGCTTCAGTTACACGCTACATAAAGCACAAGTGTTGAGGTTGTTGTGCATTCGTTGACTAAAACAAAACTATAATTGGGAGACTTTACAACTGGCTTTGAGGCTTTCTTCTGTGTATGTCGTATTGTACGATTCAAAGAACCTAAATAGTTACATACCTGAAGTGCCATATTTTTCTTTTTTCTTCTCTTTTCAAACAAGATGGGACTTCCCCCTCATATGTTTGATATACTTTAAACCATTGCTATAGTGTATTAAGTGGTGATATTTCAATTGTAACAGCCGTGATTGGGCTCAGAACTAGCAATATTTAATATTGGCTTGAATTGAACTTTGTAAATTACTGAGCATAAACCTGTCTTAACTTATGACTATTCTCATAGTCGTGGCTTCCTCCGTCTGCTAGTTGTCTTTCAAACATTAGCTTTGTCCATGCAGCCAAATGGCGAACACTTAAAAATGCCTTATTTCCTCTTGTGATTTAAGAGGCTCAGTAACACAATGATGATACAGGTCCCTTCCCTGTTCTTGTGCCATAACTGTAGCTCCATTAGAACTGAGCTGCAATGGATGGAACCATATGGTGTAGCAATTATCATTTTTTTTTTCCCTCAGAACCTTTAATTTACATGACTTTTTCTGTGTACTTAACCTATTCTAAGCCTCCCACTTGCACAAGTTGGTGGTGCAAATTCAATGTATAGCAATCTGCAGTAATCCAAAATACTAATCTATGGGTAATAAAGAATATAACTTGATAGGCTTCAATGTTCCCTTCTGTTAAAATTACCCACCCTTCTCAACGTTGGTAAGTGTCTATGCCTGTATGTAAACTAAACCTTCTGAGAACGGTGCATGATAGGGGGATGGTAGAAAAGGTTAATTTGGATTTTGACCATCACAATAACATGGGTAGCAATCAGAATTTATTTTGATTGGAAGGACTTGCATCTCAGGGATGAGACGTTTGTAAAAATACAAATCTGCAATAATCCCATAAACTGGTAATCCTTTTCTATTAGACGGTGTGGTTTAAAAAAGAACAATATATTTTAAGTTGACACCGGTTTATTACTGTAGTTTGTTTTTGCGCTGTTGTGGATTCCTCCGCCCCCAGACCCCCCCCTACATTTTATAGAAGCCAAACAAAATGAACACACTGAAGAATGTTGTGTCTCAATGTATTTTAGTTTTTGTTGGGCTCCATTTATGATTCAGTTTCATGTTTAGTAAAGCCCTTTTAAAACATTCCTGCCATGTTTGTTCTTCAAACTCTGGAATAATATAGCCTTAATTTATTTATTCCCATCTCATACAAAAATTTAATTTGTACCACCTATACATTATACACTTCAGAGATACTGACCTTTTTGACCTCTTTTGTAATTTGTTGTAAAGTTACACATGCAATAAAATGAATGTCAAAAAAAAAAAAAAAGAATAAGTTATGGCCATTGAAGTAGCTATATAACCTCCATTTGTTTAAATATGCATAGGGATTTGGGAAGAGTGCAGGTAACTTTTCTCTTTGGTTTTTACTGTATGTATTGGGGCTGATGTGTACTATGGTCGTTGCTGCTGGCCAAGAGTGATGGGAGTTTGAGCGTATGACTTGTTTTTTGTATTTTAATAATTTTTAACCAGACTAACACAGACAGTAAACAATCTGGCAGAGCATCAGTGAGGAACCCTGTAGGTAATACAGATAGGATTTGAATCTGATTCAGTGGGGTCTGGTGCACCGTTCAGCTGCTTCAAGATCATTTAACTTCGTACAGACCAATAATGTAGATATTCATCATGCTAATCCAAACTTTAAGGGACCAAAAGCACTTCTTCTTCATATATATCGTCTTTCCCTGAATATAAGACTGGGTCATTTATTAAATTTTGCCCCGAAAAATGCACTGGGTTTTATTTTCGGGGGATGTCTTATTTCAGGGAAAAACAGTAGGCATGAAACCATCTCTACGTTCAGGGGACTACAACCAAACATAGACTAGTTCACTAGGGCATGGAATCCCTCAAATCTATTCGGGGAAAGTCGGTATATAATATACTTGAAAGAAAGCACTCAGAAGACTGAATACATGTTTTTATCCCATCCCTTGACAGGTGCCATTCTAACGATATAATCAATTATAGTCACTTCATCTTTCAGTGGTCTTAATGTTGTGGCTGATCAGTATACATATAAAATATCAAAAACTATTAGCAATTGAGTTCTGAAGGAGAAGAGACATTTTCGGCATATGTTAAGGGTTACTTAATAATAATATCATCATATAGAAGTGCAACAAAACATTGTCTAAATGACCAAATTCCAATTTTCTCTCACTTTTTGTCTTAAGTTAAATATCTTAGAATTGAATAAGTAGGAGCTAGTTTATGAATCTCCTCGATCAAGCCATTCTGTTTCTCTTGTACTGCAAGCACAGTAAATGTTAGGGTATCTGTATGTGTGCACAAAACACAACTGGGGTGTCCATTATATAAGGAGGTGTCTATATTATACTCAGTTAAGAGCAGATTTGTCAAGGAAACCCTATCTTTGTTTTGGACAAATATGAGAGAAATTTTCATAAAGGAGAACCTCTCATCTAGATGCTATCACAGTGGCTGAAGATATTGGACCTGGTACCAATTTTAACTACAATGACTTGTCCTTAAGACAAAAGCAAAGTAGCAACTCTTACCTGGTCCCAGTTTGGCGACTGCATATAGGAGATCGTAGTTTATAACCGGCGTGGCGTCACCGATGGGCTGCCAGCCTACGGGAGGTGACACTGGAGGTGAGATGAGAAACTGTTTTGCGGGTTGTGGAGGCGCCAGGTGAAGTTTGTCTCCATCCGTCTCTGGCGTCTGGACCTTTCGAAAAAATAAAAGTAATTTGTAAAATCTCAAGTTAAAAACTTTAAATGTTTTTTTTTTTTAAGTGGTCACGGAGGAAGGAATCTATATGCCGCGTCTCTGCTCGAAACTCTGCACATACAGCGATATTTGCAGTTTTGCACCATGTGCTAGTTGCACCCCTGGCACACGTGACTTAGTCAGCCTGGAACTCAGTTCCAGCAGAGCTGTGAAGGCACCTTCAAGGGGAAGCTTGAATATCCCCTCCCTCCCAGCTTTTGTGATCCATTCTGGTTTCCCTGCATTTGATGCATATTTGTCTGTTATTTTTCCCCTGTAATCCCGTACCTGATGGAAATATGGCATGACAGGGTGTGATGTCAGGATGGGGTCCTCTGTTCAAGCCGCGCGCGGTCCTGCTGCTGCACGAGCCGCACGCGGCTCATCCGCCGTCTGTGGGCACGCTCTTATCGGGCGCGCTCTTAAAGGGACAGTGGGAGCCTAAATTGGCAAAGGCCTCCCATTGGTCCCTGTCATGCCACACTCCCCATACACTTACCTTTTGGGGGCGTGGATATGACAGGGGCCAATCAAAATAGATGTTAAGGTATATATACTCACCTTTTTCCCTTAGTTCGTTGCCCTATCGTGGTTTCTGTTACAGTTCCCTTTAGCGCTTGTTGTGTTCAGTTGTGTCCCTTCGTACTTGACCTTAGCTTTGTTTCTGACTACGTTATCTCTTTATCCTTATCTGTTCTGTTTGCCGGCTTGCTGTTTACTATGTACCAGACCCCGGCTAGTCTTAGTTTACGCTGTCTCTTTGTGCCCTTGACCTCGGATTGCTCCTGACTCTGTACTCCTCTCATATACGTCGAGTCCGGTCATTCTAAGGTCCGGTAGACGTATCTCCCCTCTGTGTTGTCTTCTGTTGAGTTGAATCCTGCGTGCTGGGGTATATTTTCGTTAGGGCCATGGACCCCACAGATTTAGCTCAGCAGATGGCATCTCATGAGGCTAGAGTTGTAGAGCAGGATCACCGTATGGATCAGATAGCCCAGGCTCTCCAAACGCTCTTATCTAGAACTATTTCAGTAACGGTACCTGCTCCTCTTCTTCCTGATGTATCTACTTTGCCTAATGCTTCGGCCCATTTAACATCCCCTCCTAGGTATGGAGGGGAAGCTAAGACTTGCAGAGGATTCATTAATTAAATAGAATTCCACTTTGAAATGTATCCACGTTCCTTTCCCACAGATAGGTCTAAAGTAGGGTTCCTTATGCACCAACTTACCGATAAAGCACTTGAGTGGGCAAATCCTATTTGGGAGGACCTATGGTACATAATTTCAATAGTTTCCTTACAGCTTTTCGTAGAACTTTTGACACAACTAAAAGGTCAAAGAATGCCGCCAGAACATTAATGAGAATTAAACAGGGTTCTAGGTCTGTTGCAGACTATGCCATTCAGTTTCATACCCTTGCTCCACAGGTAGATTGGACCAACAATGGGTTAACTACTGCATTCATGGACGGTTTATCTGACACTATATTGGATGAGGTAGCAGCTAGGGAGCTTCCTATTGCATTAGAGGACCTTATTGACTACCTCATTGATATAGATAATAGGATTCGTGACAGGCTCTATACTAAAAACAGGAATAGACGTTTGGTTACACCTATTAACCCCAGAGTTGATAAACCTGAGAGTATTGAAGTATCTGAGGAGGAACCCGTGCAATTAGGGGTTGCCAAACTCTCTGATACTGAAAAATTGCATAGGATAAGGGACAAACTCTGCCTATACTGTGGTAGGAGAGACCATATGATAAAAGAATGTCCCGTGCTTCCGGAAAACTCTTGCACCTAAGACCCTATAGGGGACTGGCCTTGGGTGTGATATCTCCTAAATTGCCTCATAACCGTTTGCTTCTCCCTGTTTCTTTGCATATGGGAGAGAGTTGCATAGCTGAGCACATACAAGCAGTGGTGTATCCTGGTTTTGTGCTGCCCTAGGCAGGACAAAACTCAGGCGCCCCTCTCCCTCCCACCAGCTCCACCCCCATCCAACCCTTCCCCCCGCCCGCACCACCCCCACCCTTCCCCCGCCCCGCCTTCTAAATACACACACACACATTCACTTACAGATACGCATACACTAGCTAACAGAAACACACTCGCTAACAGAAACACACACACACTTACAGACACACTCACACTCACTAACAGACACACACTCACTAGCAGATACACACACACTCACACTAACAGACATACACACTAACAGACATACACACACACACTAACAGACATACATAGACACACTAACAGACATACACAGACACACTGACATTCACACACACACACACTAACAGACATACACACACACACACACACACACTAACAGACATACACACACACACAGACACACTAACAGACATACACAGACACACTAACGGACATTCACACACACAGAAACTAACAGACATACACACGCACACACACACACTAACAGACATACACACACACACTAACAGACATTCACACACACACACTAACAGACATACACACACACACTAACAGACACACACACTGACATACACAGACACACTAACAGACATTCACACACACACTAACAGACATACACACACACACACACACTAACAGACATACACAGACACACTAACAGACAGACACACACACACTAACAGACAGACACACACTAACAGACAGACACACACTAACAGACAGACACACACACTAACAGACAGACACACACACACACACTAACACACACACAGACATTCACACACACACACACACACACACACACACTAACAGACATACACACATACTCACTCACTCACATATTTAACACATTTTTTTTTTAAATTTACCCCCCCCAGCCTCCTTACCTTTGGGAATGCTGGGGGGGGGGTCCTATTTCTCCCTGGTGGTCCAGTGGCTGCTGGGCAGTGCTGGCGGGCGGGCGGCCGGCGAGGGAGCACTTCCTCTGAGCTGTCTGCTCAGCTCCCTCGCGCGCCGCACAGTGAGGCTGGGAGGCGGAGCCGGAATATGACGTCATATTCCGGCTCCCAGCCTCACTCTGCGGCGCGCGAGGGAGCTGAGCAGACAGCTCAGAGGAAGTGCTCCCTCGCCGGCTGCCCGCCAGCACTGCCCAGCAGACCGCCCGCACGGCATGTCAGTTAGCCGCAAGGCTAACAAGGCATTTGCCCTGGGCCTTTGGGGGCGGCTTTTTTTGCCGCCCCCTGGAAAATGCCGCCCAAGGCAAATGCCTTGTTTGCCTCGCGGCTAATACGCCCCTGCATACAAGTTCTGGTTGACTCCGGGGCAGATGATAATTTCATAGACTCTGGTTTTGTTAAGGAAAACAACATTCCCATCAGAGAGAAGGCCTTAGATGGCAGACCATTAAGTTATCCAGTTGTTACCCATGAAACTATACCGTTACACATGTATAAAGGGGTTTTACACTTTGAAACCATTCGGTTCCAGGTCATCACCTCTCCCTCTTCTCACGTCGTGTTAGGGTACCCATGGTTACGTACTCACAATCCCATTTTCGACTGGGAGTCAGGGCAAATAAAATCATGGAGCAAAGCCTGCCACGAGTCTTGTACTATTGAAGTCACCCCTTTGAATTCTATTAATGTTCCTACTACTCCTCCTTTGTCTACTGTTATACCCCCTCAGTACTTATTTCTCAAGACTGTCTTCGATAAAAGGGAGGCTGACAAATTACCGCCTCACAGACCCTACGATTGTGCTATCAATTTATTGCCTGGCACTATACCTACAAAGGGCAGGGTGTACCCTTTATTGGTTCAAGAAAACCGTGTCATGGAGGAGTATATAAGGAATCACTAGAAAAAGGGTTTATTAGGAGATCCTCTTCTCCGGCTGGAGCGGTGTTCTTCTTTGTATCGAAGAAAGAAGGTGATTTAAGACTGTGTATCGATTATAGAGGTCTAAATAAAATCACCATAAAAAATGCTTACCCTATACCTTTAATTACGGAATTATTTGACAGGCTCAAACATGCTACTGTATTCACTAAATTGGATCTTAGAGGTGCATACAATTTAATACGTATTAAGAAAGACCACGAATGGAAGACGGCATTTAACACTAGATCTGGCCATTACAAGTATACTGTTATGCCATTTGGTCTCTGTAACGCCCCAGCAGTGTTTTAAGAATTTATTAATGACGTCTTAAGAGACTTTATTCACACATTTGTAATTGTGTACTTGGACGACATATTAATTTACTCTACAGATTTACACACTCATCACAGACATGTTACATCAGTTCTCAAGACCCTTCTTGTTAATGGTCTTTATTGTAAACTGGAAAAATGTCTATTTGACCAATCTGAAGTCCAGTTTTTGGGGTATTTGATTTCCGCTAAAGGTTTTCGTATGGATCCCCAGAAGCTTTCTGATGTCATAGAATGGCCTCTACCACAAGATTTGAAAGCCATTCAGCGTTTTCTTGGTTTCTCTAACTATTATAGACGCTTTATTAAAGGTTTTTCCTCTATTGTAGCGCCTATCACCCGTATGACAAAAAAGGATGGCAATACTCGTGTCTGGTCTCCCGAGGCACTTCAGGCTTTTGAATTTCTTAAAACTACGTTCGCCTCTGCACCTATTTTACAGCATCCTGCCCCCTCACTGCCCCCTCACTGCCCTATATTCTTGAAGTTGATGCTTCCGATATCGGGGTAGGTGCTGTCTTATCCCAAAGAGAGTCGCCTGACAAGCCATTGCATCCTTGTGGCTTATTTTCTAAACAAATGTCCAAAGCAGAAAAGAATTATAATGTGGGTAATCGCGAACTCCTTGCTATTATTTTAGCACTTAAAGAATGGAGACATTTGTTAGAAGGAACTAAGGACCCTATCCTCATATTTACGGATCACAAGAACCTATCCTACCTTAGTGAGGCTAAAAGATTGTCTTCTAGGCAGGCTAGGTGGTCACTGTTTTTGTCTCATTTCAATTTTATTATCACCTATAGGCCAGGTGATCGCAACACTAAAACAGACGCTCTGTCCAGACAGTTCGAAACTACTGACAAACAGGAGATTGATGTTACTCCTGTCATTCCCCCAGACAGGATAATAGCTACTACTATTTTGTCTATTTCCTCATCCCTCTTGCAGGCCATACAAGCGAAACAAAGCATGGCACCTAGCGAGAGGCCTAATGATAAACTGTTCGTTGATGTTCCCGAGAGACGGGATATTCTGTCGTTGTATCATGACACTAAGACTGCTGGACATCCTGGTATTTCCAAAATGGTGTCAGCTGTTTCTCTGTATTTTTGGTGGGATTCCTTACGCAAGGATGTCACTGACTATATAGGTGCTTGTACTACTTGTGCCTGCATTAAATCTTCTCGTAGAGTTCCTTGTGGGCTGTTGCATCCGTTACCCGTTCCCGAGAGACCTTGGTCTAACCTGTCAATGGATTTTATTGTTGAATTACCCCTTTCGAATGGTTACACAGTTATCCTAATGATAGTAGATCGATAGTAGATAGTAGATCGGTTTTGCGAAGAGACACTTTGTGTCTCTTCGCAAGCTGCCCACTTCTAGGGAACTGGCGTTTATCTTCGCTAGAGAGGTGTTTCGGTTGCATGGCATTCCCGTATCTATTGTGTCCAATAGGGGTAGCCAATTTATTTCCAGGTTCTGGAAAGCCTTTTGTTCGGAAATGGGTATTTCTCTCTCATTTTCTTCCGCTTACCACCCCCAGTCTAATGGAGCTGCTGAACGTGCCAATAAATCTCTGGAGCAGTACCTTCGTTGTTTCGTATCCCACCATCAGAACAATTGGGCTGAGTTTGCTCGGAATAACGCTACTCATGATTCTTCCGGCAAAAGTCCTTTTTACGTGGTCTATGGCCAGCATCCCGTTGTTCTTCCGGCTGCTTTCTCCTCACAGGGCATGCCAGTTCTGGATGAGCATTTGGCTGGTTTGCGCAATACTTGGGAGCAGGTTCAGCGTTCTTTGGTGGATTCCGCTGCTCGCCAGAAGGTGCAGGCTGACAAGCGTCGCAGGGCGGCTCCTTCTTATGTCGTGGGGGACAGGGTTTTGCTTTCCACACGAAATATCTGCCTCCGGGTGCCTTCTATGAAATTGGCCCCACGCTTTATTGGTCCTTATCTATTTTGCATAAAGTTAATCCTGTTTCGTATGCCTTGGGTCTTCCTAAGAATCTGCGTATTCCTAATGTCTTTCACACCTCGTTGTTGAAGCCTTACGTACGCAACCGCTATACCCGGCATACTCCTCCTCCCCCTCCTGTCTCTGTGGAGGGTCATGAGGAGTTTGAAGTTTTTGCTGTTCTTGACTCTCGTTTCCTTAGAGGTCGACTTCAGTGCCTGGTGCATTGGAAGGGCTATTGGCCTGAGGAGAACAGTTGGATTTCCGCTGACGCTGTTCACGCTCCTTGCCTTGTACGTTCCTTCCATTCTCATTTTCCTGCCAGGCCTGGCCCTCCCCGCCCGGAGGGCGTGTCCTCAGGGTGGGTACTGTAGCGGTACTTACCCTTTCCAGGGGCCGGCCGGGGTCCTCTGTTCAAGCCGCGCGCGGTCCTGCTGCTGCACGAGCCGCGTGCGGCTCATCCGCCGTCTGTGACAGGAAGGCGGGCAGTGACCGCGAGAAGCGGGCAGTGACCGCGAGAAGCGGTCACGTGTCCCGTCTGACTAAGAGTGCGCCGCGGGTATCGGGCGCGTTCTTAAAGGGACAGTGGGAGCCTAAATTGGCAAAGGCCTCCCATTGGTCCCTGTCATGCCACACTCCCCATACACTTACCTTTTGGGGGTGTGGATATGACAGGGGCCAATCAAAATAGATGTTAAGGTATATATACTCACCTTTTTCCCTTAGTTCCTTGCCCTATCGTGGTTTCTGTTTCAGTTCCCTTTAGCGCTTGTTGTGTTCAGTTGTGTTCCTTTGTACTTGACCTTGGCTTTGTTTCTGACTATGTTATCTCTTTATCCTTATCTGTTCTGTTTGCCGGCTTGCTATTTACTGTGTACCAGACCCCGACTAGTCCTAGTTTACGCTCTTTGTTCCCTTGACCTCAGATTGCTCCTGACTCTGTACTCCTCTCATATACGTCGAGTCCGGCCATTCTAAGGTCCGGTAGACGTATCTCCCCTCTGTGTTGTCTTCTGTTGAGTTGAATCCTGCGTGTTGGGGTATATTTTCGTTACACCTTGTGCTGGATTCCAGGATGTTTTAACCTAATTTTAGTGTTTTTCAACTTAATAAGGGGGTGGGGGGATAGCTATTAACTAGTCCCAATAGGGCACTATAAAGAAAAAGGAACAAAATAAAAACAATCAGTTATTTTTGGTGAACTGTATTAAATCTATTGGATTCTTGATCTCTTGCTATATTTTGCTCCCTGTTATTTTTTAATATAGGCGCACTTTTTTCATCAACTTAAATATGAATATTTCCTCCACTTTTTCTGACAGAAAAGTGACACAGTCGTATCTCGACTGAACATTTAACGGTTTTCTGGAATGGAAATTACTGTGAAAACTGTCAGGATTTACTATAAAGCAAACCGTCACTTTTTAGATCACTTTAGTAAATAGATTCAAAATAATGATGGAATTTAACGGCCACTTTTACCCAATGCTTTCATAAATATCCCCTTATGTGTTTGAATCCATCAGAAATAAGTCAGGAATTTTGTACCATTACATGGATAATATGCAGTGATTGTCAATCAGCAATGGGTGCTCTATGTTTAACTAGCTACTCTGAACAAAATGGTCAAAAAAAAGCAGTAACCACACAGGAAGAGTAAAGGAACTGGTAGTTGGGCCATGGAAGAACAAAGGTACAGACTGAGGGCTGTAGAGGTAAATTTGGTCATCAAAAAACAATGGAAAGTGGACACCAGGCAGTACTTTGTGCTCTAGTGAATGTTACCTCATATTCCTCATTCCCCCATTATAGGCAGCCAGGCCTCTTCAACTCAATGTAATGGTCTGGGTACCATGCCCCTTCTGTAAGAACATCACATTGACATTGAGGGTCATGAAGACAACCACTAAAGCAGGGGTAGGCAACCTTCGGCTCTACAGATGTTTTGGACTACATCTCCCATAATGCTTTTACAGCCATATTGCTGGCAAAGCATCAAGGGAGATGTAGTCCACAACATCTGTAGAGCCGAAGGTTGCCTACCCCTGCACTAAAGGCACTTCCTTTTTTATAACCATGTCCAACTCCGTTATAGATCAAATGTTGCTTAGAGAACAGCCTTTGATTGGTGGAGTGTGGAGTATTGCCGTGCATGCGCGAAAGACTCCAGATGCTCTCCTATGGGAAAGCATTGTGTTGGCTGAGATCATTAGATTTTCTCAGACAAGGAAGCAGGACAATCATTGTGTACAAGGCTAGAAGGTAGGTAAAACGTAACATTTTATTGCTGCAAATTGCTGTTACTAGTACATTTTTTTTCGTCCATTGCACAGTGCTGCACAATATGCTGGCTGTTTATAAATAACACATGTTCTTTCTTGTAAAAGATTAGGCAAAAAAATTGCATTCTACATACTGATCTTACACAGACTGCATATCACGTGTTACAATGATAACAAAAGACCAAATGTCAATGAAAATAAAAACAAATATCTAAACTGAAATGTTAAATTCCAGCGTGTCACACCTACCTGTGCAAAATATAATTTTAATTTTTTCCCTCTGAATTGTGTTTCATGAAGCTCTATCCTTGCTCGGGCTGCTGCCTTGGGGTGGCTGAAGTTTATCCGAACTCTTCGGAAACTCTTAAAAAGTTGCAGAGTGACGCAATCATCGTAGGCTCGGAATAAGCCCTCAAACTTTTCCTAGACAAGAAAGTCAAATGTCTGTGAAAAATGAGACCAACACAAGCATAATACGCCAAGATCACGAGGTTAACGACAATGAAAATCTATCTAGGGAAAATCTGACCTGCCTGTTTGACCCATCTTATAGTGCAATAACAAGTGACATGTATGTCATTAACCTTGTGTTGACAATGATACTCGTGTACGTTTGTTTTGTAATCAATTTTGCTATGTTATTATTGGTTACAATGTTTATTTGTACTTTATTTGCTTTAATTGATTAATGAGGAATTGTTAGTTTGTTGATGTTCCTCGTGTTTGTGTGCAAAAACCATTCACAAATTGTTTTGTAATTAGTTATTAGAAACGTGTTTCTATGGTTTGCCTGCCATCTTCATCAAGGAAACAGAAATATATATAGATGTTTTTCTGTTTTGTGCACTGCTTAGATGATGTTGAATAAGGATCAGAATTATAAATATGTGAGGCAGTATGTTCTGAATGTATTAGTTGTACAAAGGGCTTGTGAGAGCTGTGTCGGGTAATATCAAATCAAATTGTCCTCTCTGTTTCCTATGTGGGTTCCAACCCTTCCTTGGGGTTAGTTTTGGTCACCCGATTACTTAAATGAAAATGAAGATCCTAAGAAGTGTTCATCAGACTGGCTACAGTGGATATGTCTTGTTGTGTATCTTATTTTATCGATTGTGTGTTAAGTATATTAAGGTTATTAAACAAAAATGTTCAGTAACGTTCAATTAACAAATACAAAAAATATTCTTTATGAAAAAGTATTTAATAGTAATAATAGAGTCACTGGCACTCCCCCTACTGCCCCTTGGACATCATGTACAGTACATAACACACTCCGGTGTATTTTCATAGTATGCGATTTCTATAGAAATAGCATTATTTTGATTTTGTTTAATCCTTGTGTTTCCCCCCTTACTTCCATATTTCTCCTCTTTTTTTTAAGTTTGTTTAAACTGTGCGCATTTGTTAAAAATTGAGATATTGACTAATCATTGTCACCTTATGCATATTCATATGTGTATATTTGTATATGTATATATATATTTATATATGTGTATATTTGTATATGTATATTTATATGTGTATATTTGTATGTATATATGTGTATATGCTTTTGCCTGTTAAATAATGAAATGTGGCTTGTTGCGTATAGCTGACGTGTAGGACTTAAAGACAAACAAAGCACCCATGTTGGCGGTTTAGTCTACTTGTTTATTTTACAACATTACATTAAATGTATTTTTGAACATTATCTCTCTTAAAATTCTATATGGTATGTTATATTCTCCTGGAAAATAGCTGTAGAAAAGAACTCACCAAAAATTACTTGTCAAATAAGAGCGGTTATTGGTTCAGTTTGTATATAAAATATATAGTATGATTAGAATGTAATCATACATGTTCATCCATGCACTAAAGAAAAAATATATTTTTTTATTTTTATTTTAAATATGGAAAAAATAAATAAAAAATCAACTGAAGCTGCATTCAGCGATGTCACACACAAAGGGACAGATCACCTTGCACTGATATAGAAACATAGAATGTGACGGCAGATCTAGAATGCAACTCGCATCCATTCATGGCTGGGCTGTAATTTACACTACCATCACAATATGTTTACAGATAGACAGACAGATAGAATTTTGTCTTTTAGAGAAACAAGCAAGATATTTTGTTGAGGAATACTGAGCTGCTTCTGCACATTTCTGGTAGATGACTTGAAGAGCGTTTTTGATCATACATGAGGTCTAGGGTACATGCCAAGTGGCCCGATGCTCAATGTCAGTTTTTTGATAATTGCAAAGAGGGGTGCCATACAATTTAATTCCAAAAACACTCCTCTCAATATATTGAGAGTTTCTTCATTTGGTGCTTACATCAAACTAGCATTGTTTTGATCTCACCGTGGATTGGAAAAGACCTGCATGTTTAAACGTTGACACTTGTAAATACCAGATACAATGAAAACAAAATGTATTGTAAGGAGTGATGGATATTTTTTATTTTATTTCTTTGTTTTTTATTATTATTTTTTTTTTCAATCTCAGTGTGTCAGTTTAAAAAAATGATTTGCTGCTGCTAGATCATACCAGTCACAAGGAAAGGGAGGGTGGGATCAGCAGGATTACTGGATGTACAGAGACACAATTCCATTCAAACAAAACTGAAGAAGAAGAAAAGCAGGTTTCACTTTAGCTAAAAGAATTGTTCATAACCAATACTCTGCTCTGAGGTTTAGCATATGTTAACCAGTAAATTGCTGACATGGTGAGAGAAGTGTGGGTGCTTCTAACAAGTTGTGCAATGCAGACGTTAACCACTCGGTAAGACTCATTAACTTCCAAGATCTTATTTGGTGCTTTGTGCGTCACTGTCAAGGAGCACAGTTTGACTCCCTGCCTCTTTCATTCAACACGCTACCTTCATCGAATGACGCATGCATCTTGCTACTCACGTCCACTTGACTGAAAAGATAAGAGACTTGAGTGAATAAATTGTGGCAAGGTTAAGGGCTTCAAGGTGAACTAATGGAGCCTTACATCTAAAATCAGTTACACCCAAAGCTAAATTTCTGAACGCAACAAACACAGTCAATTAGTAAAGGGGGAGGTGGGGGTGGGGGGGGGGGGGGGTGGGGGGATAGGTGTACTTATTGCAGAACAAATTCAAACAATGTACTGAATTAAACTCCACAAGCTATTTGCACAGATGACACATTTTTCATTCAGACAGAGATTGTTTCCTTTTTTTACGTGTTCTGCTTTTTTGGAATGCGTGGGAATCATTATCCTTTTGCATTACGGCTCTTAGAGTATTGTTTGAGCTTGGATAAGTGGAAAAGAGGCAAAAACTATCACTATGATGAAATAAAAAGAAAAAAAACTAAATGGGTGGGGATTGAGACAGCGTCAATCCATTTAGTTTGAGTACAATACTGATGCTCAATGTATTGTGACTCCCATCAGACACTTGAAACACAATATGCACATGTAGTTAATAGGGAACTGCTGTCACCAGTTCAGACTGAGGGCATCGGGCATTCAGTCTAAATGGGTTACTGATCTCGCCGTGCTTATCTACTGCTGGGCGAGCGTGGTGATTTTATTTATTTATTTATAAAATATTTGACCAGGATGGATACATTGAGATTTTCACTCGTTTTCCAGTATGTATGTATATATATTCAATTAAAATTTTATTTTCCAAGTGGCTTTGGATTCCAACTTAAAACACTTACTACCCAGTGTTTAGTAACAGTTGCATACGTCGGTAAATAATATACCAGCACTCTGGGATTCCAATACAATTCTCTCTTTATGATATCAAAATTCCATAAGTCGATGTTTAGGAACTGAAATGTCGACCTATGGAATCCTGACATAATAAGGAAAGAATTTCATTGGAATCCCAGAGTGCGGGTGTAACATTTACCTATTTATATAGAGGATGAAATAAAAACAGAGCTACTACAATGTTTTAACCTTCTACAACGCCAGGCCACCTGATGGCAAAATGCTGACAAAGCTGCAACCATTTCAAATCACACCAGTAATACCCAATCACAGTTAATGGGAGTAATATTATTGTTGGTATATGGTTTATAATATATTCTCATATATATATATATATATATATATATATATATATATATATATTGTGGGTTTCTCCAGTTGTCTCCCTATTTAAAACAGTGGTCCCTAAACAGTGACCTGTTTTGTTGACCCGGGTCCCTAGGCAAAGCTTCTTTGATGTGATGTTCGATAAGTAGTCGAATGTCTTGTAGGAGAGATGGACTTTGCTATCCCAGTCAATTAATTCTTGGCATACATAACTCTGCTATCAGTCATCAGTGATTAGAAATGATTGACAGGTGTAGTTTTTTATTTTAATGTAATAATTTGCTGTCAATTCCACTAGTACAATATATAGATGAAATGCTACATTCTTTAAAATAACATAATATCTAGCCACTGAAACTGCTAGCACATATTTTATTTTTTAGTGTAGATAACTGTAAGAGAAATCTCTGGTATATGGAAATTGGAAGAAGAAATGCCTAGTACCGGAATCAGAACTTGCTCAAGGGGTGAGGTCTGCCTTGCTTGTCAGACAGGTTTTAGTTCTCTACCCACATCTTAATCCACAGGTCAACAAATTCTACTTAGAGGGACACTACAGTCTAATGAAGCAGTTTTGGTGTATAGATCATGCCCCTGCAGCCTCACAGTTCAATTCTCTGCCATTTAGGAGTTAAATCACAGCATCCTAAACACTTCCTGTAAAGAGTCATCTAATATTTACACTTCCTTTATTGCAAATTCTGTTAAATTTGGGATGTCTTGTCTCCTGCTCTGTTAATAGCTAGCTAAACCTTGCAGGAGCTTCCTGGTGAGATTAAAGTTCCATTTGCAGAGAAGGAGATAAAAACATCTGGAGTAAGTTAACGTCTTATTGAAAACTGAACCATTTGTTTTCATGCAGGCTGTGTAAAAGGAGGTGTGCATGGACTGAAACAAAAGTGATTTAATTCCTAAATGAGAGAGAACTGAGCAGTGAGACTCCAGGGGCATGATCTATACACTAAAACGGCTTCATTAAACTAAAGTTGTTTTGATGACCTTACTGTTCCTTTAAATCTATTTTCGCATTCGGCAGTTCATTATCTCATGTTTCTTAAAATAAACTGATAAGAATGTGCACTTTCATGGCACCAGCTGAAATGTATAAAAATTAAGGGGAAAATGTTGCGTATTCCTTCCCAAAAACATTTTTATCTTTTAGGAGACATTCCACTTAATTAATTGTATATTTTATTTTACGAATAAGAACGTTGCTAGGTGACTAAAATAACAATTCTAAAAATATGACTTGACGGGAAAAATAATACAATATCGATCTATATATATATATATATATATATATATATATACATAAAACAACCAAACTGTGCCAAATCAAGGCCTCAGGATTAACGCTGACTAATTTACAACCCAATTATCTCTCAGAAATGTATAGCTTGAAAAATAGGTATTATTTTTTACATATTTTCTCACTAGAAAAATACACATTTCCAATTCTAAACTTCAAAAACCCATTACACATCCTGACAAACAAAGGATAAGTTAAAGGAACACTATAGTCACCTAAATTACTTTAGCTAAATAAAGCAGTTTTAGTGTATAGATCATTCCCCTGCAATTTCACTGCTCAATTCACTGTCATTTAGGAGTTAAATCACTTTGTTTCTGTTTATGCAGCCCTTGCTACACCTCCCCTGGCTATGATTGACAGAGCCTGCATGAAAAAAAAAAAAAACTGGTTTCACTTTCAAACAGATGTAATTTACCTTAAATAATTGTATCTCAATCTCTAAATTGAACTTTAATCACATACGGGATGCTCTTGCAGGGTCTAGCAAGCTATTAACATGGCAGGGGATAAAAATCTTAATTAAACAGAACTTGCAATAAGGAAAGCCTAAAAAGGGCTCTCTTTACAGGAAGTGTTTATGTAAGGCTGTGCAAGTCACATGCAGGGAGGTGTGACTAGGGTTCATAAACAAAGGGATTTAACTCCTAAATGGCAGAGGATGGAGCAGTGAGACTGCAGGGGCATGTTCTATACACCAAAACTGCTTCATTAGGCTAAAGTTGTTCAGGTGACTATAGTGTCCCTTTAAAGCAGTAATACGACATCCAATTGTGGGAAGAGAAGCCTTTTACATACCATGAAAATACCACTGAGTGTGTTAGGTACGGTACATGATCCAATGAGTCCAATGGTACGGTCCAATGAGCCAGTAGGGGGTGTTCCTGTGACACCATGCTGTCTGCCTCCCAGGTGTCCCTATTTAGGAGGGACAGTCACTACAGTTAACCCAAATCCCTCTGTTCTATCCTAATGTCCCTCTTTTCTAGTAGCTCTCTATTGATGGTACTTCTGAGTGTATAACAGAGCTCCACAGCAATAATACTCACAGTAATGTGTCTGAGTGTATAACAGAGCCCCACAGCAATAATACTCCCAGTAATGTGTCTGAGTGTATAACAAAGCTCCACAGCAATAATACTCCCAGTAATGTGTCTGACTGTATAACAGAGCTCCACAGCATTAATACTCCCAGTAATGTGTATAAGTGTATCACAGAGCTCCACAGCAATAATACTCCCAGTAATGTGTATGAGTGTATCACAGAGCTCCACAGCAATAATACTCACAGTAATGTGTATGAGTGTATCACAGAGCTCCACAGCAATAATACTCCCAGTAATGTGTATGAGTGTATCACAGAGCTCCACAGCAATAATACTCCCAGTAATGTGTATGAGTGTATAACAGAGCTCCACAGCAATAATACTCCCAGTAATGTGTATGAGTGTATAACAGAGCTCCACAGCAATAATACTCCCAGTACTGTGTCTGAGTGTATAACAGAGCTCCACAGCAATAATACTCCCAGTAATGTGTCTGAGTGTATAACAGAGCTCCACAGCAATAATACTCCCAGTAATGTGTCTGAGTGTATAACAGAGCTCCACAGTAATAATACTCCCAGTAATGTGCCTGAGTGTATCACAGAGCTCCACAGCAATAATACTCCCAGTAATGTGTATGAGTGTATAACAGAGCTCCACAGCAATAATACTCCCAGTAATGTGTATGAGTGTATAACAGAGCTCCACAGCAATAATACTCCCAGTAATGTGTCTGAGTGTATAACAGAGCTCCACAGCAATAATACTCCCAGTAATGTGTCTGAGTGTATAACAGAGCTCCACAGTAATAATACTCCCAGTAATGTGCCTGAGTGTATCACAGAGCTCCACAGCAATAATACTCCCAGTAATGTGTATGAGTGTATAACAGAGCTCCACAGCAATAATACTCCCAGTAATGTGTATGAGTGTATAACAGAGCTCCACAGCAATAATACTCCCAGTAATGTGTCTGAGTGTATAACAGAGCTCCACAGCAATAATACTCCCAGTAATGTGTCTGAGTGTATAACAGAGCTCCACAGCAATAATACTCCCAGTAATGTGCCTGAGTGTATCACAGAGCTCCACAGCAATAATACTCCCAGTAATGTGTCTGAGTGTATAACAGAGCTCCACAGCAATAATACTCCCAGTAATGTGTCTGAGTGTATAACAGAGCTCCACAGTAATAATACTCCCAGTAATGTGCCTGAGTGTATCACAGAGCTCCGCAGCAATAATACTCCCAGTAATGTGTCTGTGTATAACAGAGCCCCACAGCAATAATACTCCCAGTAATGTGCCTGAGTGTATAACAGAGCTCCACAGCAATAATACTCCCAGTAATGTGTCTGAGTGTATAACAGAGCTCCACAGCAATAATACTCCCAGTAATGTGTCTGAGTGTATAACAGAGCTCCACAGTAATAATACTCCCAGTAATGTGTCTGAGTGTATAACAGAGCTCCACAGTAATAATACTCCCAGTAATGTGCCTGAGTGTATCACAGAGCTCCACAGCAATAATAATCCCATTAATGTGTCTGAGTGTGTAACAGAGCTCCACAGCAATAATACTCCCAGTAATGTGCCTGAGTGTATAACAGAGCTCCACAGTAATAATACTCCCAGTAATGTGTCTGAGTGTATAACAGAGCCCCACAGCAATAATACTCCCAGTAATGTGTCTGAGTGTATAACAGAGCTCCACAGCAATAATTCTCCCAGTAATGTGTATTTAAACTTCAATAAATGTGTTTAGAAATCAGCCTGTGTCAATTAGATACATTGTTCATGTTCTAAATTACATTTTAGTTCCATAAATTGTTATAATTAAAGTAACACTATAGGGCCAGGAACAAAAACATGTATTCCTGACCCTATAGTGTTAAAATAATTATTTAGGTAGCTTGCTTTGCCCCTTAAAAGCAAATAAAACGTCCCTTATTTCCGGCGCCGCGTGGGTCCGCCAGCACTGGCCCCCACCCTTATCCGCCTTTTTGGCTGACATCATCAGAATTGATGATTTCAGCCAATCCAATGTTTTCCCGTAGGTAAAGCATTGGATTGGGTGAAATCGGCATGGAGGTGGGACGGGGCCAAAATCCGGCTTGGCCAATCAGCACCTCCTTATAGAAATGCATTGAATCAATGCATCTCTATGAGGAAAAATTAGTGTCTCCATGAAGAGCATAGAGATTCTGAACAGCAGTGCTGCACAGTGTGCAGCACTGCCCCAGGATGCGCCTCTAGTAGCCATCTGAGGAGTGGCCACTGGAGGTATCCCTACGCTGTAATGTAAACACTGCATTTTCTCTGAATAGACAGTGTTTACATGAAAATGCTTGCAGGAAGTGAATATACTCACCGGAACAATTACATTAAGCTGTATTTGTTCTGGTGACTATAGGGTCCCTTTAAGTAACCTAAAATTTGTCTGCACAGCCTGCCCCTGGCCACACCCCCTAAACTTAACATGTCCCTCTTTGTCTGTTTGAAATGTAGGAAGGTATCATACTTGCCCTCCCAAAAAAGGGGCAGCCCCACAAAAAGCATTTAACTGAGCTGAGCAAGTCTAATGATGCACAAGTGCTACCTTTATTGGGGACACCTAAGAATAATCCTGCCAAATCAGGCACGGTTTGTAATATGAGCAGAAGGCCCATACCAACCAATATAATGTGTAACTTGTCAGATAAGCGTCACCTCGGGATACAGAATCTCAAGAAATCAAGTTTCCAAGCTATCCCAGAGTTCCCGGCTTGACATTCAAATACGCACAGATGGCCATTATGTTGCAGCCTTCACCCTGAACTTCTGTCGGTCCATTTAACAGTGGATGCTGTTTTAAACACAGCTTTTTATTTTTAAATCATAGTATGGATTTTGTCCGTTTTGGGCACAGAGACTGGGCCTTTTGGATCACAACCAAATGCTATGGTTTAAAACAAAAAATCTGGCCCTTGGAATTTTTGGGGCTATTGGAGATAAAAAATCCATTTAGCAGCAAAACATTCACCCAGTTTTAAGTGGCAAGCACCATTTTTGAAGGAAGGAAAAAGACAAAAATCCTTCATAAGAAACAGGACAATATTAGAACCCACACCACACATACATGCACGCATACTGATTGTCACATCCAATAAGAAATGTGGAGATCGCGACTTTAAAGGGTCACCAGAACAACTTCATCTAAATCACAGTTTCAGAAAGCAGGTAGTGCTGCCGGGCAGGGGCTCTGCTGATTGGCTTACAGAACTTAACAAAACTTAACCCAGAAGTTCCCTCCAGCGCTGACACTCTCAGCCAATCAATGACTCCCCATTCACAAAACAGGCTCGGAAAGAAACATACCTCTTCCAAGGCTTGAGCCAACTTCTGGGTTAAACCGTTCCAAAACTGTTTAACCCCTGAAGGTAAGAATGTGCCCGTGGCCTCCTGGCACCATAACAACTTCATGTAGATGTAGTTGTTATAGTGCCTTCATGTGACTTAGCTGTTCCTTTACCGGAGTAGGATCTGAGCCCACTGATTTTCCCCTGACTTTACTAATTAATACCAGGTCACAGCACCTTGTCTTTACTCTGTACAGAATTGTTTGACGGCTAATCTACAACTTTCATGCGTTGCAACTGCTGGTTCAAGTTGTGTGAGAACATTTGTAAATTGAAAATCTCTGGTTTCATCAGAACTACCAATGCAGCTTAATGTGCAACTAGCTATACCCACGTTTAGCGATCAGAGCATGACCTCTACACTGCCATTAGACTTGTCAAAGAGAGAAATTTAAACTTTGCAGAATCATTTTTCCCAGGGGTCAAGTCCTGGGGAATAAAGTGTGGGAACTCACTCGAGTTCCACCCTCACCCCACCACCAGAAAAAAACAAAACTTGCATGCATATATAAACACATACACACACACTCAGGTGCACACATACACTCATAGACACACACACACACTCACAGACACACACACAGACTCACACGTACACACACACTCACAGACACACACACAGACTCACACGTACACACACACACACATACATACACTCACACTCACAGACACACACTCCCAGACACATACACTCACAGACACACACACACTCACAGACACACATACACTCACAGACACACATACACTCACAGACACACACACACTCACAGACACACACTCACAGACACATACACTCACAGACACACACACACACTCCCAGACACATACGCACTCACACACATCCACTCACACACACACTCACAGACACACACACACATACACTCACAGACACAGACACACACACACACACACATACACACATACACACAGACACACTCCCAGACACATACACACAGACCCACTCCCAGACACATCCACAGACACACACATACACTCACAGACACATACACACACACACACTCCCAGACACACACACACTCCCAGACACACACACTCCCAGACACACACACACTCACAGACACACACACACTCACAGACACACACACATACACACATACACACTCCCAGACACATACACAGACACACACACATACACTCACAGACACACACACAAAAAAAATATTTGTATTTTTTTTTCACATTAAAAATGTCCACCCAGCCTCCCTACCTGGAGAGCTGGCGTGGACCTGTCCCTGGGGTCCAGTGGGGCTTCAGTGCGTCCGGCTCTTATCTCGCTGTCAGACGCGGCGAGGGAGCTGTGTCCTCTCTGCTCCCTCTCGCCGCGCGGGCTGTCTGCTGATGCCGGGAGCCGGAAATGACGTCATATTCCGGCTCCCAGCATCAGCAAACGGCGCAGCGAGAGGGAGCAGAGAGGACACAGCTCCCTCGCCGCGTCTGACAGCGAGACAAGAGCCGGCCGGGGGGGATCCTTCAGGTGGCCATTAGGCCACCTCTTGGGCCCCCCATGACAGGGGGAACACGGGGACATTTGGGGGCGGCATTTTTTGCCGCCCCCTGAGTGCCTGCAGAACCACAAATGGGAACGGCGTTCCTGCACTAAAAAAAAGTGCAGGAACGTCGTTCCCACGCGTTCCTGCAGGACTCGAGCCCTGATTTTTCCCCGAAGATGGGACATGTTTCAGGACACAAAATGTAGTCAGATGTCTGTTCGAGAATCGAATCAGGAAAACAAACCTAAAAGGTACAAAAATGGGCCAATCAGTGGGTGCAAAATATATACGTAATATAACATACAACATTATGTATATACTTATCAGTACACCGATTGGAACATTTATCAAATACATATGTATATTAATACATATACTGTATCGATTTTTTTTTTTTTACTCCTGCTTTTCAATGTATTGCTCACGTTTCACTTAATCTGTGAATAGAATCAACATTTAGTGGCCTTCTCATACCCATTAATCTTTTTTTTCCCGTCAATCATCTCTTTTTTATAGGCACTATTATCAGAAATCAGAATATTAAACGCCGCTGAACATATTCAGAATGGCGCGTTTCGTTTATTCAATAATTCTGGCACATTTCAGCTCGGAATTAGTGATGTACCGAACTGTTCGCCGGCGAATAGTTCCTGGCGAACATAGCATGTTCGCGTCCGCCACCGCGGGCGAACACATGCGGTGTTCGGTCCGCCCCCTATTCGTCATCATTGAGTAAACTTTGACCCTGTACCTCACAGTCAGCAGACACATTACAGCCAATCAGCAGCACACCCTCCCTAGCAGACCCTCCCACCTACTGGACAGCATCCATTTTAGATTAATTCGGAAGCTGCAACCATTTTTTTTTTTTTCAATTTTTTTTTTTTTTAGTGCATATAAATGTTACAAGTAGATACTACCCCCAGACACTCTGTTTTACTGCAGATACTACCTCCAGACACCCTGTGTTACTGCAGATACTCCCCCCAGACACTCTGTGTTACTGCAGATACTCCCTCCAGACACTGACACAGAGCAGAATAGGGACTGTTCCCCCTACATAGGGTCACTTGGCAGATATGGATTGACACCTATCCTAAGGATCCCTGATAAACACTGACACGGAGCCCTCCATGGGTGAAGATGGATTAATTTTTTTTGTGCTCTGGTTTTTTATTTTATTTTTAAGTTCGACGGGTATGATGGCTTTTTATTTGGCCTTTTTTGGGGCTAAAAAAATGAAGATTTTAGAAGAAGAAGACGTTGAATAGTAAGTTGAATTTTACTTTACAGGGTAGTCATTTTATTCCCCCTTCACTATTTTTTAGGGTGAGGGGGGTAGGTAGGGGCTTTTTTTATTTGGTTGTGTGACTAGGGGCTTGGGGACACACACTGCATACACACTATACACACACTGCACACACTATACACACACTACACACAATATACACACACTATACACACAATATACACACACACTGTACACACTATACACACACTGTACACACTATGCACACACACTTCACACACTGCATACACACACTACACACACTGCATACACACTGCACACACTATACACACACTGCACACTCTATACACACACTATACACACACTGCATACACTATACACACTCTACACACACTGCATACACACTGCACACACTGCATACACTATACACACACTGCATACACTATACACACACTGCATACACACTATACACAGACTGCATACACACTATACACACACTGCACACACTATACACACACTACACACACTGTACACACTATGCACACACTGCATACACTATGCACACACTATACACACACACTACATACACACTGCACACATTATACACACACTACACACACAATATACACACACACTGCACACACTGCATACACTATGCACACACTATACACACACACTACACACACTGCATACAAACACTATACACACCCTATACACACACTGCACACACTATACACACTATACACACACACTATACACACTCACTATACACACAATATACACACACTTTACACACTATACACACACTGCATAAACATACATTTTAAAAAAAATTGCAGCTGTTTTTTACATTTCAAAGTTGGGGAGGGGGGTGCCAAATAAAGGATCCGCCCCGGGTGCCAAATGCTCCAGGTACGCCCCTGTATAGAGGGGAGCCATGTTACTCTGTATATAGAGAGGAGCCATGTTTACACTGTATATAGAGGGGAGCCATGTTACTCTGTATATAGAGGGGAGCCATGTTACACTATATACAGTGGAAACATGGCTCCCTCTATATACAGAGTAACATGGCTCCCTCTATATACAGAGGGGAGCCATGTTTACACGGTATATAGAGGGAAGCCATGTTACTCTGTATATAGAGAGGAGCCATGTTTACACTGTATATAGAGGGAACCATGTTTACACTGTATATAGAGGGGAGCCATGTTACTCTGTATATAGAGGGAAGCCATGTTACTCTGTATATAGAGGGGAGCCATGTTACTCTGTATATAGAGAGGAGCCATGTTTACACTGTATATAGAGGGGAGCCATGTTACTCTGTATATAGAGGGGAGCCATGTTACTCTGTATATAGAGGGGAGCCGTGTTACACTGTATATAGAGGGAGCCATGTTACTCTGTATATAGAGGGAGCCATGTTTACACTGTATATAGAGGGGAGCCATGTTTACACAGTATACAGAGGGAGCCATGTTACTCTGTATATAGAGGGAGCCATGTTTACTCTGTATATAGAGGACTGTTTGCGGTGCGTTAAACGGGGAGTTTGGTCTGTCACTGTGAAGCGGGCGTAACCCTTACACTACCTGATCGATACAACATCATACCTGATGTTTTAAAGCACGTTATTCCAAACAATTTAGGAATGTTAGGTGATTTATGCCCTTTATGGATTAAAACCAGACTCTGCATCAACTATGGGCCATGGGAGTTTTGCCATGGATCCCCCTCCGGCATGCCACAGTCCAGGTGTTAGTCCCCTTGAAACAACTTTTCCATCACTATTGTGGCCAGAAAGAGTCCCTGTGTGTTTTAAAATTCGCCTGTCCATTGAAGTCTATGGCGGTTCGCACGGTTCGCCCGTTCGCGAACATTTGCGGAAGTTCGCGTTCGCCGTTCGCGAACCGAAAATTTCGGGTTCGCGACAACACTACTCGGAATAATGGAATTGTGCCGAACACCAGATTGGCCCAAATTAATCCGAATTGCATTTTGGTTTCGAAATGAATCTCAAGTCTAAATGCCGCCAGATCCCAGAAAATGGAAGAAAAAACACATAATAAGGTTAGAAGCCTCCTATAGAGCGTACCTGTATAACACAAACTGTGTTTTTATATCAATATCTAACCCTAACCATAAAACACAATTCCACAGGTATATGATATATGGGAATGCACATAAGGAGATCTTAGGAAAGATACTTTTTCCATTTTGCACGTAACTGTTTAAACATGCAAGATGCAAACACTGTCAAACATGCAAGATACAATTATCGGGTATTTTATACTACGCACAAGGTGGGGCTGGAAGAGTGATTTGTGTAGACAAAGGCATTTTACCTTTTGAAACCATTAATATATTTTAAAAAATAATCATATGACAAAAAAAAGACAAAATTGCAACAGCCTAGCAATATGTATAACCCTTTGATTGCTGGTGTGTTAAGAAAGTTGCATAAGCCTCTAATACTCCGTAAACCTACTTTCCCCTGTATATATATTCTGTTTAATTAACCCCTTTATTGCTAGCTTGTAAGTACATAGGGGGACAAAAACCATCCCTCAGCAAAAGAAGAGGAAATATAGGCTGCTTCATTTCACTGAGCAATTTTCAGCAGAGAGTAAAACCCAGCGTGAATACTGCTCAGTGTTACAGCCATTTCGAAGACTGCGATTTCCACCAAACAGCCCAGCCAAGCACACATCAAACGTAAGGTCACGATAGTCTACAGCGAAAGAGGCTGCTTTATCCTAAGGGTGGCGAAGCCACAGGGCGAGATGGTATTTAGTATGACAGCTTGTACAGATCAATAGAGTCAAGTGACCTTTTCATTTTGAGTAAGTCCTTAAAATTTAAGCTCACTTCCTGATCGTCCCGGATTTTCTCACACATCCAGACTTGTTTATGTTTCAACACAACCTGTTCTCATCAGACAATCTGTGAGAACAACAACTCGAGTATACAGCTCGAAAATAAAGGAAAATAACACAGAGTGCTCATCGAGCTGTCTAGAACAGTGGTCTTCAACTGGTGGTCCGAGGACCGGTCCGCAAGAATTTACTGCTGGTCCGTGAAAGCTGTCACCATGCTATCAGCCGGGGTGAGACGGCCCTGCTGTCTGCCTTTCTCGGGCCGGTGGGGAGATCAAAGATCTCCCTTACCGGTCTCCTGGCTGTTTGTTAAGGGAGAGGGAGGGAAATAGGTCCCAGGAGACTGAAGGGCAGGAGGAGGATCCTGGAAACTGTGATCCTTCCGTGAACAGGTAGGTTGGAGCGTTGCCGTGCGTTACCACACAGCGCTGTGCTCGCGGGAAGAAATTATCGAAGTTGGCCTGAAGCAGGAGGAGCTGCAGGCTGAAGTGCACACGCCACCACAGGACCACCAGGGATTGCAGTGATATGTCCACTCCTTCCAGGCTAGAGGTAAGAAGAGGGGCATAGAGCTTTTAAGTAAATAATATCCTTTTGCTTCCTTATCACCCCCCCACCACCACAATATAGACCTCTCACACACACACACACACACACTACACCACTTCACACATACCCTGCAGCCCCTCACACATACCCTGCACCCCCTCACACACACTCAGCACCCTCACAAACATACTCTGCACCCCTCACACACACACCCCTCACATACTATGCATCCTTTCACACACACTGCACCACTCACACATACAAACTAAACTCCACCCTCACACACACTCAGCACCCCTTCACACACACACAGCACCCTCACAAACATACTCTGCAACCCTCACACACACACCCCTCACATACTATGCATCCTTTCACACACACTGCACCACTCACACATACCCTGCACCCCACACATATACAAACTAAACTCCACCCTCACACATACACATACACAGCAACCTCTCACACACATACCGTGCACCCCCTTACACACACCTTACCACCTCACACACATACTGTGCACCCCCCACACACACACACACACAAACTGCACCCTTGTTAAAAGGTTGCAGAACACTGGTCTAGAAGACATCACTTGATTACAGGTTCATGGATAATTTCACAGTGATATCTACAGGAGACCTGCTGTTTGACACACGGGGAGATTTAGTATGTGTTCCCAAAAATGGATGTTTCAAATCTGTAACAATTAAAATGTTTTTTAAAGGAGTCAAAGTGTTTAATTTCTTTGTATGTTCCCCTCCAAATTTTCTACACTATTAGGCAACACTAACTATAAATAATGCAGCAATAATTAATGTGCGCAATGTTTCCATGGCAAAATTGAAATGTTGCACGAGGACAGAGGAAGACAGAAAACAGTGTGGCTGCCAAATGATATACATAGTACTAATAATGAATGGAATGCACTATATAAAAAGTAATGGGAAAAAATACTATGGAAAAAGTGCAAAATAAATTGTAGGGAAAAAATGCAGATGCTAATTATTCTGTGACACCTAGATAAATTTCCATCACATTCTCTGTACCTGCCCACCATCCTGCATCTGGTGAGTTTAATCCGATTTTGGAGCTGTGGAAATAACAGTGCATTCCAGAATGGTGTATAACATTTTATTAATTGCAATAGTAAGTTTGTGGTATACCTGTTACAATGTAAGTGAGACAGCCACTAGAGGAAATAGGGGAAGGCTTAACCCATTCACATACATAGCAGTTTCTCTGAAACTGCTATGATTATAAAAAAAAATGGGTTAACCCTAGCTGGACCTGGCACCCAGACCACTTCATTAAGCTGAAGTGGTCTGGGTGCCTAGAGTGGTCCTTTAAGAGCTAAGCCTTCCTTTTAAGACATCTTTACCCTATATATATATCTTATGACACAAATAGTGCATATACTAACCATTTACATAACCACATGGCAGAGTCAATTTTTTTGGTAATTTAAATGTTTATATGTTTTTGTCATCATAAACAGGATAGAAAAAACTAGAACTCGAAAATAGAATAAACCAGGGGTGAAAGCCACATTTAGAGAATAATTATATTTAAATAGTTTTTAGAGTTACAAAGCTGAAAAGAGACACGTGTTCATCAGGTTCAGCCTTTCTCACATTTGTTTTTTATGTTGATCTAAAAGAAGACAACAAACTAGGAAAAATTCTCTCCTAACTCCAGAATGGCAGTCAGATATCTCCTTGGATCAAGAAGCTTTTACCCCACTAATTAGAAATGATATCCCTGTATGTTTATGCAAGTATTTATCCAATTGCTGTTTAACCCCTTAAGGACCAAACTTCTGGAATAAAAGGGAATCATGACATGTCACACATGTCATGTGTCCTTAAGGGGTTAAACATTTGTATAGACTCTGATAAAACCACCTCTTCAGGGAGAGAATCCCACAGCATTATGGTTCTAACTGTAAAAAAATCAATTTCCTTTGCCTTGGACTAAATCTCCTTTCTTCCGGTCTAAATGCGTGACCTTGTGTCCATAACTTTTCTTTCGCAAAATTCTAAAAGCAGAGCAAATCTGTTAAAACATTGCTTTTCATGGTTTGATCTTCAATTTTACAATGGATATTTAAAAAAAATATCTTAATCCACATCACCGCTGATATTTTGTAACTGTTGTGATACTATAATTACCGTGTTAAAAATTGAAAGACATCTTGCGGTAGTACTATGAACACGCACTTCAGAGTATCCTTCCTTTATTGAATGTCTTCTTCTACTGCATACATTCTATGTTAGTTCCTTCTCCACAAACTGAGGGTTGCCTATTTTCCTTTCTAACCTATTTACATATCATCCAGAAAAAAAATTAGTATTACATCTGGAAATAAATTGGTGCTATTTTCTTCTCATTGCTTTTATCACAAGAAAAAAGATTGGCGTATCAAGTTAATTGAGATCATTAGCGTGCAATTGCCTGCGGGAATCATTGAAGCAGAATAGACGCAAGCAAACAAAGGAAATCATTCTAGCGTGATTTGCAGTACTGTGACAGAACTGCAGATAGAGATTTGCTACTTGGCGGCAGTGACTTGGTCCAGTGGGTCACAACATCCACAAAAGACAAATTGTCACTAGTGTCAAAATATAATCTGTGCAAAAAGAGCACTTACTGGGAAAACATATAGCTTCAAATATCATAAGTTAGTCTTCCACAAACGTTTAACAAAAAACCTTCTTAAATCTGGCTGGGTGAACGTGACTGGAGTTACAGGTGGCAAGTTGTCCATATATGGCATGGCAAATGGTACATCTAATATAAGGACAATAAATTGATACCTGTTATTACGGACCAGGTGCTGCCCTATTAACCACGGGAAGAGAACATGCTGACGAGGCAGTTCAGTAGTCACAGTAGTAGAATATTCCTAGATGAGTCATTATTACAGTCCAGATCATTCAGAACATTGTAGCAAAATATACTTGGGTCTGCCAAAGAAACACTCCAGAAAACACTCCAGACTAAGAGACTACATGTTGCATGTTAGGATAAAGATCCACTCTACGTCTGCAAGTCAGCATTCACATTAGTCAGCAAAACACTCGAAATGTGGAAGAGATATTATTTAGTGCTGAAAACCACGTAGACTCGATAAACTTGACACACTCCAGATGAGCAGTTGTTGGACCAAACATTATCGTGTGGAAGGTCATTGAACAGCCTTTCACTGTGCGAAAGATCCAGTCTGATCTACTATGAGGAGCAAGATGAAGCTATAGCGAGTACATGATCATCTGAACAGGATGGCAGAACAATACAAAACACTGCTTGCTGTCATTGCATGGGTTTTTCTGCAGATCGTTGGGTGAGAATATGGCATAATCCATATAAATCCTTGGATCTATTTTACCTTGGCTTCAACAGAAGTGGCAGCTATTGGTCATGTGGGCAAGTGGCTAGTGATGAGCATAGAATGTGAAGGCAGATAAGAACCATTCGGCCCATCTAGTCTGCCCAATGTTCTAAATACTTTCATTAGTCCCTGGTCTTACCTTATAGTTAGGATAGCCTTATGCCTACCCCATGCATGCTTAAACTCCTTCACCGTGTTAACCTCTACCACTTCAGGTTGAAGGCTATTCCATGCATCCACTACCCTCTCAGTAAAGTAATACTTCCTGATATTATTTTTAAACCTTTGCCCCTCTAATTTAAGACTATGTCCTCTTGTTGTGGTAGTTTTTCTTCTTTTAAATATAGTCTCCTCCTTTACTGTGTTGATTCCCTTTATGTATTTAAATCATATCCCCCCTGTCTCATCTTCCCTCCAAGCTATACATGTTAAGATCCTTTAACCTTTCCTTGTAAGTTTTATCCTGCAATCCATGAACAAGTTTAGTGGCATGAGCACTTCCCTCTTTCTACTGCTAATTCCTCTCCCTATACAACCAAGCATTCTGCTAGCATTTCCTGCTGCTCTATTACATTGTCTGCCTACCTTTAAGTCATCAGAAACAATTACCCCTAAATCCCTTTCCTCAGATGTTGAGGTTAGGACTCTATCAAATATTCTGTACTCTGCCCTTGGGTTTTTACGTCCAAGATGCATTATCTTGCACTTATCCACATTAAATGTCAGCTGCCACAACTTTTTCTAGTTTACCTAAATCATTTGCCATTTGGCTTATCCCTCCTGGAACATCAACCCTGTTACATTTCTTAGTACCATCAGCAAAAAGACACACCTTACCATCAAGACCTTCTGCAATATCACTAATAAAAATATTAAAGAGAATGGATCCAAGTACAGATCCCTGAGATACCTCACTGGTAACAAGATCAGTTTCTATAGATCTGTAGAAGCCAGAAGCCGATTGCACCGGCCATTCATTTACTCAGTGTCAGCTGACCCAATTCAGACCATGAATGGAACTCTGTGTATAGAAACCTGCATAGAATTTGAATTATGATGACACCCTAAATACCTTGCCTTCACCTCCAGCAATGTTTCCCAGTGAAATGCTGCACATATAGACTCCAGACACCATGACCATTTCAAACCGCTTGTGTGCTTTGTTTGGGCCCAGGAGATAAACAAACATCTTGAACTCTGTTTGCTGGAGTAGCATAGAAACTAACTTTGTTAAAGGGACACTATAGTTACCAGAACAGCTTAATGTAGCTGCCCTGGTGTATATAGTCAGTCCCTGCAGGCTTTTTGCTGTAAACACTGTCTGTTCAGAGAAAAGGCAGTCTTTGCATTGCTGCCTAGGGACACATTCGGTGGCAGTCACCTTGATGGCCACTAGCAGTGCTTCTTGGGTGTGCATCACTGCTGTTCAGCGTCTCTACGCAATGCATGGAGGTGCTGAACATTTCCCATAGAGATGCATTGATTCATCAGAATGAACGATCTCAGCCAATCCAATGCTTCCACATGGAGCTGTGTGGCGCTGGAATTATGTCAGTTTTCACTGTATTTAAAGAGGATAAGGGGGGCTAGGGGGCTAAATAGTGTTTACTGTTGTTCCTGACCCTATAATGTTCCTTTAAGAGCCACACAGGATAATACAACTGTTACAATGTTTAAGGAGATCTTAGAGATAATGGAAATTATCCAATGGAATTCAAATCATGATTCACATCACTTTTCCTTTATTTTATTTTTCACTTTACTATTTTTTTTTATCTATGCCCATTGTACATCATATCGGATAGCTGGGAGGGTGGGGGGTGTAAGTGGAGGGGACAATCCGGCATTACTGGACTTTCCACGGTTTTGCATGTGGCGGTATAATGATTCTAGAGACATGATGAAGACAAACCCCAGATATCCAACGCCATGCAAATGATCTGCAAGTCTAAATTAGTCTAAATGAGTTTCTAATCAGGAAAGCTCAAAACAGAAACATAGACATCTCTAAATGAAGAGAGACTAAACCTGTGAGTTTAACCACGGTTTATCTGCCTAGTGCGAATGTGGTCCCAACATAGATTGAGATCCCAGAGCTTGTTAGGTTTACATCTTTGCTGTCTGTATGAAGTGTTTTACTTTTCCCGGGTGCCAGTAATCAGTGATATATCTCAGTTGCCGGTAATCAGTCACTGGCTATCAGTGCGTCACTTACACTGTATGTATGAGTGAATAAGCACGTCTTCCATACAGAATGCTCACCTAATGCTAAAACCGGGACTGAAATAAGTCAATTTTTACGAAGCATGAGTTGCACCTTCACTTTTACCAAAATCTGTATGAAAATAGTGACATTGATACTACCTAACAAGAAAAATGTTTCCTCCAGCGCTTGGTTTCTACACGTTTTACATAGAGTTGATCTAACTGGGCATCCATGACCCTGACGTCGGTTCACCGGCTGTCCTTCCTTGCACCACGTTTGGTAGGTTACACCCCGCAAGACTAGCCGGTTTGGAGATGCTCTGACCCAGTTGTTTAGCCCTCACTCAGATATTTTCACTTGCCCATTTTTCCTGCTTCCAACACATGGAATTGAAGAACTGACTGTTCATTTGCTGCATAATATATCCCACCCTGTGACAGATGCCATTGTAACGATATAATCAATGCTATTCACATCACCTGTCAGTGGTTTTAATGTTGTGGCTGATCAGTGTAAGTAGCAGGTAATGGCACATTAGGTGAAAATGGAAAAGTGTTGGTGTGCATTGATCGCCAGTAACCTTTGTGGAAACAACCACATTTTGGATTTGACAGTTTTTTAAAATAAATGCTTTGGTAAGGAAATATGGGTACATTCTGAAAACGGAATGTATAGCTGTGTGCGCTCATATGGACCTTAGCCATCAATCGAGTTACACAGCAGGGACAGCTAGTTAGCATTGTGATATTGCAAACAGGAAGAGATACAAAGTAAATCCCGCTGTACACAACAATAGGTTTAAAACAGAACCCTATAAAAGAGAAGGCATTTCATTTTGCTAGAAAATAAAACATGACAAATATGTTTTCAAGAGACAATAAGCAGAATCAAATTGTCCATTGTTAGTTCATCATATATAAAGTTAAAAAATAAATATGCAAAATTTACTTTAATTAAAATAAAAAAAATGTAAAAAAAAAAAAAAAATACTTGAAAAATTGTATCACATGCACGAACAAACACTGCAGCTGACAGACTGCAGGCAGACCAGCCGCTTGAATAGAAATGGGGGAACGGACTAGATTTTACTGCTCCAGCCAGGAATGCAGGCTGCATAGCTGCAGTACTAAGTGACAATATCTTCAGTTATTAGCTCTTTTTATCTGTAAGAGTGGGTGCAGGGTACTTTCTGCGCGTTTGGTGACAATGTGAAGTGATTATAGTAGTTACGGTTAAAATATAATGTCTTATTTTGCCCTCTACCTGTTTATAGCCATTGCACCTGCATCCATCTGAAATATGTATGAAGATCTTGAAGGGGACTGTAATCAGCCTACACTGGGAAAGGAAAACTTTGGCACTCCGGATACTGTGGACTACATCCCCCATAATGCTCTTACATCCATAATGCTGGCAAAGCATCATGGGAGGTGTAGTCCAAAACATCTGGCAAGCCAAAGGTTGCATATGCCTGGCCTATAATGTTATCTCTGTAACAGATATTAAAGGGTGTTGACCAGCGCTCAATAATTGATACTGAAGAAATCAATAAATCCTTTACATTCCTTTTGCCGAAACACCAACATACTAAGAAGGGCTGTATAAAACAGGATACGTTAGTAAACATAGTCAGTTTATTCTCTAAATTGAGGACAGTGGATAAATGACAAGAAATTGCAAATTTAAATCTAAATATCGATCCTGGAAATAAATCCCCAAATCATAATTTTTTCCACGTTCGCTTGTCGATTCTCCACAGTTGACAGTTTAGTCAATCTGCCCCTAAAAAGAATTTGAATTACTCCAAGAAAAACTGATTTAGTCATAGAATGAATGCTATCCAGGTCTCAGCCTATACAATTAATCTGGGGATAATACGGTAATTATTGTTTCGATATTAAAAAGTAAGTTTTAGAAGGGGAAAACTTACATTAGCAGATAACCTTTCTAAGGAACCTTTTCATGCCATTTGGCAAATTACAACATTTCTAACATTTTAAAAGGGTTGGAGAATGATAAAACTAATGCCAGTCCATCCTCAGCCAGATACACACGTATTGTAATGGAACTGCTCCTCAGAGTAACAGAGCTTCTCTGATCAATAGGGTCAATGGAATGTGTGTAATAAATTGCAAAGGAGTCTTCCAAATGAAGCTTATTAAAAGTACAAGGTTAATGACACACACACTTCCTAAACGGTCTGGTACAACCTCCCAGATAATGACACAGAGGGGAAATATATGCACTTCATTCTTTAAGTCCTAGTGACAAAGTTTCGACTCATCACAGCCTTTCTCAAGAAGGAGATGTTGCTTTTTGGTGGTAAAGAATAAATTCCATATACTCACCTTCCGAGTGCCATTATAGGTCACTCAGCTACGCAAGTCAATACCGTTTATATCATCCATGCCCTTATCCCTGCTTCGAGAAAAATGAATCATCATAGCTTACCTTGACATGTACATTGTTGAAAATGTCGATATCTACCAGGCAGGCGACCAAAGAGCACACGTCGTAGCCCACACTTCGAGAAGGCATTTTTTTTCTGTCCGTTACAACGTAGCCAGCAAACTACTAAAGCCTAAAAGTTGATGGAAAAACCACCTGCGTAACAGTCCTCGTTCTCAAGATTCTCCAGATTGGTTCTCCTTAGCTTCTCCGTAAAATGACCATGTGAAATCCGGTGCCAGTTTCTGCCAGGGACAGCTGTGCCGTGCCTTTCTCCCTGTGTGTGCTTTCACACTGAACAGGCAGAGCATAGTAACAGCTCCAGACCGTCTCTCGTAGGAATGACATCACCACCGAGACTGACATAAGCTTAATCTATTTTTTGAAGCCTTTTATCTGCAGGCTGTGCAGTGGAGCAAATTGAAAATGATTATGTACTAAATCTAAAACACCGACTTCAATCCATTGAGGACTTAGTCACTAACAATGCAGTCACAGTGCTGGCCGAGCTAGCCTGGGTACCAAATCATTTATGCCATCCTTTATACCGGTGACAATGATGTAACAAGATCTAGATTGTACTTAGTGTGCCAGATCTGCCCAATAATTCTAAGTGGATTATACAACTGGCCATTAAATCACTATACGGGGGATGTAAATAATTTTGTGTCTTAATCCAGAAAAAAAAAAAAAGGTTTTATGTAAAATGTGAGTCATTGACACAGATTCCGTCTGAGCACAAATAAATTGCAGCACCCTTAATCATTTAATTTGTTTCACAAATTGTGCAATTATTGCTGGTCCTATTCTTTAATTAAATGTAAGAAAAGAACACTCTGACGTCTTAATAATAATACAGAAAAAAAAAAGCAAGAATGACACAAATAGGAAGATTTATCAAGACAAACAGGAGCAATTCTAGGGCATAGTGCTTTATCCTGTGAAACACTCTCCTGGTTTCCATGGTAATTGCACCTTGCTCCAGAAGAGAACCTGTCTTCCCTTTGGTAAAGGTGACCTTCAATCTTTGATGCCTAGATTTTGGAGAAGAATGAGACCAGATGCTTTTGTCTTGCTGACTGTAACTGGGGACACCAGAGAAAATAAACAGACTATTCAACAGTCCATATTCTGTAAAGCTGTACACATAAAGCAGGGGTCCTATACATATACAGTCTTGTAGGATGTGGATTTTTAATGGTGTGTATATACCTCCCATCCCTATTTTGGAGGGATGTCCCCTATTTTTGGTCCAAATCCCTTTGTTAGTTTTTTCTAACCGAATGTCCCTCTTGTCCATATTGTTGGTATGTCTGAGTGAATAACAGCTCCACAGCAATAATACTGACAGTAATGTGTCTTTAAAGGGACACTATAGGGATCCAGACCACTTTATCTCATTGAAGTGATCTAGGTGTAGTGATCCTGTCCCCTTTATAAGGACACTGTATGCACCCAGACTACATCATCTTAGAGAAGTGGTCTGGGTACAATGTCCCAGTCACACTTAGTCCTTCAATGTAAAACGTTGCAATTTTAGAGATACTGCAATGTTTACATTGCAGCACTAAGACGGCCTCTAGTGGCGCTTCCGGGATCTTACTCTGCATGAGGACATCCAGCGTCGGTATAATCTCCATAGGAAAACATAATGTGCTTGCAGTGCATGCGCATTAGGTCCCCCCCCCCTCCATCGGATCACATCAGAGGAGGCGGAGCACCAACCCAGCCCCAAGGAATATCGGCGCTGGAATCAGGTACATGACTAAAGGGTATTTTTAACCCTTTAGCTGCCAAAAGCACAAAAGAAAGGGGGTGAGCACTATATTGTATTCCTAACACTATAGAATCCCTTTAACCATGCAATGTAAAAACATTGCCTTTTTAGAGAAATTGCAATGCTTACATTGCAGGGCTAAGACTGCCTCTAGTGGCTGTCTCCTGCACCACCTTTTACCAGTTTAACTCCATGAAATGACGTTGGACATCCTCACGCTTTGCATGAGAACATTCAGCATCTTTAATATTCCCAAAGGAGAGCATTGATTCAATGCTATCCTATGGAGAAGGCCTAATGCACTTGCGGAAGGTAATTTAACACTGGAATCAAGTGGAAAAAAAGGTTTCTAACGATTTCTTGACTGTATTCCAAACACTATAATTTTCCTTTAAACTACAACAAATGTATTTAGAAATCAGTCTGTGTAAATAAGATACTTTGTTCTTGTTTTAACCCCTTAAGGACGAGTGACGGACAAAGTCCGTCACTCAGGGGATTGCCTTAACGCCGAGTGATAGACCTCGTCCGTCACGCGGTAAAATTAACCCCAGATCGCCGCAATCGCGGCGGTCGTGGGGTTAATGGTGCTCCGGTCTGCCTCTGTATTAGAGGCAGACCGGGAGCACCCGATAGTGCTGCCCCAGCACATGTGCCCGCTCTGACAGCTGACAACCACTTCCGGGTTCAGTGTGAAGTGCAGGGAGACTGATCAGTGCTGATCCTGCCCCCTAGTGAAAAAAAAAATTATTTTAATAAAAAATTAACCCCTTCCCTGCCAATTGATCACTGACTACAGTGATCAATTGGCAGGGATTACATTTTACTATGATCTGATTTTTTTTTTTTAACCCCTGAGGGTTAATTAATTTTTTTTTTTTAACCCTCAGGGGTTACATTTATTTTATTAATTAATTTAAGTATTTTAAAATTATATATTTAGCTAGCTGGGGAGGGTGGAAGTTAGTGGGGAATTGGGAGATTTGGTGTTAGGCTAACTAAGGGTTAACGTTAAAAAAGTTTTAAAATAAGCTTTAAAAAGTTAAAAATTAAGTTAAAAAAAGTTTTAATAACGTTTAAGTAAAAAAAAACAAAAAAACACCCCCCTTTACCCAGTCCAAATAAAAATTAAGCCCTTCCCTGCCAGTCGATCACTGCCTACAGTGATCAAAACACAGATCACAGTATTATACTGTGATCTAATTTTTTTTAACCCCTGACGATTAACTTTTATTTTATAATCCTCAGGGGTTCAATTTATTTAATTAACTAATTTAAATATTGTATAATTAAATATTTTTTTCTAGGTGGGGTGGGTGGGAGTTATGGGAAAATGGGGAATTTATGGTTAGTGCTGCTTACTGCTAGTTAGGGGTTAACAGTAAAAAAAAAAGCTTAGAAAAATGTTAAATCTGTAAAAAAAAGTTTTAAGAAAGTTTAGAAAAGTTTAAAAAAATTAATAAGCAAAACAAAAGTTTAAAAAATAGTTTTAAAAAGTAAAAAAAGTTTAAAAAGTTAAAAAAAATACATTTAAAAAGGCTCATTACCACTACACCTAGAACAAACTAGAGAAAAAATGATCCCACGCTAAGGTTCAAAATATGCCTTTTGAATTACCCCAGGGTGTATTCTTTAATAAATAGTATGTGTTTGTGGGGAAGTTTCAATAACCAACCATCTAAACTACTCCAAATTGGAACATGGACACAGCGTGAAACTTCAAAGATAGAAAAAAACGGAATGGCTGCGTCTCAAATGTGCCCCTTCAACATCCACATATACCTGGCAAAGGTACATACGAGGGTATTGCTGTAATCAGACCACATAGCTGAGCAACATATGAAGTATTATACAGTCGTAGCACACATAAGGTTTGCAAAATATACTGTGTAAACTCACTTTGTGTGTCAAAAAGGCAGAAAAAACGCTTAGTACCACTACTCCTGGTACAAGCTAGCGGAAAAATGATCCCACGCTAAGGTTCAAAATATGTCTTTTGAAATACCCTGGGATGTCTTCTTTAAGAAATGGTATGGCTTTATGGGGTAGTTTGAATTATATAGCCTGGTAAAATACTCTAAAATGGGACATGGGCACAGCGTAAAAATTTAAAGTTTGAAAAAAACTGGAATAACTATGTCCCAAATGTGCCCCTCCGATGTCCACATATACCTGGCAAAGGTACATACGGGGGTATTTTTGTACTCAGCTGACATAGCTGAGCAACATATGAAGTATTATACAGTCGTAGCACACATAAGGTTTGCAAAATATACTGTGCAAATTCACTTTGTGTGTCAAAAAGGTAGAAAAAACGCTTATTACCACTACACCTGGTACAAGCTAGCGGAAAAATTATCCCAGGCTACGGTTCAAAATATGCCTTTTGAAATACCCTGGGGTGTCTACTTTAAGAAATTGTAGGCCTTTGTGGGGTAGTTTGAATTTAAAACCTGTGAAGATGCTTGGAAATTGCACATAGGCCCAGCGTCAAAATTCAAAGTTCTGTAAAAACTGATATGGCTTGGTCTCCAATATGGCACTGTAGCTTCACAAAATAGTGCCAAAGACATTCATTGGGGATGTCTTTTTACTCAGAAGACTTAGCTGAGCATAATTTGGGGGTTTTGAACTTAGTGGCACATATTGTGGCGAAACCAGCTTCGCCACTGTGAACTGGAGAGGCCTGGCTGCTAGCCTCCTGCCCTGCGACTACGGCCCCTGGACATATTGCTCTATAAAAACTATATTTGGGCATGTAATGATTTATATTACTGCTACTGGGCCTTTAAGGGCCATCCGTGAACTTATTGGGACTTTTGTGATACTGTACCTTTAAGACTGTAGAACATGGTACTTCAACCCTGCTTAATATCCTGTATGTATTTATGTGTTGAACTAACCTGGGATATAGATATGCAGTATTCATCTGACTGTTCGGTAGAATCACTCCATTCAGTATATTGAGTGAAACTACCGAACAACCAGACCACCCAGGAATAAGTGTGCCTCCAATTACCGTTTGCAACAATGTTGCAAACAGGTAATTGGCAATCCAGTGTAATGTATTCCTTGTCCTCTGGGTGGCCGCCATTCGGGAAACAAACACGTGGCGGCGGCCATCTTAAACTACCGAACAGCGGTGTTTTGCCGTCGAGTGTCTGGAACTAAAATCGGACACTTGACTAGGCAAACACCGCTGAGACCTCCATACTTCCAGAAATTCGTATAGAAACTACCGAATGACCCGCCGTTCGGTAGAAAGAAACTCACGAACTAGGGGATTCATGCGAATCCCCCTTAGTCTCTATAACACCAGTAATTCGTCTGTTTCATTCACTTGTTTGTGACCGACCGCAGGGCCAAAATGCATGGAACTGTTTTCGGATACTTTGCCCATGCGGTCGGTCAAATCTTTGGAAACCCATATCTCCCGAACCATTCATCCGAATGACTTGAATTTTGAGTATGTTGTCCCCCTGAATAAGGGCTATCCAGCGAGGCTGGATTTAAAGGTGCACCCCCTGTATTTGGGGTACATCCAGGAATTGGGGAAAAGGGTGTACGGTATAATTATGTTAAGTGTTAATCTAAGGGGAGGAAATGTGTGGGAGGTACATCCCTGTGATTGGTTAATTTCATCCTCCCCCTGGGAGTGTCCTGTATGTACTTGTTTGTAATAAAAGCCAGACTGGGTGTCCCAGTCCTGAGTTCCTGTTTTACCCTCAAAGTGATGTGTCGTCTCATTATTGGGGGGAAGGATTTATTGCATGCTGTTCCAGTTGATTGCTAGGAGTACAAGCCTATTCGTATGGTTCCTATTCAATGGTCTACAGCATTCATATGCTTGGGAGAATTTAAAAGGTTTCTCGGATTCAGTGTTCGTGTGTCTCCAGTCGGGAGAATGGTGTTTGCAGTAGCTGCCTGTGCATCTGTAAAGGGGATTATCGCCTAAACTGGGTTTTATCCCCTTTTGAGCAAAACGGTCCGTTACACATATGAAATATACAAAATGCCCAGCAAAAATGCAATCCGTATGTAAAAAAAATGCCCCAAATTATTTTTTACCACATACTTTGGCATATATTGGTGAAAAAATGGGGGCATGCTAAGGCACAATATGCACCTTATGAGATACCCTGGAGTGTCTACTTTTACAAATGGTAGGCCTTTGTGGTTTTTTTTTTGAACAGTCAAACTGTTATAATACCCCAAATGGAAGCATAGGCTCATTAAATCCGTCTCTCAAAATTCTACTGTGAATACTGAAAAGGACAGGTCTCCTATATGGCACTGTAGCTTCACGAAATAGTGCCAAAGACATACAATGGGGGTACCGTTGTACTCAGCAGAAGTAACTGAACACATAATAAAACTTTGTACAGGAATAGCACACACCAACTTTACAAAATACACATGAGAAGTTCTTTGTTATAAGTTTGTGTGCAAAAACCCCCAAAAAACACAATTTTACTCCAATATTTAGCAGAGGTTGGCGGTAAAATGGCTACGTAGAAAGTGTCAAAACAACCTGAGGTAAATAGCCTGTGGTGTCTACTTTATATAAATATATACTTTTGTGTGGCAATTTTGTTTTCTTTTATGGCTATTAAGCTTACAAGACAAACATACCAAATTCTAAAATCGCTCCACAATAAAAGTTTATTTTACTCCTTGTGCTTTGTGACCTGTAACTACCAAAACAAACTTAAAATCCCAGACACATTATATATTCTGTAAATCAGAACAACTAAATGAATTTATTTTTAATTACTTTCCTTAACCTGCACTAATTGTGCACACATTATTATTGCAAAAACTAAAAAAAACACATTTTTAATTTTTTTGCACTTTTCTGTATTTTTTTATAATAAATAAGCATGTATGTATGTATATATATATATATATATATATATATATATATATATATGTTACATCAAATTAAAGCCCTTTCTGTCCTGCGTCGGTGCAATAAATTAGTCAAATGCAAATTGCAGTTGAACACAAACAGCAAAAAATGCCGTTGTCATTAAGTCAAAGACAAGCTTCCGAAGCTCTGTCCTTAAGGGGTTAAATTACATTTTAGTTGTTTAAATTGCTATTAGTAAGTCACCTAAAATTTCTCATAACAGCCCCGACCCTGGGCACACACTCGCTCACAGTCCAAAAATTCATATGCCCCTCTTTGTCCATTTGAAATATTTCTGTCTAAGGGTCCTAATTGGGCTTAACACCCCTAAACCAGTATTTTGCTGACGGTTGTCTGCTGTAATAGTTATATTTTTGGTTTCAGTAGGCTATGCATCACCAGATTAGTCATATTTAATAAAACACCGGAGCAGAAATAACTTGGGCTTAGGTACTCGGTGGCCGCTCTGCACACACAGGTACAGCGAGGTGACAGGTGACAGCACACATTGTGTCTGATGCACAGAGAGGTCAAGCCATCTCGCAATGCTCAACGTATTCCCTGGGCCACACAAAATGACTTTTAAAAGAAAGGTTCTAAATACTTCCTTGGAAACCAGAATTATAAAGTCTGCAGAAAACCAGTTATCGCCATGGATGCATCATCAATATTATTTCCCTTCTAAGTCCTTTGTGCAGCAACAAAACAGACAAATATCTGATAAGGACATCATGTACTGAAAGCAGAGAGCTGGAGATGCAGCTAAGCTAGCAAAGAGAAATGAGAACACTACGGAAACATGTTTAAATCTCACGGCTGCAGGGCTTACTTCTGGCAGTGTCAAGTCAGTTAATGTTTTGGGTAAAAATAAAGGTGACAATGTGATGGGGTTACTGTGTGCGGGAGGTGCCTGTGTGTATAAAGGTGACAATGTGATGGGGTTATTGTGTGCGGGAGGTGCCTGTGTGTATAAAGGTGATAATGTGATGGGGTTACTGTGTGCGGGAGGTGCCTGTGTGTATAAAGGTGATAATGTGATGGGGTTACTGTGTGCGGGAGGTGCCTGTGTGTATAAAGGTGATAATGTTATTGTGTGCGGGGGGATGTCTGTGTCTGTGTGTATAAAGGTGACAATTTGATGGGGTTACTGTGTGCGGGGGGTGTCTGTGTCTGTGTGTATAAAGGTGACAATGTGATGGGGTTACTGTGTGCGGGGGATGTCTGTGTCTGTGTGTATAAAGGTGACAATTTGATGGGTTACTGTGTGCGGGGGGTGTCTGTGTCTGTGTGTATAAAGGTGACAATGTGATGGGGTTACTGTGTGCGGGGGATGTCTGTGTCTGTGTGTATAAAGGTGACAATTTGATGGGGTTACTGTGTGCGGGGGGTGTCTGTGTCTGTGTGTATAAAGGTGACAATGTGATGGGGTTACTGTGTGCGGGGGGTGTCTGTGTGTATGTATAAAGGTGACAATGTGATGGGGTTACTGTGTGCGGGGGTGTCTGTGTCTGTGTGTATAAAGGTGACAATGTGATGGGGTTACTGTGTGCGGGGGGTGTCTGTGTGTATGAATAAAGGTGACAATGTGATGGGGTTACTGTGTGCGGGGGTGTCTGTGTGTATGTATAAAGGGGACAATGTGATGGGGTTACTGTGTGCGGGGGGTGTCTGTGTGTATGTATAAAGGTGACAATGTGATGGGGTTACTGTGTGCGGGGGGTGTCTGTGTGTATGTATAAAGGTGACAATGTGATGGGGTTACTGTGTGCAGGGGGTGTCTGTGTGTATGTATAAAGGTGACAATGTGATGGGGTTACTGTGTGCAGGGGGTGTCTGTGTGTATGTATAAAGGTGACAATGTGATGGGGTTACTGTGTGCAGGGGGGGCTGTGTGTATGTATAATGGTGACAATGTGAGGGGGTTACTGTGTGCGGGATGTCTGTGTCTGTGTGTATAAAGGTGACAATGTGATGGGGTTATTGTGTGCGGGGATGTCTGTGTCTGTGTGTATGTGTAAAGGTGACAATGTGATGGGGTAACTGTGTGCGGGGGGTGGCTGTGAGGGATGATTGTAAAACTAGTGGAAAAGTAAACAAAATATTCAGGGGATTCTGGGAAAAGACTGCTCCCTTTAACCCTTGCAGAATGATGTATTACTTATTGCAGACAGCAGTGAATGGGTTAACAATTGTTATATGTGTTCGTTACTCTGATTTGTGAAAACCACAGAAAGCTTTCTTCTTAGTCAGCAGAAAGGTTAAAGGGACACCATACTTACCAAAACAACTTTAGCTTAATGAGTTATGGTGTATAGAACATGCCCCTGCAGTCTCACTGCTTAATCCTCTGCTATTTAGGGAATAAATCACTTTGTTTATGCAGCCTAGTCACTCCTCCCAGCATGTGACTTACACAGCCTTCCATAAACACTTCCTGTAAATAGTCATCTAATATTTACACTTCCTTTATTGCAAATTCTGTTTAATTTAAAACTACTTATCTTATCTTATAGCTTGCTAGACGCTGCAGGAGCCTTGTGTGTGATTAAAGTTCCATTTACAGAGCAGGGAAAAAACAAACTTTTAAAGTGATTTCACTCCTAAATGGCAGTGAATTGAGCAGTGAAACTTCAACGGCATGATCTATACACATAAACTGCTTCATTAAGTTAAAGTTGTGTCGGTGACTATAGTGTCGCTTTAAATATTTTTTTTAAAACAAGCAACTTGTTCACAGGAAAGCAGAGCTGGGGCATTGCACATGTAAGGCTATATCTAGAGTTATCTTAGAGCCAAACCTCTAGAACACGGCAATTATATGATGCTTTGGGAAGACCCTTGATACTTATAATCGAGAGTCCCTCAGCATTCCTGATAAATTTCTAGATCAGCTCACCTTAAGACTTTGGAAATTAACAATAATGATGAAATCAAACTATTTAATCAGGACCCGTACATTTAGCTTGTCTTCCATGTATCTTATGGGGTCTACTTGTTATTATTACCCAAATTTATGGTGCTTGTTTTATCAACCTTGGAAGGAATACAGGGTGACCTCAATGGAATCGTAAGATGAGTTACATATTCTATCCACTCGGCTATCTCCCCGGGTTTAACAATATTAATAACCTGTCATTCCACTGTCTGCCTTTCGTTAAATGTGGTAATTAACATGCAGAATCTTAAGCTGACAGGAATAATTTGGGATAATTGATTGAGTCATCTTTATTTAATCATAAATTTCAGTTCTGATACACTATTAATAAAGAGATTCAGATACACACAAACTGTTACACATATACACACACAAACTGTTACACATATACACACACACACAAACTGTTACACATATACACACACAATATGTTACACATATACAAACACAATGTTAGACATAACACACACGTACACACTGTTCCAAATGCAATAAAAACAAAAAGCAGTTTATTCCCCGAGCCTCTAGTTACTTTCCTTGCTGCCCAGTGTATCTGCTCTTACAAACTCCATTGTTTGGATTGTTGTCACGGTAACCCACCGCAAGGTCCTAAACTCCAAAGCTCAGAGGAGCCATGCTGGCACCAGAACAACTACAGCTTATTTTATTTGTTCTGGTGAGTATAATCATTCCCTTCAGACTTTTTGCAGTAAAGACTGTTTTTTTCAGAGAAAATGCAGTGTTTACATTACAGCCTGGGTATACTTCCACTGGCCACTCCTCAGATGGCTGTGGGAGGTATTTCCCTTCAGTGTATCCAGCCTCTGCATGGAGACACTGAACTTTCCTCATAGAGATCCATTGATTCAATGCATGACATAGGCACCGTCGTTATTCGGCAGGTGTTAGTTTAATTTACCTTCAATAAGACTCGGACACCAGTTATTCTGTTGGAGTATAACGTCCACAGCTTTTATTAAATCTTAAACAAATTAACATATTTAGGGTCATTGTCATTTCAGACATTTCGTTACTATCCCCCCGCACAATACCCCTGACAATGACCCTAGCACTTAAACAATAAATAACATTCCAATAACATTTAATTGATAACACACGGCCTACCAAAGAGGCCCCAACCAAACGTTACTGAAGGGGTGTACCCAGACACCCCTACCCCTTAGGTTCGTAGCCACCGAAGAGCTTGAACCTACCAACACTCTTATCCATCTGGCCTACTCCAGCCTAGGCCTTGGCCTATCCACTTCCAATTCCAGCCAACTTCCGACTTTTACCATGCCCTGTTCCCGCCACTGTGACCAAACGGGAACCTTACCAAATCCTAAAGGGAGGGTGGGAGGGACAAAGAACAGGTAAGTGAAATTCTGTTAAAAATGGCCCCTCTCTTAAGATGGCCGCTTTTTAAACTGCTCCTAGACCACCCCCACGCTGCATTAGCCTAAGCCCACCCCTAAATCTTTTTCCCTGCCCACTCTCTGGCCCTGTCAAGGCCCACTCCCCCTCTGCGCTGTTCCATGGGCTTCATTACTATGACGAGATGCTAATTGGCCAGAGCTGTGTTTGGCTTGTGCTGGCTCTGCGCCTGATCTGCCTCCTTGACAGTCTCAGCCAATTCAATGGGAAAACATTGTGATTGGCTAAGAGAATCACTTCTGACGATGTCAGCCAAGCAGGCGGATCAGGGGCAGAGCCAGCAGCAGCAGAGTAAAATAAACGAAAGATTTGTACTATATTTATCAGGACAGGGGGGGGGGGGCAGGTTGCTAGATGGTTGTTTTAACATTACAGGGTCAGGAATACATGTTTTTGTTCCTGACCCTTTAGTGTTCCTTTAAATTTAGCCATAGTATTTGGCTCGGTGTGCAAATTATCATTTAGGGTTAGAGGTTGTATTTGCAGCCAGGTTAAAGGTTACTACTTACATTTATGGTTATTGCTGACAATAATGCAAGATAAAATGAAAATCGGATTATAAATTACATTAAAGGGATGCTGTAAGCACCAAAACTTCTTTAGCCTAATTAAGCAGTTTGGGTCTGCTTGTGGTCTCACCGCTCAATTATCTGCCATTTATTAATCATCATAATTGCAGTCAGTTCCACAAAGCCAATAGCATTGTGTTAAAGCCAAAGGCAGGGAAACATTGGAAATACTTTTTTTATATTTGACTAGCTCAATGTGCATAAACAATTGTATATATTTTTTTTAAATTGCACCATTTCAATGTCACTTTAAAACTATTGCAAATATAATAAATTGATTGATCCACTTTACTGTCTTTGCTAGGTAGAAAAACAACTTCAAAATGTTTCTTTTAAATAATACAGCATTAAAAAAAAAATGCCTATTTATTAAACTGCCAGGCCGGCCCTACAGGGCTGGCGGCACTACTTAGGCACCAGTCCAGTGGTAACTGGTGGATCAAAGAACTCCGTTACCTGCCAGGCCACACACCCACTTCTCGTATAGTATCAGAGCAACACTCTAATACTCTCCCCAGCACCAGAGGGAAGGAACGGTCTAGTTTTTTAAAAATATATATATTTTTTAAATATATATTTTCCCCTCAGCCCTTATCCTCAACTACAGCCCCTAACCCACCAATGCAGCCCTTAAGCCCCCAGCAGCCGTTGACCCCATTGCAGCCCCTAAGCCCATCACAGGCCTAACTACAGTCCTTATTTCCCCAGACACAACAAAGACAACAAATATTTAAAAACAGTGATTATCTGGTTTGTTTTAACTGAAATTGAAAATTAAGACACCTCTCCCCCAAGTAACTCAGCAATTAAATAAAAGTATCACTTTCATACAGCGATAGACAAGTTCGACATAATCCATCCATGTTCTGTAACAAAGAATGTGACGGCAGATAAGAACCATTCGGCCCATCTATTAACCAGCCGTTAGCACTCATAGGGTGGGAGGATGAAAACATGCTTTAATGGGGATAAACATGCTGACACCTTGTGCGTTAAGTACCTTCTTATCACAAACAAACATAAGGAGCAATAAATATCCTGCCAGATCCATCAGTTTAAATCTCTGCCCTTGTCACGTTTCTACACCAGACTGTTTAATGTTCCCATAAATAGGCTGTGTTTCAGCAGGTGGAAAAGAGCCCCCTGTGAGCAATCATATGCTCCATCTGCCTGCAGCGAGCCTGTTATCATCATAGCTCCTATATACTGATCACTCAGGGAGGCTGGTGAATAGCTGGCGCTGGACATTAAAGGGGACACTATAGGCACCCAGACTTAATCTCATTGAAGTACAGTGTCCCTGTCCAACTTAGCCCTGCAATGTAAAACACTTTTAGTGCTAAGACTGCTGCAAGTAGCGGTCTACCAAACATCCACTTGAGGCACTTCTAGCGGTTTCATGAAGTTTGACTCAGTGAAACGACACTGGATGTCTCCAAGCTGTGCACGAGGACGCCAAGCATCTTCAAATGCCCATAGGAAACAGTGGCGTCACAAGGGGGGGTCAGAGGGGGCCATGGCCCCCCTACATAATGCAGTGCCCCCCCTTGTGCCGAGTGCTGTATTTACCGCGAGGCTGACAAGGCATTTGCCTTGGGTGGCACTTTCAGGGGAAGGCAAAAAAAAAACGCCACCTTCAGGGCCCTCTGAGGCTGGCATGAGGTGATGTAGGCGGGCAGCGAGGGAGCACTCTCCCCTGCTCAGCTCCCTCGCGCGTACCTCACTGATGCCGGAGCCAGGAACCGGATTATGATGTCACTCCAGTCCCGGCATCACTGAGAGGTGCGCAAGGGAGCTGAGCGGGAGGATGAGAGCTCCCTCGCCACCTCCAATTTGAGCCTGCCATCCTGACCGCCTGCACCCGTGCATGCCAGCCCTGCCAGCAGCAGCCCCACTGGACCCCAGGAAGAATCCACTCCAGCACTCCCAAAGGTAGGGAGGCCAGGTGGATTGAAATGTAAAAATGTTGTAAAATGTTGTAAAAGTGTGTTAGTGTGTGTGTGTGTGTGTGTCTCCATGTGTGTCTGTTAGTGTGTTAGTCTTAGTGAGTGTGTTAGTGTGTGTTAGTTAGTGTGTTAGTCTTAGTGAGTGTGTGTGTGTTAGTGTGTCTGTTAGTGTGTTAGTCTTAGTGAGTGTGTGTGTCTGTTAGTGTGTTAGTCTTAGTTAGTGTGTGTCTGTTAGTGTGTGTCTGTTAGTGTGTGTCTGTTAGTGTGTGTCTGTTAGTGTGTTAGTCTTAGTGAGTGTGTGTTTGTTAGTGTGTCTGTTAGTGTGTTAGTTTTAGTGTGTCTGTTAGTGAGTGTGTGTCTGTTAGTGAGTGTGTGTCTGTGTGTGTTAGTGTGTCTGTTAGTGTGTTAGTTAGTGAGTGTGTTAGTCTTAGTGAGTGTGTGTGTGTGTGTTAGTGAGTGTCTGTGTTAGTCTGTCAGTTAATGTGTGTCTGACACTGAGTGTGTGTCTGAGACACATATGTCTGTTCATCAGCCCCAATACATACAGTAAAAACCAAAGAAAAAGCTACCTGCGCTCTCTCCTTAATCCCTATGTATATTTAAACATATGGAGATAATTTAGTTACTCCAATAGCCATTGGAGGGAATGCCCGCCTGCTAAGGTAGAACGTTCTTCTTTGGTTTTTACTGTATATATTGGGGCTGATGTGTACTGTGGTCGTTGCTGCCACCCAGGAGTGATGGGAGTGAGCGCAGGACTTATCTTTTGCATTTGTATTCACTTTTTGTATCATACAGCTAGGTTACAATGCTGCCGCCCATCCCATGTGTTCCCTGTTAAGGTTAATAGTATATAGGGGTGTGTATAAAAAATAACCCCTCTCTGTCTCATGAGATATCTTTGACAGAAGCTCAAGGAAGCAAGGTGAAAGGTCAGAGTAGGAACCGTCTAGGGGGGTCTGCCTTGACATTGGCAGGCGGGCATTCCTTCCAATGGCCATTGGAGTAACTAAATGACCTCCATTTGTTTAAATATACATAGGGATTTAGGAGAGAGCGCAGGTAACTTTTTCTTTGGTTTTTACTATATATATTGGGGCTGATGTGTACTGTGGTCGTTGCTGCTGCCCAGGAGTGATGGGAGTGAGTGCAGGATTTATCCTTTTGTATTTGCATTTCCTATGGGGAAGGCTTAATGTGTGTCACTTGCCCTGCATGCACATTAGGTTCCCCCCCAACTCTGATGTCAGAGGAGGTGGAGACAGAGGGACCTTGTCACTGCAATAAGGTGATTGAGATTTTTTTTTAACCCTTTAACTGCTGGGGTGGGGGAGGGGTTGCAGAGTGACACTATAGTGTTAGAAATACAGCTTTATATTCCTAACACTATAGTGTTTCTTTATTCAGTAAGAGAGAATAGAAAAAAAGGAATGTAATAGCCTTGTGATAATGAAACTGTCCGGGAATGGAGCTATAGATGAGACACAGCAGTCACTTTATTTTATATATTAAAGGGACACTACATGCACCCAGCTCATTTAAGTGGTCTGGGTGCATTGACTCTCTTGCACCTAGTACTGCAATGTAAAACAGTCCCAGATAAACTGCAGTGTTAACATTGCAGCACAAAGTCTGCCCTCAGTGACTGTCTTCCCTTTAATTTCCAGACAGCCGCTCGAGGCGCTTTCTGAATGGAAATGGACCTTCGGTCCGGTATCTGACGCTGGACGTCCTCACGCTCTGCATGAGGACATCAGAGTCAGATTTTTCAGGAATAGAGTAACCCTAACACTCAAACCTAAAGGAAACAGTAAAGGTACACCTACCGATACTTAGAGTGGCCGGGTTAGTGCCCGAGACAGATATATTAAATGTCTGCAAGCAGACAGAGGATAAACGGGAGACAGAAATACAAGGAATCGATAGCCAGTTCAAAATCTGGATAACAGAAAGCAAGAATAGTCAAACAACCCAAGATCAGAAAACAGAAAACAGAAAATCAGAAAACATAAGGCACCAGGAAGTTAGGGATAAATGTGTGTGCATTAGAAAATACATCATTTCTGTGCTCGCACGGCGCCACGAGGGACAGGTATCGTGTCATTCCCATAGGAAAGCATTGGTTCAATGCTTTCCTATGGGGAGGTGGGACAGAGGAAGGGGGGATCCCCGACCCAGCTGTGAATAAAGGGAATTTAACCCTTTATTTACAGGGGAGGTGGGGACGCGAGGGAGGGGAGAGGCAGGGGGAGCGATAGTGCCAGGAATACAGCTTTTTGTATTCCTGGCATTATAGTATCCCTTTAAAGGGACATTACCGTGACAACATAATCTACATTAAATCATAACCTGGGATGTTGTCAGCATTCCTGGGAGATTTCAAAACAGTAAAAAATAATATATATTTATATTTGTCATGTGAGGTTTTTGATCATATAGCTAGCTAAAACTTTAGCATTCAAGCGGACTACACTACAAATAGATTCACTTTGTTCATTAGTACAAGCTCAGGCACAAAGGAGTCTGGGAATTCTGAAAACAACATCTATCCAGACACTCAGCACACAGGGGCACGTTTACATTCTTTGTTAAGGTATTATGACCCTAGGCCAGTACAGGAGACACCAGGTAGCTAGCTGCATGTAATGAGGATATAGGACTAGGTCATAACATAATACACGCCTCATCCTATAGCACAAAAAACACATTTGGACCACTTCTCAAGTAAATACGATCTGTGTTAGTCACAGCCAGGGGAGGTGTGACTAAGGCTGCATAAACTGCCTTCCTCACCCCCCAAAAACCACTGCAGCTGTGAGACGTGACAATTCATCTTTTAGTGTTTACATTTTTCTTCAACCAGTTATGATGTATTTATAGAGTTTAACCTCATGCACCACCAGGTTAGTAATTGCACCGAGACACAACATAACTGATTGCATAGTTTCAAGGACATTGTCTCGATGAGCATGCAGAGTCCCTGAAAAGCGCAGGACATTAAGAAAGGCTTGACAGCGCAGCAAAGGATTCCCAATACACCTGCCTGCTTACATGGTCTACGGCCAAAGCTTTGACGCAATTAATTCCAGAGAGACACAACACTTATACCACGGAAGCTCTCAATGCATCATAAATTACATCAGATAATGATTGCGTTTTATAAAAATAATTGGAAACAAATGCACCAGGACGCTGAAGATGTTAATCTTCACGTAGCAGATATAACTGTAGCTGTCTTACACTGCCAGCTTATAGAGTTCATTTATCTGAATATATTTAACTGGCCGTGTTTTGTGTTCAATACGGCGTTATTGTCTTGTGAGAAAATCAATACAGGAAATATAGATTTCGAAGACTTCAGACAAGCATATCCATAGAATATAGTATAATATTATGGGATCCTACGGATATCTCTAAAACATATAAACAAAACGAATCACGGTGCAATAATGCTTGAAAAACGAGTAACAAAACACTTCTTGATTGCACTTGATTTCATATAATAATATAGATTTGAAAATGCCTCTCCTAAGGTTGCAGGGGGTATAGCTCTCTCCTAGGGACTGATCTGGGAGTCAAGCTCAGGAACCACAGTAAAGATCTTGATCCAAGATTACAAAACGCTTTATTGGCATATATAACTATAAAATCAAATGAAAGAATAAAAAATATTCAGTGCTGGAATAGGTCCTACGCGTTTCGTTCTCTGGGACCAACATGTAAAATCAAAAGTAAAATACACATGCCAAACACAGCCTAATCCCAGGATGTGTTTGATAATTGTACTTTACTGTGTGTATACAATGCGCGAAATAATCCAACACACTTTGTTGCTTAAAACATACCACGTGCACAGGCACACTATAGAACATGCTATGCAGACAGGAAAAAGTGACACTAGATCTTCGCCAATTCTAAATACACTCCGGAATGCCAGTTGGATGCATGTGTTCCATGGGAAAACTTAAAGCAACTTAGCGGTTGAAAAAAGCATCAGGGAATAGTAAATAACTCAATATGCAAATGTGTGAAAGTATCTTCTAAAACAGGAAATGTACTGTGATGGCAAAGGTATATCCCATAACTCTAGGGTAATGATGGATGGTGTTAAAGTATGCCTGACTGAAGCTGAGGACAGGACAGCCAAGAATAGGAGTAGGAAACAGTCAGTAAAGAGAGGAACCTTAGAAAGTAGAAGGAAGAAGTATGGAGTCATATCTGAAGCCAACATGTAAACCCAGTGGATCTCCAGCAGGCACCTCCAGCGGAGGTAAAGCAACAAAAATGTTAAGATATTGAGCTCATAGTCTAGCCGGCAGGGCTGGACTTACCCACCGGGATACAGGGATATTTAATGGTGGGATGCTCTTGTCCTGGGTCGGTGCTGTTCTACTGCACTAGCACTGTGTTGCTTTTGCTTGGCAATGAGCAGCCACTTAAAATACACTGTGCTGCGCCAAATGTCTTCTGCTTGTTGCTCTGCATAAATGTGGAGTGGTGGTACAGGAGGCGAGGGAGCTCCATATGCACATTACCTGCAAAGCTTCCTCATGTGCCCTATAGAGGTGCTGGAAGCTGGAATGTCACATTAATCTGGCCTAGGCATTACTACAGGGCGCACATGAGGACTAGCCATGCAGCCAATATACATATGGATCACATCTCCTTCAAGGAGACCACACTGGACCCCAGGCAGAGGATCCACTCCAGTTCTCCTAAAGGTAGGGAGACTGGGTGGATCTAAAAATCCCCCCAGAAAACTCTAATACTACAGATCATGAGAGAGAGAGAGAGAGAGAGAGAGAGACGTTCTGTGAGTGTGTGAGGTTGTGTCTGTAGTTTGTGTGTCTAACAGTGTTTTTGAGTGTGTGTGTGTGTGTGTGTGTGTGGGAAGGTGTGTGAGGTTGTGTCTGTGGTTGTTTGTGTGTCTAACAGTGTGTTTGACTGTCTGTGTATGTGCCCCCACACTAAAACCCTTATCCCCCACAATACTGCCCTATTCCAGCACTAAAGAACTTGTTTTATATATTCTTTTTTAAATGTAACGTTCCATACATTACAGCACCTACCCTTCCACACTACAGCCTATATCCTTATCCAACAATACAGCACCTATCCTCCCCTCCCATACATGTTGCATTGTATTTTCTTAGAAAGAACTGTATGTAGTAGAATTTATAGTTGATTTCACCTAATTGTACTATTTAATACAATTTGTATGTATTAAGAAATCTTCACTGTCCCCAGAAGTAGTTTATCAGAGAAAAATAAAAAACACTGGACGGCATGTAATGGTCCCAAATTCTGGACTTTCCTAACAAAATGTGGAATGTAAGCAAATGATATTCACCCTTTCTGCCCCAATCTGTATTTTGTAATGTAATATCACTCTGGCTGAGACTGGCCATCAGGGAAACCAGGGACTTGCCCAATGAGCTGCAATGGCCACAGCATCGAGGAACAGTTAGGATGTTCAGGAGAGCTCCGCAACTGGGGCAATAAAATCACACGTGTACGTGTTTTATGTATTTTCCTCCAAGGCCATCGTGTGGCGCTGTAGTTTTGTGCTGCTTCCAAAATCACCCAAAGCCCCACTCTAAGCACGGTCCACTTGTATGACTTTCTTTTCTGCAGCTTTTCAGATATCATTGGGTTACCATTTGGTAAAATTGTCTAGAGCTACTTGCAAACAAACATCACTGATGCAATGAGATGCATTTCCAAATAGCAGGAGACATTCTGCTGAATGGGTTTAGGTCAGATGATAGCTAATAATGTGAATCACAGAGGGATTTTAGGAGCCAAACATAAGAGAACTGATCTGAAAAATAACCAAACTCCGCACCCCTCAGCTCACAACCCCGTCCACGTCCTATGAAAGAGCTGTGGTGTTACAGTGTGGCACCATCTGATACTAATTACTTAAAGGGACACTACAGGCACCCAGGCACTTCAGCTCATTGAAGTGGTCTGCGTGCAGTGTTCCTATTGCGCTTAGTGCTGCAAAGCTAAACAGAGAAACAGCACTAAGTCTGCCCTCAGTGTCTACCAGACAGCCACTGGAGGTGCTTCCTGCATCCAAACAGACCTTTGGTCCAGTATCTGACACTGGGCGTCCTCACGTCCTGCATGAGGACATCAAGCATCAGATTTTTCCCCACAGGAAAGCATTGATTCAATGCGACAGAAGCAAAGTAAAATGATAACCATCACCATTCTCTGGGTCTTCAATAACTCCCAAAATGTTAAGCCAAGCCACGTGAAGACAGAGGGTGCTTGTCTAACATAGCACCCGGCCAGGTCTTCAATTCTACAACTACTGGCATGACAAGACTTGCTGAATTCTGTCTCCACCTTCTGGTTGAGAAGTAAAAATATATGTTTACCTTCATAGGTTAGGGTTATTCTATAATAAATCAGAGTTTTGAAATGTTTCTTGAATGTTGCCCAAGTGGGGTGAGGGGGGTTGACTTGAAATAGGCTGTTCATATCAGCCCAAACATTGTCATGTTGAGCTTGTTCCAATAAAAAGTCTGCAAAGTCTTAGAAAAGCTAATTCTCAATGCATCTATTACATGTTTTACTCAGTCAGGGCAGCGGAAGCGCCTCTAGTGGCTGTCAGCTTCTAAAAAACTGTAATGTTTTAAATCGCAGGATTAAAAGGAAATGGAGTGCACTGAGTGGCTTTAGTGCCCTTCTTACATTAGTGGCAACAATGGTTATAAACAGTCGCCACTGTTAACAGTAAAAATATTAATAAATAAAGGGGCTACCTGTTACCAGTGGCTGCTCACTGTCATAAAAAAAGACTAGCGACTGGGCAGCTATTGCTCTTCAGTCGAAAATGTAATAAAGGTGCAACTGGCACAGGTCCCAATGCCGCCATGGTTGGGGCACCTAATAAATTGGTAAAGTGGGAGGGACAAACTGTACACCCGTGCCCCACAAGTGGGGACTAATTAAATAGATGGGGAGAACCTAGCGTCTACCTCCAGTCCCAGGCCAGCAGTGGGGGCTAGTAAATAAAATGAACGCGGTGCATAGTGTCCCCCCAGCTACCACCTATTGGGATAATAGAGGGTTGGACGTATTGTCCATTTTAGTCCCCATCCATTGGCAACAGTGGGTGCTAATATTTCTTGATTGAATTGGGAGCCCCCCAGTGACTAGGGGTCCCCCCAACACCCTAACAATAGTGAGGGTGGACCAATAAACTAAATACCTGTAAAAGAAATGTCATACTTACCATTAGATAACTTTTTTACCCCCCATCTTCTTTTCTTAAGCCCCAAAAAAGGTAAAAAAAAAAAAACATAATGTCACGTCATAATTTTTTTTAAATTTTTTTTTTTAAAGGACAGGATGAAAAAAGAAAAAAAAAAAATACCGGCAAAAATAAAATAAAAATGATCTTTTGGACAAATGGACCAATTGCCAAAAATTCAAACCGATCTGTTTTTTTGTCCTAAAACAAATGCTCAAGTCTAGTTACCACGGCGGAGCCTAACCGCCGAGCTGGCAGGACGTGCTGAACATCAGCTCCCGCCGAAACGCAACGAAAACCGGGGTATACACCCCGAAAATCGGCGCGTCCACCAGCCGGATGGTAAGAGACAGAGTGGGGACACCCGGGGGCACAAAACGACACCAAAATCGAGCACCCCAAAGCCCGGAAACCCACAAAACGCGCCTGAGGCCTACCAGAGACTGAGACGGGGAGAGGCGGCCGCTCTCCTCGAAGACAAAGCCACGTACAGAAACCTTGGCGTGCCTGCATATCTTCCCCCCCCCCCCCCCAGGACCTGTGGGGGTCATCCCGGTCCTCACTAGACACCAGGGCTACCAACTGGCACGACCTACCAAGCCTGGGCCTCTGCCTCACAGTGATAGCTCCTCACAAGACGAGCCCAAGATGGCGGCTTGCGGCGAGAGGCACACAGCAAGCAGACTGGCAACAATGGCTGAAATAGCACCCACAGCAGCTACGAGAGGCCCACTGGAGCCTCGGTCTGCAACAAGCAACTGGACAAGCGGCAACGAGCTGAGCCTACAATATGGGGCAATACAGCAACAAGGTCGGCGAACACGAGACGCTGCTAAAATGGCGACCGTGAAAGCACAAAGTGAGCTACATGAAAACCACTCAGTCATGCCAAACTACGAAGCTAGACTCACCGCTCTCTTCGATGCCTTTTGGGCACAACTGGAGCGCCGGGCATGGCTGAATAAACAGGACACACGCTAGAGCCAGGAGCAAACACAGCACCATAACGGCCGATGCCTCACTCCTAAAAGGCACAGAGCCCCAAGATGGCGCCGCAGGAGGAGAGATCCTCAGCCTGCAGGCGTAATCATAAAGAAGAAACAAGCATCGGAGCACTGCAGCAGACCACGGGGGACCCCCGTACATCCAGGTACGCACCCAAGAGCTCTCCCCACTCTTCTTCCGGGCTGGGAGCCCACCCGAGGGTTACTCCTCACCGCCACCCATACACCCAAGGGAACAACCGGACTCCGGCAAAGCCTTGGGCCCACGACCCTGGAGATGGGGTCAATGGACTTGTGGCAAGGGTCTCCGATACGGCCTTGGGCCGAAGACAAGGGACACTCAAGCGGCAGCGCACTAGGAATAACACCAGGGGCACCTTAACCCAGAGGGCTAAGCACTCAGCGGGCCAAAACGCCCACTATAGAGAAACGGACCCGGGCCTCCATGGAGTGGTGGAACAAATAGGCAGCCCCCCACAACCAAGTAGATTGGACCATGCGTGCTACAACACAACTCCTCCATGTGGGGTGGGCTGAATAACAGCATGGACACTTGCTACGCTCGAGGCCTTGGACTGTTCCAAGTAACCGCAAGAGACACACTGTTACACCCTGAGGGTTTTACCCATACACATTTCCATGCTCCGTATTGTTTAATTTTTCTTTATACAGTTAATACTTTATGATTTCCAGCTAGCAGATAGATACATACTATGTTGCCAGCCTGCCTTAGTAATTTCACTCGTACCTATTAGGTCTAACTCCCATTGCTGTGCGCCTCTTGGTAATCCGTTTTCACTACTAGCCTAGCATGCTTAATGTCATGTTGTCAATAGCCTGACTTCATAGCCTGATTTGATTTAATATCCTGTGTTAATAGCCTGAGTTAATAGCCTGATTTAATAGCCTGATTTAATAGCCTGATTTAATAGCCTGATTTAATAGCCTGATTTGATAGCCTGATTCAATAGCCTGATTTAATAGCCTGATTTCATAGCCTGATTTCATAGCCTGATTTCATAACTTGATTTCATAACTTGATTTCATAGCTTGATCTGATAGCCTGATTTAATAGCCTGACATAATAACTTGATTCAAAAGCCTGATTTAAACGCCTGTATTAGAATCTTGTTTTCTATGACTGATTTATGAACCTGTTTTCTCAACCTGATTTATGAAAAAGAAAAAAAAAAGAAAAAAACGAAGCATCGCTATCCCAGAAATGTAATAGTTTAAAGCTGACAATGTTTAAACCCTCTACTGTAATCATACTATGCGTTTCCCTCCTTTCCTTCTGTACCCTATCAAAAATGCTTCAATAAAAGAAAGATTGACAAAAAAAGTCTAGTTACCACCTGTTTTTAAAACAGTAACTCTTAAAGCACAAAAATGGTTCCCATGCCATTTCAGAGGGTCGTGATTGATAATACCAGGCATATCACATTCATCTCGCCCCAGGTAAGTTGCCAAAATATGTTGTTTACTGTTGGTTTCCCTAGAGCTCCAAGGTCCCTTGGATACTGGAAAGATCTAATTAAAGAAGCACTTTGCAAAGACCGCAATGGTAACATCGCCAACGAGGGTCCGGTGGCTGGGGGGCAGGCAAAGGCCAGTTTAACTTACCCTACTTTCCAAGTCCCTACTTTGTCTCAGGATATCTTTTGACTGGGTGGGAATTTTTAGTGAAATTCCAACACACTCAATCTGAGTATTTCGTAAAGATTCTATCTTTATAAAATACTAACTTTGCAGCTAAGGTGACAGTGCCACTTTACGGTGTTCTACAAAATATATTTTAAAGTTAATTATATCACACTTGAAGAATGCATCTCGGAGCTAATTTTCCATTTGAAGCACAGATTGCTATGTTGTGTAATTTGAGGATCTGTTAAGAACCACAGTACTTGAGCTTTGTAAATACACATTCCTCCTGATTAATGAGACACAGAGTGTCCTGATAAACGTGTATAGTCTCTCTAACTCCTATCATCCATCAGTGTTCCAAAGCAAAGCCAGTAACCTGCAATGAATACACCACACGGGATACTGAAACCTAGGCCAGTGACAGCTCACCTTGGCACCCCAGATGCTTTCAACTCAGTTTCCCATGATGCTCAGTTAGATTGGCATCCTATGCTATCGGAGAGAGCAGTGACCAGGTAGGATTGTATACAAACCACATAACTGCAGAATTAACAGTATCACTGTCATCCAGCAAAGTGTGCCGGTCTTTTTTTTTTTTTTACACAATGCCAGGCACGTATTAATGCAGTCTGGGAAAAAAACAAGAGTTATCTCCTAGTTGAGATGAAAAAAAAATAAAAAATTTAGCACAGAAATGAAAATAGCTACTGGGAAAAAAACAAAACCTTGATTTGCAGCAGAGCCTCATCAGGATTTACAAATAGCCTTACATAAAAATATCTCTCGGAGAAAATACTCGGCTGATTTTTACGTTTTCTGTAATATGTCCATCAAGCGGCAGCCTAATATGTTGAATGTGAAGGAACCCGGATAGTGTTCTGAGATACAATTGTTATTAATTCTTAAAGGAGTCAACATATAATGTATAATAGTACAATTAATAATGCACAGGACAATACCATGGTTTATTGATAATTAATGCAACCATCACTACTGTCATAGCTACTAAATGTACTGGATTTCCAGGAACAGTCCCTCTATCTGGCATTGTATACTCCAGTCCAGATATGTCATGTAGACTGGATTTGGTTAATAAAGGGTCGCCAGGCAGCATACAAGCTCCACATAATAGCAAACTTAATGGATTAGAAGTCTGACGCTCAGAGCTATCAATCAGGCACTTTATATCCATTTTGTCCCAACTTTGTGCCACATGCAAAACGTGGTCCGAGCTTTCTCTCCTCACATGTGCAGACCACGGCTTTGCCAATCGGCAGACATGGCTCAATTCACCAAACTCCAAACTAATTGTAAAATTCAACACTCTTCTTTTCAAATAATTTTTATTAAAGTTTTACAGATTTGTATAACAACAAGAATATGAACATTGTATTGGGGGTAGGAGGGGAAGGGGAACTTGGAAATGGAAAAGAATAACCATCCAGTATTGCAATAGGCATAACAGTGTATATGGCAAAAAAATAAATAGAAAAAATTAATAATATGTTTTACATCAATGCACTTTAATAATAAATATGTCAAAGACCATATGCTGCTTTGATTTTTTCTTCCCACTTATCCCAATTGTATTTTTATAATGGGAAACCACGCATATTAGCTCTATGTGATAATTCGTGTGCCTTGTTTTCTAGAATAAAATTAAAAACTTCCCTGAGAGATGGCACATCTTGGGACTTCCAATGTCTAGGTAAACAGGATGTAGCAGCGATCAAAATGTGACCTATGATTATTTTGTCCGATCTATTAATGGACTCCGGGAGTTTTTTGAATAAGGCTAGTTCCGAGGTTAAAATGCTAATGGTTCTGTCCACTTTAATAATTAGGTCGTGAATCAATTTCCAATATTTAGTTAATTTAGGACAGAACCACCAAATATGGGCCATATTGCCCACACCCCCACAATCTCTCCAACACCGGTCAGAATACATATTGTTCATGTTGTGCAGTCTAGACGGGGCCAGGTACCAGCGATATAAAATTTTGTAATGATTTTCAAAGTGGTCGGTGCAATACGAAATACCTTTTAAAGCTTTAAAAAAACCGAACCATTCTTCTAGATTGTACTGGGCACCCAACTCCGTCTCCCATGACAACATATGTTTTAATTTTTACTAGGGGCTTGGCGTTATAAAACGAGTATCATAAAGATATCATGCCTTTACTAGTGGGGCTGCATAAAAAAAGCTTTCTCCAATGGAGACATCTCAAGCGTTTTATAATTTTTATCTGTTTCAGGTACCTTAAATAGTTCTTTCAATTTGTCAATGATTAACATACAATCCAATTCACATACATTCGTTAATCCATACTTAAGTTTCAATTTTTCCAAAGAAAGAATAGCATTGCCGTGAAAAAAATTGTCAAGATTAGTTATAGAGCATTCCTTCAACAGTTCTGTTTTTAAAGATGGAATATAATCCTTCAATAGCTCAATTGGCATTGCTCTATAAAGGCTGGGAGAATGATCATTTTTAAAAACAATATCCCAGGCCTTAAGTGTAGTCTTGGTAGATAAAAATAACTTTGGAATTCCAGGTCTTTTCTTAGGATTTAACCAAGGTAATTCTGACAATCTAACCGGTAAAATTTTTGATTCTTCTATTTCCATCCATCTGGGTTTATCAACCTGATTATTAAAGCTCACAGCCACTGCAGCGTTAGTGGCGAAATAATATTTGCGGATATCGGGAACACCGATACCGCCATTCGATTTGTGGTGCTGCAAGGAAGTGAGCTTCACTCGAGCAGGCTTGTTTCCCCAGATGAACTTCATCATTGTCGAGTGAACTTTATTAAAAAATGATAATGGGATGGATAAAGGGATGGTCCTAAAGAAATATAGAATTTTTGGTAGTATCGTCATTTTAACAGATGCGACCCTCCCCAGCCATGAAAGTTCCATTCCGCCCCATCTCTCCATCTCCTTTTGTAGGTCCGACCATGCTTTCCTCAAGTTGTGATTATGCATATTTACAAAATTTTTGCATAAATTAATGCCAAGATACTCCATATAGTCAGCTCTCCAATCAAATAAATATAATTTCTTAAGGGCAATGGTTTCCGAATTTTTTAAATGAAATGGAAGGGCCTGAGACTTAGACTCGTTTAATTTGTAGTACGATATCTCGCCAAATTGAGTTAAAATGGCTCAAAGATTCTTTTGGGTTTTTGACAGCTAGAATTATATCGTCTGCAAACAAGCCAATTTTGTGTGCGGATTCTTTAACAACAATTCCTGCAATTTGTGGGGTTGTTCTAATTAATTCAGCCAGGGGTTCTATTGCTAGAACAAATAAAATTGGAGATAAAGGGCACCCCTGTCTCGTCCCATTGGTTAGAGAAAACGTTTTGGATGTGAAACCGGAAGCTGAGACATGGGCGGAAGGTGCACAATATAGCGCCTTAATTGCTGTGATAAAGGATGATGGTATGTTGAATCTTTCTAACGTTCTCCATAAATATCCCCAATGTATCCTGTCAAACGCCTTCTCTGCGTCTAGAGATAGAAGCAATGAAGGCGTTTTGGTCATATTTATGTGCTGAATCAAGTTTATGAATCTTCTAGTCCCGTCGGGCGCCTGTCTATCCTTTACAAAACCCACTTGATCCTTGTTTATTAGCAATGGGATTAATTTGGTTAATCTATTTGCGAGAACTTTAGAATAAATCTTTGAGTCATTATTGATTAGAGAAATGGGTCTAAAATTGTGGCATCTATCAGGAGTTTTTCCCGGTTTTGGCAAGGTGACTATTCGTGCGCACAAGGACTCCTCTGGCATCGTTCCCCCGGACTTATAGGAGTTGAATAATTTGGTCATGTGGGGAATTAAAATTTCTTGAAAAGTTTTATAATATAAAATAGTGAATCCATCGGGACCAGGGGCTTTTCCGGATGGCATAAGTTTGATCGCCTCAGCTATCTCTTTTGCTGATATTTCACATCCTAAGCTTTCTAAGTGTCCTGGAGACAGCCGAGGCAATGTCACTCTGTCTAAAAATGTATCAATGGTCGTTGCAGAAGGCTGGGTAAGGTTCGAATCACATTCTAAATTAAAAGGTTTACTATAATACTCTGCAAACATGTCACTGATTTTAGTAGGATGAAACACTTTTCGCCCCTGATCATCAAGTAAATACGCTATTTTTGATTGTGCATTTACTTGCCGGAGTTTAGATGCCAAAAGAGTAGAGGCCCTGTTGCCTTTTAAGTAAAATGTTTTCCTGAGACGTCTCGCCATAAGAGATGTACGATCTAAATGAATTTTGTTAATTTTAGTCTTAATTTCTCCTATCATTGCTGATAGGGAAGACGAGGGGCCAAATTTATTAGCCTGGTTCAAATTGTACAGTTCTTTTTCCAATGCTCTTAAATTATTGCTATTAAGTTTCTTCAGGTGAGACGCTCTAGAAATAAAATGACCTCTTAACACAGCCTTTCAACACTCTTCTTAACGGGTATATGCGGTGACAGACAGGGTTTATAACAAAGACAGTTAATCTTGTGACTGACTCTTTGCCTACATTTCCTACTGTGTATTTTATAAAGAAACTGCTGAATTAATTAAAAAAATAAATGAGGTAATAGATTGTATTTTAGATAATGTTGGCAATTTGTTTTGCCAGCAGGACTGTGGACCGTAGTTGGAGAAATCGTAAATCAAACCAGTATAATTGGAGATCAGCATATTACTATGGGGTTTTTGT